>NC_083325.1:37697734-38321484 GCF_963455315.2 Globicephala melas
CACAATCTTTGCATCAAGGAATTTTCTCTCCTACTTGATAGGAACAGGAGTAGTCCCAGGCTTTCTGGACCCTGAAGCTGGTGCAATTTTGTGACCCTCTTAAAAGAACACAAAACACCAAATACACACAAAAAAATTTGTCTTGAAATAAGGAAGCAAATTGCAACAAATTAAAAATTTGTGTATAGCTTAGAAATAAAAGAATCATAAACCCCCCAAATTAACATATTTTTATAAACTGCCTGAGACACCTCTATTGTACTTTTTCCCTATATTTTTTGGTCTGCACACTCTGATCGTAGTTCACAGAACAATTTTGTAAAATGATTTTTTACAGAGAGAACAGAAGGATCACTCAGGCTTTCTTCTAGCATGTTTGATCAAAACCGGCTTTTCATTGATGGTTTAGAAAAGTCTTTCAGCTTCACAATTCATTATTTGTAATACCATGTATATTGTTAGGATTTTTCCCAAATTTGGGGAAAACTATCAAGTTCCCTTTATATAGGAGCTGTATCTAATTTCAGGGACTTTCAAGTTTTCTTGTTCGGTGACTCATCTTATTCTTGGAATTGACTACACTCAACACCCATTTTGCCACCAATATCCTCACAGTGGCTTAATATGAGTTTTATGTTATGTCAGTATTTCATGTCAAGACAGCAAAAACTTAGGAAGACTCTATATAGGCGTGCTTGCAAGAAGCCATTTCAGACTGAGGGAGAAGTATGAGCACAGGCAGCCCCAGCAAAAAGAGAAGTTCCATGGATCAAGCAAAGGGCGCGGGGATGGTGCCAGTGGGTGATAAGACTAGGGTGTTAGACCAGGTGAGAAGGTGGAAAAAGTGTCAAATGTAGCACATATCTGAAGGCAGAGTCTCATGCCTTTAAGTTAAGAAATCAAAGCCACTAATGAATCACTGAGAAGATGAAAGTCAACCTAGTCTAGTGCTAAGTCCATGACATGAACCTTGGATTGAATCCTAACTCTGCCAAGTACCAGCATGTGAAACTTTGCTAGCAACATGACTTGACACAGAAGCGACTGCAAGCCACACACATGGACAACCTCAAGTCCCACTAAATGTATCTCAAATCAACTTCCCCTTAGTCAAATCCTCAAAATGTTCTCCCCCATTGCCACACCACCAGACTCAAGAGGAAGGCTGAAGTAGCAAGAAGCACCAACCCTAACTAATTGCAGTTAAAATCTTTCCTATAAACTTTACAAAAACATATGACCATGTGAACACATTGCTAAGGGCTCTCCCAGGGCTGCACAAAGGGATGATGCAAGTGAGGGGCCCAGAAATTTAAATTTCACTAGCTTCATAGTAAATTTATTTCTTGGTGGAGAGCATAAAACAAAACAGACACAATGTATTAGTTATCTCCAACTGAGTTACAAATTATACCAAATCTTAGTGCTTTCACATACACTTATTATCTCACAGTTTCTGAGGGTGAGGAGTCCATGCTGCCACCAAGGTGTGTTGGCCTCAGGTCTGCAGTCTCATCTGGAGGCTCAACCGGGGAATGAGCCAGTTCTAAGCCCATTCGTGCGGTTGTTGGCAGGATTCACTTCCTTCAGGGCTGATATACTTAAGGCCTCATTTCCCAGTTGGCAGATGGCCACAGGCCACTCTCAGTTTCTTGCCACATAGGCCTGTCCAACTTGCTCCATTAAAACTACCAAAAGAGAGAGTTTGCTAACAGGAAATCATTTATAACCTAATCATGAAAGTGACACTCAGTATCTTTGCCGTATTCTACTGATTAGAAGCAAGTCACTAAGTTTAGACACTTGGAGTCTCCTCCAAGAAGAAGCTCATCTCCAGATTAATTTTCTATCTTCCTCCACTGGCAGGGACACTGGACAGGATACAACCTGGCTGGTTGGCCTACAGGGTAGGGCAGAAATTAGGAGTGTCTCATCCACTGTGACCATAGGCAGGGCTGGAGATTAAATGCCAGACTCCAGTCAGATGTCTCAGGCTGAGATTCAGGTCTCAAAATGAGTCATTAAATGCAGGACTGGGACAGATATCAAAGCTAAGAGCAGAGGCAAATGGGAGTTGGAGGACTGGACAAGAAGTGATCCAGGTAGCCCTTGAGGTAAGTGACTGCCACCTGTGGCCAGGTATTTACTATCTTCAGGTTATCCTTGTGTAGGCAGTCTGAGTCCACGTAAGGGGCCAGGATAGGACAGAGAGAAAGGACATAATAAAGAGTTAGCCAGAGGGGAGAGGAGTGAAATAGGTGAGGGAGATCAAGAAGTACAAACTTTCAATTACAAAAAAAATGAGTCATGGGGATGAAATGTACGGTGAGGGGAATACAGTCAATAATAATATAATAACTTTATATGGTGAAAGATGGTAACTAGACTTATGTAATGTATAGAAATAGTGAATCACTATGTTGTGCACCAGGAACAAATATGGTGCTGTACGTCAATTACACTTCAAAAAACAAACACACAAATAAACTCATAGAAAAAGAGATCAGATTTGTAGTTACCAGAGGCAGAGGATGGGGGAAGATGGAATTGGATAAAGGTGTCAAAAGACATAAACTTCCAGGTATAAGATAAATAAGTACTAGGGATGTCACGTACAACATGATTTTTATAATTAACATTGCTGTATGTTACATATGAAAATTGTTAAGAGAGTAAATCCTAAGAGTTTTCATCACAAGGAACAAATATGTTTTTTCTTTTTCTTTTATTTTGTATACATATGAGGTGATGGATGTTCACTAAACTTATTGTGGTAATCATTTCATGATGTATGTAAATCAAATCATTATGCTGTACACCTTAAACTTATACAGTGCTGTACATCAATTATATTTCAACAAAACTGGGGAAAAAATCAGGTGACACCCCCCATCAAAATAAAATAAAATAAAAAATAGACTTAGCAACTGTGTGAAAAGAGAACAAATACCACCTGGTATCACTTATAATGTGGAATCTAAAATATGATACAAATGAACTTATTTACAAAACAGAAACAGACTCACAGACATAGAAAACAAATTTATGGTTACCAAAGGGGAAAGAGGGTGAGGGAGGGATAAATTAGGAGTTTGGGATTAGCAGATACAAACTACTATATATAAAACAGAGAAACAAAAGGTTTCTTACAGCACAGGGAACTATATTCAGTATCGTGTAATGGAACTCATGGAAAAGAATATGAAAAAGAATATATATATATAAAAAACTGAATCATTTTGCTGTACACCAGAAACTAACACAACATTGTAAATCAATTACGCTTCAATTAAAAAAATAAAAAAAAAGAGTCAGCAACTGTGTGGAACAAACACTCCCCTGCTCTTTCTCCCTTTCCTCTCTGGGGACATTTTGCTTGTTATACTACCTTTGCTTCCTTCAACAAATATTACCTTGTTCATCTATTCATTCATTCAACAACTGTCTATTAAGCTCCTATTATGGACAAGATACAGAGGTAAACACAACAGATACCTGCCCTCAGAGGACTTTTCACCTACTTTCATGTGAAAACTGAGTGGAAGAGAACAAAGATTAAACTCAAATTAAATCAGTCAATCTGGTTAGTAAAAAAATCTTAGGAAAAACACTTGGGAAACTTATCTATTCACTCACATACATCTTCTATGGACAAATATTACTATGTTTCACATATTCATTCATTCAACACCCACCCCTTGAGCTCCTGTCATGGGCAGGTACAGAGGTGAACAGGACAGACACACCTCTGCCCTGTGGGTGTGGATGGCAGACTACGTGCAAAGAAACCAGTGCTCTGGGCTTCCCTGGTGGTGCAGTGGTTAGGAATCCGCCTGCCAGTGCAGGGGACACGGGTTCGTGCCCCGGTCCGGGAAGATGCCATATGCCGCAGAACGGCTAGGCCCGTGAGCTACAACTACTGAGCCTGCGCGTCTGGAGCTTGTGCTCTCCAACAGGAGAGGCCGCGACAGTGAGAGGCCCGCGCACCGCGATGAAGAGTGGCCCCCGCTCGCCGCAACTGGAGAAAGCCCTCGCACAGAAATGAAGAACCAACACAGCCAAAAATAAATATTTAATTAATTAATTAATTAAAAAATAAAAAGAAACCAGTGCTCTGAAGCCAATAAAGTGGAGGAACAGGACAGCACGCACCAGGGACTCAGGGACGGACAAGACAGAACCGGCCTCATCCAGGGTGCACACCTAGTCTAACAGGGTGACTGATGGGAAAGCAGCAAAGTGACTGAGCCCAGAGACCACCAGCCCTTTGCCCTGACTGCACCCCTGATTCCAAGCAACCAGCTCACGGCCAGGCAGGGGTCTCACAGCATCATGGAATCACAATTACAGAATTTCAACATTGGAAGAGGCCTTAGGCCTCTGTCTCCAGAACTGGGAAGGAGTATATGGACAACTGGGGGGAAACATTAAAAGGACACGTCTAGTGGGCAGTAACCGTCGTAGAGCCCAATGTGTCCGTTACTGGTATTGGGGGAACAATGTGAGTCAACTGATTTGGTCTGTTTTGTGCAAGACTTGGAATTGAGGCCCTGCCTTACCCTTTTTCCCCCTTAAAATTTGGTGAAATTTATTTTTTTTAGTAGCAACTTTATTGAGATATAACTCACATACCACACAATTCACCTTTTTGAAGTGTACAATTCAATGGTTTTCATTATATTCACAGAGTTGTACAACCATCACCACAATGAATTTTAGACCATTTTCATCTAAAGAAACCACATACTCCTTAATAGTCACTCCCCATTTCCCTCCTCCATCACCTCCAAGCCCTAGGCAATCACTAACCTGCCTTACCTTTTACTGCCTATTTGAAATGAAAAGGTCACATGCTCTGTGAGCCTCAGTTTTTTTCACCGACTAACACATCTTCTCGGTGGCCACACACCTTCATCAACAAACACTGTGGGTCTGTGAGTAGAACCCCAGGCTCTGCACAGTGGGGCACCAGGGTGGGGCTGGGGTCAGACTCTCGGAAGACAAAACCTGAGTTAGGTGGCCCATGGAGGGAAAAATATCTCTGGACAGTGGAGTCAGAGGCCAAAGGGCAAATACAAGCTCAGGGCCGGGGACCTGGGCAGAGATGCCACAGCGCTAGTGGCATTTCCTGGGACAGTGATGGCCTTGCACGTCCTCCTCTGGCAGGCCCAGGGAGACAGTCCCACAGCGAGGTAAAGCCCTTACACTTTGGAGTCAGACGCCCCAAGTATAAGTTCTGGGTCCTGACTTGCTGGTTGTGTGAATTTGAGTTGACATAACTTCTTAAGCCTCGCCTGCCTCATCTGTGAACTGAAGGAGGAAACCGGGACTGGGCTCAATGGATCACATCTCACAGACGCACTGAACTCCCCTCCCAGCAGCCAGAGCACTTTGCACCCAGCGGCAACGCAGTCACACCCTCCAACAGGCCCAGAGGTCTCGCCTCCCCACGCCTGCCAACACCAAGCACACTTTCAGGAATGGTCACATCGATTATGAAAGCAGGGGATGGTTCCAACCTCCGCAGCTGTATGCTGCCCAGCCCCAGCTTGCTCAGGCCCCGGAGAGCCCTGTGCAGCTTGGAGCACAGAACCTTCTAATGAGCACCCACCCACCTTCCCCTCACAGCTGGTACCAGCTGCTCGTTACCCCACTGCAGCTGCCAGGGTCTCCCTCACCTGACTGTGAGGCCCCTTGGGGGTACCCTCACCCCACACACTGGCTGTAGACGCAGCTAAGCACCTCCCCCTCCCCAATCTTCTCCCAGCCCACCAGCATCTTCTTCTCCCAAGGAACTGGATTTTACACACGCACACACTCACGTGAGCGTACACACGCCTCTTCCTTTTCTTTTTTTTGGCTCTTCACATGTCAACCAGAGCTAACACTTATAAACTGAGCCTATAAACTTGACCCTGAAAGAGAAGCTGTAAACTCTCTCATCCGGGGATCTCCAGACCGGCGCTGAACACACGCTGGGAGAAAGGAGATTACTTCCTACTCCCTGCTGCCTGCTTTCTAGATCTTTCCACCCAGATTCTTTGGCCTAAGACAAGTACATCAACTCCCATCCCCAGCTGCCTCCTGGGAGAAATCGACCTGAAATTGGGTGCCTTGGTGCAGGAATCTGGAGGCATTCACAGCTGGGCTCAACCTAGAACTCAGGGAAGGAACGAGGCTTCTTGGCATCAGCCAGGACCAAGAAACCCAACCCCGGCGAGCTTGAGAGGAAAGGAACGCATTGACTCACATAGCTGGGAAGGGCAGACGGGGGACGTGGACCCAGGGCTCAAACGCTACCATGTGTCACCATCGCCCTCTCCACCCCCGCTTCCTGCTTCCACACGAGTCGCCCCTGTTTGTTTCCTCTGCCGATGGGAAGCTTCATGAAGAGAGTCAGGGAGCTGGCCGGGCAATTCCATCAGCCCCGAAGAAGAGCACCCCTCTCCCAGCGCTGGGAGGACTCCCGCGGGTCCTGATTGGTCACATGCCCAACCCTCCAGTCCCAGGGCTCAGTCTGCTTCCAGAAGGAGGATAGAGAAAAGTGTGCTGCAGGCAAAAACAGTAGCTACAACAGTCCTCTGCATGGCAGCTATTTTCAAACATGCAAAACTTCATCTCTGTGTCAAAATAGAGCCCGAGTGCTCTAAAGTACGGGAAGAGTCTGGGAGGCTGAGAAGGCTGCCAAGAAAAGCCATTCTGCAAACAAAACTGTGTGTGCTAGAAGGACAAGGAACCTCCTGGAAAGCAGTTTGTAGCAGGCTTCCTTGAGAGCACTGGCATCTCCTGACCTTGGCTGAGGAGCCCCTGCTCTCATCTAGCTGGAGCCAGGGTTGCTTCACTTGGGCATTGTGCAGGAAGGGAGGGATCAGGGCTCCCTCCACCCCGACCCTCCCCCTTAGAATGACCCCTGAAGGTGGCTCAGAGCAGCAACCCACCGCCTCGCTGGAGAAAACTCCACCACCTTCTATAGAAGGAGGTCTGCCTCTGGCTCATTCCTGCTTCAAGGTCTCAGCCAGGTGGGCTCTCCTTCATCCTGTCCCTGCAGGTCCACAAGGAGTGTGACCGTGGGTCCTTGGGTTCTGGTCCAGACTTCCACCGTGAATGATATGGGCCAGCCGGCCTCCCCAGCCAAGGCCCCCTCTAAAGTAAGCACATCCCACAGAGACATGAGCACTCCTCCTGTTAGCAGGCTTCCCCCTCACCCTGGAGTAACAATAGGCTCTTGCCCCGCCCCGCCCCCCATGTGCCAAGACGCCTCCAGCTCTTCTGTGCCCTTCCTGAGGCCACAGACAGGAATGAATGTCTTTTGAATGAGAAAGCCAACCCCAATGTGAGGAAGTGACCAGTGCAGGTTGGATCAGCAGGGTATGCAGAGGATAATGAAGGGAACAGTAAAGGTAGCCAACACCAGAGGAAAACCAGGGACAGAACTGGGATGGAGGCAGCAATAAAAGTGATGACGAAAAAAACAACAGCTATATTCCTTGAGCACTTACTACACGCCAGGCCTTAAGTGCTTTAGATGCATTAACTCAGTCATTTGTTAGTTTTAAATGTACAAATGCCCTCCAAGATATTTCTTAACTACAAAGAGAAAGTACTTTACAGAGGAGAAACCAGGTTAAACAAAGGTTAAAATTGCCAGGAATGGGACATATTGACACCAGGAGCCCCCAAGAGAATGCACTGAGGACAAAACACCACCTCTGTGGTATTCTTGCCAAAAATACAAAACCTCCAACAGGCCCAGAGGTCTGCAAATCGTGAGAAAACATCAGACAAGCCCAAGTTGAAGGACATTGTACAAATAACGAGTACACTTCAAAAAGATTAAAGTCAGGAAAGGCAAGGAAAGGTTTAGAAACTAATAGATTGCAGAAGGCCAAGGAAAAATAACTACATGTAATGTGGGACCTTGAACAGGAGCCTAATGGACATTAGTGGAAAAAACTAGTAAAATCCCCGTAAGGTCTATAGTGTAGGTAATAGAATTAGAGCAGTACTGATTTCCTGTTGTTGGTTGGTTGATATTCATTTTGATCGTGATGTGGTTATGTAAGACGTTAACGTTAGGGAAAGTTGGGTGGACATATATGGATACTCTCTGCTCTACAACTTTTCTGGAAACAAAAAATTAATTCAAAATTAAAATTTAAAAATTATTTTTGAATTTCAAGTTTTCTAAGTGCAAGATTCCCCAAACAAATCAATCCCATCTCAGAAGAATAACTTACAGGGTTGGTCTACCAGCAATGAAAAGTGCCCAGACTCTGAGTAAAGCAGAAAATATTTTGTTTGCCATATTATTAAAACTCTGCCACAGCCGAGTTTTTTAAATTGTTATAATAGCTCCTATTTGTTGAGCAGGTACTCAGTTGCAGGGACCGTGCCAGCTCATTCCAATAAGCACCTCTGCAATTTCTGGAAGTGTGACCAGCAAGACAGGCCATGAAATGCCCCTCCCCCACCTCATGGGCCAGCGGGCTCTCCATGGGGTTGTGCTGCATCTTCTGTTCATCTTGTTCTCCAATCCAGCAGGACGCCGTGAGTGAGAAGTTTCTCTAGCTTTTCTGACCATGCATCACAGCCCCTCCCCTCTTCTTCATTCCTTCCACAGTGACTCACTCTGGGAGGCTTTCTGAAATCAAATAAATAAAGGCATTTCCCATCAACTCTAAGCCCGACAACTTTAGCCCTCAATACTCATTTCTTACATCCCACAAGAGGAAAAATACATGTGAGATTACTGCTATTTAAGAGGTTCGGGATTGCCCAGGTCTGATCATTTTCTTGGTTCTTTTCTCCTTGTGCCTCTCTGGGGTTCTCCCATCTCACCAGCCAGGAGGATAAGAGCAGACCAGAGGCCACACAATTTGCAATTCTGGCTCCTGACTGACTGTCGCTCCGGTGTGCTGAGCCTCAAGGTTCTGACGGGCAGAACAGACAGGACTTGAGCCTTGTTGCCATTCTGGACCGTGGCACATGTTGCCTGACCCTGGGTCTCTGCACAGTGAGGTTTCCTGCTAGGCCCCTCCAAGCCTGTCCCTTGGCTAACTTTGTGATGTGCCAACAAAATTCTGTTTCCATCCTCTTCTCTACCCACAGACTGGAAATAAATCATCCGATGATTGGTATACATGTCATGACTGTATCCCATTTTGCAATGAGGTGGGGCAAGTGGGAAAAGGCATTCTGAGCCCAGTGCCTTGAACCCTTGAACGAGAGGAGAAGAGTCCAGAGGGCCACTGATTCAAAGGAGGCGAGCGCCAGGCCTTTGTCCAGGGAGAGCTTGGGTAGGACCAGACCGAGGCGAGGAAGGCCTGGCCACTCAGGAATTTTGGGCAGCTGAAGGGGTGCTGCCTGGGCAGGACTGGGTGTCTGTGAACAAGCCCCAGAGCCCCCTTCCCTGGGCCAGCCCTCACTCCCACCCCACCCGTCAGTAGCTGCTGCACAGGGGACAGCGTGGAGGACAGGGCAGGGGGAGAGAGCTCTGGCCCAGGCCCTTTCAGGCCAGTTCCCGTTGTCACCACCAGGATAATAAAGACAAACAAGGGAGGGAAGGAGAGGCCTCGTGCCAAGGCAGTCAGAGGAGGGTTGAGGGTGCTTTGAGGGGGAGCTCAGGGCAGATATCAACAAGGACAAGGCAAGGTAGCAAGTGCTCTGCCGCGACAGCAAAGGAACTGACCTTGAATACTAACCTTCTTCCTTGATCAGAGGGGCATTCACACATCCACCACGCTCCTGGGCAACCCAGAGCCACTTGGAGGGGAACTGAAGGTCTGCACCCGACCCCTACCTGCCCCAGAGGTAAAAGCATTCAAAGAGACCAGGAGCCAAGGGACAGTCCTTTTAAGTCAGGGGAAAATTTACCGTAGAAACCATAAAATGGAACCCCTCCCATTTCGTAAGGCCTCCCCCAGACCTGGGGCCTCAGAGACCCATTTCCCCAGGATGGGGGGTGGGGGCAGGGGGGACATCTGAGGGGTCTGACTGTGACCCTAAGTCTGTAAAGTGGACAAGTGTGACCCCGAGTGTGCTCGGCTTCAAGGCAGATCTGTCCCTACAGGGAGAAGCCAGGTAGGCAGGTCCTGCAGAGGAGGAACTGAGTGAAGGGCAGGAGGGTGGCAGAGGAGGAGAGGTGGGCAAGAAATGAACTTGAAAGGTTTCCCACTGGTTTCTTCACTGGAGGTAGACTGAAGAGTGGGGTTCAGTGGTGGGAATACTGGGTGCAGCAGGAGGACCCTAAGGGAGAGGCCCGGCAGGAGGCTGTGGGAGCAGCGTGGGCAGCTCAGAACCAGGGAGCTGACAGAGAGCTGACAGGATGACAGGATGACAGGATGAAGGGAGCTGACAGGATGAAGGAGCTGACAGGATGAAGGAGCAGAGGATTTTGCGGTGGCGCATATGGGTGAGGAGTGCCTGTCGCACAGGGTGGGCAGGAGAGCGTGGGGTGAAATGCCGCAGAGGTCAGGGGCTAGGAGGAACAGCCTGGGGACCCCAGTTCAGAATAGAGCGCAGTCAGAAGCGCTGGCCTCCTCCCACTACTAAAATCACCTTGAAATGACAATAAGGGAGACAAAAATGAAGAAACCCAAGGCAGCGCTGGCAACGAACATGGTACCAGCAACAGAAAGATTTCCTCTCGGAAAGATGGAAAACACACGGAATTGTATTAACGGACAAACAAGAAGGAAAGCACAGTCCAGAACATGAACGAGAAAATGCTGCAGGGGATACGCGGCCGGCCTTCCCATGGGAGCCCCACAGAAGCTCCCAGGTTCGAGGAAGCAATGGGGGTGATTTGACTGAGGGCCTGGCTGCACACCATCTGGACCAGTACTGCCCCCCACCAAACACACACACACACACACACACACGCACGCACGTGCACACACATATATACACAAGTTGGGTGAGCATGAGCTCAGATGCTTACATGCTTACATGGTAGTTTAGTTTCCCTAAACTGAGCAGAGAGATGCAGTATGTGGGTTGGGAGAAGCTAAGCAGAACACCCCAAACAAGCCCAGAGCAAAAAAGGGAAAGGCAGCTCCAGCTTCTGGGGTCAAATCTACCTGTTCCCCACCTGCTCAGCCCCTGAAAGGACATCGGCCTAAACCAAGACACACACGCATACAAACCCTCACTCCAAATGCAGGGAAGTGGCCTTTTGGGTGAATAGCCTTGAAAAAGAAATCTTTCTCAGGAACTTATAAAGTCAGTTCAATCCTTCGTTCACAAAAATGGCAAATAATCACTTAATATTCTCTTCATAACCAAGCCCTTAGAAAATCTGTGGATTATCAAAAGAAAAGTCTAATTTATTTTCTTATAGGAAGTCATTGCATCCATAAAGAACAGGCGGCTATGGAAAGAGAAGCATTCAGAGAACAAGATATTGCTTTGGAAATTTTTTTAAAAAGTAAAAGACATAGCCAAAAATAAATAATTTCTGTAAAGGGCTAAGTAATAGAACAGTTATGACTGAAAACTAAATTGTTTCTGTCATGGACTGTAATGATAGTTACAGCACAACCCTAATCTACTCAAAATCGTAGCACACTTGAATGTCTCAATAGAACTGTTACAAAAAATAGCCCAGCCCCTCTACCCCCCGCCAGGGATGGAGGAGGGGTCCTTCTGACGCAAGTTTTCTGGACTGTTCTTCAGAGATGCCCCAGGGGCTGAGCTCCAGTTCCATGGTGCCCATTGGCTTAACACACACTCCTATTGGCTGTCTGCCTTCCCAACAGCACTTCACCATGGACCATGCACCTGCATTTCCCAAAACACTAACTTGACCTAGAATCCTCCTCTTTACGATCTGTTTCTGGAAGAACCCCAACCAAGGGTAGGATAATATCTTTTTATTTTGATATAATTATTTTAAAAGAAGAGGTGGTTGAAGTTGGTACCAAGATCAGAGTTACTGATGGCCTTTCAATAGAATGGTTAGGAAAGCCAATTTGGGGAAGGGCTTGGATGATGAGCTAGAAGAGAGTGTTAGTTGAAGACAGGCTAGCGATGGGCTGTATACAGGATGGTAGGATTCCAGAGCAATGAGTGAGCCCATGCTGACACTGAGGATGCAAGTTCTTCATGTGGCCGGCTTACTGCTTGCGTAGGATGAAAGAGCATTTCCCTGATACAGGGCAGCTGTCGGGAAGCTGCAAGCACCATTGTTCAACCGCCTGGCCCCTGACTTCGAAATAAGCCCTTGGATTACAATCAAATTAAAAACTCTACTTCTGCTGCTTCAGCACAATCAATACATTCCCTTTCACAATGCACAACAGACAGGAAGAAAACAACTGCCAAAGCTCAGAAGCCACTACTATGGTTGCTTGGGTGAAAATTCCTAAACACAGATTAAAGTGAGAGAAGCAGGAAATAAACCCAAACAGGGTTCCATCTTTCAAATAAACCTAAATGAGGCTTCATCTTTCAATTTAAGGGCATACACACACACACACACACATATACACACACTAATGCAGTACTTCAATTATTCTAAGATGTAATATTTCATTTTTTAACACCCCCACAATTGAGGCATATTGTACAATTGATACAAATCATATTGGGCTTTTTAGTGGTATATAAAAAGTACTGAATCTTACAATTAATAAATATGGAATTTCATATGTGATGTGAACAAACAAGATTTCAGGGCCTCCTTAAAGACAAAAGTGCCTCATTCTTGGCCTCTACCTTTCAAGGTATTAAGGGCGGGCTTCCCTGGTGGCGCAGTGGTTAAGAATCCACCTGCCAATGCAGTGGACACGGGTTCGAGCCCTGGTCCGGGAAGATCCCACATGCCATGGAGCAACTAAGCTCGTGCACCACAACTACTGAGCCTGCGCTCTAGATCCTGCGAGCCACAACTACGGAGCCTGCGAGCTACAACTACTGAAGCCCGCGCGCCTAGAGCTTGTGCTCCACAACAAGAGAAGCCACCACAATGAGAAGCCCGTGCAGCGCAGTGAAGAGTAGCCCCCACTCGCCGCAACCAGAGAAAGCCCACGCACAGCAATGAAGACCCAACGCAGCCAAAAATAAATAAATAAATACATTTATAAAAAAAAAAAAGATACTAAGGGCAAAAAAACTTTCAAGTGTATTGAGACCTAAATAAATCATGATAAATATTTTAATTTTTCAGATTGTTAACCCTAATTAGGTAAAGCTCAGTTTCAAAATTACTTGGCAGATGACCCTAGCATTTAAAAAATAAAACTAATATAGAATTAACATAAAGGAAAAATGAATTTATCCTATAATCTAGACAGCCCAGCACATGAAGTATTTACTTTCCTGTTCTAAACAAGAATTTTTACTTCATCTGACATTTTTCTTAAGGCAAATCACAGAAAAGTTAACTTTTGGCCCAAGTAAAGGCTTCTTTCATTTCAGCTTTCCTGGAAGTGAAAATAAGCCATCCTTTACCTTCATAAATGCTTTCTTCCTTCCTGCATCTAAGGGAAACAAGATAACCCAAAACATCAGACTTCCAGACCATACCAATCAGGAGTAGAAAAGTAGTAGGTGGTCACCCTTTGGGTGCCTTTAATTCTGGATTCAACTTCAAGTGAGACTCAAACTTCCTGCCCTTCTTTTCCATTCTCTCTCAACCAACTCAAGAAAGGAAAGCAGGGTCAGGGATGGAAATGAGCCATTCTGGTCTCTTTCATCCTTTTCCTCTTAAGGTGTGGTTGGGTTTATGAAAAGTCCAAACTCTGGCAATGCTCATTTAGCCTTTTTGACCCTCAAACTCAAAAACCCTCAAACTCAAAAACAACATGACTTGGGAGTAACCATGAAAAAAGGTCCAAAAAGCAGTTTCCACTGAGGCCTCAGTTATTGAACAGTTCTCCAAGAATGAATTAGGCTGTGATGCTTACATCCAAGAGATGGAAGCTCAGGTGAGAATCCAGCTCATGGGCACCAAAAGCCCTTGCACGGGATCAGTCAGTACCAACACTGAGCCCAAGCATGTGGAAAGCTGTAACATCTAGTATCCCTTTGCTGAAAAGGGTCATCCCATGAGGTCGATGACCAGTGTTGTGGGCTCAGGTGACAACTGCATGAGAGCTTCTGTCAAATAAAGAAGAGCCAGAGAGCATCTCACCCACCAGACATTGTCAGCACCAAGGACTGATGTTCGAATAATGGCACATGTCAAGAAGAGGCTCACCAAAGGCCCTCAGTGGTCCTTCAAACATGTTTCAAAACCTGCTACATCTCTTCTTTCTCTGTAGACTTGAAATCTCAGTGAAGGAGACTCCCTAAAAGAAAAAAATTAAATCTTCCTCAGAGGAGAAATCTATTACTTAAGAACACATGGTCAAGTTACATGGACACAAGCAATTTGTGAACCAAATGCCTATGAATGCTCTGAGAGCTTCATTACTCGTCTCTAAACCTGAGGTGGTGATGTGGCCACCACCCTCTACTCACAACCACTGGAGCAGAGAGATCAGATGCAGGCACATAAACCCTTTAGAAGGACCAAGCTTACAAATCTTCAAACCCATATCACGTATCTGTGCCCTCATACTCGCTCACATGTATGGCCTCAACATTCCCACTAGGAGAGGACAGTGTGCTACATGTTCTCACAACACTAATCCTTCTGTTTTTGGAGTTTCATCCAATGCCTACTTGTTTTTAATTGAGCTTTAGCAGTTTCTTCTCAACAAAAGTCTAGGAAAGAAACTTGAGTGGTCAAAGCTGCTCCATGTTTCATCACCGTGGATACAAACCCCAAAATGGACATGGCTTAGGATGATAGAATCTTTAAGACGCTGCTCCATTCCACTCACTCCATTTTCAGTGAGTATAAAGAGTTAAATCCTTTATACTCACTGAAAGTGGAAGCGTAAATAAGTATTCATACTCCTCCCTAAAGACTCTACATGGGAAAGCACTTTTAAGAATTTTAAATACAAAGACAGATGAAAAGGTATAGTTCAATATTACTGTAATAGTTTCTGGGGGAAAAAAATGGCCTATTTGGGGAAAATGTAATTAAATGCTGGAAACAGAGATTATAGGTTACACATTACACGTGACAATTAAAAATATGGTGACTTTATTTCCATCTTCTTACAGTCCCCAGTATCACATCTGGTAAGAATCTTCATATCTATAACACAAAAATGTCTCAAGAAAGCATGTTACAAGACAGTATATATAAGCAACAGTTTGGCAGAATTCTAGTTCATATCCCCCCCAAAATTTTTTAATTCAAAAATAACAATTAACTTTATTTAACATATGTTATACTTACTACTTAAAATACCATGCTCTAGTTAAATAATTAATCAACAACACTGTATACAAATAAAATATTACACAAAATATATTTAAGAAAATGTTTTGGTATTTGATCTGAACAATAAATAAAAACACAGGCACTTCTACACTGAAACAGGAAAGCAGTCACTACTCAGGATAATAATTTTGTGTAAGCAACACGTAATCATGTGGCAAGAACAGAATTCTGCAGTTTTAAACTGACAAACCACTGATAAAAAGGTCTGCAACTTCAATCTTTTCACTTAAAGTTCAAAAGTTACATACGCTTTCCTGGTCCACAATGAAAAATCATAAACACAATATGGTTACCAGGGTCAATTCAATCTTCAGTTTGAAGATTATGGAATCATACTCATTATTTTCAAATACTAAAAAAGAGAGAACTATCACGATACCACCCAGCAAATGAAATACAAGATAGTTAAGCTTCCTCCTTATTATGACCAAAAGACCATAACAAGATAAACTGGATGAATGTCACACGGTGATTCCCATTTTGCAAAACTGATTAGATTAACCCAAGGAAATGTTGGGGCAGCAGGAAATTTCAACAGAAGTTAACTTTTCCAGACTATTTAAAAAATTCATCCAAATTTCATGAAAATAAATGTAATTCCATTTCACAAAAAGCATTGAGTCATATATAACAGTGTCTTTGTAGCCAGTAGGTTTATGAATACCTAAATTGCAGATAATTCACTCATTATAATGGGAAATAGGATTACCATCATATGAGGGCAAAACAAAAATAACTTAACACGATCAGATTCCAGAAACATGATTTCAGATGACAAGGGGGACAAGTTAGAAAATAATGACCACTAGCCAGCAGGAAGGGTCAGAATCATTCGTCCTGTCATATCCTACATAAAAATTAGGATCTTCTGCTTTCCCTCTTCAGAAAGTACTACACTGAAAGGTTTAGAGGCCCTCATATGGATACTACTCATAAAGGCAGTTTTGATGGTTTTACATAGAAATTACCTCTAATGTGAGAGAACACAACATGGGAACTATTCGAGATACATCTTTCTATGCAAAATTTAGTTTTGTACATAATTTAGCAACTTAAATGAGCATTTTGCAACCGAGACCAAATATCAATCATCTCTTGAGGTTTTCTACTATGTACCAACATCAAACCTACATAGGAACAAATGTTATTCCTGTTTTTCTCTTCTATATCAAATGTCCTGAAGCCTTTGTGTTTCTCTGGAACGAGGCCAAGTTTCTGAAGGCACATTCCAGTATAAACGTCATCGATGGGGTAGAGAAGGACCTGGTCAGTTACATTGTATAGCCTCAGGGCCAGGTGGCCGGAGTACAGGAATCCACCTCCCCCTGCATAAGGTGGGTAGACGCCAGTGTAAACAACTTCCGGGATGTAGTACTTGAGTTTCTTATCCCGATGAGGTCCAGCATTGTGAATCACATCACCTATAAACAAATCTTTGGCTTTGTTCTTGGATAAGCTATTCAAGTAATTCAGGATGTGATGGGTGTTCACAAAAACATCATCATCACCCTTGAACACGAACTCAGCATTTGGGCAGGAAGTGCTCACCCACCTGAGAAAGAGTACTTCTTTCAGAGATAAGTTGAAGAAGGTGTCTCTGTAGTTCCACATAAGAATGTCTTGGTGTTTCTCACTCTCAAATTTCAGCATATCTGAAAGGTCAGGATGGTTGTCCTCTGGGGAGGTCTGGCCCAGTAAGAAGACTCGCACCACTGTTTGGTTCCCCATATTGGTTTCTTTGCCCCAAGATTCCCGAATTGCTTGCCTTCTGTCGAAATGTGAAGTAAGGGACTTAATCGCCAGCAATAAGAAGGGCTTCTTTGCACACTTATCAGGTTGATCTATAAGCAGTGAATAATTTCGACATCTCAAATACAACAGAAAGTCTTTAAATCTGTCTGGCAAACTGTCGAAACCTGAAACTACTGATGTGACCCTCAGGTCAGGTTCACAATAATTCAGATGGCTTATGTTGGAAAATCCGTATGCTTCCCCTGTCTGGTTGGCTAACATGTTCAAAATGGGATTGTACTTCCTGTTCAGCTTTTCTTGTTCCCTGTTCCAATATGCCTTGGGAGGGTCAGATATCTTCCAGAACTTGTCTTTAGGTATTATTACTTCCCCTTTTCCATTTTTTTCTTGGCTACTGCTTTTGGAGACTTCCACAATCAAATAAATGAAGACATTTACCATCATCAGGATTCCCAACAACTTTATTCTTCGACGTCCAACACTCATTTCTCATATCTGAAATAAAAGAGAGGAGCATTGTATTGATTAGATTATTATTAATTGCATTTGCTCACATGCCACTTGCCTCTTTTATGTCCCCCGGAATAGCGGTTTAGAGCACAGATTCTAGATTTGCACTGCCTGGGTTCAAATCATGGCCCTATCATCCTAGACTCAAGCTCTGTGACCTTGGGCAAGTTGTATAACCAATGTCTCAGCTTCTCCATCTGTAAAATGGGGATACATAACCCATTTCATAGGACGGTTTTGAGAGCTATATGCCTTTATATGTAAGCTTTTAAAACAGTGGCTGGCCTATAGCTAGCTGTGTATAAATGACCCTTAACGCTGTGGCTGTTTTGGACACTGGAGGGCAAAGATATGCATTAACTAGATAATTCACAGGTGCTTCAACTTCCTTGCTTACACAAGGACATATACAAATCAGTGTGCTGCAAACGGATGTGCTCACAATTCATAATAACAAATACAGTTTATATTTGTTATTATGGACATACCTGCACACACACATAACTGTATTTATGTGAGCTGCAACATGTGCAGTTCCATGTCATTTACTTTGATCCCCTATTTTACTCTATTTTTTTTTAAATGGTGGCCACAACCTTGAATTGTTTCCTGACCTTCCATTTTACAGATGGGGAAACCAAGGCAGAAAGATTAAGACACTTGCCCAGGGCTGCAGGGTTAGGAGGTGGAGGAGACACTAACCACACTGAATGTTCAGAGAGATGAAACCAGCTTCATACCAGCTTCATCCAAATCGCCCACAACTGAGACCAACCAAAATGTCATCAACAGAAGTTTGGATTATGAAACTGTGCTATATTCATACACTGGAACAACCCCTAACAATAAAGAGGAAAACTACTGCTACAAGCAACAACAGTGTAGTGAGGGAGAGAGAGACCTCAAACTCCATTTATGTTAGGTTCAAGAAGGCAAAATTAATCTAGGCCCTAGAAATCTGAAAGTGATAGGGGTAGGGGTTTTGAATGGAGAGAGTCAGGAGGGGCCTTCTTGGGTATAGAAATATACTGTGTATGTCTTGATCTGGATGAGGTTTCATGGGTGTATACATTTGTCAAAAGTCAAACTGTATTCTTAAGATCCCTGCTGTTTATAGCAAAGAAGGAAAAGAGAAATGAAAATGACATTTTAGTGAAATATCAAAGGCCAAGAATAGATTTCAGGCTGTAGGCAACAGAACAAAGAAAGAGTAATGAGATGGTCTGCTGGGGTTGTAACTGCAGAGTTCTAACACTAGTGAGACAGATGGCCCAAGAACAACCAGTTAGATAAGCTTGACATTAAAAGACAACCCCAAAAAGTGGAATGGCAATACTCGGTAAAGAATTTTCTTATCAGGCTGGGATCTCCCTGGTGGCACAGTTGTTAAGAATCCGCCTGCCAATGCAGGGGACACGGGTTTGAGCCCTGGTCCGGGAAGATTCCACATGCCACAGAGCAACTATGCCTGGGCACCACAACTACTGAGCCCACGTGCCACAACTACTGAAGCCCGCGAGCTCTAGGGCCCACATGCCGCGACTACTGAGCCCACGTGCTGCAACTACTGAAGCCCAGGCGCCTAGAGCCCGTGCTCCACAGCAAGAGAAGCCACCGCACTGCAACGAAGAGTAGCCCCCGCTCGCCACAACTAGAGAAAAACCCGTGCACAGCAACGAAGACCCAATGCAGCCAAAAACAAATTAAAAAAAAAAAAAAGAATTTTCTTATCAGGTTAATTCTACAGCTGAGAATTCATCCTCAGAAAAGAATCCCAAAGAAGTATTGCTTCTCAGGCAGGGTGCATTATCTTGATACAGGGAGCCTCTGAAGAAGGTATTGTTACTTTTATTCCCATTTTATACCTGAGGAAACAGATTTAAAGAAGTAACTGTGATAAGGGCAGAGCTGGAATCCTAGCCAAGGTGATGGGGGTTCTAAGACCACCATGTCAAATGGTAGCCACTCTTCTCTGACCTCTAGAACAAAATGGGTTTCTTTATTGGGGGGGAGGGCTGCAGTTAATAAACATTGATTCTTCTAAAATTTCAATACAAAATGTGAAAGTTCAAAAAGGATGGTGTGAAGGAAACAGTTTGGTATCACTGGAGAAGCATAGGATTTTTTTTTTTAATTTATTTATTTTTGGCTGCGTTGGGTCTTCGTTGCGTTGCTGCGCGTGGGCTTTCTCTAGTTGCAGTGAGCAGGGGCCACTCTTTGTTGTGGTGCGCAGGCTTCTCATTGCAGTGGCTTCTCCTGCCGCGCAGCACGGGCTCCAGGCACGTGGGCCTCAGTAGTTGCGGCACATGGGCTCAGCAGTTGTGGCTCGCAGGCTCTAGAGCGCAGGCTCAGTAGTTGTGGCACACGGGCTTAGCTGCTCTGCAGCATGTGGGATCCTCCCAGATCAGGGCTTGAACCCGCGTCCCCCGCATTGGCAGGCGGACTCCCAACCACTGCGCCACCAGGGAAGCCCTGTTTGTTTTTTTAAAATTGAAGCATAGTTGACTTACAACATTATATTAGTTTCAGGTATACAATATTGTGATTTGCTACTTATATAGATTATACTCCATACAAAGTTATGATAAAATATTGACTATATTCCCTGTGCTGTCCATTACATCCTTGTAACTTATTGATTATGTATTTTAATCAAGGGTAGTGTTTATTTATTTATTTGTTACTATAAGATTTAAAAATTCACTGGGTTCTAACAAATAGTCTCAAGGCAGAAGTATTTGCCACGCTGAGAATGCTGTGAAGTTATCACTATGTTGAACAGCCCAGATTAGATCAATGGGAATTCACAAACTGTTTTGCGTCTCTTAAAATCTGTCCAGTAGATCCAAATCTAGTTGCTTGTATTTATCACTGCTAAATAGTTTCGGTTAAGGACATATAAGTAAAAGATGTTTTTATAAAACCAGTCCCTACACCATACCTTCCACTCCCCAAAGCCTCTACACAGCTAGAGAACATGGCAGATGATAAAGTTATGTGGGTGCTCTCAGCTCACCCAGGTAAGCAGCCTCCCATCACCACTCCATTCTCCCCTCACTTCTCAACCACTACCCACCCTCCAACCCTCAAGAATCCCACTACTGAGGTACCAAGAAAGGGCCTTCTTAAACTTCCTCCAAAGAAGGCGGTAAAAAAAAAAAAAAAAACCCACAAGATATTCCCTACTCCTTAATTATAGGTTTAAAGGGCCCCAAGTCACACACAACCTGAATAATCCATAAGTCTATGGTCCATGCCCTCCTTAGGTCAGCTCCTTTCAAGTGAGCCTCTGAGCACACCTTTTATGCAAACTGAAGGCCAGTACATCTTCGGCACCCTAAACCTCTTTGTTATGGGTCTGACTTGCCAGGACAGGAGAGCTCAAGTGGACACTTGGAATGTATTTGTGTGGGTATCTGATACAATTAAAGAATTAGTCATCTTATTAGCAAATAAATCATGGATAGTTTTAAGTTGGTTTTTTTTTGGCCTCCAGATTCGAGACAAAACACTTTCCAAAAACAAACCATTCTCTCTAAATTAGGATAACTTTCCTAAAGCTGAAGTAGCACTTGACCCAGTATCACTGGTCTTGCCCTTCATGTGAACAGGCTGAAAAGAGGACAAGGAAAAGTATGAGGGTGAACAGAGAAAGACTACAATGAGCAAGAAGATCTGGAAGGAAAAACAGCACACGCTATGAACAGCTAACTACTTGGCAGAAATTTTCAACTCAGAAAAGGAGTCTGGATCAGTAGACTATTCCTAAAATTTCTACAGTAAAACAGGACAGCTTAAGGGAGAAAAAAAGAGAGGCACAGTACTTTTACATAACGGGTCGTGAAACTGTAAGTTAATTTTCCTAGGAAAAGATTCAGGGTGAATAATATAATTCCAGATAAATGAGCCAGTTATGCATCCAGACCTATGGATACCTGCAATCCAGACAGAACCATCTGAAATGACGGTGTGATGTTTCGTATCATGAAAAGCAACAATCCTTCTTTCAGGAATATTTTGAAGAGTGCATTAAGCTTGCTGACCCTGGCCAAGGTTTCCAGCTTTATCACGGCAATTCAGGCTTTTATTTCTGCCATCAAGACCCAGCCAGGACCTCCCATATTCTCGGCCAAGATAGGGCTTTGTGGCTCTCAAAGGGACACCATCCTCACCTTGTTTCAAGGATTCAAGTCCTTGATTCAAGGATTCCAGAACATTTCCTGTCCATTTCTCATTTGTGCCCCCTCAGGGAAGCTGAGAGGATACCACTTTACCAGGGAGAAAAAGAAAGGCTCCAAGAGGGTTATAACTGGGCTGCCTAAATGTCACCACAGAGTTAAGAGGTAAGGGCAAGATGACAGAGTCTTCTGGCTCCTAATCCAGGGCTTTTGGGATCTCCTCCTTTTTCTACAAGCCGTGGCCACATTCTTTTAACCTGGTCCAGGTCAACAGTGAAGTCTCAAGGGCTGGCTCAAGGCTGAAAAGACCCAAAGCACTGGGTCATGGTACATTTGGTTGTTACAAAGACTTTCCAAAGAAAGGGAAATTGGAGCCTAGAAGCTCCCAGCCCCACTTCTGACAAGGGGCCAGCCTTCCTTTTCTAAATTCCCAAACGTGCAGCTTGGGCTAAACTCTTACCACTATTTCTAAAGGGCATTTCTTCCAAACCAACCTGAGAAGGAAGGGTGGGAAAACCACCCAGATTCTCAATTATACATTTCCATCGAGTATAAATGTCAACTTTCATTTGTGACCGAGGCACAGTCCCTCGCATGAGAACTAGACTCTTACAATAAACCAAAGTTCATGGAAAGGAGGATAAAGCAGTGACCTCCATAAAAATATCTGTGGGAAAAAGCTCTCTGAATATTTGACTAAATATTCCCATTACAGACATAAAACCAATTCCGTGTCCTTTTTTGAGCAGGAAGTTACATTGCTCAAAAAGAATTTTGAGTAAGAAAACCTACCCTGAAGCTAGAGAAGATGTTATACAACCCTCACTGTGAAACACAGAATTTTTATTGTAACAGAAATAGAAAATCCCATATGCAGACAAAGAACAACCTTAGCTTTCACTTTGTACTTGGAAGTAGACTCTCCCCAACAGAGACTGAACAGTCTTAAAATTTCTAAAACACTTCAGTTAATTTTGTTTAACAACAACTTCCTTCTTTATTTTGCAATTAAAATATTTAGAAAGGTAGAGACACACACAAAAAAATTTGTGTTAGCTGAAAATGGATTATAAAATAGTACAGATGCCATGCTTAAACTATGTGAAAATCCAGATAAGATACCACACAAAAACAAAACCGGGTTAATCAGGGTGGTAGGATTATAGGTTATTTTCATATTCTTTAGTGCTGCCACACCATCTTCCCCCTTCAGCAGCATCTACCACTCACATCTAGACTGCCTGGGACGGGGGCTGGGGCACGTCACACACAAATCCTAATGCCAGGTTCCCATTTCTAGAACCCACATCACTAGTCTGGGCCATGGCCCCCCAGTCCCAGACACTCCAGCCCTGTACTGGACCCTGCGGTGTTCAGCACAGGCTCTGTCACAACATCCATCCCTAGATCACTGCACACCTTTCCGTGGGCCCGTGCTCTCTGCCTGAAGCCATCTATCAAGAGGACTCCTCAAAATAATAGTAAAATATGAACACTTAGGCTTTATTTTAATAAATACTTAGGTACCACTGGCTATGTGCCAGGCACCAGTGATGCTATGAGGCAGATACTCAGAGAGGAGATTTAACTTGTCCAAGGTCACACAGCTGGCAGATGGCAGAGCCAGGATTCAAACCTAAGCGGCTCCTCCTAAAACTCCAGCATCTGAGTTTTAAACCATGATACAAGTGAACACTGCAGCACAGGCTTAGGACATAAGGAACTAAAAGGATGATGGTCTGATTTTCAATGGTTAATCTTCTTAAAAGATTATTTTAAAAACTGTTTTTATTTAAAATTTTAAAATATTTATACATCTGAACCCTCAAAACTACCATCAGTCAAAGTCAGATATGAGAGGTAGGGCAGGGTCATAAGTAACATTTACTGAATGGCTCTTCTGTAGTCATTTCGTTTCCCAATACGCAATCTAAACAATCCCAATGTTTCATTCCTGGACACTAGACTGGGAACCACTAAAGAGGATGGTCCTGAAAGGTTCCCTCCAGTTCTGAAAGTGAAGCGCTGGCCAGAAGACATTTGAATGTGGCCACTGACAGCCACAAAGACCCATTCTCACAAAGCTCTGAGTCAGAGCCTGACTCCTCCACCCCAAGGGACTCCGGCATGCTAGGCAGACAGCCACGAGTAGCTGGTCAGGGACAGAACAGCAACCACACCCGGATCCAGTCCAAAACCTGTGCCCAGGACTGCCTTTGCCGCCCACACCCCCAGTACCAAAGTGAAAGATAAAAGAAAGGCAGCACCTTCCTGTAATCAGGAAATGAAATGACCAGCCACCCCATCTAGTCACGCTGAGGCTTGGAGGCAAGAAATCCAAGTTCCTGATTCGGTCACGGGAGTCTGAGCAGGCGGCCTCCGTGTCTAGGGGTGTCCTGCTTCCTGCTCACTCTCCTGCACAAACGGGACCCACAAATCCTCCAGGAGACAAAGAGCCCAAGCCCACTGCCATACCACGGGAGCAGGGGACGTGTACGTCATTCTGCCTGCCCAACCTCCCCCATCCTCCCTCCAGAAGCCTGGTGAGAGTGGCTAAATCCTTACTTCCCAGGCTTTTAACATCTGTTGCCTGGTCCTTGCCAGACTTTTCCAGATTCTGCTCAGATAAAGAGACAGGGAGAGCTTGCAGCTAAGTGGGGCCACCTCCCAGCGCTCAGGGCAGACAGTGGGGTGGTGATAAGGGTGTGAGTGCAGCAGCTCAGTGGGACCAGAAGAGCTGGGCCATACCTAGAGTTCGTTCCTTAATGGGAGCAAGAAGCCTGGCCTCGGTTCTTGCCTGGGCTGGTGCCGGGGAACCCCAGGATTCCCCCCACAAGCTCACCTAGAAGCTGGCATGAAGCGAGAACATGCGTCTGACTGCTTTCTGGTCTGTAAGTCCTAGAACAACTATCAGCTAAATTCAAGGAATTTGTTTCATAGTCATTAGCAGTACCCTTCATGTTCAAAATTTAAAGGGAAAAGTACATATGATGAATCTATTTACCTACATTCCCCCACAGGTGACATTATACATCAAAGTGTCTATAGGACGTGTTTTGGTCCCCATTGATTATAGTTCCCCCAAAACCCAATGTGGCTGATTTTCTCAAATGGTATTTATCATTTAAAATAAAATCAATCACTAAGTTCATCCTTTAAATAAACATGCATAGAATTTTCAGAAAAGGAGAAAGGAAAATTTAGTAAACAATGACAGGGAATTAACCCTCCCAGAGGCCATCCTGCCCCTGCCTTTAGTAAAACTGGTAAGAATTTCAGATCTTCAGTGTATAAGATTATGTCATTATAAAACAAGGCTCGTAGATGTTTTGAGGATGGAAATGTTCCAGATCCATAGTTAGTCTGGTACCCGGAGTCAGAGAGCCCAGAATTAAATTCTGGTTATGCTACCTACTACTAGCTGTGTGACCTTATGCAAGTTGCTTGACTTCTCTGAGCCCCAGTTCCCTCATTTGTAAAATGGGGATGATATAACCTACCACACCAGGTGCTGTCTACTGTGCACTGGGCTTTCAATAGTTTTCCTTCACAGGTTCTGATTCCTCCTCCAAACACTAAGCATACTTCTCAAGTTTTATCATTCATTGCCTCTTTTACAAATATTCTCTCTCTAGAAACCCATCTATCCATTGTCTTAAACATTACCTCCAGAAGAAGTATCACAAGTTGACCCAGCTAACTCCAGATAGTAAATGCCGTGTGGAGTTTCTCTTCCTGGGTCCCCCATCTGCAATGGATCAACTTCCCATGTGCACTCCCCAGCAGGACCTTGAATTGCTTCTTCCCCCTGCTTTACACATCCAGCACATCTGTGTTCCCACCTCTGTAACATCACTTGCACCTCCTCCTCACCTGTCCTCTATCCCATTCAGGCTCTGCCACTGGCTACTGCAGGAGCCCAATGCCTTACTTCCCACAGCTCCCAAATATGCCCTGTTCCCCAGCTACTCAGTCTTCAGCCACTGTACATACATTCCCTTCTCATGCTGCTCCCTGGTTTGGTCACCACCACCAACATGGCACCGCTCCCTCATAGCCTACTGTAACTGTGTTGTCTTCTAAAACTCCTCTCTGCTCCATTCTTGGAGCTTAGGGCCTCATGGCCTCTTCCCCTCTTCTGTGAGTTCTCCTGCCCAAGGATAGGCCCCAGCCTAAATACCAGCCTCATTCCTCCAATCTTCTCACTCACATGCCCTTCTGGTCCCTTTATGATGATTTGTGCTTCCTTTCACACCACCTCCTGCCAACATCCTCCATCTCTATACCATATACACTTGAACCTCCACCAGAGCAAACACATTTCTCTTCCAGAAAAATCGCAGCTTCACTCTGCCACCTGAGGAGTGCCCTCTGTCTGCCATGCCTTCCTGAAGAGCTTCTACTCCTAAATTAGGTCAAGTGTCACTCCTGAAGAGCCCACCTCCCAGGAGTTAGGGCATCCTCTGTGATCAAGGTCTTCACCCTGCACCACCATTACCCCAGCACATGGCATCTGAGAGTCATTCAGCATTTGCTGAATAGAAAGGTATTTGGGTCATCTGGTCAAGTTCACTGAATACAGATGTTCAGTAGAAATTAGATTACATATACATGCCCTTTCTCCAAAGAGATGACACAGGAAAAATCACTTATATGTGTGCTAGTCAACGACACATATGTATTTATAGAAATCTGTCTCACCTGGGCGGGTGCAGGCAGGATTTGAAGAGGTAAACTATGGTGAAAAGCCCAGTCCAGCCCCTCATTTCCCACAGGCAGCCCAGGCCCTCCAGTGTGGGAATGCAGGAGCGTGGATTCAGCAGTGCTTCTAGGTGAGGGCTCCATCCCTCCTCTGGCAGCACACCCAAGCCAACTCTCCTTCATCCCATCCCCACAGAGAGGAGCCTCCACATTCCTTCCTGGTGAGGGGAGGACCTCCAGCAAGTGTTACCCCCACCAAGGCCATGATAGCAGAGGGACAGGGTGAACGTGCGTAAAGGGAGGCAGGCCCCAGTACAGACTGGAAGCTTGGAGGCATCTATTTACCTAGGTGGGAAACCATTTTAGAAAAGAAATGCTGCAATGCAGGCAGTCACTTCTTGGGGAGCTTCATGTGCTTTGGAAGCCCTTGTTAAGACCCTGTACATGGCTATGGTTTGGTAAGTGTTTCCCCTCCAAGCTCCAGGACCTATGTACAAACCAGTATAGTCTGGCAGGCTCTCAACAAGCCCTCAGAGAAATCCCTAGAAGATTTCTCTTTGATTCATCCTTCCGTTTGCTTAGTTGGGTTACATGGAATGTATTTCAGTCTGGGTCCAATCAGGAGGCAGAAACCACACAGTAATTCAACCAGGGGAAGTTTAAAAATATAATAATTGAGTAACTATAAAGATGGAATAGAACTCTAATGCCCTGCACCAGACAAAAAGTACCCAAGAAAGGACAAGCGTGGAAGAAAAGTTCAGAGCTTGTTGAAGTAGGTATAGGGGGCAGTTCCTGGGTGCCCAGGCCAGAGATGGTCCAGTCACCAGGAGAGCAGGAACAACCCTCTGGGATGCAGGCACAAAGCCTGGAACACGCAAGAGTCCCCATCAGGAGGGTTTCAGGAAACAAACCTTGCAGACTGCTGGGACGGTGTGCAGAGAGAACGAGGGTGCGGAAGGAGTCATGCACACACAGGGAGTCCAGCTGCCGCTGGAACAGGAACTGGAGAGGCCTCCCTCTGCACGAGCTTAGCACGTCAATGCATGGCTCGGACAGGAACAGCTCAGGGCCACTGCTCAGGACAAAGATCAGGTGGCCAGCTCACTAGACAGCCAGGATCACAGGGCTCCCAGTGTGTATACATGTGGGGGCTGAAGAGAAGCAGCGACCTGGGCTGGGCACAGGCTCCCCCTTCTACCACGGCTGCCAGAGCCAGAGAGAGGGCACAGCAGCCACATGCTAGAGAGCTGTGGCCTGCAGACCCACAGGAAAAACAGCAGGCTCTACAGGAAGCCTGGTTCTAGACTCTGGGAACCAGGAAGGAAAAGCTCTTTCTCCTGCAACATCCTCTTCAGAGCCCTCAACTTAGAGAAGGCAAAGGAAAAATATTTGAAGGCTCTGATCCATTTTCACAGATCAGGCAACAAAGGGTGAATTTGGAGCTGACAAGCAATAGTTAAAAACTGATACAAGTTAGAGATCTCTATATCACCAACCTGAAGTCATATTCAAACCATGAACACCGTTACTCAAGTCTGGAGTTAGGGGAAACGTGTATAAAACATGGGTCCTGTACAGTGAATTGATAGACAAGCAATAAATACGAGACAGTCCATTTGTCAACAGCAGAGGACAAGGCAGGGACCTGAGTGGGGCTTGAAATAGGGTAGATTTCAGATATGTGAGGAGAAGCAAGGCAGGCAAGAGGTGGGGGGCTGGGTGGGTAGAGGGTGTCTGCATGCAGAGACCAACACAACCAGTTTGTGGCAGATGGGTGCTGAGACCACTAGAGAGAATAGATAAGCGCTGTTGAGCCCAAGGGCTCTCCACGGGATGGGAGTGTACCATGCCTACAACTAACGTTAACAAATGCTGCTGCCAGAGGGATTGTAGGAATGTGTTTTCTTTCACAGTCCCTCTATTAAAAACAAACAAACAGAAGACTGACTAAATCACACAAGAATATGAAATAGGGAAAAATGAAGAACTTCCAAATTGGATGTCCATGTTGATTACAAATACAGTTGTATACTGTGTTCAGAGATTTAACTTCTATAAAGCAGATTAGGTTCACAAGCGGAAGACAGCATGATCTGAGGGGTCCATCTTCTATCATCAGATCTCTAATGCACCTCTGACAGAGTACAGGCATTTGGCCTGGCTTACTAATCACTAACCCACGAGTCGGGGACTTCCCTGGTGGTCCAGTGGGTAAGACTCCACACTCCCAATGCAGCGGGCCTGGGTTGATCCCTGGTTGGGGAACTAGATTCCGCGTGTCACAACTAAGAGTTTGCATGCAACTAAGAGTTCGTGTGCTGCAACTAAGAGCCCACGTGCCTCAACTAAGACCCAGCACAGCCTAATACTAAAAAAAAAAAAAAAAAAAACCAAACACAAGTTGTTTCTGATTTTCCCTATAATCGAAAAAGAAAAACTGATGAACAACCTCATATGTGCATCTTTGTCCATTGTCTTATTATTTCCTTTGGAAAAATTACAAAGAGAACATACATTTTTAAAGTCATTTAGAATATAATCAAATTATTCCCCGTCCCACCCATCCCCCACCAAAAACAAAAGCCAGATTGATTTATCCTTTCACTGTACACACCCAAGAGCACAGCACTCTCCATGTTGACTGTGGACACTGTCCTTCTTTTTAATCTTCACAAAAAAAGGACTTCTGCTTGTTTTAACTGACCCATCGTCATTTATGTGCTTCCTTCCTGACTTCCCACTCCTCATGCCCTTTGCCCATTTTCCACACCGGGATATTCTCACCTCATTTAATCTTTTTTTTTTTTTTTAATTTATTTCTGGCCGCATTGGGTCTTCGATGCTGTGCACGGGCTTTCTCTAGTTGTGGTGAGGGGGGGCTACTCTTTGTTGCAGTGCACGGGCTTCTCAATGCAGTGGTTTCTGTTGCAAGGCACAGGCTCTAGGCACGCAGGCTTCAGTAGTTGTGGCACACAGGCTCAGTAGCTCCGCAGCATGTGGGATCTTCCCAAACCAGGGCTCGAACCCGTGTCCCCTGCATTGGCAGGCGGATTCTTAACCACTGCGCCACCAGGGAAGTCCTCATTTAATCTTTACAAACTCAAATATGTGAAGCAGTTACTCTGAGGTCACAAAGCTAATCTGGGTGGAGCCAGAACTTGGACCCTGGACCCTGCCCCCAAGTCTAAACTCTTTCTACCACACAACCTCGTTGCTCAAAGAAGATTTCAAGAATCCTCAAATAAAGTTGCACTTTAAAAAAAAATTACTTAGGAAGTGAAATCATTGCATCTGTGGATACCCAGAAGATGTAGGCCGTTTCAAAGAAAGCCAGGCAGTTGCGTTTTGTTTTTAAGCAACATGAGAAAGGAATAATGTAGACAGAATCTCCAGAAGGGAACCAGTCGGTAGTCTTAAGGTGCCCAGAGGTCCTGGTCTAGTAAGGCGGTCCCCATCCCTGCTTTGGGCGGAGTCCCTGCAGGTCTGTGGTAGGTGTTAATCCACACTGAGGAATGAGAGATCGGCAGCAGTTTCAACCAGCCCAATCTAACAAACCTGTTGGGCAAACCCTTTTGGCAAGAGCTTTTACACAGAAAAAGCCCCGCCTCTCCTCTCCCCCTCCCTTCCCGGGGGCACCACAGCCTGAGGCTGAAGGGATCCCAGGACGATCCTCCCACCTGCTAGAGGTTAGATCCGAGTGGGCCTGCAGCCCAGCTCTCCAGGCTCTGAGAGGAAGAGACACTGGCCGTGTCAGAAAAGGTGATGGAAGAGCAAGTGTTGGCCACAAACTGTACCCTCTCACCCTTTTACTTGTTTTCTCCAGAACATGCACATGCATTCCACACACAGACCATATCCCGAGTTCATTACCAAAAAGAAGCTACAAGAATTTCTTTTCCAGGGCCTTATAGCTCAGCTACTCCAACCACCTCCTGTACGGAAGAAGAAACCAAGATGCAGAGAGGCACAGAGGCTTGCCCAGGGTCAGCATAGGTAGGAGTCACACAGTGAGAATCATCATCACGGACAAAGTCGCATTCTCATAGCTTCTTGTGAGCCATCAACATAAAATACAAGGCCAGCAAGGCGGACTGCAGCAGCACCACCGTGAACCCGCCCCGCCCCCAGACAGTGGTTTTATTACTTCCTTTTTGCTGTCTTTAACACTTCACACACATTTATCTGACTTGCCACACCTCTTCGGTAACAAGTCTTACACAACCCACAGGGCACGTGGCCATCAAGACCAGGGGCTGGGCCATTTCATTTCAGTCTCTCTAGCGTCTGCCACTCTGACAACATATTGACAGTCAATACATTTGAGGACAAGAAGGACATAAATGGGGAGGGGCAGTAAAGGAACGAGGATTAAATAAAGGAAAAATTTCTATTCCTTGACCTTCTTCATCTTTTGCTCCACACAAATCATTGTTGAATAATTACACACACAGGCCCTGCATTTCCAGGCCCCCCAGAGACCCTCCCTGGCCCCTGGCTGTCTATGTGTCAGGCCAGGACACTCCTCTTCACAACTGTCATAAGCCTTTTCCAATTCCTGTCCTTTCCCCTCCATGCCTCACCCTCAACCATCAGGACAGCATCACTGGGTGTCATCTCAATGCAGGACATCACCTAAAAAAATCCCAGGAAACATATGATTAAACAAATCTGTAAACAAACTAAGGCCCAAGGGATGGGAGGAGTGGAGGAAGAAGGCAATTAAAAATTAATAAAACTGCTGAAGCATAAATTACAGTACTGGACTAGAAACTAAGTTATCATTATATAATATAAACTATATTACATAAACTAAGTTATCAAACTGACCTTGGATAAGTGCTTCTGGAAACAAGCAGGCCATCAGCCATGGCTTGGCAATCTTGGTGGACAGAGATGGGGCGGGGAGGAGGTAACTTGGGGCTTGCTATGTGGGCTACTTCTGCCTACAGTCACACATAGAGAAAAGCTGGTGAAACCAATTAAGAAAGAATATTTTCACATAGGTACTGGAAAAGAGATTATTGTCATTTTACACAGTAAATGCATGAAATACTCAATTAAAGACTAATTTAACGGGACTTCTCTGGTGGCACAGTGGTTAAGAATCCACCTGCCAATGCAGGGGACATGGGTTCAAGCCCTGATCTGGGAAGATCCCACGTGCCGTGGAGAAACGAAGCCCGTGCACCACAACTACTGAACCTGCGCTCTAGAGCCCGCGAGCCACAACTACCGAGCCCGTGTGCTGCAACCACTGAAGCCCACACGGCGCAACAAGAGAAGCCACTGCAATGAGAAGCCCGCGCACGGCAACAAAGACTAGCCCCCACTCACCGCAACTAGAGAAAGTCCGTGAGCAGCAATGAAGACCCAATGCAGCCAAAAATAAATAAATAAATCTATTTAAGAAAAAGACTAATTTAACAAAATCAAAAGTTGACTCTCCTCAAAGTTTTAGGATTGACTTTCAGAATCACATCACTCCTCACCACTTAATTCCATGGGCTATAATAAATGACCATAAAGAGAAGTAAAATTTTTTAGATTTTAAAACAATCACTTTAATGTTAAGCACTTGGGCAGCCAAATTCAATCTGCCATTTTCCCCGACAGAGATTCACCTATGTCACTTCCGAAAAGTACTCTACAAACTCTTTCAAATCACCAATGCCCTTCCCAATTCTATTAAATTTGGTAATCCTTGTCCCCATGAAATGTAGGGTTTGAGAGCACCTCCATCAACTCTTGCAAAATAAAAGTTTACGTTTGTTTACATTTATTTCCAAAATAAAAATATATCTCCCCAAATAAACATTGTTTGAACATGCTACAAGCTGGGATTGCATTAATACCCGTGACATTCACTGTGTTTTTCTTAAATAATTTAATAAATTGCCTTGGGAAGTCTCAATTTCTTGGCTATTTGGATGAAGGTTTCCAGTGACAAATTTCCTTAAAGAGCATTTGCCCTTGGGTACAACAAAGGGTACAACAAAGGGGACACAAGGGGACACCAAGGAGCATAAAGTGCCATGCCTCGGGCTCCAGCACTCCCTGCTTAGCCATTTGGAGTCTCTTAGAGAAGCAGCTCTGAGATAACTGCCTGACTCACTCTTTCAAAAACATGCATGAAAATCACAGAGTTGTACAGAATTGGCATGTGCAGAAATGTAAATAATGCTGTATTAAAATAAAAGGAATCAACAGGTGTGACACCTTGAGAGAGGAGGAAAAAAGAAATGAAATGAAGAAATGGGGTGGAGGTACCAAGGACACTCCTTACAACAAGAAAAATTAACAACTGCACACCAGCCTCTACCCACTCACCAGCGGCTTTTGTAATAGGGAAGAAGAAACATGACTCCATATTGAATCTGTTTCTTTTACTTTAAACTTTGCGTTCTATTGCTTTTGCTACAAGTTAAGAACGTTGCCTATAAGCCTCCAATATACAGGACAGTCCATTCTCAAGGCTCTGACCTTTAAAGGTACAACACTTTCCCATTCATATAAAAAGCTGCAGAACAGAGAATAACGTTTGTCTTGTTGGAGGTTTACAGGAGCATCATGACCTTTAGACACCTACATGGACAGCTGCAAGAACAAAGGATTCTGACACCAAGAAGTCTGCAACAACCAGCCACATCCCCTCCCCTTCTAGCATAAAAGCAGCCTGAATCCTAACCCAGGTAAGGTGGTTCTTTTGGACTCCAGTCCACCATCTTCTCAGTCTGCTGGCTTTCCGAAAATAGCCCCTACTCCTTGCCAACAATTCATCTCTCGATTTACTGGCCTGTAATAAAGTGAGCTGTCCAAGCTTGAACTCGGTAACATTTGTCCATGTGCCAGGAATTGTGCCAAAGGTCCAAGGGAATACACAGTGGTTACTGAGGTATCCTCATTTTTACAGATAAGTGAACTGCTTCCAGAAACTTGTCTGAGGTTCCCAAGATGGAGAGTGGAGGGAGGGGGCAGGAACTGGGAACCCAAATGGGCAGCTCCCGGCCTGCAAGTCCATCTCAGCTGCTGCCAAACTTGAAGACAGGCAGAGGGCTGCATGGATGGCACAGCTGGGATGGAGGAGCACTTGGCACCCTGTCCTCATTAAGTGCTCTCACAAAGACCCCATCCTAGATCCAAGTATGCCACCCTCAAAACCCCCTCCTGGGACCCAACAGCCCTTAAGAACAACTGCTGTCCTCACTCACACCATCGCTCATGCTGGCTCTCCCAGCCTGAGACATCCATTCTCTTGCTTCTCAATCCTGCCCCCACGCTGTAAGGTACAGGTTCAAATCCCACTGCCTTCTCCATAAGGACACCCTTGGTTCCCCTAGTGCACTGTATCTAATCCTCTCCTCCTAGCAGCTGGGACTCCCCAAACTGAAGCCCCTCAAAAGGACTGCCAAGAGCTAGTTACCCAGAACCTCCCTACCCCCAGCAATGCTTCCCAGCCTGAACAGTTCCAGGTGAGCTAAGATCCACTCTCCTCACCCTGGAGGGAGGCAGGACCAAGAGGCTCCCCAGCCCACAGGCTGTAGCTGTGAGGTGAAAGCACCCCAACTGCTGAGCGCCAGGCTCTGCTCTTCACACACAGAGTATCCAATGAAAATACGTGCCCCTGGGAGACCACCTCTTCTTCAGAGTCAGAGGCCATCCTCCTCCCAGAAGACAACCTCTCTAGTGACACGTGACCCGGGGGTGGCAACTTCAGGACAGGGTACCAAACAAGCAGAGTGGCTCCCCTCTCTCCCAGCCTCCATCTCCCAGATTCCTTTCCTGCCCCTTCTCCCTTTCTCAAATGTTGTTAAATTTCACCAAGTTACCGATGGGTGCTTGAGGACTATTCTTAGATTTTTTTTAATATCAAAATTAATCACATGGATTTAAAATATACATCCTCAAAACAGTGACCTTTTGGCTTTTTGTCCAAATGTTCTATTAAAGGGGAAGCTGTTCAACCAAGACTTATGTCTACATATTTAAAGAAGGGATGAAATAGTAACATCGCTTTCTCTGGCCACCTGCCAAGAAAAATTTATGTTGTCAAAATAAAAGAGAACATGTTGTTTGCTCAATATATGAGCACACTGCTGAGTAGCTTAGAAATTGGGCCTCTTTTACCAAGCAGTTTAAATCACCTAATTTTATTTACTTTTAAAATTTTTTATCGGAGTATAGTTGATTTACAATGTTGTGTTACGTTTCAGGTGTACAGCAAAGAGAATCAATTATACGTATACATATATCCGCTCTTTTTTTAGATTCTTTTCCCATATAGGCCATTACAGAGTACTGAGTAGAGTTCCCTGTGCTATATGGTAGGTCCTTATTTGTTATCTATTTTATATATAGTAGTGTGCATATGTCAATCCCAATCTCCCAATTTATCCCTCCTCCCCCTTACCCCCGGTAACCCTAAATTTGTTTTCTTAAATCACCTAATTTTAAGTGTCTCTGTGAATGTCACCTTCATATATCATAGATTATCACCTCCTTGGAAATATCGGGGACCACAGCAATCTGTGTCTCTGTCATCTGCAGGCTGTGCCCACTCCTTCCTCCCTCGGGGGGTCCAATCACTCCCAGAACTTCTGTCACCTCTACACTGATGACTCCCACACCCACACCTGGAGGTCCAGCATGAGCTTGCCCTCCCACTCTGGGTGGTGCTCACATAGCATCTTAGTCACGTGTGGGGCAGGGACAAAAAAAAAAAAAAAAAGAGAGGCCATCATGCTGAAACCAGAGATGGCTGCCTGAGGCTTCATTATATCACTCTCTGTTATCTGCATTTGTTTAAAAATTTCCATTATAAAGAGGCTTTTTTTTCTAACAAGGATCCATCAGAACCTTGAGGAAAAAAAATTCAAAAGAGAGAAACAGTCAGTTAAAAATAGGAGTATTCATGAGAGATATTTTAAGTTCATCTGAAGGAAATAATTCCTTTTGTGGTGAAGGGAGAAGAAAAATAAAAGGGTTGCATCTCATTTACTTAAAGAATAAAAGCTACATAAGTTCCTTATAAACAAGCATTAAATTTAGCCATAAAATAATAAATGTAAAATACATGTCATGAGTCCCAAAGGTTAAATGTTTATAGAGGATGGTATTTGTAACAAACCCACTTTGACCCTTTCACTGTTAAGACAAATAGATTTGATTCTGAAAACATCACCAGGCTTTTCACTGAACAATCTATACCCAGACTTGAAGTTGGTTTTTGTTTTTTTTAAACAACTGTGTTAACTCCCTGATCAGGACTCAAAAAAACAAGAAACACTTCAAGAAGCACTTGGATGTTAAGTGCTTTTCAAAGAAAATAAACAACAACAGAATTCTAAAGCACAAATTATAAGCCTTAGCAAGTTAATGGTCCATGGACCATAAATATGGTCCATATTCATGACTGCAGTGGATTCAAACAATCAACATATGAGCCTGGCTGTGCAGGTTTTTTCCTATTATGCAGGGGGTGGGGATGAGGAGGGAACAAGCTAAGTGGGTTGCCATGGTTACAAAGATATTTAATGTCAGCTCAGGGACCAAAATCTACTTCAAGTTCTCCACATGGACCAGGCTCCCTTTTCAGTAAGTCAATCCCCAGCCCCCACAAGATTACTGTCCCCTGGGACAGTCCTTGCTGCTGCTCCCCTGGGGTCCTGTATCAATGTCATCGTCCACCTCAAAGCTCTCCCTCTCCAGTAGCTCCAGGCACAGGCTGCTCTTTCCCTATCCGACAACTTCCTGAAAAGGTTCCATGTCTTGTTACGGCCCTTTGTTGTGCCTTGACCTTCCCAATCCCCTTCACCCCTCTAGAATCTTCACAGTCCGCTGCCTCTGCTGACTTCCCAGAGCACCTAACACTGCTGGCCACCATCCCTACCCCCACCCCAAGTTCAAGACCATCCATCCCCTAACCCCAATTCTCTACTGGTTCTCTTGCATCTTGGCAGCCTTTGCTCCTGGCCCCATCCCCCAAAATGGGCACTCTCCACAGTTCTGGGTTCAAGCCTATGGTGGGTCTTCCTTCACCCTACACTCCTGTCCTCTGGACCCTCCTTCCACACCACTACAGCCTTCGAGTCCCAAGGTTATGAAATGTCCCAACGTACCCCTATCTGTAGCTCATTTACTTCACACCTCCCTGGATTGGTTTCCAAATCTCATCCCATCCACTATCTTTTTCTCTCTCACTCCCTTTCAAATAAATAACACACACAGGCACACATACACTTTATTTTTTTATGTACCACATCCTCTTTATTTTTTTTAACATCTTTATTGGAGTATAATTGCTTTACAATGGTGTGTTAGTTTCTGCTGTATAACAAAGTGAATCAGCTATACATATACATATATCCCCAATCTCCTCCCTCTTGCATCTCCCTCCCTCCCACCCTCCCTATCCCACGCCTCTAGGTGGTCACAAAGCACCCAGCTAATCTCCCTCTGCTATGCGGCTGCTTCCCACTACCTATCTATTTTACGTTTGGTAGTGTATATATATCCATGCCACTCTCTTTGTCCCAGCTTACCCTTCCCACTCCCCGTGTCCTCAAGTCCATTCTCTACGTCTGCATTTTTATTCCTGTACTGCCCCTAGGTTCTTCAGAACCATTTTTTTTTTTTTTTAAGATTCCATTTTAATCCTGTACCGTCCTTGACCTGGTTTGGGCCCTCAGTTTTCCCCCAGCAAGACTAATGAAGTGACCTAATTCAACAAATATCAAGCACCTACTTAAACCAAGCAATGTTTCAAACAGACCACAAATAAAGAAGTTATATGGTCAATTATCATAAGGTTGATAAGGGCTTAGACGAAATATAAAGCACAGTACAGGGGATAAGGATGGGGACGGTCAGAGAAAGCCTCTCTTCTCAGAAGGAAGGTGGAGGGAAAGGGGCAAGACAATTCCAGGAAGAGGGAACAGCCAGTGTAAAGGCCAAAGGCTGGATAAGGTCAAAGGCCATGTGGCTGCAGAGACTTGAGCTAGGGGCGAGGCAGGAGAGCCAGTGAACTGAGCCAAGGGCCTGACAGGTGACAGAGAACTTTGGCTTTACCATGAGGGAGACTAGGGGCCAGTGGAGGATTCTAAGTAGAAAAGTATGTAAAGCAATTTCAGTTTTTAAATATCCCCCCAGCTTCCTTCTGAGAATAGACTGCTGTGGGGCAAATAGGAAGCAGAGAGCCCCGTTAGGAGGCCGTAAAATGACCTGGAGCCATGATTACACCTACCTCACGTCCACCTCTCTGGCTCAAGTCATCCTCCTCAACACAAGCCTGACCATGATATGTCACCACATCCTCTCCACAAGAACTTTCCATGGCTCCCCATCACCTCCGTAACTATCAAGTGTCACTTCTTCACATGGTCATCAAGGCTGCTCTGTGCCCTATTACCCCTCCCTAAGCAGCATGCCCTCCAAACCCACAGGATCACCTGCTGTTCCCCTGACACATCGCTACAAGCCTGCAATCCGCAATTGCCTCTGCCCTCCTTTCTCTACCCCTAAGTTATTTATTCATCCATCAGGGCTAAGCCCAAACACAACTTCCTCAGGAGCCTTTCCTAGCTGACCCCAACACTGCACTCTTCTTGGACCTCTACCAGACCGCTGTTTCATCAGTTCCTGGTTAGAGTTCCCACCAGATTGCTAACTCCTTGACAGCAGGAACTGTGCCTGACTCATCTAGGAATACACAAGGGGCCAAGCACAGTGCAAGGCTTCCACTAAGCGCTCAATCAACGCATGCTGGCTAAATGAACAAATTGGCCGTTTTGTTACATATCTTTTTGAGGTCTTGAGGGGTGGAGGGGTGGGCGGAGTTGTCCAAGGACAGGTTTTCCTGCTTGGCTACTGTAATCTGGAGGACAGGGGTCCCTCTGATGGAGCCCCTGGGGACTCCATGGTACAGTCACAAGTAGGGATGTGGGGATGGATCTGAACCCAGACCTTCAAAGTCTTCTGTCCTCTCAGCCAGGTATCTCTAGGAAGGCCCGTACAATTTGCTTTACATTTGCCCAAAGCGTTAGCAACATGTTTTTCCTAGTCTCATTCTAGAAGTATACAGATGTGCACAAAAGCACCTAGAAGGATCTCAACCCAGTTAACAGTAATTACAGTATTAAGAGATGGAATTAACTTTATTTTCTTTTACTTTATCTTGATTTTTCCCTAAATAAACATAAGAAAAAAATCTCTTAGAAAGAATGCCATAGTAACATCAAGTAACATTTAAAAAATGGTTCCAAAGGGCTTCCCTGGTGGTGCAGTGGTTGAGAGTCCTCCTGCCAATGCAGGGGACACGGGTTCGTGCCCCGGTCCAGGAAGACCCCACATGCCGCGGAGCGGCTGGGCCTGTGAGCCATGGCCGCTGAGCCTGCGCGTCCGGAGCCTGTGCTCCGCAACGGGAGAGGCCACAACAGTGAGAGGTCCACATACCGTAAAAAAAAAAAAAAAAAAAATGCTTCCAAAAATAAAAAGTATTAAAAAAAATGAAAACAAAAACCACATACACTGGAGACATGAGACCACTGAATATACAATACCAGTTACAGAGGAAGACTGTAAAAACTGAAAACATTTTAAATGGGTTGTATGAAGCATGCAATTAACAACTGACCCTGTGTTTTCACTTCTGAAATAATTATTTTACAAAACATAAAGTAGTAAAACATTGTTCTGGGCATCCTGGGCACTTACTGATGCCGCTTATCTAAATTAAACTCTTCCATGGGTTTCATAAACACGTGTAAACTAGCTGTCATCACTGCACCTTAGCTCACATCACACAGGTGACCAATCAGCTCTAAATGGAACATTTCAATGACTGTCATTTTATGACTTACAGAGGAAATGTCAATTAAAAATAATAGGGGATCAGGCTTCCCTGGTGGCACAGTGGTTGAGAGTCCGCCTGCCGATGTAGGGGACACGGGTTCGTGCCCTGGTCCGGGAAGATTCCACATGCCGCGGAGCGGCTGAGCCCGTGAGCCATGGCTGCTGAGCCTTCGCATCTGGAGCCTGTGCTCCACAATGGAAGAGGCCACAACAGTAAGAGGCCCGTGTACCGAAAAAAAAAAACAAAAACAGGGGATCAACTATCAACAAATAATATGTCTTATTTAAGCTGATGCTACATCAACAAAGCGTTGACTCAACAAAGATTTGGCTTCTAACTTTCAATAAAAGACCTACACAACTTTTATAGTGAAATAGCATATTAAAACACAGAAGATACATTTGCTTTAGTTACCATCTTTTTAAAGAAATAAAAGGGGGACAAAGGCACTGTGTGTATGTCAGGCACAGTGCTAGGTATTTTAGGTGCATGATCAAATTAATTTTCTTAGCAAATCTGAGTTAGATTATCTCCCCTATTTCACTAATGAGGAAACGGGCTTAGAGTAATTTATCACACAGTAGCCACCGTCACACAGTAAGTGGCCAAAATGGAACTCAAATCCAGGTCTGTTTCACAAAAGATTACACATTCTATGATTCTGGAAATGCCACTTACATGAAGTTCAAGAACAGGCAAAACCAATCTATGACGATATGCAGCACATCTAAGATGATATACCAAGTCAGAATAATGGTTCCCTTCAGGGGCTGGAGACTGACTGGAAAGGGGCACAGGGACCTTCTGAGGTACTGAAAACGTTTTCTTCTTGATCTGGTGCTGGACACATATTCATGAGCTGCACGCTTAATATTAGTGCACTTTACACACTTTACTGTATGCTATGCCTCAAGTTTTTTAAAAAAATCCTCATTTGATTGACTCCAAGTTCATGTTCTTTAACCACTAAACCATCATACCACTATTTGACAGAACCTGACCACCCTCTAGAATTGATTCTCTTAGATAATCAGTTTTTTTAAAACATTCTGATTAAGTGAAGTACACCCTAATCACATCAGAGTGAAGGCATCTGAACAATAAGCTTATTTTTAAATGCCACAGAATGAAAAGTAGAAAGCATCAATTTCCTTGCTACTGGGAATTTCCTGTCTGTAGCCACATCAGAATAAAAATAATTTTAAACCTTGCTCTAAAGGAATGTTCATAGATGTACAGAAAATAATTTGTAACAAAATTCTTAATGGGCTTCCCTGGTGGCGCAGTGGTTGAGAGTCCGCCTGCCGATGCAGGGGACACGGGTTCGTGCCCTGGTCCGGGAAGATCCCACATGCCGCGGAGCGGCTGGGCCCGTGAGCCATGGCCGCTGAGCCTGCATGTCCAGAGCCTGTGCTCCACAACGGGAGAGACCACAACAGTGAGAGGCCCGCGTACCGGGGAAAAAAAAAAAAATTCTTAAGAGTTATCTATGGAAGTACCTAAATAAAACTACACAAAATATTTCAAGACATACATTATAATTTTATCAACAATGTTGACCCTCAAAGGAAGTTTGAATTTTGTTACAAAAACTAAGAAAAGGCAAGACAAAACTGGTGGGCAAAGTGCATAAATCTCACAGTAGAGGCAACACAGTGAGTGTAAAAATCTCAAAGCAGAGTTATAACAAACCGAAAACTCAAATAACTTTTCCCAGCAGTAAGGTGATTGTGCCACATATGCCCTAATAACAAATTCTCCATCGAGTAGAAATTTCTTCCCATCAAAGATTTGTTCAGACTAGCAAAGCCTCATCATCAGCTGGTGATGATGAAATCATTACATCAATTCGCTCAAAGCCTCACCCCACACATACATATACCTCTTAGTCAAGCGGTAATTGCCTCTCCTGAGAGAGGAATTTATTCATCCACAATTTGGAGACATATTTGGCAAGCACCTAGTTACAGTTTTACCACCTTTGGAGAAGTGGGGAGGGACAGCTGGATCCACACCTGTTGGGTGTATGGTCTTTACTGGGTGCTTTTGAGTATGCAAGCCAAGAAATCCAACCTTCAAACTCAGAGCCCAGTTTAATTCATGTTTTAACATTCTGTACACACCAAAAGTGCCAGGCAGGGCTTCCCTGGTGGCGCAGTGGTTGAGAGTCTGCCTGCTAATGCAGGGGACACGGGTTCGAGCCCTGGTCTGGGAGGATCCCACATGCCGCGGAGCAACTAGGCCCGTGAGCCACAACTACTGAGCCTGCGCGTCTGGAGCCTGTGCTCCGCAACGAGAGGCGATAGTGAAAGGCCCGCACACCGCGATGAAGAGTGGCCCCCGCTTGCCACAACTGGAGATAGCCCTCGCACAGAAACGAACACCCAACACAGCAAAAATAAATAAATTAATTAATAAACTCCTACTCCCAACAACAACAACAAAAAAGTGCCAGGCAATTGACCGAAATGATTTTAGTTTCTCCTGAGCATTTGCATATAAGACCAAAAGGCCTTTATGAGAATTTTTCAGTATCGATAACTTATGCACCACTATGGGGCATGCGCAAGATTACATAACCAAATATTATCCCAGATGCAAGAATTTCAATGTTTATAAAAGTAACCATTTATATTTATTAATTTTTAAAGTCCTTAACAAACTGCTCAATAAAACTGTCAAAAAAAAAAAAAAACCTGAGTCAAATATTGTAGCTATTAAGCAAGCTAGAATGAATGAAAAGCACTGACCCGGTATGTTAAGAACAGAGTGTGTTTTAAGTACATTCACAGTCCTGGTTCAGCATTCCTAAATTATGGTTGGAGGGGAAAACAAAACAAAACAAAAACAAAAAAAAACAGCATTGTCAGAACACACTAAAAGGGGAGCAGAATATGCCACCCCAAGATATGTCACTTTGACACAATGATTATTTTGAATTAAAGTTACTTGAGAAAACAGCCAGTGTAAGGACATTCTGATTCCCCTTTGTCCCCCTGAAAACAGGAGATAAATCTTCCGTAGGAAGGTACCCTCCCCTGCACCAGGAGGGTAGAAGGCATTCTTATCACCAGAGATAGGGAATTCAGGGCTGAGAAGCCTGCACAAACCTTGTTACTTCTTCACTCATCAGTCACCCTAAACCCAAACCCCTTTGTTTTGTCAATTCTTCACAAATGTATTTGTTTCCTTGTCTCTTTAAAAGGTACGAAAGCTGCCTGCTTTGGTCACTTCTTTGAGTCACATATTTTTATCCTTGTACATATGAAATTTGTTTTTCTCCAATTAATCTGTCTTATGTCAACTTAATTATTAGATCAGCCAAAGAACTTGGAGGGGAAAAAGAGAAAAGTTTTCCTCTCCTACAGTTTCAAAGTTTGAGAAACAAAGGATTCACTTATCCCTGCATCAGCTGAAAAAGCCCCACACATTTGTATCCAGAACATCTTAGCTTTATACCAACAATGCACTGGGTAAAGCAAAACGATTTTAACTTTTTTGGGTTCTCATTCATTTCCTAATGTAACTTTTTTTTTTTTAAGCCATGCATCTGGGCAAACTGTACAGTGAAAAATCCACCACGAATTATCAGTTCCACTTTCCTATTTTTAGCAAACCTTTAGTATCTTAGAATTAGAGAAATCTAAATTGTGGGTTTTTTTTAAAACAAGGAAATTTTCAAAATTATAAGCCACCTATATATACTCAACTCTCCATCCAGGAAACCCAGGAAAAAAAAACAATTCATAATTTTTACAAGCATATTATGTTTATTTTCCTCAAAAGATTACCTCATTCCCTGGATTTTAAAAACTATCTGCCATCTGCCAAATTTGGCTGATTTCAGTCTCCAACAAATCTAAATGGTTACTGTTGTTGGTAAGGGGAAGTTGGTGCCTGGAGGAACTTCTATATTGATTACACAATGACCATCACTTATTAAGCACTTCTTAAACCCCACCCCTCATGATGCACAGCTAGGAGTTTGGCAAACATTATCCTATTTGTCCTCAAAAACAATCCTGTAGACCAGACACTACCATCCCAAAACCAGACATGGAAAATGAGGCAGGGATGATAAACAACTTGTCCAAGGTCACGGAACAGTATGTGGCGGAATCAAGACCAGTGAACAGTGAAGGTGGGAACTCAGAACCCTTACGGAGAATTAGGCCTGCATCATACACATGCCATCTGCACAAAAACTAAACGAAGAGCAGTGAGCCCCTATTGCAGGAAGATTCCCAAGGGAAAAAGCAGTATCCCAAACTGAAAAAGTACTTCCTAATGGCAGATCTAAAGATAAAGATATTTGTAAAGGCTTGGCAGTAGGAAAAGGTTTACTCAAGTATAGGGCTCCCTAACTTCCCTGGTCTTAAAATCCAATCTGGTTTAAGAGCACAGGGACTCTGTGTAACATTCTCCCAAATTCCACCAGTCTTAATAACCTCTATTTAAAAGAAACAGAAAGGACTTCCCTGGTGGCGCAGTGGTTGGGAATCCACCTGCCAGTGAGGGGAACCTGGGTTCGAACCCTGGTCCGGAAGGATCCCACATGCCGCGGAGCAACTAAGCCCCTGCGCCACAACTACTGAGCCTGCGCTCTAGAGCCCGCAAGCCACAGCTACGGAGCGCACGTGCCACAACTACTGAGCCTGCGAGCCTAGAGCTCGTGCTCCGAAAGAAGAGAAGTCACCTCAATGTGAAGCCGGCGCACCCCAACAAAAACCCAACGCAGCCAAAAGTATAAATAAAAATTTTAAATAAAGAAACAGAAGAGGGAACTAGGGCAGTGGGAAGAAGGGACCGCCCAGCCCTATCCTCCTTCTGGGGCAGCTATCAGATAACACCTGGGGGAGACCACGCAATGGCTTGGGTTGAGAGCCCTAGGATTGGGCTGGGTCCCCGCCTTCCTAGTCCCATTCTTGGCCCTGTCGGCCACCTCTTTAACCAACCCATTACCTCCCCGGAGCAAAATTACACTGGAAGGATCTGTTTTAACAAGTAGAAGCCCATATTCACCAACTGGCTTTGCAATCTGAAATCTACAGCAAGGCTCCAACAGGGGAGCGGCAAGAGAATATGGTATAATTGTTCCAAACTACCGTTCTACGAAGTTGGGGAAGTTCAGGAGGCCATGGGGGGCAGGAGAGAAAAGACAAACATACCACCCCTACGTTTTAAGAAGGAGAGGGAGCCTCCTCAACAAACCAGGTTTAAAACGTATATATTATTTTCAGAGATGAGCTTTCACGCTCTGACACTTGTGGGGAGTATCTCGGCTGCTCCTCCCCACTTGATGGGGAGCCAGTAGGTTCTGCGGCTCCCCAGCCCTGAGTGGAAAGCACTGTGGCCTAGAAATTAAGGTGACTTAGTTTTATTGCCTCCAGAAGGGTCCGCCTGCCGTCCCGGGGCAGCCGTCAGGACCCGCGCCCGCAGCCCTAGAGGAGTCCGCCCCGAGCAGCCCCCCACGTCCACCCTCCACTCCAGGTGTTTCGCAGAGGCCGGCTAGGCACGCTCCCGCAGCACCCACCCTTCCCCCTCCCCAGGTTTCGGTCAAGTAGCCGGGTTAATCATTCAACGCGGGCGGTGTGGAATATTTTTGTAGAGGTCAAAGCAAAAGGTTCTTTCTAAGTTTCACAGAAACCAGCCTTTAGGGACCCTGAGGTGGCATTGGCAGGCGGATGGGGCTGGGGAGCGACTGCTGGCGGCCCTGTAGCTCACAGAACACCTGATCTCCCCATGCGGCACGGCAGGCAGCGCAGTGCGAGGGTGGGGTGCGGGGGTGTAACGCGAAATCCAGCAGGGCCCCCTCCCCAAAACGTCTGTGCAACCCAGATGAGGACGCCAGGCCTCAGACGCCCCTTCCCAACGCCTGCATCACCCCGACGCGCGCTCCCCCGGAAGTTGGGGTGCAGCGGGGAGGCGGAGATGTTCCCAGTTCCCGGGTCCCGGGGGGGGGGAATGTGGAGTGGGGCAGGAAGCTCAAAAGACAGGCTGCCGCGGGTTGCGTTATCCTCTTCCTCTAGGGTAAGGAAGGTGGCGGGGGGGCCGAGGGGGAGGACCGGGACGCCTAAACGCCGCAAGAGCCACCTAGAGACTGTTTCCTGCTCTGGGGCGCCAGTACGAAGCCGGAACCGGCGAGAAACGGGGCTGTGGAGGGAAAGAGGATGGGCCAGTGGAGGGGGAGCCGGGGACCAGAGAGGTAAGAGGGCGCAGAGCCTGCCTGGGGAGGAGGGAGGCGGCGGGAGTGCACACCCGCCCGGCCCTACCTTGTCCGGGAGCAGCTCCTGCTCAGCGGGGCGGGGGCGGGAGATCGCGGCTGCATCCACGTCCCGGCCGCTCCGCGCGGCTCAGCCCGGCGACCGCCGCCGCTCTCGCTCCATGCGTTGCGCCCGCGATGGGCGGCCGGGTGGTGTCCGCGGCAGGACGGCTCCGCCTCGGCTTGGCCCCGGCTCGGCTCAGCTCCGGCACTTGTTGCCGCCTCAGCCGCTGCGCCTCACTCCCGGCTCCGGCTCCGGCTCCCGGCGCCGCCGTCGCCGCCTCAGGGCTCCCCGGCCCGGTCCCGGTCCCGCCCCCGCCCCACGGGCCAATCAGGCCCGGCACCGCCCCTTACGTCACCGCCCCGCCCGGCCCGCCGCCTCGCGCCCCAAGTTCGGGGCAAGCACAGCTCCAGTTTGTCGGGCGGTGGACGCGCGGGACCGGCGCAGGCTGGTGCTCCTCTTGGCATCCGGGGACCCTCCGGGCCCTCACCTGGAAAGCAAAGGCTTAAACTGGGGGAAGGGAACCCCGAGAACTAGACCGTCGGGGGAAAAGGGCGGCTTGAAGTTCAAAAGAACTATTTTCCAACTCCAGTCTAACCTTAATCCCTCTTGTCGCCCCTCCTGCAGTACATCTGATGTTGGGAAACTAAGCACATGGCCTGGTGAGGACTCCAGTGGCGTCTTCTGGCCGGAGTCAGTTTGTGACGGGTCCTAGACCGAACCCCGGCCGCCAAGTGCTTGGGCAGATGTGTCTCCGCAAAACCCAGGGTTTCACCATGGAAGATGGGGGTAGCTAGGGGGAACCGGAGCCAAAATGGGACTTGACCATTGCTCTCTGCCCATCCAGTAGCTGCCGCCACCTCTTAGGTGCCCAAATGACACCTACTTGACACTGCCACGCCATCTTCGGTTTTATGAAGCCTCCCAGAACATGGGGAGAGAGGTTTTAGTTCTCATTGTGGTGTCCTGTAGAGGGTTTCCTCGAGGTTCCAGGCGAGTCTCGGGAAGCCAGAAACGCAAGATGCCCAGACGCTCGGCCTCGAACCCGCGCCGCGGCCCAAGGGACAGGGCGGATACCTAGGTGCAGCCTTAATGGCTGAACTGTGACATACATTCCCACCGCAGGATGGGGGCTTGGCGCTAACCACACCCAGCCGCGGGAATTCCGGGGACCACGACGCACCCTCCTATCCCAGCGCCCCCGCCGGCTCGCCAGAGCACTGCATTCTTAGGTGAGTCCAAGTTGCTGTTGACACAGCTTTGAGGGCCCCAGGTAAGCCTCGCACGACCGGATGGAGAGGTTGCCCTGGCCTGAAAGGCCCAGTGCAGTGCAGTCAGCTCGTTTCCCTTGCGCTCCGCCAGGAGGTAAGCCTGGCCAGAGGCGCACTTGAAAGCTCCCCCGTCTCTTGGTATTTATCTCTACACGAAGAAAGCAAGCCCCTTTAGATAATCAGACTAAGGAATTAAGAACACCACACCCTCAATTATTTGCATTTTTCAGAAGGCTTTCTGAGGCGGAATTAGTTGAAAGAGAAGGAATTGCTAAAGTAGTCATTTCAGGCACCTTTGAGCTCAGCCTACTCAACTATGGGCACTTAATCCAAACTCAGAGCGAAAAGGAAGAGCAGGTGGATGCACTGCTGGATGCACTGAGCCACGTGGGTGCGGTCCTCTAGAAACGAATTCTGAGTCAGATCTGGGAAAGTTTTGATTTGCAGCCTTCAGTCCTTTTTGCTTTTATGTTGATCACATGATTCTCCTAAGACTGGGATGTAAAGTCCAAACAGTCAGATTTTTGTGTACTCATAGAAAAACATCTGGAAGATACAGACAGGCTGTTAACCACCATTACCCCAGATGTGGGATTGGGGTTTCAGAAGGAGAGGAGATGAGTTTTATACCCTTATTGACTTTGAGGTTTTTTTCCAGTTATATTAACTCTCATAATTTAGAAAACTAATGAAACAGATTTAAAGAAATAAAGATATTAGAAATTCTTTTAAGAACTCTTCAGAGTGTATAAATTAATAAACAAATGAAGCCTGAGTCTTTCATTCTGTGTCAAAATAATTAATCCTGAGTCCGTGTTCCTTGGTTTAAATAAAAATATCTCTGGCAGCTCTTCTGATCTTTAAACGCTGTGAGGGGACAAGACTGACATCTGAAGATTTTTTTCTGCCATCAGATCAGTATATTGTTTCTTCACATACGCCTTCCCTTTAAATGCACTTGCACTAGCCACAGACATACTTTCAGGGACTGCCAGCCAAGGGGTTTTAGTAAAGGAACTGCTACAATGTCAGCTGGCAACCAACAAGGAAATTAAGCTGTATCCTCTGCAGCTGCCAAAAGCTGCCCAGGCCCTGAAATTAAAAAATAAGGGCATTCTCTTCATAGTGCCATTAATTAATGCAGCTGGGAGTGTATCTGTAAATGTTACACTGTGTCTTTGGGGGAATTACTCAATGCTGAATTCCGCTATTCCGCTAAATTACTCCATGCTAAATGCACATTTGGCTGCAGTCTCTGCTCTTGGTCCATCATGAGTAGGTAAAGATGTACTGTTCATTTATTTAACAAATATGTGTTGACCACCTACTAGGTGCATGGCACAGGGCTAGGCACTGAAGTGGTGAAGAGTGTGTAGCAGACACACTCTTCCCTCTTGGAGCTCACAGTTTAGCTGGAGAGAAAGGAACTTAGCAATTAAATGCACTATCAATTGTATAATTACAGTTGTGATATTGGCCAAAGGGAGTGCAAGGTAGAGGGACCATTTGTCTGGGGAGTCCAAGGGGAGGTGACATTGAGCTCTGAAGGGTGAGCAGGATTTACTCAGGCAAAGAGGAGAGGCGAGTGGAAAAGAGTTCCTGGCAGGTTCACACTACGAAGGGGGGTGTGGTTGAGGAGGATGTTGGAGAGGTAGGCAGAGACTAGATCATCCAGGGTGTACTGTACCATTTTCAGTAAGATCACCCTGATTGCAATGTGAAGAATGAATAGGGAAGGGGGAGGAGGGGGTGGAGGGACAGTTAGGAAGCTGCTGCTGTAATATAAGGGAAAGGGCTGTTTGTCTAAGCAGTTGAGCGAATGGAGAGAAGTAGATACCAACAAGACCTGGTGATTGTTTGGCTAGGGAGGAATCAAGGAGAAGTCCCAGGTCTCTGCTTCTTCAACCAGATGGATGGTGGTGCCGTTTTCTGAGTTGGGGGACCCTCAGGGAAAGAGGATTGAGAAAACCTTGCCAAGGTTCACATTTGGTCAAGGTGGGTTTGAGATGCCTGTAAGATGTCCAAGTGGAGATGCTGAGTAGATGTTTGGCTGTAGGGTCTGGTTCTCTGTGGAGAGGCTGGGGATGAAGTAGCTGGTGTAAAGGCAGCAATAAAGTCCCGAGAGTGAGATGGTGTCCTAGGAGAGTATAGAGTTCTATCAGAAGAGGGCCTAGGACTGAGCCTGATGAGCCCTTATCTAAAGGCTGGCCAGAGGCAAACTATCTGGCAGAGGTGAAGGAGCAGCCAGAAAGGCAGGAAAAAAACAAAACCTAGGAGTTTGGGAAGTGGGGTCATGGAGCCAGGGAAAGGATATGTTGTAAAGAGGCAGTAGCCAACAACACTCAAAATGGCGGAGAGACCCAAGGGTGGAGTGAAGGGATGAAAGATAAACTGGAGTGGATTGAAAAGTGCGTGAGAAGTGGAGAAATGGAGAAAGGTACTGACTACAGGCAAATCTTGAAAGGGTTGACTGTGGAGGGTCAGAGATAGAAATAGCTGGAAAAGAATGTTTTGTCACCAGTGGGTTTATCTTAGTTTATATTTATTAATTTTAGGGTGGAATAAATTGAATGTGTTTAAATGCCGATGGGGAAGACCTTATAGAGAAGAGGAAGAGAAAGGTACAGCAGGGGAAGGATAATGGACAATAAACGTGGTTCCTGTGACCATGGGAGAGGATGGAACCAGAATCTGGGTGGAAAGGCTGACCTCATGCAGGAGGCCACCTCCTCTATTATAACAGCCAGGGCGCAGTTGGAGGTCAACTGAACCAGGCAGGTTTGGTATGGGACGTTGAATCCCTCCACCTGATGCCTTCCTCTTACTCTGGGGAGGAGACTGGGAGTAGGGCAAGAGAGATGAGGGATTTGAAGAGAATGGAGAACGTTTGACACAGTCATTGCAGAAGGTGAGAAGGTTGAGATGACCAGAGGTACGGCAGGATGGCAAGGCAGCATGGCAACCCTCCTAAGGTTGGTGGCTTGCACTTGTAAGGTGCCCTTTGGTCCTCCTCTGTGATTTCCTCCAGCAGAGCTCAGCTGTCTCTGCTCTGGTCCAGGCTCAGATGAAGGAATTGCTGGGCAGAGGAGCAAATTCCTTTTGCCAAGGAATTGAGAACCTCGGCAAAAGTGGGGTTGATATGATGCATGATCAGAGAGAAAGGACAGAAGTCGGTGGGCTGGAAGGGTCAAAGGGGTCAAAGCTCAGTCATGCTGGAAGGAGAGGGGGTTGAGTCAGAGATTTTGGATGCTTAAGTTTGTGGTTCAGGAGGTGGAGAAATTTAGGACAATGACAAAGCCAGGTTGTGATGGGGGAGAGTAGAGGAGAAAGTCACTGGAGAATATAAGGTCAAGAGACTGAGAGGCAGGGTACTGGGTGGGTCATCTGTGTGGTTAGTGAAGCCATCCAGGAGCATGTGGGCAAGAATTGGGGTCAGGGTCATGGTGTGAAGGCCACGGCGCCAGGAGCTAAAGTCTTAAGAGAGTGAGGAAGAGGGAGTGACCAGGAGTTCAGAAGACAGGAACTCCCAGTAAGGGGTGGGCACTGTGGGCTGATGGCAGGATAGAGGATGCGTGAGGGAATGACACTGAAAGCAGAAACAAGTCGCCCAGTCGGTTTTGCCCCAGTTGTCTCTATGAAGCCTGACCCAGGAGCTCTGCAAGCCAGGGCCACATCCCCCTGACTAACTTCTCCTCCCCAAGATTCCCATCAGGGAGAAAGGCATGTGGAGGCCTCCCTTCCTCCTCTCCCTCTTTTCCACCGGGGGCTTTTTTGTCCACCAAATGAACCCCTACGGGGCACTGGCTGATTGGCAGTCAATCAGGAATCTCAGGCTTGTCTCACCTCTGCTACATACCTTCTGTCTTCCTCAGGTGGGTTCTTGACCCCTTCTGTCTCGGCTTCATTGTCTGTAAAATGAGGACGCTAAAATACACACCCCTCTCAGGGCAATTGTAAGGAATAGAGGAGATAACTTAAGTAAAAACACTTTCTAATCTGCAAAGCACTGTAGGAATGTGAGTGATTTACCTGTTCAGAAGCCCCTCATATACACCCACATCTCTCCCAGGAGCCCTTCCCAAAAGATTGTGAGTCCCTGCTCCAGAGGAAGCTGTAATCTTGCCCCGGAGTCAGGACAAACACACACAAAACAATTAGAGAGGAATGCACAGCTGTGTCTGATTAAGTGCTAAATTGTAAGGTGCAGACAATAAGAGCTCTGAGCTCAGACAAGGGAACAATTAGCCAGAGTTGGAAAAGGCTGGGAGGCTTCCTGGAGAAGGTGGGGTGGAAGGGGCCCAGACTGATCACTTATCCTGAGGAGAATATTTGCAAATATGCCCATTCCTTTGTGGCTGCAAAGATGTCAGTCTGACATGGGTCTACGAAAAGTTTCCAGGTCAAGCGTTTTGTCTTGGTTTCCCTGCTTCTGTTGTCACTCCTATAGCCTTGCTCCCCTCTCAGTCACAGACCTGTGCTCCACCTAGCTGGTTGGGCAGCCTGGGCTACACAAATGGATCCTATGTGCTTTGCCCTGGCCTTTCATGTTTGGGTCTCTCATGTCACCACCCATTTCCTGGTGAAACAGAGGTTGATCTTCAGCAAGTTTCCTGTGCCCTGTTTGGTGCCAGCACACACCTGGTATTTTTGCCCAGCCAGACTGTGGGCTTTTGAGCAAGGAGTCCTGGATGCCCCTCCTTCTGCCATCTGCCTCATAGCACCTGGTCAGCCTAGGGCACCTGCATGTCCATAGAACAAAAGCCCTGAGCCAGTTCCCACACCTGCCTCCTTTGCTTTTTACTGCCTTTGCCTCATTGTCCAGAAGCACCCAGCAACCTGCCATTCAGATACAGGCCCCACAGAGCTGCCCCCCGAGAGCCCAAGACCTGCAATGCCAGAGCTGACTTCCACCTCCTTTGTTATATTGAAGCCAACTCCTGCAGCCCTCTGGACACTGTTCAGAATGAGGGCCTTCCTCCTCAGTGGCTAGCCCCCATGGCCTGGTTGGTGCCTCTGCCCTGGACTTCCCTCCTCCCTTTACCACAGGCCTGGAAAAGATCCCAGCATGCCACAGAGCCAAGTGCACATGGGTAGCATCAGAAGCAAAAATCCCCAAATCTTATATATGCTGTGGACGAAGGTTTCTTCAAAAGGATAGCAGTGATTGGCTAGTCTGTTAATCAGTTCCAGTTGGGGCCATGAAAACAATAACCACCTTCTTTCAATAGCTAAAATATTAATTTCTGATGGAAAGGGTGAAATTCTTAGAATTCTAGTCCAAATCCCTTGGAACTTACAACTGAGAAAAAGAAGGCCCCAAAAGTAGTTTTCTGGAGGCCAAACACCTGAAACTAGAGATAATATCTTAAATGTTGACAATTAAGTCACATGTTAAAAATCACCTGACTCCTAAAGCAGACCCTTTCTCCCAAGGTTACTTTGACTTTGCAACAGCAGAAAAACATAAAACCTCATTATCAGATGCAGATGCTAGAAACCAATGTCATGATTCCCAGGGGATTTGTTCCATAGCCCACAGAGTCCTGATGCAGGAAAAACTCAGAATTCCCAGGTGAGTAAAGTCTAGCTTGTTCATGCCATTGTAGTGATGTATAAAGTCAGCAATTTGAAGGGGCACAAGAGTCATCTCTATTAAGGGCATCATGTTGTTTAGGGAATGGAACTCTTGTTAAAGAGAAATGCAAAATCATATTCTCAATTATTATCAAACTCCAAAATTACATTCAAGAGGAGAGGCCCATAATTGCAGCATCAAGCATGAGACAGTGCCATTAATACGATTATCAGGGCATAAGCCTATTAGAGAACTTAATGCCTCTTTGCTGGCATCATCCTTTGTAAAGCTTCCCCGGGTCTGGAAGCTCTCTCAGTTGTAAACACAATTGTTACACAACAGTAATTTCCAAGGGTCATAACAAAGATCTGCTGGCCTGAAGGGTGAGCTCTGAAGGGTGAGCAGGATTTACTCAGGCAAAGAGGTGAATCTCAAAACCACATCTTTCATGTTGAATGAAAGAATTCATACACCAAAGAATATATATGACGTTCAAGAAGACATGAAAACTAATCTATGGTGGTAGAAATCAGAACACTAGTTGCCTTGGAGATGAGGAGAGAATTAACTGGAAAGAGGCTTGAAGGAACTTTCTGAGATGAGAGAAATGTTCCATCTGTTGACTGGAATGATGATTTCATGGGAGCATACCACTGTCAAAACTCATCACACTGAACACTTTGCATTTGTGAATTTTATTGGTTATAAATTAGACCTCAACTAGCAAAACAAAACAAAAAGGGCAGCAGCAGTGTTTAGGCAGAGGGGAGTACAGGCAAGTGAGAGAAAGAAGAGGGCTCCCCACCATCAGTCCCACTACGGTGCTGGGCAATTTCTCCAGCACCAAACTCTGGGGAAGCTATGAACTGACTTGTCAAAATAAACTACGGAGAGGATGCACTTTTCTAAAAATGAATACCCTATTCTGGGCCAAACATTAGGTTCAAGCCCTTATTCCTCTACAATTTGAAAACCTTTCCGTCACCATTTCCTTCTTTTCTCATCTAAAGCCATCCCAGAACGTGGTTTTCTAGAATCAGCCTCCTTTAGAAGTCACCCTCCCTCCACCCCCAGCTGCACATGCACATTATTGCATAACATTAACTCTATAAACTCCATGCCCATAATGCCATAGAAGAAGGAAACAGAGTTTAATTGATCAACAAAAGTCAAATTAATGATCATCAGAAGTCAGAAAAAAGAGAGTTTGGGTCATCAAGAAACTTCCAAGAGAAAGAATCCTGACAAACAAACATTTCAAAAAGCAGAGGCCCCCAAAAGGTGGGAAAATGGAATGGGCAGTTGGAACCGGAACAAAACTCACAGATTGTAGAGCCAACTCCATCATCAAGTCCTTGTGTGACAAATCCCTAGTGTGATGTCAAAGGGGATTTATCGCAGATGACAAAAAGATCATAAGCAGGGTGGCTTCTGCTTCAGTTTGATTTCTCTGCTGTTCTCTTGGCTCTACCTTCTTCCCAGCTCTGTTCCTTTCTAAAAGCATCTCATTCAGATAGAAAAGGGTCTCTTCTTCCCCTTGTCTCTTTTTATGATTCAGGAAAATTTTCCTAGGAGATTCCCCTTTGCAACACATTTGCTGGGATGGAGTCACATGACCCTTCCTAAGCCAATCACTGGCTAAGTCAATGGAACCACCTTGACTAGTTTAGACTAATTAAGGTTTACTCCTGAATCTTCACATGAAGAAGGTATGGACCCCAAAACACAGTGCTACCAGCCAGGACAAAGGGGGTGTTACAGGTAGGGTTTCCCTGGCCCTGCGTGTAGGAAGTTTATTGGGGAGTACTCTCAGCATCAACACCTGAAAGAAGTGAAGTAAGCAGGAGTGGACAAAGGGAGAAGTTGAGCTGCAATGAAATCACAGTAAAAACCTTAGCTGATCTTCCAGGGAGCTCTGGTGTTGGGCTGGCTCAGAGTTGTCCCAAATTGAGGTGAGAGAGCTAGGTCTTTTTACTCCTGTATCAATCAGACATTAGATGTGGGCTGCCCCTGGGAAGGGAGCATTACCTGGGGCAAGGCGGCTCTTTTCGGCTGAGGAAAAATCTCAGAGAGGGACTCAGCTGATGACTGCGGCTGTCAACCTTCCCAGGAGATGGGGAAATGAGTGCTTCAGTCTTGGAGGGGGGATCTGGGTGGCTCAACATGTCATCCACTGTAGGAGTGATGGATGTTGCATGGGCAATCCCTCAGATCTCCTAGAAACCAACTAGGAGTCCACGCTCATGTCTAGAGAAAGCATTATATGTCAGCCTTTACCGGAACCATCTCTGGAACCCAATTACCTCATTACCCTTCCACTTCCTTAGGAAGAGATGACAGGAGAGCCTCCAAGTGTCAGCTACCATCCTGGCTTTTAAAAGTGGGACAGCTGGGAGATGGCTATGTGGACTGAGTTTGGGTGGGACCCAAACCCTCAGACTTAAGAAACGTGATGCCCACAAGAATGAAAATCCACAGGAACAGTCTTGAACAAGCCAGGAGCCTGCTAAGCTCTGGCATCTGCTGAACTTCCCAAATTACACACATTAAGCTGTTCAGTTCCACATTTCTATAGTGTGCTTCCTGCCAAGCTTCCTAGCACAGTCTACACAATGGGAAAATCAAAACGAGCAGTTAGACCAATTACGGATACGACAGGTCAAACAAATAAGCCTTTATCTAGGACTTAAGCAGACACAGTCAACAAGGGTCTAATCCAAAAATTGAGATTTGGACAAAGAAAGGCTTTATAAAACAAAAAGCGGGGGTGGGGTGGGAGTAGAGATATTTGCATGAATTTTTTCTCTGTCTCACTGAAAATACTAAAATAACATTTTATCCAGCCTCTCCATGCTGCCCTGTCCCCCCACCCCTAGCCTCTTGAACATTCTCTAGGTCTGTTACTAATCAGGCTGTACAGCCAACTCACAGAGAAGTGTTAAGCTAGGGTATGAAAACAGTTGTCATTGAAAGAGCTGGATAGTTTACTTTGTTAATTGTTATGTATCTAGTTGAATGCCCAAGAATTAAAGCTATACACAGGAGTGTTTGTGTGTATATTCAGGAAGTACAGAGACTATGTGTTACAGAAATCCCAAGCATTTCAGCTAAGTGAGAAATTCTAGGTAGAGTAAGGGACTTGAATCTAATAATGCCATTGTTGTAGTCAGAAGCCAGATACGATAGGACTTTATTATCTTATTATTACTTTTAACAAGAAAAACTGTTTACAAGTTTCTGGTCACTCTCATTCCAGCAGGAGAGACCTCAAGTCTTGTGGATACTCATTGTTCTGTGGAAAGGGAAATGCAGAGAAGTTTTTGTTATCCTTTTTCCCCCTCTGGACTAACAAAGGCCACGCCTCTTCATACAGGTCCATAATCTCTGCAATTCTGAAGTCCATAAGTCTCTGGAAAATGAAAACTTTTTTTCATAGTGGCACTATAACTAACTTGGTTATTTTGGCAGTAAAACCTGATTGGAATTTATGGGGGGGGTAGTTATAGTTTTCATTTATCCCATATTTCACTATAAATATGTTAATGTGTTTGATCACAGGTGCTGCTCCAGGCATATTAATATATCTGAATGAAGATATATATTTCAGGGAATTATCAGCATATAGATGGTATCTGAAGTCATGGGAATGGTTGACATGGTCCAGGGAATGAAAAGAGACTGAGAAGAGAAGAGGGCCGAGGACCAAATTTAGTGAATGGGCCTGAGGGAGGATCAGAAAGCCAGGAAGAAGTGAGAGAGGAAATGGAATCAGCTCTTTTGCCCTTTTTTTTATCCATTTCTGTTTCCCTCAAACTTTAAAAACTTAATTACAGATGTGAGATTACTAGGTAATAGTTAACCTAACCCCTGTAGCTTGTGCCCCATGCTTCACTAATTGGATAGCTTTTGCAAGTCCCTGATCACACAATGCCTGGCTTAACATGTAGATTCTTTTCTTAAATTAAAGAAGTAGAAATGAACAATAAGTAATTAATGGATGACTAGATCTTTTCCCCAGCTTCCCCTTCGGTAATCCTGCGAGCCAAGTGTGTGAACAAGATAGCATCTAAAGAAAGATCACAAGGAGTCAGCAAGTCTGCACCCGGTGAAAGATGACGAAGACAGTGACCCCCTCCCCAAATGATTAAGTGAGACTAGCTTCCCTTTTTTCCCTTTAAAAACTTTCATGGCCAAGCAGAATCTTGAGAGTTGGTTCTGGGTCAGGAGTCCGCCTTCTCCGTAGGTTGCCAGCCTCCTGAATAAACCATCTTTCCTTTTCCAACCAACACTCTTCTCTTGAGTATTGGCTTTTGAGCAGCCAGCAGCCGCACCTGCGTTCAGTAACAGAAGGTGGAAAACAGGGTGTGGAGATGCAGCAGCCCAGGGAAGAGAAGGTTTCAGCGTGACAGATGGTTATCAGTGTTGGCTGCATGGAAGTCAGTGGAGGACCAGAAGGTAGCAAGGGGGTTTGCAGCCTTAGAGGTCTTGTCTCCTAGGAGGCTAAGAACACATCCTAAACGTATTTTATGTTTTTAAGAGTGCTGAACCCTGCTTTGTTTATTGTAGGTGCACATTAAAGACTTGTTAATTAATTGAATGTGTCAATTAAAGCCCTTGATCAGAGGGGCAAACCTGCTTTTGTGAGGTCTCATTTGGGTTAAAAGGCTGGGAACACAACAGAAAGAGCATAGAGAAAGAGAATGGAAATGACTAAGAAGTGAGATGAGTTTGCTCACTGACATGAAGAGCTGGAAAGGAGAACATTTCGCTCCTTACTACATGGAAGAGCGGTGGGGCTGGGTAGCAGGAAACAGTAAAATTGGTAGGTCTTTGAAATGAAAGGAGTGAGAACCATGGTGGAAAGAAAAAGTAGATTAACCAAATAAACGTTTATTCTTAAACTATGGGTCAGGGCAATTTATAGAACCTTAGCGATAACCAAATCAACTATTATTTTACAAATGATAAACACTCAGAGAGGCTGAGAGACTCTCTTAAGGAAATAGCTAGTTACCCGCAAAGCCTGGATTCAAACTGAGGGCTCAGCCCCAGTCCAGTGCTAATTCCACTATAAACATAAAATCTCACCTCTGGGCCCCTCTTTCCATTTCCTGCCTGTCTTCCCACACTTTTACTAGTAAAAATCTGGGTAAAATGAACATCTGGGCAGCTACGATCATCTGCATAAAATCACAGGCACTGGGGCTAAAGCACTCTCAATGGGCAACAGGTACCATGATGGATTCAAAGGCCAGAGATGGAGGGATTTACTCATCTGCCTCTTCCAGAAAACTCTGGGAGGGAAGAGCCAAGCATGGCTTCAGAAATTCACCCTGGAAAATCATTTTTTAAATGTATTGGGTGTGTAGAAGAGTTTATTCTCTTTTCCAAATGGTATTTATTACTTTCATAATCAGAAAACATTCATTAAAAAAAAAACAACTTTTTTTTAAATGAGAGAGTAGGCAGTGGGGAGAAAGAGTTAGGGTGAAACAGGCTTTTTGCCAGTGTGACCAGCAACCTCTTAGAATCAGGTTGTGCCAGATGAAAACCAGGCAAGGCTCAAGGGAAACCAATTTTACTTTCCTTTCCCTCTTTTTCTCTTCTGGTTTGGTTTGTAAGGTGAACTGTTGTGCAAGTCAGCAACTTGCATAGGGAAGACTATGAATGTATTTTCTTGACTTGGTGAGATAGGAGATCAGTTAAAGGGGGGAAAGGGAAAGAAAATGGACACTGGTGAATGGGAGAAGCTGTGACTTTGGGGGAACCATTTCAGTGAAATACTATGTGAATGTCCGTTATAAGCAAGACCGGGGAGGATGAAACATGGTCCTTGCCCTTAAAACGTGTGACTGTTTACTGCTCTGTCCTTCAACCACCAGCACTGACAGTACCTGATGGGCAAAAGGGGTTCAATCAACACCCCCTGAATGAAAGAATCAGATGTCCACTCATGAAAAGATGCAGCACATCCTTTTAGGTAGAAAAAAACAAATCCCATACCATTTTCCTTGACTTTTTTGGATCCACCAGTCCCAACAGGTACCCTCTCTTTCAAGATGTCAGGAAAACCAGGCCTCAGGGTACTGATGGGCCAACATTTCTCTTCTCTTGGAATTCAACACTGCCTGGCTGGCCATTAATTTTGCCAGCTGCCCCTCAGAGTCACAGATATTGGGAGAAGACCCAGACCTTAGCAGAGTCTGCTCCAAGACTGCCAAGTCCTCATGTCTAAGGTCAAACATGCCATTCTGTCCCTAAGGAAACCCCAGAGACAGTTTCTCACCATTTAGTGGCAAGATCCAGGCTTGGCTGATGTACTATGATATTGGGGTCTAAAAGCTATTCTTATTTTGCTTCCAAAAGTCACTTTTGGATGCCAGAAAGGGAAGTTTTAACCTCTAAAGCCTGGAACACAACATTCCAAAACAGCTGGAAAGGCCTTGGAAACTTCTCAGATGAAGTTAATTAAAACCTTCCTCTGCCCCAAGGGTCAAATCCTGTGTTCATGGATAACTCTCAAGTTGTTGTCTAGCTTAATCTCCGGATAAGCAGGTCTCCCAAGGACTTGAGAGTTTGGTCTGGAAAGCTGTGTCCTGCAGAACAGGCCAGCTGTTCCTGCAAGGAGAATAGTTGTTTTCTGCCTCAGAGATTCTAGGCCAGAAATGTAAGGAGAGCCCACAGACGTTTCTGCTAGCAGCTTTTACTATGGTTCATACCCCCATTTTTCAGCCAAAGGAATTCTACTCCTCGAATCCACCCAGGAAGAAAACACCTCCATGATACATAGCTTTGAGTCCTATGCTTATCATCAGAAAGGCCAACTTCGCTCTGGGAAGAATCGATGGTGTCAGTCTCTCTGCACAATGTCAATAACTTGTATCACTGAAACGAAATAAGAGGGTTACCATAGCAGGAAGGCAGTGCCTCACTTGCTCTCCTGCTAATGTGAGACACTCCTTAGTGCAAGGATCTGAGCCTAGCCCTGGCTTGGCCACACACAGCTGGGAGGCATTTCAGGAGAAAGGGAGCCATTGTTCCCAACAGGATGCATGCTTTGCCAGCATGTCTCTTCATCAGCCTAACACAGGTCATCTTCTCTGCCTGTGGATCAGCAAAGTCCTTCTCAACAAATGTCAAATGTCTTTGTGTGTTAAAAGATCCCCAAGAACGGATGTGGTTGAGGTATCCAATTGTAACTTAAGGGTTATTTGCCCAGTCTGATTCAGTAAATATTGACTAAGTGGCTGACTTAAAAGAAACAATGCCTTTGCTACTGGAAAACCAATGTAAGACCAGGTCCCTGACCTCTGACCTCCAGGAGCTTATCGTGTGGTAGTAAGGGGCCCTGAGCATGTCAGCTGTGGGCTCTGCCACACCCAATGTCTCCTACAAAGGGGGATCCTCCCTTATCCAGAGCCCCCTGCTCAGAGAAATAGCACCAAGCTGTTCTATGTCCAGGAATGGCCACTAATTGTCCAGGACCAGGGGCCTACCCCACATGCCACCCCCAATAGGAAATGTAGTGGCCTTGAGTGGACTGGCATGGAAAAATGGCAAAACCTATGGGAGCTGGGTATATGTGGAGGAAGCAGAGCGCATATGCTTAGGTAGAAGCTGGGTCCTTAAAGGCCACGCCCTGGAGTGAAGAGCCTTTGACTTGGCTTTACCACTGTTCCTGCCTTTCCTAATGTCCAACTGTTTTCTTTTTTCTGGGCTCCTCTGTGTATGTAGCTTTCATGCCTTAGCACACACACCTACACATACACACCCCCATTGCCACCACTACTTATAGTAACAAGAGAAATTCTATTCCTGACCAAGAGGGAAGAGGAGTAAGAGAAGTCATGCGATCACCATGCTAGGAGGTGGAGGGCTTGTGTGATCTTAAACCTTCAGTCGAGCTGTAGTTTGAGCCTCACCCAGCTGACACAGCCACAGGGATTGTAAGCTCCAGGAGGGCTGCCTTGTTTGCTGCTGTATCTCCTGGCACAGTGCCTGCACAGTTGGTGATCAGTAATGCTGGCTGAATGAATGACTGAATAGACTGGGAACCAGAGAGATTAACGGAGGTTTAGCATTGGCTGTCTTTCGTGTGTCACAATCTCTCTCCCCGATGCTCCATGCCTGGGAGGCTCACCTACACTGACTACGTTCAAAGGCTTCCTTATCCCCTGACTTCCAGTGGGGTTCAGCCAAATGGGGAACCCTAGCCAGAGATCAGAGACAAGAAGGCAAGTGATACCAGGGTATACATGCCCCCATGAAGGCTACATTCTTACAAGGAGGCCCCCTCCGTACTACCCCTCTGCCTCCCAATTCTCTCACTTCTTCAGGCCTTAGACATATAATGACTCCCAATCCAATGTTACCTGCCCAAGAAAACATCAATCCTTTATGGTTCCCCCACCAACCCTTGTAAATAATGCCTTTATTAAATGCTCCTCAAAGCACACAGTTTGAATGTAGCATCTGTTTCCTGCTGAGACCGCAAATGACAGAGGTTCCAAAAATCAAGTGTATATGCTTTTTGCTATCTGGTTTTCTCCATGTTCTAGTATATTCTGCTCAGCTCTATCAGCAAGCACTCATTGCTTCACAGAGGCAAGCTGGTTGGGAGGGTATTTGCCCAAACTGGACCAGTTTGAGGTGAGGGGGTGGGTGGCAGAAGGGAAGCAACAGAGTGTCCTGCCTCAATGCTAATAATAAATATACTGCATAAACAGTGAGGAAGACACCTAATTTGGTTCCTACCTTCCCAGCATGAAGTTAGGGTCAGACCTCCCATTCAGGAAGAAAGTTTCCCTTCTCTGATAAAATTAGTTTCTTTAGCTAAAAATTCTTTTTTTGAGTTATGTTTTATTGTACAACCACAAAATAATAATCAAAAAGGTTCTTTTGGTAAGAAGGCCATTGCTCTGCTCTAACCACACATTTAATTTACCCAAATTAATGCAGCAGAAGTTGAGTGGGGGTGGAATCTTCTTTTCTATGTCATTTATGTCTTTTTAATATTGATAAGCTCTCAAAAAGCAAGAGTTACTAAGCATATCAAGCTGTGCTCTTCCTTCAGCCTTTAGTGTGGAGTTAGGGAGAGTGGGTGGAAGCAGTAGGGATATTTTATTTTTATGGTAATTTATCCTCTCTGAACATACTAATAGGGAAAAGTACATTTTAAATTTTCTGAAAAGGAGATTAAAATGGTCTCAAGTGATCTGAAGCTTTCTCTCGCCTCTAAAAACAATCTTTCCACAGCTCTCTGGTGCATATTATCTTGTCAACTTGGGATCTACTATTAATGCAGGTTTCCCACCAGGCAGATTCAACAGCAGTCTAAGATAGAAATGCCTGATTTCCTACCTAAGACTCAAATGGAAAAACACAGCATCTGAATTTACTTGTTCTGTTTTTTTTCCCCTCCCCCTCACTCCTTTTAAAAAAGGACTGGTTTCTTCAGTTCTCAGCCTTTTGGCAGCAGCCATTTAAAAGAAAGAATCACACGGTAATTATTAATTTTGCATGGGATCAACTCTGGCCTCAGCTTTCATCTGAGATGCAGTTACATGAAAAACAGACTGCGTTAATTTCATCCCCTCTGGGGTTGCTTGGCAACAAGGCCTTGTTCCATATCATCTTTTATTCTTGGTCCAGAGTGATCTCTTTGGGGCGTTGCTCATGCTAAGGCAATCATCATCCTGTTGCTGTCCCTTCTGAATGTGTCCCTATGGTCCTGATGGCACAGGGGGTTGGTGGCTTTGCTCCAGTCATACTAGCTGGGGTCTGTAAAAGCTCTGAGCTTGTCAGCACAGAGAATGAACTATGCTTGGGGAATTGGGGATTTAAACAATAGAGGTTAGACAGGAAAGAGAGTGAGGAAGCATGAGCTATGTCTAAAGCGATGCTGGAGGACGGTGGGGCAGAGATGGGGTAAATACTAATGGGATAAATACCGAAGTCTTTTTTTAAAAAATATTTATTTATTTACTTTTGGCTGCGTTGGGTCTTTGTTGCTGCGCGCGGGCTTTCTCTAGTTGTGGCGAGTGGGGGCTACTCTTCGCTGCGGTGAGAGGGCTTCTCATTATGGTGGCTTCTCTTGTTGCAGAGCACCGGCTCTAGATGAGCGGGCTTCAGTAGTTGCAGCATGTGGACTCAGTAGTTGTGGCACATGGGCTTGGTTGCTCCACGGCATGTGGGATCTTCCTGGACCAGGGCTCGAACCCATGTCCCCTGCATTGGCAGGCGGATTCTTAACCACTGCGCCACGAGGGAAGTCCCTCAAGTCTTTTTTAAATTTAAAAAAAAAAAAAAAAAAGCATTACTATGTTCTGGTTGGGAAATCTTTCTAAGCTCTATTGTCAAATGATGAATGTGAGGTCCAGAACAGTTTTTTGGGTGGGAAAGAGAAGAAGGGGAGGTATAAAAATATTTTGTTTATTTTTGCATAAAGAAAAATATATGGATGGGCATTCCCTGGTGGCCGAGTGGTTGGAACTCCACGCTTTCACTGCTGAGGGCCTGGGTTCAATCCCTGATAGGGGAACTAAGACCCAACAAGCTGCATGGTGCAGCCAAAAAAACCCGGATGATTACGAGTGTTTGTGAGGGGAGAGAATGATGAGGTAGAAGGGCGGAGGCGAAAACAAGAGTTTTCACCTGTGTACCTCTTTATATTGTTTTGCTTTATAAACTAAAATAATGTTACTTAGTCCAAAAAAATTTTTTTTAATAAATATTAAAAAGTGTTAGCAATTCAGTGCAAGCTGTTAATGTTTGGAAGAGTTGGGAAAGTTGGGTGAAGAGTATTCGGAGTTCTTTGTACTATTTTTGCAACTTTCTGGTAAGTCTGGAATTATTTCAAAATTAAACTTAAAAGAAATTTTAAACAATATTAGCAACTCCAACGAATTTTCTAGCCTTTCCTTCCTGTTCAAACATCATTCTTGCTATCCTTCAGAGGCAGTCAATCTGCAATATATTGAACATTCTGAGTGACTTGGTAGGAGATGGAGATATCTTTGAGCATTTGAGCTGCAGAGAAGAGACCTCAGCTAGGAACATTAGCCTTAATCAGAGTGTGGTTCCATCCCTGTCCCAAATGGCTTTAGCTGTGGTCCCTAAAAATCTCAGAAATCTTAACCTCCTTAGGGACTGGTCTCTCTGAGTATGGAACTCCCATGATGAAAGCATCACTCTTCAATTCATGTAAGCCCTCAATTGTGCCTTCATGGCTTCACTGGACATCCTTCAGTATTTTTTCCTCTCTGCAGCCATCTCCTCATCTTTCAAATCACTCTGTATCTATCTTTCTCCACTAGACTAAGCTCCTTGAGGGTATGTGCAATGACTGAGCCATCACTACACACAGCTCCCCTGGCATAGCATAAGTACATACTTTTTTTAATGTTTTTATTTAAAATAAAAACTTGAAATAATTATAGATTCACATGAAGTTGCAAAAGAATATAAAGAGAAGCTATAAATGCCTATATTTAAAAAGAAAGAAAAATCTTAAATCAATAACCTAACTTTTCACCTGAAGTAACTAGAAAAAGAAGAGCAAACTAGAACCAAAGCAAGTAAAGGAAGGGAGGAAAAAAAGATTAGAAAGGAAATAAATGAAATAGAGACTAGAAAAACAATAGAGAAAATCAATAAAACCAAAAGTTGGTTCTTTGTAAAGATCAACAAAATTGACAAACTTTTAGCTAGATTGAAAAAGATAAAAGGAGAAAAGACTCAAATGAGTAAAATCAGCAACGAAAGACAGAACATGACTATCAACCTTACAAAAATAAAAAGGGCTATGGGGAAAACTATGAATAATTATATGCCAACAAATTAGAAAACAGAGATGAAACAGACAAATTCCTGGAAAGACAAAAGCTACTAAAACTGAGTCCATAAGAAATAGAAAATCGAAACCACGATAAGATATCACTTTACACCCACTTCTATGGCAATAATCAAAAAGACAGACAGGGCTTCCCTGGTGGCGCAGTGGTTGAGAATCCACCTGCCAGTGCAGGTGACACGGGTTCGGGCCCTAGTCTGGGAAGATCCCACGTGCCACAGAGTGCTGTGCCCGTGTGCCACAGCTACTGGGGCTGCGCTCAGGAGCCCACGAGCCATGACTGCCGAGCCCGTGTGCCACAACTGCTGAGGCCCATGTGCCTGGAGCCTGTGCTCCACAACAGGAGAGGACACCGCAGTGAGAGGCCTGCGCACTGTGGCGAGGGGTGGCCCCTACTGGCCACAACCAGATAAGAGCCCGTGCGCAGAAGCAAAGACCCAACGCAGCCAAAAATAAAATAAAATAAATAAATTTTAAAAAAAAGACAGGGACTTCCCTGGCAGTCCAGTGGTTGAGGCTTCGACTTCCAATGCAGGGGTTGTGGGTTCGATCCCTTGGTCAGGGGGCTGGGATCCCACATGCCTCCCAGCTAAAACCCAAAAAACCAGAAGGTAGGACAGAAGCAATATTGTAACATTCAATGAAGACTTTAAAAATGATGCACATCAAAAAAATTTCAAAAAAAAAAAAAGACAGACAATAACGTGTTAGTGAGGATGTGGAGAAATTGGAACTTTCATACACTGATGGCGGGAATGTAAAATGGCACAGCATCTTGGAAAACTGTTTCAGTCCCTCAAAAAATTAAACATAGAGTTACCACATGGCCCCAAAATTCCGCTTGTAGGTATGTCCCCAAGAAAATTGAAAACCTACTTTCAAACCCTTGCACATAAATATTCTTAGCAGCATTATTCATAACAGTCAAAAAGTAGAAACAATCTAGATGTCTATCAATTACGAATGAATAAACAAAATGTGGCATATCTATATCATGGAATATTATTCAACCACAGAAAGGCATAAAGTACTGATACATGCTACAAGTTGCATGAATCTTGAAAACATGCTAGATGAAAGAAGCCAGACACAAAAGAACACATATTGTATGATTCCACTTATATGAAATATCAAGAATAGGCAAATCCACAGATACAGAAAGTAGGTTAACAGTTTCTAGAGGAAGGGGGAGGGGAGAATGGGGAGTGACTACTAATGCATACAGGGTTTCTTCTGGAGGGATGAAAATGTTCTGGAATTAATGGTGATAGCTGCATAACTGTGAATATACTAAAAATGACAGAATTACAAGCTTTAAAGCGTGAACTTTATGGCATAAAAATTATATGTCAATTTTTTAAAAAGAATGAGTAAAAGCAATAGCTAATGCCTTTAAAAATGTAATGAGAGATTCCATTTACCCTTTACTCATTTACTCTTTACTCATTTACCCCAATGGTAACATCTTGCATAACCATAGTACCATATTACAACCAGGCAGATGACTTTAGTACAATCCACAAAGCTTATTCCAATTTCACCAGCTTTACATGCCCTTGTGTGTATGTGTGTGCATGTGTGTGCATGTAGTTCTATGCAATTTTATCACGTGTATGTTCATGTAACCACCACCACAGTCAAGACACAGAATTGTTTCATCATCACAAGGATCCTTCCTGCTTTGTTTGTACTCATGCCCTCCTTCTCTCTCTATCTCTAACCCCTAGCAAACACTAATCTATTCTTATCTCTGTAATTTTGTTATTTAAAATTTTTAATATAAATTGCTATACGTCAAAGTGTTATACAAATGTAATATTTTGTGTTTGACTTTTTTCACTCAACATAATTTGAGATCCATCCAAGTTGTTGTGTGTATCAATAGTTCACTCCTTTTATTTATTTTTAAATTTTTTGGTAATGCAGGATTTTACTTATTCTATTCATAATAACTAATATTTAAGAACATTTACATTATTAATAGAACTTAATCTAAAAGAAGTTCAACTTACTTTTTTTTAACATCTGAATACTGGGTATTAATAAGAGAAGAGGTAATATAATTGTGGTCAAAATTACTATTTCAAAAACATAAATGCTTTGTGTTACTAAGTCTACATATAACTCAGTTTGGAGTATAAAGTTCTTTGGCTGCAAGAAAGAACACTTGATTTACTTCACCAAGAGGAATATCTGGGATGACTTCTCTCGGTATTTCTTCTGTTGATTTTTAGCATAGTTATCTGTGACTGTATGAACTCCAAATAAGAGTACATAGCTGGTTATTGTAGCCACTTACTATAGAAATAGGAGATGGACAGAAAAAAAAAGAAATAGGAGGTGGACAGATAATGTAACTGTCCAATATTTTTGAGGCCAAAAGCTTAAGCCTGAGGAGTTAAGCCAAGATTCAGGAATAAAGACACACAGGAGATGGAGTGTGAAGCCAAACTGGGAGCTTAAGAACAAAGGCATAAATCGCTTTTTCTGGCAATGATGATGGTGAATTTTCCACCATTTTCCCAATGGCTTTAGACAGTCTCAGAACTGAGCCCTCTGCACAAACAAGCACAGCAGAGGGAGATGGGTAGAGAGGAAAAATGGAAGGAAAGACCAAGGGGCGATGGTGCCCCCAGCCTGGGCACAGGTGCAGTAGGACCCCCTTCAGGTGGCACAGGGACCATGCCCATTCCTTTTATTTCAAAATAATTTTTTTTTAGAACAGTTTTATTTTTCTTTTTTATCTTATTTTTTTTAAACATCTTTATTGGAGTATAATTGCTTTACAATGTTGTGTTAGTTTCTGCTGTATAACAAAGTGAATCAGCTATATGTATACATATATCCCCATATCCCCTCCCTCTTGTGTCTCCCTCCCACCCTCCCTATCCCACCCCTCTAGGTGGTCACAAAGCACCGAACTGATCTCCCTGTGCTATGTGGCTGCTTCCCACTAGCTATTTTACATTTGGTAGTATATATAAGTCCATGCCACTCTCTCACTTTGTCCCAGCTTACCCTTCCCCCTCCCCATGTCCTCAAGTCCATTCTCTATGTCTGCATCTTTATTCCTGTCCTGCCCCTAGGTTCTTAGAACAGTTTTAGATTTACAGAATTATTGTAAAGATAGTACAGAGAGTTCTCATATACTCCACATCCTGTTTCCCCTATCATTCGCATTTCAAAATTAATGGGTCAATCTTGATACATTCTTGTTAACTAAAGCTAATACTTGAGATTTCCTCAGTTTTCCCTTAATGTCTTTTTTCTGCAACAAGATCCCATCCAGGATACAATACTACATTCGCAGTTATATCTCCTTAGCTCCTCTTGGCTGTGACTGTTTCTTGGACTTTTCTTGGTGGTTTTTTTTGGTGTTTTTTTTTTATGACCCTTAAGAGTTTTGAGGGGTCCTGGTCTAATATTTTGTAGACTATCTGTCAGTTGTGATTTGTCTGACGTTTTTCTCACGGTTAGACTGGGGTAATGTGTTTTGGGGAGGACGACCACAGAGGTAAAGTGCCATCCTCATCACATCATATCAAGGGAACATATTAACAATATGACATCACTGCTGATGTTACCCTTGATCACCTGGCTGATAGTGTTTGTCAGGCTTCTTTACTGTAAACTTACTCTTTTTTTCCTCTCTCTTTCCATACTGTACTCTTTGGAAGAAAGTCACCACATACAACCCACATTTAAGGAGTGGAAAATAATGTTCCATCCTCTTAAGGGCAGAATATCTACATCAATTACTTGTATGAGAGATATATCTAGTCTCCCCAATTTACTTATTTATTCAGTCATTTATTTATACCAGTATGGAATCATGAATTTTATACTTAGAGTTATAATACAATACTACTTTATTAATTTTGTTGCTCAAATTGTTCCAGCTTTGGCCATTAAGAGCTCTATTCCATTGGCTCTGATATCCCTTTGACACATGACCATCACTGTAGGGGTTTTTGATTTTTGTTTTTGTGAACATTTTTTTTTTAACTTCCTGGCACTACAAAATGTTCTAGGCTCAAATTGTAGCTAGCCTGCCCCATTCCTAGAATCAGCTTTTTCTCCAAGGAGCCTTGGTTCCTTTTGTTGGAGAATGGTATTAGAAACCAAGATCTGGGCTCTAGGTGTGTTCATTGTTACTGGGGTGTCATATCTTTTAGGTGCTCTCAGTTGACAGAACAAATAAACATAGATGTGTATACTAACCCATATATATATACACGTCTTAAATATTTCTATTTGTAACCACTTGTACCTATATTAAGCTAAACATGCGTTCATACTGATATTTCCAACTCTAATCCATTAGGACATGTATTATTCTAGCTTCTTCCGCTTGCTTATCTATAACCTCCCACTCTAACAACCTTGCTCCCATCACCCATCATTCATTTATTTAATTCTTCAATTCCAATATACATGTATAGTAGTTTCAGAATTCCTAACCCACACCCCCATGGAAAATGGTACTTATATACAATTCTTTTTGCTTTTAGTCATATAGACTCCTCTCATTTCCAAAGTACTTAGGTCAGCATGTTATTTCCCTTCCTATTTCAGTGAGGTTGTTTCACACATTTGGAATATATTTATATTCTTTAGTCACATCTTGTATTCCATCATGGGATCTCTGACCCTTTAAATTACTTCTTTTAATTTGCGTACATCAAGATTTTTTCTTTGTAATGCAAAGCTCAATGGCTTTGAAAAATGCTTAATGCTGTATTCACCATTACAGTATCATACAGAATAGTTTCATTGCCCTAAAAAAATCCCCTGGGTTTCACCTTTTCAAGTCTCTCCAACCCTGAACCCCTGGCAGCCACTTATCTGCTCACCATCTCTATAGTTTGCTCACCATCTCTATAGAATGTCTTGTAATTGGACTCATACATCTGTTGTTTTTTTTCAGACTGGCTTCCTTCACTTAGTGGTATGCATTTAAGATTCATCCATGTCTTGAACAGCTTCTTTTTACTGCTGTATAACATTCTACTGTATGGATGTATACTTTGTTTAGTCGTTCACCTATTGATGAAGATTATGAATCAAGTTGTTATACACATTCACATGCAGGTTTTTGTGTTGCCAGTTGGGACATCAGTTTTCAAATCAGGAGCATGATTGCTGGATTATATGGTAAGATTACGTTTAGTTTTGTAAGAAACTACTAAACTGTTTCCAAAGTGGCTCTACCACTTTGGATTTCCAACAGCAATGAATGAGAGTTCTTGTTGCTCCTTGTCCTCTCCAGCGGTTTTTTTTTTTGAGCCATTCTCATAGGTATATAGTGGTATCACATTGTTGTAATCTGCGATTCCCTAATGACAAATGATACTGAGCATCTCTTCATATGCTTGTTAACCATTTATAGATCTTCTTTGGTGAGGTATCTGTTCAGCTCTAACATCATACTTAGTTGTGAGAAACTGGATGCTTTCCCCTATTATAAGGAGCAAGGCAACGATGTCCTCTCACACCACTCTTATTCAACATTGTACTGGAATTCCTAGCTAGTGTTTTAAGACAAAAAAAGGAAATAAACGCTATATAGATTAGAAAGGAAGAAACACAACTCTATTCACAGATGACATGAAAATCCTAAAGAATTGACAAGAAACCCTCCTGGAACTAAAAAGTGAGTATAGCAAAGTCTCAGGATACAATGTTAATACACAAAAGTCAATTACTTTCCTATATAATAACAATGAACTATTAGAATCTAAAATTTCAAAAAGCAATTCCACTTAAAATAGTATTCAATAGGGACTTCCCTGGTGGCACGGTGGTTAAGAATCCACCTGCCAATGCAGGGGACACAGGTTTGATCCCTGGTCCGGGAAGATCCCATATGCTGTGGAGCAACTAAGCCTGTGCGCCACAGCTACTGAGCCCACATGCCACAACTACTGAAGCCCGTGTGCCTAGAGCCCATGCTCCGCAACAAGAGGAACCACCGCAGTGAGAAGCCCCCGCTCGCCGCAACTGGAGAAAGTCCTCGTGCAGCAACGAGGACCCACCACAGCCAAAAATAAAAAAAAATTAATTTAATTTAATTTAATTTAAAAAATAGCACTCAATAAATGAAAATTTTAGGAATAAGCCTAATAAAATATGTGCAGGACTCTATGGGGAAAATTAGAAAACACTGATGCAAAGAAGGTTTAAATAAATAAAACTATTTCATCTTCATGGATTGGAAGACTCAATATTGTTAAGATGTCAATTCTTCCCAACTTAATCTGTAGATTCAATATAATCAAAATCAAAATCTCAGCAAGCTATTTTGTAGATAATAACAAGCTGATTCTAAAGTTTATATGTAAAGGCAAAGGACCTAGAATAGCCAACACAATACTGAAGAAAAAGAACAAAGTTTCCAGACTCACACTACCTAATTTCAAGACTTACTACAGTATGTCTTCAATAATCAAGACAACATGGTACTTGTGAAGAAACAGACATGTAGATCAATGAAACAGAAGAGAGAGTCCAAAAATAGACCCACACAAGTATAACCAACTGATCTTTGGCAAAGGGGCAGAAGTGACTCAATGGAGAAAGGGTAGTCTTGTCAATAAATGGTGATTGAACAAATGGTGATGGATGTCCACATGCAAAAAAATGAACCTAGACACAGACCTTACACCTTATATATTGATAAAAAGTAACTCAAAATGGACCATAGACCTAAATGTAAAACGCAAAACTACAAAACTTCTTGAAGAAAACAATGGAGAAAATCTGCAAGACCTTGGGTCTGGTAACGAGTTTTTAAATATAACACCAATAGCATGATCCAGGAAAGAAACATTAATAAGTTTGACCTTATTAAAATTAAATTTCTTTGCAAGAGACGCCATTAAAATAATGAAAAGACAAGTGAAAGACTTGGAGAAAATATTTGCAAAACATATATCTGATACAGGACTTGTATATAAATTATACAAACTCTTAGAACTCAATGATAAGATAATAAACAACCCAATTAAAAAATGAACAAAAGATCTGAACAGATACCTCATCAAAGAAGATCCACAAATGATTATTAAGCATATGAAAAGATGCTCTGTATTGTCATTAGGGAATTGCAAATTACAACAACATGATACCACTATATACCTATGAGAATGGCTTAAAAAAAAAAAGCCTGCTGCTGGGGAGGACAAGGATTTTTGTGGGTGCTCTTTCTCATACTGAGGAAGTTCCCCTCTATTTCCAGTTTGCTGAGTTTTTTTTTTTTTAATCATGAACGGCTGTTGAAATTTTATTAAGTGTGGATTCACATGCAGTTGTAAGAAAGAATACAGAGAGATCTGTACACTGTTTACCCAGTTTACCCCCAATGCTAATAGCTCGCAAAACACTATTACAACCAGAATACTGGCATTAGTATAATCACCAATTTTATTTAGATTTCTTTAATTTAACTTGTACTCATGCATGTGTTCATACAATTTAATCACATGAATAGGTTTGTATATCCACTACCCCAGTCAAAATACAGGACAATTACATAACCACAGGAGCTCTCTTGCTGCCTTTCATAACCACACCCACCTTCATCCTGCTCCTTCTCCTTACAACCCTAATCCCAGGCAACCACTAATCCGTCCTCCATTTCTAAAATTTTATTATTTTATGAATGTTCTATAAATGGAATCATATAGTATCTTTTTCGATGGGCTTTTTAATCAATAGTTCATTCCTTTTTATTGCTGTACAGTATTCTATGGTATAAAAGTACCAAAGTTTGGGGGATTCCCTAGTGGTCCAGTGGTAGGACTCTGGGCTTCCCCTGCAGGGGGCATGGGTTCGATCCCTGGTCGAGGAACTGAGATCCCGCATGCCGTGAGGCGTGGGCAATAAATAAATAAATAAATAAATAAATAGAAGTACCAAAGTTTGTTTAACCATTCACCTGCTGTTGAAGGACATCTGGTTATTTCTGCTTTTTGGCTATTAAGAATAAAACTGCTATAAACATTCGTGAATAGGTTTTTGTGTGAGCACAGGATTTTATTACTCTAGGATAAATATGCAAGGAATGAAATTGCTGGGTCATATGGTAAGTGTGTGTTAGGTTTGTAAGAAACTGCCGTACTGTTTTCCAGACTGGCCGTACCATTTTACATTATTATCAGCAATGTATGAGTGATTCAGTTTTTCTGCATCCTTGCTAGCATTTGGTGTTACTTCTAATTTTGCTTCAGCCATTCTAATAGATGTGTACATACTTTCTTTTAGAGAGCCATAAACGTCTTGAAACAATTAAGCCAATACTAACTAGCCATGTCTGTATGCCTGGCTCCAAGTTAGGCTCTTTGAGGGTGGAGGAGACTCAGCTCCTGCATATGAGGGACTGTAGAGGCAAGATCAGAGCACGAGAGGAAGCCAGTTCCTCCGAAGTCATCCCTATGAGCCATCAGTAATGGGCTCACTAGTAATTACGTGTGAACACAGGAAACTGTGTCAGGGAAATCTCTGTGGTGCTCAGAGGCAAAAAAAAACCCCAAAACTCCACAACTCTGTGGAAGAGTTAAAGAAGGAAATCACTGCCTGGATCCAGCAGAGCCTCAAAGTTGGCTGTTTGAAACTCCAGGTAAAAGAAATGGCATTTACTCTCTGGATCTCCAAAAAGGGGTTCAGATTCTGCCTGTGCTTTGCAAAGATATAGGACAAAGCTAACAAAGTTCACCTGTGACAAAATGGGACTGATTTTCAACCTGAGAGAGCACCCTATCCTTTTCTAGTGGATTCTGTTAAGGAAGATTCCCAGATTATCATCCAAGTTCAAGTCTCTCATTTTCTTCAACTTCTGTTCATTGTATCAAGCTTGCAAACATGGATAAAACCATGTTACTGTACAGTTACTGGATCTCAGTTATCTAAGGAGTAGAGGACCTTGGTGTACCAAAAATATTTGGCTTTAAAAAAATAACTCTTTAGACAAAGGTCAGTTTTGTCTGGAATGACACAGAACTGTGCTCAGGACCTCATAGAGGCATAATGCTATCAGGGGACTTTCCATCCTTCCTAGTATACCTGTTTCCACCCCTGCCTTTCCTGACCTTCAACTCAGGGGACATCTATTGTCCACATTCCGGTCTGATTTTTCAAAAAAGTATTTATTTATACTCCACCCCATGACAAAAAAGCTTTGAAGAAATTTTAAAATTAAAATATTTTATGTAAAACAGAATAACAAAAAGGAAAACAGAACTAAGATCAGTTAAAAGGAAAAATAGATGTGGCCAAATTAGTATTTATCATCCACAATGATTATATTTCGCTTTAAAGAATGCTCTTAACTTTTAATACTCAAATGCAGTAACATTTTTTTTTCTTTTTTTTTTGCGGTACGCGGGCCTCTCACTGTTGTGGCCTCTCCCGTTGCAGAGCACAGGCTCCGGACGCGCAGGCTCAGCAGCCATGGCTCACGGGCCTAGCCGCCCCGCGGCATGTGGGATCCTCCCGGACCGGGGCACGAACCCATGTCCCCTGCATCGAGAGGTGGACTCTCAACCACTGCGCCACCAGGGAAGCCCCAGTAATATTGTTTTAAAAAGCCATCATTCAGCTTTTCCCATATGATGTCTTCAAAGTTTTAGGTTCACTTTATACGCCTGTATTTTCCATTTCACTATAAATATCTTAAGAAGGATTTTCAAGTAGTCTCATACTCCAGCTGATGATTATTAACCCTTCTAGAAAAATCAACAGATGGCCCCTATGTCGCTCTCATGGGCAAGGATTATTCATCTTGAAAACTTTCTGATGATAACTAGCAAAGATGTGATAAAGCCAGTTTCTCAACAGAGAAAAATCAACTGATGAATAAATATATATTACTTTTAATATATGCTGTCTGAGGTTAGGGGTCTAGTCTCTCTTGTCCACTAGTGTGCCTCATACAGTGCCTGAGACACAGGAGAGACTCAAATATTTACTGAAAATTTTTGAGTGCCCTCTCTGAGCAGGATACTCTCTTCAGACATTCTGGGAATATGCAGAAATAAAGGATTCAGGGGTTCATGACCAGCACCCTCCCACATACCCACCCTAGGCCCATCATGGCGTATATATGAAATGGTGGATAAAAGCTTCAACTTCCTACGCAATGGCCTTTCAAAAGACCCAAGATTCCCTTTGTGGTTCCCATCTTCTCTAGAGGCCATGAAAAACCCCACAGAGGCCCATCATATGGCACTGGGAGGGGCATATCCACTGAAAGACTTGGGTAGCTGAATGTAGAGATATCCTAGCATATAGTCACCCCCACGGCAATCAACCTCTGGGAATGGCCACAGTGACACCATTTCATGAGGGAAACACAGTAGCACAAAGTCATGTATGAAATACCCTCTTGGATCCTTGAAGTTCTATAGCTGTGGTTTATCCCAGTGCCATGACAAGGCTGCCTCAAACTAGGACCAGACCTCCCAATCCACAGGATTTACTGTCCCCCTGGGCCCTGTTAATGCTGCCACCTGACTTCCCAGTTGCTGCCCTATCATCTTTTCCAAATACTTAAGTGGCTATTAGTTTATAGTGTTGCTCAGATGCTGCAGCACTTTCTGTCTGGCTCCTACCCTCCTAGGCAACAGGCAAATGTTTAGGGAGAGAGAACCAACTGAAAGACCAACTGATAAATCATATGAGATACACACATTCCACACTCCAAAGCTCTCATCTGAGAATAAAATTCCCACTCTGTTTAACCAGACCATAATATTTCTCTTTTTGATAAATACACTGAGTACAACAGGTTTCTCAATCTTGGCACTATTAGCATTTTGGTCCAGATAGGTTTTTGTTGGGAGAGCTGCCCTGTGCTGTCGGATGTTTAACAGCCTCCCTGGCCTCTGTGCACTAGATGCCGGTAGCAGCTGCCTCCAAAATGTCTCCAAACATCGCCAAATGGCCCTACTGAAAACCACTGGAGTAGAGTAAGCAACACAATCTGAAGCCCAGGCCTACAGAAAAAACTAATGAATAGATCAGCCTGAAGCCAATGAAATTTGACCTTAAAAATAGGCAAAATGTCAGTGATTGGTAAATCTTGCAACTTTTTGTGACTTTAAATTTTTTCCAAATAAAAATTTTTAAAAAGAGTGTGAAAGAGACAGCTTGAGGGACTTCCCTGGTGGCGCAGTGGTTAAGAATTCGCCTGCCAATGCAGGGGACACGGGTTTGATCCCTGGTCCGGGATGATCCCACATGACATGGAGCAACTAAGCCCGTGTGCCACAACTACTGAGCCTGTGCTCTACAACCCTCGAGCCACAACTACGGAGCCCAAGCGCCACAGCTACTGAAGCCCACGCGCCTAGAGCCCGTGCTCCACAACAAGAGAAACCACCGCAATGAGAAGCCCGCACACCGCAACGAAGAGTAGCCCCCGCTCGCCGCAACTAGAGAAAGCCCACGCATAGCACCGAAGACCCAACACAGCCAAAATAAATAAAGAAATTTATTTATTTATTTATTGGGAAAAAAAAGATAGCTTGAATTCAAGCTTTTTTTTTTTTTTTTTTTAGCTTTATTGAGATATAATTCACATACCATACTACTGGGTTGGCCAAAAAGTTCATTCCAGTTTTTCTGTAAGCACCTATGGAAAACCCGAATGAACTTTTTGGCCAACCCAGTATTTGCCCATTTAGAGGGTAAAAGGCAATGTTCTTACCTGTAAGTTCACAGGTTTGAGCAACCATCACCACAATCTAATTTTAGACATTTTCATTCTCCCCCAAGGAAATCCTATACCCATTAGCAGTCACACAGGTTGCCCCCAGGCAACCATTAACCTACTTTGTCTCTATAGATTTGCCTATTCTGGACATTTGATATAAATATAATTGTAAATATAGTAAGTGTAAATGTAAATGTAATATGTGGTCTTTGTGATTGACTTCTTTCACTTAAAATGTTTTCAAGGATCATCCATGTGGTACAAAAGCGTTTTCAAAAGCGACTGCACCATTTTACATTCCCACTAGCAATGTATAAGGGTTTTAATTTCTTCCCCAACACTTGTTATTGTCTGGCTTTTGGTTATAGCTATACTATCTCATTGTGATTTCGATTTGCATTTCTCTAATGACTCATAATGTTGAGCATCTTTGCATGTACTTATTAGCCATCTGTACATCTTTGGACAAATGTCTATTCAAATCCTTTCCAATTTTTTAAAAAATTAAGCTTTTTTGGGCTTCCCTGGTGGCGTAGTGGTTGAGAGTCCGCCTGCTGATGCAGGGGACATGGGTTCGTGCCCCGGTCCGGGAAGATCCCACATGCTGCGGAGCGGCTGGGCCCGTGAGCCATGGCCGCTGAGCCTGCACGTCCAGAGCCTGTGCTCCACAACTGGAGAGGCCACAATAGTGAGAGGCCCACGTACCGCAAAAAAAAAAAAAAAAAAAAAAATTAAGCTTTTTATTTTGATTTAATTGTAGATTTACATATACCTGTAAGAAATAATATAGAGATATACAAAAATCCTTTACTCGGTTTTTCCCATGTAACATCTTGCGAAACTATAGTACAACATCACAGTCAGGATATTGACACTGATACCGTCAAGATACAGAACATTTCTATCACCACTAAGATCCCTTATGTTATCCTTTTATAGCCACACCCAATTTCCTCCTGCCCCCACCCCTCCTTATCCCTGGCAACCACTAATCTCTTCCTCATTTCTATAATTTTTCCATTTAGAGAATGTTATGTAAATAAAATAATATGGTATATAACCCTTTGGGATTTTTTTTCCACTCAGCATAATTCTCTGGAGATTCATGCAGGTTATTTCATGATCAATAGTTTCTTTTTATTGCTGAGGAGTATTCCATTGTATGGATGCATCAGTTTGTTTAACCATTCACCTGTTGAAGGACATTTGGGTTGTTTCCAGTTCTGAGCTATTATAAATAAAGCTGCTATAAACATATGTGTACAGGTTTTGGTTTGAACATATGTCTTCATTTCTCTGGGATAAATGCCCAGGATTGCAATTGCTATGTTGTATGGTAGTTGTATGTTTAGGTTTTTAAGAAACTGCCAAACTGATTTCCAGAGTGGCTGTACCATTTGACATTCCTTCCAGCAATGTATGAGTGATCCAGTTTCTATGAGTGAAGCCTGGATGGGGGAAAGGAGACCTGGTCCTCTCTGCTGTGCTTGCCTGCTATAGAGCTTTTGCAACAAGGGGCTATGGTAGAGGTGTGAGAAAACTAGCAGCCTGTCCCTCCTGGGGTTAAACTGTAATCCCAGATTGGGGGATTCTGGGGAGGAGCCCCTGTCTTCTTGGCTGTACTTGTATAATATGTAGAACTTCTGGGGTAGAACTTCCAGAACATGAAGCAGGGAGCAGGGGTAAAGGAGCTTGTCCGTGTCCCAAATGCCAGAGCCCCTCCCTGTTCTTACTGAAAGAATGTTTCTTCATTTGCAGTATGCCCTTAGGACAATTCTCAGAGACTAATTTTTCACCAAATTGTTGTTTGCCAGAGAGAAGGTCTGCCAAGCTCTAAGAATCTGACAGAGGGAAAAATCCCCCATCCTGTCCTCAAATTCTGAATTACCAGAACAGTGGATCATCCCAGATCCTCCCCTGGCTGATGACACTGGAAGTGCTGTTACCTCCCTGCAGTCTCAGACACTTAATAGGCTGGCTGAGATGCAATGCCCAGATAACAGGTCAGGCCTGCCTTGACAAGGAAAATAGAGCTTTCTTTTTTTCCCTAAATGAGATTGGGTATGTCTCCACACATTAAATTAACGTAATGTAAAATGGATTCATGCTGGAAAACTGAAGCTATACACGAATTTTACACCAAAAATACTGCCAGTTCCAGGAGCATGATGCCTTAATGCATTCAGCTGAGTGGTTTTTAAGCTGGTCACCGATAGAGGAATCAGCAGATCAGGCCAAAGAAGTAAGGCAGGGACAAGCTTTTTTTTTTTTTTTAAATGGATAATACGGTAACATGGTTCACAGAATGGTACATATAGTGGGAAACCTTTCTGCCATTCCTGTCCCTCTGCCACCCAGTTCTCTTTTTCCAATAGGTCATCCATGAAAATAGTTTCTTATATATATTTCCAAGGATATTTTATAAAAGCAACTACAGACATATATTTTATTTTTCTCAGAAGACCTGGGTTTGAATCCCAGTTTTGTCCCTCTCAAAACAAGCTGTGTAACCATGGATAAGTGACTTTATCTCTTTGAGCCTCAGATTCCTCACCTGAAAAATGGGAGTAAGAGTAGCTACTTCACAAGGTTGGGGTAAGCATGAAGTAAGACTGTGTTTAACTGTGCTTTCTAAATAGATAAGTGCTATAGTAACATCAGCTGTTGTTCTATTGGGAGCAGCAACCACGTACTAATAGTGCCGTGGAGATTGGCTGTACTTAGCAGGTGCTCTAGTATAAGGAGTTGGTGGTGCTGGGGAAGCACCTGAAGCTGATTGGGAGAGTGAGAACCTGGCCACAGGGAAACTCCAATATGGCTGAATCAAGCATGAAATAGGGTCTGGCTGGTTTGCAAGGTATGAACTTCGAGAAGTCAGTGACACACAAAAGCCACCATATCACCCATGTACTGAAGGCAGCCAGCAGGGTTCAAAGTTAGCTGTGGCCCTAATAAAGAGAGGTGCCTTCTCCTGGGGAGAAGCCTATTTTTGAAAAAGTGACAATGCTGGGTTTAACCCAAAACAGACTCGGGCAGGTTAGGGTATTCCAAAGACCATCCAGAAGGACCTGTTCCAAAGATCATCCAGAATATAATTTATGACAGGGCTAACTCAGGTCATCTGACACAGGCTCAGGCCAGGAATCAGAAAATTAGGACCCAAATTGAGTCAAGCTTCCATCTGTTTTCAACTTTTTCCTTTTTGGCAGAATGAGTGCAACAGCAGGGAAAGCAAGGGAAACCAGAGGGTCATGACAAGGAGTTCAAAAAATGTCTTAGGTCTTCCTCTATCTGGGTTACCACCTTGAAAGATCCTACAGGGAGTCTGTCCTAGGTTCTTATTGTCCCTTCAAACCAACTTCAAAGCATCATAGAGGGGGTGGTGTGAGGGAGATACCAACAGTCTCTGAATAGGATGGGATGGACAAACCTCTGCCCAGGAGAGATGACAGAGGTGTGTACAGCAGGAAGACAGCTGGGAAGCAGGAGGAGAGGAAGCCAGTTCAGAGGCTGGAATTCCCTTTGCTCATCTTCTGGTTTTGGAGGACTTCTACATGCAACAAGATGTTACCTGCCATACTGAGGACTACCTCAGACTGCAGGTCCAGACTGCAGCTTCAGCAAGCCTCTTCACCAGGTCTGGCTGAGGCATGGAGGCCTGCCAACTGCCTGAGGTTCGTCAGTAACTGAGGCAGCACCAAGTCAGACCCCAGAGACCAGCAGAACTGTCTATCCCTCTGCAGTCTCAGAGTCTGCTTTTAGTAAGAGCTGGGTGTTCATTTCACAGCCAAAATCAACTCCAGTTGCTGAGGCTGAGGAGTCTGGATCACTACCACTCTAGTCCAAAACTCCCCATCATGAACTCTGGAATGTTCCAGAATCACATTTCCCTCTGTGTCTCTCACTCCTGCTCTCTCTTGTTCTCTGAGATTGATTAAACAAGGAACTGAAGAAGAAACAGAAGGTTTGAAGGGGACTGCATCTGCAGAAGACTAAAGGGTGAAAAGGAGCCAGAATGGAGTTTTTAAAAAACTCCATTTGTTTGCCTTTTAATAATTGCTTGCTTTTTTAAAAAATAGCTGTCTCTGCCTTCTTTTTCCTCCCAACTTTTTACTATGAAACGTTTCATTTCTTCAGCAGCACGCCCCCCCCCCAAAAAAGCAGAAAAAAATAAAAGAAAATCTCAAACTCACAGAAGGGCTGAAAAACATGTACAATGACATCAAAAGAGCAACCCATAAAAATAAACTGGACTTCATCAAAATTAAAAGCTTTGCTCTTTGAAAGACACTATTAAAAAGAAAAGACAAGCCACAGATTGGGAGAAAATATTTAAAAAACACATACCTGATAAAGGACTTGTATTCAGAATACACAGAGAGCTCACACAACAAATAACCTACTAAAAATGGGCAAAATATTTGAACAGATACTTCACCAAAGAAGGTATACAAATGGCAAATAAGCATGTGAAAAGATGCTTAATATCATAAGTCATTAGGGAATTGCAAACTAAAACCACAATGAAATACCACTACATATGCATTAAAATGGCTGTAATCGGCCATTTGACTAACAATGTCAAGTGCTGATGAAAATGTGGAGGACTATATTGTTGATGGGAATGGAAAATGGTACCACCACTTTGGAAAAGTTTGGCAGTTTCTCATAGAATTAAACATCCCACTCCTCAATATTTACCCAAGAGAAGTGAAAATTTCTGTTCACCCAAAAATCCATATGCAAATGTCTATAGTAGCAGTATTTATTCATAATTATAGTGTTATATTTAGTGTTATGTTCGTAATTTTTTTTTTTTTTGTAGTACGCGGGCCTCTCACTGTTGTGGCCTCTCCCGTTGTGGGGCTCCAGACGTGCAGGCTCAGCGGCCATGGCTCACGGGCCCAGCCGCTCCACGGCATGTGGGATCCTCCTGGACCGGGGCACGAACTCGTGTCCCCTGCATCAGCAGGCAGACTCTCAACCACTGCGCCACCAGGGAAGCCCTATGTTCATAATTATAGTGTTGTATAAATATAAATTATATTCATAGTGTTTCTTCATAATTGCCTAACAATGTAAACAATCCAAATGTCCTTCAGCTGATAAATGCACAAACAATATGTGGTATACCCTTTTTTTACTCAGGTTGTTTGTTTTTCTGATATTGAGTTGTATGAGCTGTCTATATATTTTGAATATTAATCCCTTATCAGTCATGTCATTTGCAAATATTTTCTCCCATTCAGCACATTGTCTTTTCGTTTTGTCAATGGTTTCCTTTGCTGTCAAAAGCTTTTAAGTTTAATTAGGTTCCATTTGTTTATTTTTGCTTTCATTTCCTTTGCCTTAGAAGACAGATCCAAAATAATATTGCCATGATTTATGTCAAAGAGTGTTCTGCCTATGCTCTCTTCTAGGAGTTTTATGGTTTCAGGTCTTACATTTAGGTCTTTAACCCATTTGAATTTATTTTTGCACATGGTGAGGAAATGTTCTAATCTAATTCTTTAACATGTAGCTGTCCAGTTTTCCTAGCACCACTTGTTGAAGAGACTGTCTTTTCTCCATTGTATATTCTTGCCTCCTTCGTCATAGATTAATTGGCCATAGGTACATGGGTTTATTTCTGGGCTTTCTATTCTGTTCCGTTGATCAGTGTGTCTGTTTTGGGACAAGTACCATGCTGTTTTGATTACTGTAGCTTTGTAATATAGTCTGAAGTCAGGGAGCATGATATCTCCAGCTTTGTTCTTTTTTTCTCAAGATTGCTTTGGCAATTTGTGATCTTTTATGGTCCCACATAAATTTTAACATTATTTCTTCTAGTTCTGTGAAAAAATGTCATGGGCATTTTGATAGGGATTGCACTAAATCTGTAGATTGCTTTGGGTAGTATGGACGTTTTAACAATATTAATTCTTCCAATCCAAGAGCATGGGATATCTTTCCATTTCTTTGTATCATCTTCAATTTCTTTCAAAATGTTTTATAGTTTTCAGAGTATATGTCATTCACCAAATATACAAACAGCTCATACAACTCAATATCAAAAAAAAAAAAAAAAACCAACCTGATCAAAAAATGGGCAAAAAAAAAAAAAAAGTGGGCAGAAGAACTGAATAGGTCTTCTTTTCCAAAGAAGACATACGGATGGCTAACAGGCACATGAAAAGATGTTCAACATTGCTAATCATTAGAGAAATGCAAATCAAAACTATAATGAGCTATCACTTCACACCTGTCTGAATGGCTATCATCAAAAAGCCTACAAATAACAAATGTTGGTGAGGATGTGGATAAAGGGGAACTCTTGTGCACTGTTGGTGGGACTGTAAATTGGTGCAGCCACTATGGTAAACAGTATGAAGGTTCCTCAAAAAACTAAAACTAGAACTACCATACGATACAGCAATTCCATTCTTGGGTATATATTTTTAAAACATTAATTCAAAAAGATATATGCACCCCAATGTTCATAGCAGCATTATTTACAGTAGCCAAGATACAGAGGCAACCCAAGTGTCCATCAAGAGATGAATGGACAAAGAATATGTGGTATATATATACAATGAAATATTAGAGCTGTAAAAAATGAAATTCTGCTATTTGCAACAACATGGATGGACATAGAGAGTATTATGCTTAGTGAAATAAGTCAGAGGAAGACAAATATGTGGAATGTGGAATCTAAAAAAATGAAACAAATGTGGAATCTAAAAAAATTTGAAGACAAATATGTGGAATGTGGAATCTAAAAAAATGAAACAAATGAATGTACATAACAAAACAGAAACAAACTCACAGATATAGAAAACTAACTAGTGGTTACCAGTTGGCAGAGAGAAGGGAGGAGGGGCAAGAGAAGGGTAGGGGATTAAGAGATACAAACTACTTACTATGTATAAAACAGATACGGAACAAGGATATATTGTACAGCACAGGGAAATATAGCAATTATTCTGTAATAACTTTAAAGGGAGTATACTCTATAAAAATATTGAATCACTATGCTGTATACCTGAAACTAATATAATATTGTAAATCAACTGTACTTCAATAAAAAGAAGTGTGGTACATTCGTACAATGGGATAACTCCTGAAACATGTGAAAACATGGATGAATCTCAAATGCATTATACTAAGTGTCATGGGTTCAATTGTATCTCCCCTCCAAAAAATATGAACTCCTAACCCCCAAAATCTCAAAACGTGACTTTATTTAGAAATAGGGTCTTTGCAGATGTAATCAGTTAAGATGAGGTCATGCTTGAATAGGGTGGGCCCTTATTCAAATATGACTGGTGTCCTTATAAAAGACAGACAGGGAGAACTAATGCAATGACAGGCAACACACAGGGAGAACACCATGCAATGTCATAGGCAGAGATTGGAGTTACACAGTTGCAAGATATAGAATGCCAAGGATTGCTGGTGACACCAGAAACTAAGAGAAAGTCATGAAAAGATTCTCTCCAAGAGCGATGCAGAGAGCATGGACCTTCTGACAAACTGATTTTGGAATTCTAGCATCCAGAACTGTGAGATTATTTCTGTTGTTTTAAGCCACCTAGTTTGTGGTACTCCGTTACAGCAACCCTAGGAAACTATTACACTAAGTTACAGAAGCAAGACTTAAAAGGCATTTATATCATATTCTGGAAAAGACAAAACTACAGGGATGGAGGACAGATCAGTGTTGTCAAGTGTTGGGGGTAGGATGAGGGGATGACTATGAAGAGTCAAGGGAGAGTTTTGAAGGCAGTAGAAATATTCTAGATCTTGATCATGATAGTAGTTACACAAGTACATGTGTTTGTCAAAAGTAATAAAACTTTACATGATGTAAATTTAAAATTTTTGAATTTTACTCTATACCAATGTAAATTAAACCTGACTCCCTCAATCCAAAAACCATAAACAAAAAACCTTCTACAGTGACCATCTGTATACCTTTCACCCAAATTCAAGTGACTGTGAATATTTGCTCAAATTTGCTTTATCTATACACGTATTTTATTCTTGCTGAATCATTTGTCTAAGTTGTAGACATCATGACACTTCACCCTAAATATTTTATCATATATCTTTTAAGAATAAGGACATTTTTCTACATAAGATACTTAAGAAAAGTAACAACAATTCCGAAGTATCATCTAATATAGAGTCCATATTCCAACTTCTCAAATTGTAGTTAAAATATCTTTTGTAATTGCCTTTTACCAATGAGGAGGCAATCAAGGATCATATAATGCATTTGTATATTATGCCTGTTTAATCTTTCAATTTAGAATCATCCCATCTTTTTCTTTTCATGACCTTTTTTGTCCAGGCCAGTTGTCTTGCAGAACTAAAATTTCTGGATTTGATTGCTTCCTCATGGTGTTATCAAATATTCTATCTCTTTATTTCCTGTGAAATAGGAGTTAGACCTAAAGGCTTGATTAGGTTCAGGTTTAACTTTTGATAAGAATAGTTCACAGGTGATAGAGACCTATTTTTCCACCTTGTTTGCCTCAATGCAGACCTATTTTCCTGCCTTTCTCTCTCATACCATAAAGAGCTTGTATACCTGTGGCCTGTGGAGGCCACAAATACCAATAAGACAGTTTGTCCTAAAGGAGATGAATGAATGAAATAGCATCCTGTATTAGCCAATAAATATTTAGTAACTGCTACAGGGAGCAAGGTACCATGCTAGGTGATGGGGACACAGCAGTAAGCAAATGCAAACATGGTCCCGCCTCCAAGGAGTTTATAGTCTAAGTGAGACAGACATTCATGAAAAAAAAATTTTTTTAAATGACTTGTGATAAATGCTATTAAAGAAAAAGCACAGGAGAATATGGCTCTGTATAATGGGGAACGCTTCCACAGGGGGTATACCATTTGATCTGAGGACTGAAGGATGGGCAGGTACCAAGGAGGTGAAAGTCAGGGGGAGACAGGGCAGTGGGAGGTAGGCTATAAGAAGTTCACCAACTGGTGGGGCAGCCAGGTACAATCCTCTCCGGTGAAGCCAGAAAAGGGGTCCATGTGCTTGACTTGCAGGCTCAGAGGCAACTTTCCTGAGAGAGTGTTGTCTGAGCTTAGGCCTGAAGGGTGAACAAGTCAGTGGAGATAAACAGAAGAAAGATGGAGAAGCAAACATCTAATTAGTTGCTAGAATTAAATCTCTGTAGGAAGTTAGGCTCAAGAAAATGGTAGATAAAATAGGTAACTAATGAGAACCTACTGTATAGCACAGGGAATTCTGCTCAGTGCTCTGTGCTGACCTAAATGGGAAGGAAATCCAAAAAAAGAGGGGATATATGTATACGTATGGCTGATTCACTTTGCTGTACAGCAGAAACTGACACAGGAGTGTTAAAGCAACAATATTCCAATTTAAAAAAAAAAGAAAGAAAATGGAAGTATTCTTGATACAATTTTTAATCTGAGCTAATCAAGATTCTAGACTTCTGGTTTACAGGAAGTAACTTTTAAATCACAGAGGAATTATTTATTTATTTATTTATTTATTTTTCAGTACGCGGGCCTCTCACTGTTGTGGCCTCTCCCGTTGCGGAGCACAGGCTCCGGACATGCAGGCTCAGCGGCCATGGCTCACGGGCCCAGCCGTTCCGCGGCACGTGAGATCTTCCTGGACCGGGGCACGAACCCGTGTCCCCTGAATCGGCAGGTGGACTCTCAACCACTGCACCACCAGGGAAGCCCCAGAGGAATTTTTTTTAAAACTAATTTCACCTGTTTCTTTTCACATTTATTTATTTATTTTATTATGATGATTATTTTTTGGGCTGCGTGGCACGTGGGATCTTAGTTCCCCAACCAGGGAGCGAACATGCAGCCCCGGCAGTGGAAGCGTGGAGTCTTAACCATTGGACCACGAGGGAAGTCCCAATCACAGAGGAATTTTAAATCACATTACTTAAATTTAAAAACCCTAACCAGAGAAGTTCAGAATTAGTCAGACCAAACCAGTGATCTGTGCTGTCATCCAAAAGAATTGTGGAATCCCGGAAGAAAAGATGGCCTGTTAAAGCCTTTTACTACATTTCACCTTCTTGAATATTCAAGTTAGGCTAGGGCTCAAACTCATTCTCCACTAGAATAAATAGCCCTGATATTATTGCTTCTAATATTAATTACGATAATTTTTAAAAATTATGTTTTCCCTAAGCAACACAGCTAACAAGGAGCAGAGTCAGAATTCAGTCCAAAGTTCCTGGCTTCAAAGTACCTATATTTAACCATCATGCAACACTGCCCCCAATAATAATGATACTGATATCTACCAAGATGAAGGTAAGAGAAAGGGGCTTTTTGTAATAAGTCAAAAGAAGGAACAGATACTCTTTTAGCACAATAAGGACATAGCACCAATGCCAGCAGGAGGTTAATTGGCCCAGTATGAACAGTCTGGTTATTTTTAGACACTTGAACAGGAGGTCAGACCACAGTGGCCAGAAATTTCTACCCCCCATGCTCCTTCAGGAACAGAAAATGACTGTGCTTTTTAAGAAATAAAAGCAGTTGGGATCTTTGGGGGAAGAAACAGAGAAAAGTACTATGGGGAAGGGGAATATGAGAGGAGACAGGAAGGAGACTGGGGGAAGATCTGCTAGCCAGGGGTTGGCCTATAAGTGCCATGGCCACTAAGCCCCCTTACTCATGGTTGAATGGTTTATAAAGGCACTCAAATCTCTGCCATGCCATGTACTCTAGGTTGGTTAGAATATGATGCATGAGCCTGAATAAAAAGATTCACTCACAACACTCGATGATTCTGGGTTCTTCAACAGCCAACTGGAAGATAGTTTTGTTAGGAACTGTTCCGTGAAGGAATCCCATTAACTTCTATTAATGTCGGGCACTGTGCTAAGTGCTTTAGGTACATTCATCACTGCTAATCCTCTCAACGACCTACCAGAGGGGTCATTGAGACTTACTCACCTAAGATCAGAAAACTGCCAAACCAGAAAATTTATAAAATTTCCAATCTATCACAGCCTGATAATTTTGTAAGATACATAATTTTGTAAAACACAAAATGAAATTAAAGATATGCACGATACAGGCATACCTTGTTTTATTGCACTTCACAGATACTGCTACTTTTACAAATTGAAGGTTTGTGGAAACCTTGTGCTGTCAGACAATGGTTAGCATTTTTTTTTATCAATAAAGTATCTTTTTTAATATCTTTATTGGAGTATAATTGCTTTACAATGGTGTGTTAGTTTCTGCTTTATAACAAAGTGAATCAGCTATACAAATACATATATCCCCATATCTCCTCCCTCTTGCGTCTGCCTCCCGCCCTCCCTATCCCACCCCACTAGGTGGTCACACAGCACCAAGATGATCTCCCTGTGCTGTGCAGCTGCTTCCCATTAGCTATCTATTTCACATTTGGTAGTATATATAAGTCCACGCCACTCTCTCACTTCGTCCCAGCTTACCCTTCCCCCTCCCCGTGTCCTATTTTTATATACTTTTTTTTTAGACATAATGCTATTGCACACTTAGACTACAGTATAATGCAAACATAACCTTTATATGCACTGGGAAACAAAAAATTTGTGTGATTCACTTTAATGTGGTATTTGTTTTATTGTGGTATTTGTTTTATTGTGGTATTCACTTTATTGTGGTGGTCTGGAACAAAACCTGTAGAATCTACCAGGTATGCCTGTATAAGCTCAACCTTCTTATTACATTCAACAGACATTGCTATAAATGTTTCTAACACTTACTCTGAATGTCTGTACCAATCTTGCCACAGAAAGGCACTAGTATAGAATAGTTGTTCCTAGTCATGAGGGCACATCAGAGTTATTCCAAGGGATTAATTTCCAAAATATACAAACAGCTCATACAGCTCAATATCAAAAAGACAAACGACCCAATCAGAAAATGGGTAGAAGATCTAAATAGACATTTCTCCAGGGAAAACATACAAATGGCCAAAAAACACATAAAAAGATGCTCAACATTGCTAATTATTAGAGAAATGCAAATCAAAACTATAATGAGGTATCACATCACTCTGGTCAGAATGGCCATCATCAATAAGTCTACAAATAATAAATGCTGGAGAGGGTGTGGAGAAAAAGGAACCCTCCTATATTGTTGGTGGGAATGTAAATTGGTACGGTCACTGTGGAGAACACGATGGAGGTTCCTTAAAAACTAGAGTTATGATCCTGCAATCCCACTCCTGGGCATATATCCGGAGAAAACTATAATTCAAAATGCTACATGGACCCCAATGTTCATAGCAGCACTATTTACAATAGCCAAGACATGGAAGAAAACTAAATGTCCATCAACAGATGAATGGATAAAGATGTGGTATATATACACGATGGAATACTGCTCAGCCATAAAAAAGAATGAAATAATGCCATTTGTGGCAACAAGGATGGAACTAGAGATTATTTTACTAAGTGAAGTAAGCCAGACAGAGAAAGACAAATATCATATGATATCACTTACATGTGGAATCTGGAAAAAAAAAAAAAGATACAAACGAACTCATTTACAAAACAGACTCACAGACATAGAACACAAACTTATGGTTACCAAAGGAGAAGAGCGGGTGGATAAATTAGGAGGATGGGATTAACATATACACATTACTTTATATAAAATAGATAACTAACAAGGATCTACTGTATAGCATGGTGAACTATACTCAATATTTTGTAATAAGCTGTAAGGGAAAAGAATCTGAAAATTCATATATATATGTATGTGTGTATGTGTATATGTGTGTGTGTGTGTGTATATATACACACACACATACATACATAAAGCTGAATCACTGTGCTGTGCACCTGATATTTACAACTGTGTATGATACTGTAAATCAACTATACTTCAATTAAAAAAAATTATTCAAGAACTTTCACCAAATACACATGCCTGCCCTCCACCCAGACTCTGATTCAGCAGACTTGGCATGTTAATAGATATTCCCCAGGGGATTCTGATGTCCATCCCTGGTTAAGAACTACTTGCTGCTCTAACATATTACCAAAGCTACCATTTCCAGTTAAGTGCGAATTCAGAGAATCAAGATCCTCGTTCAGAATTCACTAAAACCAGTACTGGGCATGGTACTGGGGGAAGGAGGAAGGGCAAGAATGTCAGGAAACCTGGGGATTCAAGAGTTTCCCTCCCTAACATCTGCGCTACCACCTGGTACCATTTCAATATGTTTTCAACTTAAAACTTTTGATATATGGTTCAAGTATGAAATCTCTCTGAGCAGCAAATTATAAGCAGTCATAACTGCATTTGGCAGATAACCACTCCCATCTCAGATGACACCTCTATTGTTTTCTTCTCCACAGCCCTGCCTTTGTAAAAACAGGCCATCTCCTGCATCCTGCATTTGAGGGATTATGGGAACAGTCCATCCCAGAGAAAAACTGTAGTTCCTTTTTTTTTTTTTTTTTTTGGTTGGGGTGATTGAATTCTTTATTTTTTTTGAGATAAAACTGAAAAAATGTTTCAATGCATAAAATAAAGCATAAAATAGTGTACAAAAGTCACCCTTATAAGTTTATATAAGATGTATATTGTTCAGAAAGCTTTACTATTTGTGCACACAGTTAATTTGAAGAGCTTATGTTACCCTACAAGGTAAATTATTTATTTTCTTTAATTTTTGAATTTTATTTTATTTATTTTTTTATACAGCAGGTTCTTATTGGTCATCAATTTTATACACATCAGTGTATACATGTCAATTCCAAATGCCCAATTCATCACACCACCATCCCCACCCCCCCACGGCTTTCCCCCTTGCTGTGCATAAGTTTGTTCTCTACATCTGTGTCTCAACTTCTGCCCTGCAAATTGGTTCATCTGTACCATTTTTCTAGGTTCCACATACATGCGTTAATATACGATATTTGTTTTTCTCTGACTTACTTCACTCTGTATGACAGTCTCTAGATCCACCAACGTCTCAACAAATGACCCAATTTCGTTCCTTTTTATGGCTGAGTAATATTCCATTGTATATATGTACCACATCTTCTTTATCCATTCATCTGTCAATGGGCATTTAGGTTGCTTCCATGACCTGGCTATTGTAAATAGTGCTGCAATGAACACTGGGGTGCGTGTGTCTTTTTGAATTATGGTTTTCTCTGGGTATATGCCCAGTAGTGGGATTGCTGGATAATATGGTAATTCCATTTTTAGTTTTTTAAGGAATCTCCATACTGTTCTCCATAGTGGCTGTATCAATTTACATTCCCACGAACACTGCAAGAGGGTTCCATTTTCTCCACTCCCTCTCCGGCATTTGTTGTTTGTAGATTTTCTAATGATGCCCATTCTAAATGGTGTGAGGTGATACCTCACTGTGCCTTTGATTTGCATTTCTCTAATAATTAGTGATGTTGAGCAGCTTCTCATGTGCTTCTTCGCCATCTGTATGTCTTATTTGCAGAGATATCTATTTAGGTCTTCTGCCCATTTTTGGATTGGATTGTTTCTTTAACATTGAGCTGCATGAGCTGTAATATATTTTGGAGATTAATCCTTTGTCCTTTGATTCGTTTGCAAATATTTTCTCCCATTCTTAGGGCTGTCTTTTCCTCTTGTTGGTAGTTTCCTTTGCTCTGCAAAAGCTTTTAAGTTTCATTAGGTCCCATTTGTTTATTTTTGTTTTTATTTCCATTACTCTAGGAGGTGGATCAAAAAAGATCTTGTGTGATTTATGTCAAAGAGTGTTTTTCCTATGTTTTCCTCTAAGAGTTTTATAGTGTCAGGTCTTACATTTAGGTCTCGAATCCATTTTGAGTTTATTTTTGTGTATGGTGTTAGGGAGTGTTCTAATTTCATTCTTTTACATGTACCTTTCCAGTTTTCCCAGCACCACTTATTGAAGAGACTGTCTTTTCTCCATTGTACATCCTTACCTCCTTTGTCATAGATTAGTTGACCATAGGTGCGTGGGTTTATCTCTGGACTTTCTGTCTTGTTCCATTGATCTATGTTTCTGTTTTTGTGCCAGTACCATATTGTCTTGATTACTGTAGCTTTGTAGTATAGTCTGAAGTCAGGGAGCCTGATTCCTCCAGCTCCATTTTTTTCCCTCAACACTGCTTTGGCTATTCGGGGTCTTTTGTGTTTCCATACAAATTGTGAAATTTTTTGTTCTAGTTCTGTGAAAAATGCCATTGGTAGTTTGATACAGATTGCATTGAATCTGTAGATTGCTTTGGGTAGTAGAGTCATTCTCACAATGTTGATTCTTCCAATCTAAGAACATGGTATATCTCTCCATCTATTTGTATCATCTTTAATTTCTTTCATCAGTGTCTTATAGTTTTCTGCATACAGGTCTTTTGTCTCCATAGGTAGCTTTATTCCTAGGTATTTTATTCTTTTTGTTGCAGTGGTAAATGGGAGAGTGTCCTTAATTTCTCTTTCAGATTTTTCATCATTAGTGTATAGGAATGCCAGAGATATCCATGCATTAATTTTGTATCCTGCAACTTTACCAAATTCACTGATTAGCTCTAGTAGTTTTCTGGTGGCATCTTTAGGATTCTCTATGTATAGTATCATGTCATCTGCAAACACTGACAGTTTTACTTCTTCTCTTCCAATTTGTATTCCTTTTCTTTCTCTTTCTTCTCTGATTGCCGTGGCTACGACTTCCAAAACTATATTGAATAATAGTGATGAGAGTGGACATCCTTGTCTTGTTCCTGATCTTAGAGGAAATGCTTTCAGTTTTTCACCATTGAGAATGACGTTTGCTGTGGGTTTGTCGTATATGGCCTTTATTATGTTGAGGTAGGTTCCCTCTATGCCCACTTTCTGGAGAGCTTTTATCATAAAAGCGTGTTGAATTTTGTCAAAAGCTTTATCTGCATCTATTGAGATGATCATATGGTTTTTATTCTTCAATGTTAATATGGTGTATCACTTTGATTGATTTGCATATATAGAAGAATCCTTGCATCCCTGGGATAAATCACACTTGATCATGGTGTATGATCCTTTTACTGTGTTGTTGGATTCTGTTTGCTAGTATTTTGTTGAGGATTTTTGCATCTATATTCATCAGTGATATTGGTCTGTAATTTTCTTTTTTTGTAGTATCTTTGTCTGGTTTTGGTATCAGGGTGATGGTGGCCTCATAGAATGAGTTTGGGAGTGTTTGTTCCTCTGCAATTTTTTGGAAGAGTTTGAGAAGGATGGGTGTTAGCTCATCTCTAAATGTTTGATAGAATTCACCTGTGAAGCCATCTGGTCCTGGACTTTTGTTGGAAGATTTTTAATCACATTTTAAATTTCATTACTTGTGATTGGTCTGTTCATATTTTCTATTTCTTCCTGGTTCAGTCCTGGAAGGTTATACCTAAGAATTTGTCCATTTCTTCCAGGTTGTCCATTTCATTGGCATAGAGTTACTTGTAGTAGTCTCTTAGGATGCTTTGTATTTCTGTGGTGTCTGTCGTAACTTCTCCTTTTTCATTTCTAATTTTATTGATTTGAGTCCTTTCCCTCTTTTTCTTGATGAGTCTGGCTAATGATTTATCAATTTTGTTTATCTTCTCAAAGAACCAGCATTTAGTTTTATTGATCTTTGCTACTGTTTTCTTTGTTTTTATTTCATTTATTTCTGCTCTGATCTTTATGATTTCTTTCCTTCTGCTAACTTTGGGTTTTGTTTGTTCTTCTTTCTCTAGTTCCTTTAGGTGTAAGATTAGATTGTTTATTTGAGATTTTTCTTGTTTCTTGAGGTAGGCTTGTATAGCTATAAACTTCCCTCTTAGAATTGCTTTTGCTGAAGCCCATAGGTTTTGGATCATCGTGTTTTCATTGTCATTTGTCTCTAGGTATTTTTTGATTTCCTCTTTGATTTCTTCAGTGATCTCTTGGTTATTTAGTAATGGATTGTTTAGCCTCCATGTGTTTGTGTTTTTTACGTTTTTTTCCCTGTAATTGATTTCTAATCTCATAGCGTTGTGGTCAGAAAAGATGCTTGATATGATTTCAATTTTCTTAAATTTACTGACGTTTGATTTGTGACCCAAGATGTGACCTATCCTGGAGAATGTTCCGTGTGCACTTGAGAAGAAAGTGTAATCTGCTGTTTTTGGATGGAATGTCCTTTAAATATCAATTAAATCTATCTGGTCTATTGTGTTATTTAAAGCTTCTGTTTCCTTATTTATTTTCATTTTGGATGATCTGTCCATCGGTGTAAGTGAGGTGTTAAAGTCCCCCACTATTATTGTGTTACTGTCGATTTCCTCTTTTATAGCAGTTGCCTTATGTATTGAGGTGCTCCTACGTTGGGTGCATATATATTTATAATTGTTATATCTTCTTCTTGGGTTGATCCCTTTATCATTATGTAGTGTCCTTCCTTGTCTCTTGTAACATTCTTTACTTTAAAGTCTATTTTATCTGATATGAGTGTTGCTATTCCAGCTTTCTTTTGACTTCCATTTGCATGGAATATCTTTTTCCATACCCTCACTTTCAGCCTGAATGTGTCCCTAGGTCTGAAGTGGGTCTCTTGCAGACAGTATATATATGGGTCTTGTTTTTGTATCCACTCCGCAAGCCTGTGTCTTTTGCTTGGAGCATTTAATCCATTCACATTTAAGGTAATTATTGGTATGTATGTTAATGTGACCATTTTCTTAATTGTTTTGGGTTTGTTTTTGTAGGTCCTTTTCTTCTCTTGTGTTTCCCACTTACAGAAGTTCCTGTAGCATTTATCGTAGAGGTGGTTTGGTGGTGCTGAATTCTCTTAGCTTTTGATTGTCTGTAAAGCTTTTGATTTCTCCATCGAATCTGAATGAGATCCTTGTCGGGTAGAGGAATCTTAGTTGTAGGTTCTTCCCTTTCCACACTTTAAGTATATCATGCCACTCCCTTCTGGCTTGTAGAGTTTCTGCTGAGAAATCAGCTGTTAACCTTATGGGAGTTCCCTTGTATGTTGTCATTTTTCCCTTGCTGCCTTCAATAATTTTTCTTTGTCTTTAATTTTTGCCAATTTGATTACTATGTGTCTCGGCCTGTTTCTCCTTGGGTTTATCCTGTATGGGACTTGCTGTGCTTCCTGGACTTGGGTGGCTATTTCCTTTCCCATGTTAGGGAAGTTTTCAACTATAATCTCTTCAAATATTTTCTCGGGTCCTTTCTCTCTCTCTTCTCCTTCTGGGACCCCTACAATGTGAATGTTGTTGCGTTTAATGTTGTCTCAGAGGTTTCTTAGGCTGTCTTCATTTCTTTTCATTCATTTTTCTTTATTGTGTTCTGCAGCAGTGAATTCCACACCATTCTGTCTTCCAGGTCACTTATCCATTCTTCTACCTCAGTTATTCTGCTATTGATTCCTTCTAGTGTAGTTTTCATTTCAGTTATTGTATTGTTCATCTCTGTTTGTTCTTTAAGTCTTCTAGGTTGTTGTTAAACATTTCTTGCACCTTCTCGATCTTTGCCTCCATTCTTTTTCCGAGGTCCTGGATCATCTTCACTATCACTATTCTGAATTCTTTTTCTGGAAGGTTGCCTATCTCCACTTCATTTAGTTGTTTTTCTGGGGTTTTATTTTGTTCCTTCATCTGGTACATAGCCCTCTGCCTTTTCATCTTGTCTATCTTTCTGTGAATGTGGTTTTTGATCCACTGGCTGCAGGATTGTAGTTCTTTTTGCTTCTGCTGTCTGCCCTCTGGTGGATGAGGCTATCTAAGAGGCTTGTGTAAGTTTCCTGATGGGAGGGACTGGTGGTGGGTACAGCTGACTGTTGCCCTGCTGGGCAGAGCTCAGTAAAACTTTAATCTCCTTGACCACTGATGGGTGGGGCTGGGTTCCCTCCCTGTTGGTTGTTTGGTCTGAGGCACCCCAACACTGGAGCCTACCTGGGCTCTTTGGTGAGGCTAATGACAGACTCTGGGAGGGCTCATGCCAAGGAGTACGTCCCAGAACTTCTGCTGCCAGTTTCCTTGTCCCCATGGTGAGCCACAGACACCCCCTGCCTCTGCAGGAGACCCTCCAACACTAGCAGGTAGGTCTGGTTCAGTCTCCCCTGGGGTCACTGCTCCTTCCCCTGGGTCCCAATGCACACACTTTGTGTGTGCCCTCCAAGAGTGGAGTCTCTGTTTCCCCCAGTCCTGTCTGAGTTCTGCAATCAAATCCCACTAGGCTTCAAAGTCTGATTCTCTAGGAATTTCTCCTCCCGTTGCTGGACTCCCAGGTTGGGAAGCCTGATGTGGGGCTCAGAACCTTCACTCCAGTGGGTGGACTTCTCTGGTATAAGTGTTCTCCAGTCTGTGAGTCACCCACCCAGCAGTGATGGGATATGATTTTACTGTGATTGGTCCCCTCCTACCATCTCATTGTGGCTTCCCTTTTGTCTTTGGATGTGGGGTATCCTTTTTGGTGATTTCCAGTGCCTTCCTGTCGATGATTGTCCAGCAGCTAGTTGTGATTCTGGTGTTCTCACAAGAGGGAGTGAGAGCACGTCCTTCTACTCCGCCATCTTGGTTCCTCCTGGGCAAAACTGTAGTTCTTAATTCATCCCAGAAGACAGCAAGCTGCTGGGGCAGCCAGTCATTTTCAGGGAAGAATAGCCTGGAGAGAAAAGCACTCCACCTTTTCAGATCAGGGCCAACAGTGAAAAGATGAGGATGAGACCTCACAGGAAGACTCACAAGAGACTTCAGTGTGAATAAGAAGTGCTGGTATATATATTCCTTCAGGAAAAAAGTCCAGTGACCTAAGTGACCCCAAGAGAAATGATCGATAATATGCTTATGAAAAATACAACAAATAGCCTGACTGAGCCAAAATACAATTTATGTATTTTTCACAGTAATTACTTGTTATTAGTACTAGTGGTATGCACATGTGTGTTCAACTGACCCTACCACAATGGTACACAAGTACACACAGAATTTGATGTACATCATGTGTACTTTTCTCAGTCCCAGTCCTTGATGGGTATGTTCATATAGTAGGTACTCAATAGAATTTGGGAATATTCCTCCAATTTTATTCTCTAAAATAGATTGAAAACTACTTGAAGGACAATATATTTTCAGACTACATCAAGGGCTCCAACAAATCAGTAAGAAAAAGATGAATAAGTAAAACAACAACAAGAAAAAACAAACAGGCAAAGGATATGGACCATTTCACAGAGCAGGAAATACTGATAAAATGTGAAAAGATGCTCAACCTCATTGATGACTGGGAATATGCAAGGCAAAATGAGGTATCGTTTTTTGACTCATATTTGCAAAAAACTGTAATATTATCAAGACAGGTTCATACACTGCTTGCGAAAGTACAAGTTGGTTGGGCTACTTCGGAGGGCTCTTTGCCGGTATCTATCTGCATCCTGAGTTTGAGGAATTCTCGAACTGTGCTGGAGCCAGTTCGTACCAGCTTGCAAGAGCTAACGGTGTATAACTCGTCCCAAGTCCAAGTTCAGTAATGAATATTAGTAGTTTGAAATTGGCCATGGTGGGAGAACTCACACAATGGAAATAGGACAAATGCTACAAATTAGCCCCTACCTCCTTTTATGGGAGACTGGCTGTTAAACATTTATCGTACTCCAGTCTATTTGCCAGTGTCTAGAATCTAAAAAGCGTATAACCCATGATATAGCAATTCCTGTTTTCTAAGATATATTTGCACATGTATATAGGGAGACAGGTGCAAGTATATTCACTGCAGTATTGTTTGCCATGGGGAAAAACTGGAAACAACCTAAAAATCCATTGATAGGGAATTAAAGAAAAACAAAACCCAAACCTATTGTCTCTCTGTAATACTATGCAGCAGTTGAAATTAGTGAGGTAAATTTATATAAACTTTTGGGAGGAAAAACTTCTCTACCAACTTAGGTCTGACTGAGGGGAGTGCGATGCACATGAACTGACAACACACAAATTAACAGGAGAAAAATGTATTAATATTATGAATGCAGGACCACCCCATAGTACTCCCTGTACTACTCTAGAGTAGCTCCCAGAATAGCTAGGAGTAAAGGTTTATATACCAGGTTAATAGGAGGGGAGGGGCTTTGGGCTTCAAAGGATGGAAGGCTCTGGTGAGATGTGTTTACACAATTTTGGGGGGATGTCTCGGTGCCCAAGGTCAGCCTCCCTAATTTGAGCCGTAAGGGTGATGGGGGGAGAGTGCTGGCAGCTGGCTCTAGTAGAGCTCTGTTCTGATCAGATAAGGGAAGTTCTAATGAGATTTCTTTCAGCATCTTCTGTAGTTCAGATGCTTCCACTTTGAAATATTCTCTATATCAGTTTGGTGGGTTGTTGGTCTCTGTAGTACTAATTTAGAGAAGTTCCAAAACATGCTGTTGAGGGAAAAAAGCAATTTGCAGGATAATACATACAGTGATTGCACTTGTGTTACAGGAATACATAAAACAGTACTGTAAATATGGCCATATATGCAGGTAGGTAAAAATCATAAAAAAACCATGGAAGGAGATACACTCAAAGTGATCACAGGGATTATTGCTGAGGAAGAGGAGGAAGAAACCAGGATGGACGGTATTGGTCATAGAGGACTTTAGCCTTAATTATAAGGTTTAAATGCTTCTCAAGGACAATGTATCCATGTATTATTTGCATAAAGTTAAAACCAAACCAAAACAGCTCCTTGAAGACAGAAATGTCCATACACTTCCACCCAAAAGGCCAAGGTCCATGTTCTGAGCTCCCGGAACGGGAGGTACCCTCTTAACCCTGAAATATAATCAATCCCTCTTCCAGTGGCCTCGGCCTCTTGGGCAGCCCTATACTCCTCCCACAGGGCACCCTGGAAACTTTGTGGGATATCAGGCCTGATTAAGACCCTTAACAGTCCCTGTAAAAAGATTATGAGTCTCCTCCCTTCTCTGTACTTATAATTTAAAAAAACTGAAAAAAACAAAAAAACTATGAAAGCACAGAAATCCTACAAAAGTCCTGATTTTTCCTAAGACTATGGTGATACTTTTGACAGTTGAAACATTTTTAATCTCTCAAAAAACTTAGCTGGAAGCATGTGCTTAATGCTGACTGACTGGGTGATTTAGCACCTGGCAAAATAAGGGTAAGAAATGGAACAAGTCACCAGCAATCTTCAGTCCTTTTCCAGGACAAGGATAAGATAAAATGGAAGGAAAGGATAAGAGTTTAAACCCTCGTCTCTCCCCAAACCAGCTTCTTAACAAACCACAGTTAAGTGGCTTATTAATTGGTTAAGCTTCCAGGTACAAAACTAGGTGTAGTGTTCCATCTACAAAGAATGGCCCTGCTGTTATGCAGCAACCACTTCTCTCCGGGGGCTCATGCAGGTCAATAGGGACTAGCTGGGTCTCACCTCTCCAGCAGTGATTCTCCGGCTGCTTTCCCACAGGGCCTGCAAGTTGATTCTCCCAGGGTCAGGTCCCCCGTGAGGAGATTTCTCCAGCTCTTCAGGGAACTTCAGAATCAAATTCCCTTGGCTTTTTATTCAACAGCTCCCTATGTGTACAGGGAGAGGAAAGGGGACTGTTTGTTAAACTTTTGCCTTACTCTTCCCCATTTACTAAAGTTACATACATAAGCATAGATGCAAAGAAGGATCAGCTTTTTTCCATCTGTCTCAGCAAGGGAATTGGGTGGGTCTGATAACTTGCCCACTGGATACTCCTCTACTCAAATTATCTGGTTAGTTATTATTTACTTACTTATTTATTAAACTTACTTCCTGATACTGGGGGAAAAGATTTTTCTCTAAATTCCCTATAGACCATATTTAAAGTGGTGGTACACTAACCAGCAAATGGTTACATCTATGGTTTAATGGACCATACAGTAAGTAATTTATGAAGTGATTTGCTTTCTTCCACCTCAGAGGGGATCTGGGGAAAGGCACCTCCTTGGTCTATGAGGTCCAAAGCCAGGTGGACCTTCAGTGCCCAGAGGATTTGGCACCTCATCTCTAGCCCCTACCTGGGCCGGCCACTCCAGGTTAGGGTGGGGCTCCAGGGGACAGTGAATGTTACCTGGCCCATCTGCCTTCCTGGGCCATTCTCTGGCTGTTGGTTGACAGCAAATACAAACTCTCTGGGCAAAGTTCAGTTTTACAGAGTAACAACCTTCACCCCCGTTAAGTCGCCACAAATGAACTCTGCTTTGTGGGAAAGAGCAGGTAGGAATGAATTTTTTTTAAAGAACACTCATTCTGGGCTTCCTTGGTGGCACAATGGTTAAGAATCTGCCTGCCAATGCAGGGGACATGGGTTCGAGCCCTGGTCTGGGAAGATCCCACATGCCGCAGAGCAACTAAGCCCATGCGCCACGACTACTAAGCCTGCGCTCTAGAGCCCGTGAGCCACAACTTCTGAGCCCACATACCACAACTGCTGAAGCCCACATGCCTAGCGCCCATGCTCCACAACAAGAGAAGCCACTGCAATGAGAAGCCTGCGCACCGCAACGAAGAGTAGCTCCTGCTCACCACAACTAGAGAAAGCCCGCGCGCAGCAACAAAGACCCAACGCAGCCAAAAAAACCCACTCATTCCTTCCTGCAAAGTGCTTGCGGGGCATGAACGTGAATCTCATGGGCTAACAAGACAAAGGTTGTTTTTTATTTCTCGTTGCTTTCCCTTCCCTTTCCAGAATCTAGGCCCTGGGGATTCTCTTCAGGAGGCAGGTAAGCAACCCTTGAAAGAACAACAGACTTCACCTTCCTTCTCAATCGAGCCAGAATGGGCCCAGAGTTCCACCAGGCATGCTACAGTAACTGCTTGTGGCCTCACCTCCTCAGGGAGGGAGTAAGCCTTGGGGTTTGTTAGTTGCACAGTCCTGCGTCTGTTAGTAGTCACAGATTCTCTGACTCCAGCTACGTTTAGCTTTGTTTGATTGTCTTCCACAGGAACACAACTGCATTAGTCTCCCTTTTCTCAGCTCTCCATTTATGACAACTCATCACCTAGAACCTGAGCCCCAGATTGTGAGCCAGATAAGATTCGGAATTGTAAACATCCACCAAGAGAAAAGGCAGGCCCCTTCCATGAAAAGGAGTGACTCTACCCATTCCTGGAAACGTGTTCCCTTTCCACCTCCAGATCCAAAAACATACCCCTCTATCTTCACGAGTTCACCTGATTTTAAAAAGCTTTGGCTTATAAACCTTTCCAGATGACTCCAGCCCCCTCTGACCTTTTTCTTTGCTGAAACTCTCATAGCAATTGTGTTTGTACCATTCAATTTAGCACTTAATTGACCACTGACCTGAAATGCTTGTAAACTGCTTCATGGTTACTGGTTTTAGCTTCCTAAGAAGACAGTTCCTAACAGTAGTAATAATGATAATAAAAATAGCAACAGCAAACATTTATATGTGCCCACTCTGTGCAGATATTATCCCAGGTGCTTTCTACATATTAACTCATTTTATTCTCCTAGTATGCCAACTGAGGTAGGTATTATTGTATTATCATCTCATTTTTACAAATGAAGAAACTGAGGCAAAGAGATGTTAAATAAGTTGCCCTAGTTTGCACAACTTGTAAATAAAAGAGCCAGGATTTGACCCGGGCAAAGAGCCCTTTGGTCTCTAAAAGATGTCTTTTAGACTATCTCCTAAATCCTATTTATCCTATAGTATCTAATCCTGTGAATTCGATTTATCATCCCTTAAAAAAAAAAATCAGCCCTATTTTTCAGATGAGAAAACTAAACTCGCCTGAGGTCCCACAGTCAGGCCTGTGCAGAGCTGTGATTGAAACCTACATCTCTCTGACTCCAATGCTTTCTTTTTCCCTAGTAAATGGAACCACTGGATTTGATTAATACTCAACTCAATCATCACACCTCTGATGCTCATTCATCTCATGCACAATTGTGGAGACTTTTGTAGGCAGGGGGAGGGGGAAGCATACAAAGATGATGAGATAAGGTCCCTCTCCTTAAGGAGTTCACAGCCATGGGGTGGGGGGAGGGGTGGGGGGAGACAGATGTGCAGACAAAGAGGTGTACTAAAATGCTTAGGCGCTGTGATGGCAGTTGTGAAAGTTCAGCAGGCACAAAGGGATGAGAATGGAGTACTGAGGGATCCTTGTCTGTCACAGAGGGGAGTGAACTGAGACTTTTTATAATGTTTTTAATTCAAAGTTTTGTAACTAAAAAAGATTTTGTGATAAACTCTGTTGACCAGAAAATTCAACTAAGAGCACCCTGAGTATACGGATTCATTAGGTTTCTGCTGTAAATAATAATCCTCTCCAAATCCACTACAAATTGTTGTTATTTTCTTGGTTGCCCCTGGCTCCATAAACCTTAGGGGATTGGTAGAGGTGGTGGCAGATTGCTTTCTGGGAATTCATGAAACTCCTGACACTGAATGAAAAATTCAGTGAATATGTGCATGTCTTTTTTCTGGGAAAGAGAAACCATAGCTTTCATTGGATTCTTTAAGACATAAAGTATCATCCAAAAGTTAAGGACCACTAAAATGATGCTTTGAAGGTATACTTGAACATATAACTATATCAACATATATATGGATATAGATATAGTATATGTGTGTGTATGTATGTATGTATATACCCCCTTACTTTGATGTGCCTAGAAAGTGTCTGGAAGGAAACACACCTTCCAGACTGTTAACAGCAACTACTTCAGGGGAGAGAGACTTTTTTTGAAAGCAAAAGGCAAGGAAGACTGATTCTATACAATTCTATACTGATTTAAAAATTAAATAATCTTTAATAATTTTTAATGAGCACGTGTTACTTTTTTTTTTTTTTGGCTGCACCATGTGGCTTATGGGATCTTAGTTTCCTGACCAGGGATTGAACCTGTGCCCCTTGCAGTGAAAGCATGGAGTCCTAACCACTGGACAGCCAGGGAATTCCCAACATGTGTTACTTTTATAATTAAAATGTAAAAAAAAAAAAATCTGACTTCTCTTCTACTGCACTGTGGGTAGACCATGTTGAGAAAACCGTAACAGTGAGGAAGTGGCTGCTACAGAATTCACTATAGACATTATTATAATGAATTAATGAACAAGAGTTATGTTGTATTTAGTAAGCTTGGGTCATGGTTGTCCAGCAAGGATAAGGATAATCTGCTGCCTGTCTGGGTACTGTGGACAGCCAGGAAGCCCCATGTGGCAGCAGACTCATCTTGCACATTGTCCTAGAGATGGGTGGCATTGAGTGAAGCCAAGGTAATAAGAAATAGCATCAGGCTCTACAAAGGACATTAGCAGCCTCAGCACAGAGACAGGTCTAATGTGGATGCAGGCTGCAAGTGACACTGGACCTCACAGCCCTCAAGGTCATATCTCCAAAGAAAAATCATCACTGGAAAAATTATCATCATCTAAACACAATGAGCTAAGACATAGGTATTTTCTACAAGCACATTTTATTCTTTTGGTGAGTCTGGCAGGTAGAACATAGAGATGGAAGACAGTACCTTAAGGTCTCTTCCTGACGACGGCCTTGTACAAGTCCTCTGCCCTGTCTCTCCAGATGTTTCCCCATTTTGACAAGATGATAAAATAGCTTCTACAAAAGCCTCCAAATCGGTCATTTGGAGATCAGTGCCAAATTTTAGCCATGGTTCTAAAAATAGCCAGAATATGAATCATATAAAATTCCCCAATTTATTTTTATTTCTTTAATGTAAAAACAGTATAATAGCAGCATTAAGGATTTTAACTATTTTCATTATTCAGCCTAAATTCCTTTAAACTAGTAGTTTAATCTCTTATTCCACTGTGCAATCAAACTTATATTTCCCCCCTTCCCATTTCTCCCCCACCTCCATCCTGTAAATCAACAGAACTTGAAACCCTAACACTAGTAAGAAACAGAAAACTAGCCAAGAGCAGGTAAGAGAGAAACAAAAGGCCTACTTACAGTGCTTGGTGAGTAAAAGATGTAAATACCCGTATTTTACTATCTTCTCATGTACAGGCTTAGTATTTTATTCTGATAATATATGTACTAAACTTGTGAATTATGTTGGTTGGCACCATTTATCTGACAGGAAACAGGCCAAGGCAGGTTCCTTTTGCAACATAAGCTAGTGAGCACGGCATGTAGTTGTGACGTGGTAAGAGACGTTTATGGCCGTCCCCAGATAAGGGAGAACTGACTGCACTTAGATAAAAATTGCTATTTCTCAAATTTTGAGGTAAAAAACTGTACACTTTGCAACTAGAGTTAAATGCAAACTAATTATGTTCTATTTATGTTTTCCCTTCTGCTGGCTAAATCACCATCTAAAATATTTGAAAACCTTGGCTGGGAAGTTGGACAGTTAAGAATTATAAGGTGGCGACTGTCTCACAAAGGCCCATCTTTTCCAGCATCCTGTTCTTTTAGAAAAGTATCAAACCATTTCTGATCTGACTCCAGAAGGCCTCCTTCTATATCCTTGTCCCTTCACTGGTCTAGATATTTATTGTGTACTTCAGAAAACAATATTTTCTAACATCTGTTTAACATTTATTTTCCTTTAATTTCTATTATATTCTGTTTTCCAAATTTTCACTCAGGTCTAAAAAAAGAACTTCAATAACTACTAGCTTGACACAATGTCAGCTATTTAAGATTTCAGATACTCAATGTGATCGTTTGCTTTTCACCACCTGCTTGCACTTGGGAAAGACTAAGTTAAACTAAACTTTAAAATGCTGCAATTCCTTTTGAATCATCGTTAAAGCAAGACTGGGGGAAGAGAGGTTATATAAAGGAAAGAGGAGGCTATAATAGTCGAATTTAAGCCTCCACTGATGAAGCTGATAGGAACCAGAGCTTCCAAGAAAAGGCAGTCCTGAGAATAAGGCCAAATCCTTTGCTCCCTATCAACATGAAACTGCTGAAGTCTGGAGATTCTTTCTGACTTTATTTTGAAAGCAACGTTTGGCTTGTCTGTACTGTTTCTAAACAGACTAAAGTTACAGTGCTTATGGTTTAAGCAGGGACAATTTCTACAAGGCCCAATTCAGGCTGAGGATTATTTTTATTTTGCTCCACATTTCCTGAACTCAAAATAAAGTGGTTTTAACCTAGGGTTATAGAGGTAGGAAACATAGTGGGGTCTGCTGGGACCCTTATGCCAGTTTTCTCCTTTCCTGGTCCTTTCTCCATGCTTGCCCCATCCCCAGGAAGGTGTCCTAGTATAAGTAAGTGCCCTTTGCAAAAATTTACAAAAACAGGTCAGTACCAGAAAATACAAAAAGCAGATAATATCCAATAGGCAAGAAAGGGAATGATTTAGTCGCATACTTTCTTAGAGGTAATACAAACTGATATTAACCTTTTTGGAGAGCAATTTGTAATGTTTATCAAAGTCTTAAAAACTGTGTGCTCTGTACATCAACTATACCTCAATAATAATAATAATAAAAAACCCCCAAAAACCCATGTGCTCCACTTCCAGGAATTTATTCAGGGAAAGTCAACTCTTCTTCTAGTCCTAGCCTTCTTTTTGTTATCTCTGTATATTAGGTTGATGGGTCATTTAACTCTTCTTAGTGAGTACTATATTTTCACAATAGACTATAATAAACATAATACTCCCTTGGCAATCAGAAAGTAAAAAATCACCAGTAAACATAAAACACATGCAAACACACCCTGTCTGAAACCACCTGCATTCAAAAGTGTTTAGTGTTAAATATGGGGCCCACCTTCAGCAACCAGTTTCTTTTATTATTATTATCATTATTCTGAAAAATTCAGTATGCATTCACAGTTTTACCAATGACCTAGGGTTTGGGGATATAATAAAAAAGCCCATGTCCACTTTTGTGGCTATTACTTTCACAGAATGACCTAAATAGAGCTTCAAACCACAACAATGATGCCCTCTCCCTGTGGGCCCATGGACTGTTCCTTCAGGCCTCCATAGACTTTCATTGGAAATGTGACTCAATACTAACATGGTAGCTACAGTTCTTCCTTTCAGTGACATCTGGAATCCCATTATCTGATGAGATATTCTTTTCCTCCATTTTACAGCAGGAGACATTATCTAAATTCTCCTGGATCACGTGACAGTAGCCCTGAGAACAGAAAGCAAGTTTTAATAGTTCTTTCGCCAAACCACGCGCCTTTTCTGAATCTATTTACCATACTGTTTCAAGATGTTTTCTGAAGGGTCCACAGGGGCTACATTTAAAACTTTCTGGTTATTGTCTGCTAACTGCTGGGATGGTTTTAATCAGAGAGGAAGCCAAATTTTCTGCTTGGGTTTTGGAAAAGCTCCTAAAATGTCTTTAAACTGATTTAGGAGAAAATGCTTAACAGAAGAGGAATTATTACTGCCCTGGAATAAACTCATTAGAACTGACATATGCTGTAACCACAGACCAAGAGCACTACATTTTTGGGTCACATTACATCCCAAAGGCAACTGAAGTTTCTAAATGTTATCAGTGTCAGATGACAAAACCTGTTCAACAAGGACCATAGCCTCAATGTACTAGTTGACAGTTCCTCCTCTTAGAATATTCTTGGTGTTTGGTATAACTTCTCTACCAGGACCTAGTTTGTTTGTTTATTTATTTATTGGGTACGTTGGGTGTTCGTTGCTGCACGCGGGCTTTCTCTAGTTGCGGCAAGCGGGGACTATTCTTTGTTGCGGTGCACAGGCTTCTCATTGCAGTGGCTTCTCTTTGTTGCAGAGCAAGGGCTCTAGGGGCGCGGGCTTCAGTAGCTGTGGCTCACAGGCTCAGTAGTTGTGGCTCGCGGGCTCCAGAGCGCAGGCTCAGTAGTTGTAGCACACGGGCTTAGTTGCTCCACGGCATGTGGGATCTTCCCGGACCAGGGCTTGAACCCGTGTCCCCCGCGTTGGCAGGCAGATCCTTAACCACCACGCCACCAGGGAATTCCCAGGACCTAGTTTTTATGCTAGTTTTCTTGAAGAAATTGTCTTGAAAAAGTTTTATTTGATGACTTAGGTAAAATTTTCTGAGGTAAAGACCTCACATCACTTCAAGAGACATTTTCCCTTCCCACAATCCTGACTTGAGATAAGTGAAGGGAGACCCTTTATGATAAGGCCAATTTAGTTCTAGGTTCCAGAAAAGCCCAAGTTTCTCAGTAGCTCAGATCAAACCAGACCCCCCAAGATTTAAGCAGAACTAATACAAATGCCTCAATCAGTTCCAGAAGCATCTCATGTCTTACTAAGGTCAGTAAACCTCTTCTAGGTTAGGCAGGCTCCTCTAGGCCTCAGCTCAGGCCATATTTGGTCAGCCTTGACCAAATTTATACATGATTTATCATGTATAAATTCATAAGCCTACCCAGGAATAAGCCACCATAGCAAGGGTTTCTAAAGCTGATCCCACCCCAGTCCTACTGAATCCAAGTCTCTGTGGATAAGGTCCTTAAGGCCTTTTTTTTAAAAAAAATGCTTTTCTGAGTGCCTCTGTATGCTAAAGTATAAGAACGTCTGCAGTAGATCAACTATAAGAGTAAATGAAAGGAAGAGAGAAAGAAATCGCAGCAAGCTGAGGCAGGCAAGATTTGAACTTGAGGATTTAATACTATTGGGGGAATAAGATTTTTTTTTTTTTAAAAAAAGCAGGTCCCTGGGGAGGGATCATGAACACCTTTGCTTCAACAGCTCCATCTTCAGCTAGGCTGGCTGCATCAGTGTGCTGATACTTTCTTCTACCTCCGAGAGCTTCTTCAGGACTTCGGTGACCTTGACCTCATCAAACTCCAAACACAGAAATTCAGATTCCTGGAAGATATAAAAGGATATTTTAGACAAGACCCTCAAGATAGCCAAGGCTCTGGATCTGGTGTGACCTAGCTCCAAAGCCCAGGGCCCCTACCCAGCAAGCCTGACTCAGGCCTCAATACCTAAATGATATTTTATCCACACAACACCCTAAATGAAACTACTTCTATGAGGTGTTTCATAAATGCTAAAGAGGTATACAAATGTCTGGTGTTCTCTTTAAGAGGCACATGAGAAGCTCTTCTTGTCTGTCATCACATTTAATCCCATAATAATTTTTAAGGTAAGTACTTAAGTATTGCTGTTTTATAGATGATGACTCTGAGACACAGGGAGGTTAACCTGTATCACAAAATCAGAAAAAGGCAGAGTCAGATTGTGAACTCCCAGCTCTGGCTGACTCCAAAGTCCATGCTGTCTCCATAGCACCCTGTAATAAAAACAATGGAAGGAGGATTTAGATTGGCTCTGTGTTTGCCTCGGAATTGGGCTACCTTGGATTTAGTGGTTATACTAGAAATTGTGACAAGCTGTGAACAAGTTGCTTGGGAAACATCAACCAGATAATTGAAAGATAACCAGATCTTGAAACAGCCTTAAACATTTCTGAGGCCTTTCCACTTGCTACAAGCCAACTCTCCCAAGATTTCCCTCAAAAACATTCCTCTCAATAACTGTTAGGATCAATCAACCCCAAATTAGGTAGAAATCAAAGGAAAAGGCCTTTAAAGTGTGGTGACAGAAATTCCATGTAACACTGGACAAATGCTAGGTCCACACTGTCTTGAGAGACAAGGGAAAAGTATAGGATTTTAAGAGTGACCATATTCAAGATCCCAAAGAACAATAACCATGTAATTTTAGAGCAGTATGAATTCTTAGAGACCACATAACCCAACTAACCTTGTTTTTCAGGTTATGAAATTGAGGCCCCAGGCATGTTAAATGACATGCCTATTATCCCTGTTTGTTGATGGCACAGTCACCAGATCAATGTTCTTTTCTCTATATTTTCCTTTCTAAATACATGGCATTCCCCACCCCCATTCAAAGTGGCAGGCAAAGGAAGACCAATAAGCATCTTCAGAGGGAGGGAGTCACTCTGTCATCAGCTAGAAGAACCTTCAGGATCTGACTTTGTAAAAGTACCTTTGCTGTTGGTGAGCTGCTGTGCTGTGTCTATACTGATGGCACTGAACATCACCCAGGAGAAACAAGTACAGAGGGGGAAGAAGGGGCCTCTCAGATGAGAGTCTTTCAAAGGGAGGAAAAGCAGCTTTCCCTGGCTACAAGGAACTTTTTCCTCAAACATGTATTTAAATAGGAAAGGGGTATAGTCTCATATGTGAGCTTAGAAACTGCCAGGTTTTCATTTAGTCGAAAGCAAAAACCAATTAAAAAAAAGAAAGATGCTCCTGTGTTTGAGCTACAGGCAGGGTTATCTCCTTTTGGAAATAAGAGCAAATGTATGGCAAATTAGGTACTTCACTTGGCTAAATTAAGAACAGGTCTCAGATTTGAAAGCCTCTTACTCTTCACTCAGTTTTATTGAGCTCTTTAGCCCAACTTTAAAACATTTAAAAATATTTGGCCTTTGGAACAATGGTCTAGAAACTAATAATTACCAGAGTCTAACATATATATTTAGGAAACTGGCAGAAAAGATGATGTAATCCATGTTTCACCTCAGTGAGATACAGTCAGTTACAATAATAAATCACCTCGATTTCCATTTATATGGGAAGAGCCTATCAAGGACGATGTACATAGAGATAGGAAAACCTGAGCAAAGTTTATTAATAAATAGCCAGGGTCTTTTTTGACTGAAGGTCATTAATTGGTTATGTTTCAGTATTCAAATTATCTTTGATTGGACCTCTAAGTATTAATGAAGCTTGGTTTACTTTTAAGGGGAATCAAATACTAGAGAGAAAAAGCAGGCTAAACAGAGTCCAAAGTTAAACAAATATTTTCCACACACTCCCAACCTTCAACTCTCTCCCCTGGAAACAATGCACACTAACAGTCTTAGAAAGACACATGTAACCATACATTACTCTTGAAGAAACAGTTTACCTGAAACTATATTATCAAGGCCTAGCTTCATCTAGTTATGTCATCAAAATATTTTATCAGGGGCTTCCCTGGTGGCGCAGTGGTTGAGAGTCCGCCTGCCGACGTAGGGGACACGGTTTCGTGCCCCGGTCCGGGAAGATCCCACATGCCGCGGAGCGGCTGGGCCCGTGAGCCATGGCCGCTGAGCCTGCGCGTCCGGAGCCTGTGCTCCGCAACGGGAGAGGCCACAGCAGTGAGAGGCCCGCGTACCGCCAAAAAAAAAAAAAAAAAATATATATATATATATATATTTTTTTTAATCAGGAATTCAGGGGCCTTTAAACTGGGGCTTAACAGGTGGAGCTTTGTTCAAATTTTGCATTTGGCTGGGGTGCCCTACAGAAAATACATCTAAAACACTTGAAAATATCTTTAGAAATGCAGGTGATGCTTTTCAAGCCAGACGCAGAAAGTACAAGAGCAATCTGAAACACTTGATTTTTTTCTCAAAGTCACCCATCTTGATCTGGTCATACTGAGCGATGATAAGACTAAATTCCTGTACTTAAATATCTGAGTCAAGAGTTAGAACCTGCTTCTTAGCAGAGTTCAGATACATCATGGGATAGAGCCAGAAAATGGTTATCAGGTGAATAAGCAGGTGCATCATTATTAAGAATATGTACTTTGTGATCACAGTGAGTATGGCAGTGTACTAAATTCAAGGGTTTAAGTAACTATTCCAAATTAGAAAAGAAAGCAAAGGTAAAATATTCAAATATTCTTTCCAAGTACAAAAGCTAAACATTCATAAAATCCTAAGAAGAGACCTTTGAGAGGCCACCCTCTCCAAACTAACAACAAAAAAAAACCTAGCTAGCTTTTTTTTTTTTTTTTTCCTAGCTAGCTTTTAATGACTTCTAGGGAAGGACATCTTACATGTTCCTAAGGAACTCCTTTCCCAGGTAACCACTCTGACATTCTTCAGGAAACTCTTACTTGTCAAACCTAAATCTTTAATGGTTTAGCTTAAACTTGTTTCCCAACAGGGTCAGAGAGTATAATTGATTATTATTTTATATAAAATTTGAAGGCTGTTATTAAGCAAATGTTTGGTTTCTCCATCTACATACTATTAAATAACCTCTCTGTGTGTACTGTCCATTTAAATGACTTCCTTATCTAGGTCCAGAAGCATACCCTGACCAATTCTTTGGCAAAACAATACTACAGTGACAAAATGCTAAAGATAGAAAATAAAAAGGACTATGACTTAATAAATACCTAAATAGAACCATTTAGAATAAACTGAACATAAGAAAAAATAGAAATCTTATAGCCTATCTTCTGTATTATTTCCCATGCAGTTTCCATAAAGCCTTATCCCCAAATTATTGGTCATATTTAGCATTAGAATACAACTTTGGCAAATTCTAACATGTTGTGGCCTCTTAAAAATTCTAAAGTTGGGGGATGGAGGATGAGAGTGCGAAAGGATGCCTTAGGATCCTGCTAACCAATACTGATTCAGAAGGCCACATACAGGTGACCAGCTTTCATAAGGCTATTCCAATTCTTCTTTTGGCTTCATTTATTGACACAAAGGGACTCTTGGCTGAGCACAAACTTTTAGCCATGAAGCCTATCCCTCTGTTTGGGCTGTCCTTTCCTAAACTTAAATTAACCCTCTGAGCTGCAGCTCTGCCACTCTGTGTCTTCTGGAGAGAGAAAGAGAATGTATGGCAAAGGTCAAAATTGGCAATAGTGTCCTGAAGATCAATTACATAATAAATAAGATACCCAAAGGCTTTGAACATTGCCCACAAGAAAAGTTTAAAACAGCTTCATGAGTAAATCTGTGTTCGCCACTCAATCCCATACTTTCTGCAGCTTTCTCAGAATTATACCAATACTGCTCCTAACTCTTTCAGGAGACCTCAAAATAGCTTCTCTTGGCAAAGAATCCTCCAAGTTACTTCATAAGGGACCACTTATCCAAAATTAAAATGTTATAGTTCCCTGAAAACTGTGCTGATTATTCTCTACTTGTCTTTTCATAGCCATTCTCCACCTTTCTCTGCCTTATTCCAGGTCCTGTAAGATTGTCATTCCTTTGTTCTCTGGCTTACAGTTGGGTTCTGACAAGAGAAGACAGAGGTCAGGACATTTATTCTCTTACCCCCAACTCCCTCTCCTCTGCCATTTCCAGTATTTTCTATGTAAGGGTATCATTTCTTTATTTCCTACTTTACTTCTGGCCTCAATCACTATTTCAGTATAAACAGGAGTTTCTTCAGACTGTGAAAGTACATAATCACCAAATACAAACTCCAAAGATGAGCACAGCAAGAATTTTTATCATGACTAAGTTGGCAGAAAGGCTGCCCTCTAAGTGATAAATATGATAGTATGAACCAGAACCAGTATTTAATTTTTTCTATCACTTGATATTAAAATTATAACAGCATTTTGATATTAAAAAAGAAGAAAAAGAATAATAGTAACAACAACCGTGTGAGATGACATTTCATGAAGAATTTGCATCAAGGGTCTTGATACCAGACACATGGCCTCATCTCTACAACCTGTTCTTATACCCTATATCTAAAGCAATGGATAGCTTATGCTGTAGCTTAAAACAATACTTTCCAAAAGAAAACTTGTGATTTATAATGTTTTTTAATCTTTCAACGAACATTTTTAGCAATACATAATTACAACCAATGGTCCTTACTCAGGCCATTTTTAATCCTGAGGAAATCCTCATTTCAAATATAATAGCTGACAAGTCCTACATCTACTGTGTAAAAAGCATGATAAAGCAATTTTCCAAAAGGGAAAAAAAAATTATACTGTAGATCACGAAGCAAATTATGCTACTGAAGATCAGAAAATACTAAAATCAGACTCTTTTGGAAGCTACGACTGAAACTTAATGACCAAGCAACTAAATTAAAATGATTCACCCCAAAACTCAACAGATGTCCATAATGTGCTAAGACCATATGTGGGACTAAGACATGGTACTTTCAGAGCTGGAGCAGCTTCTAGAGGAAGTATTTATCCATATTCCTGCAATCTCCTAGAAGAAGAGAGAGTATTACCAGTGTAGTATAAAAGCATTAACCATCACTGGATAACAATTACTGAGTTTTCTGGTGATGTCATTCAGGCATTTCAAAACACTTTTGTGAGGACAACCTGACAATAGGAGTTTAAAGTGCTTAAAAAAATTAAAAAGTCCCGACTCTCACAAATTCTTATTACATTAAAAGATAAACTTTATGAGAAAACATGAATTTTTAATCAGCTAACTAGAAACTCAAGGGAGAAAACAGACATTAGGTATCAGGGAGTTTCAGATCTACCACAGATATAAGTTACTGCTAAACAAATCTAAGGCACCTAACTTCAACTTTCCAAGTGGCGCACACAAGTTTTATATAAAGTGGCAAAAATTTTAAATAAAATAACATCAGATCTTCATTATTCAGAAACCTATTATCTGGGTCTCTGCTGCTTGACTTCCTCCTCCTTTTTGGTCCATCTTTTAAGTATTTCTACAAGATGGGAAAAGGAAGTGAAATTTAAACTGGTTAGTATGACTAAATCACAGCAGCTCTGCAAAAAGTTTTATAGAAAAGGAAATTAGAGGAACTTTAACTGTGACTTCACATAACTACTTTTGAAAATCATACCCATATGGTAGCAATTTAAGCCAGAAAGTTCTTCTTATCCCAAATATTTCCCTTCCTTTAGTAACCAGGACTACTGTTCTCAGCCTAGATAATGTCTTTAAAACAGAAATACTCCCAGGAGAGGTAATACAAAAAAGTCATTAACAGCTTTCTACAACTTAAATCAAGAGATTTATTTTCCTCCAGAAAGGATGAACCCAAGTAGCCTGCCCTAAATCATAGGGTACCTACTATTAAGAGGGACTGGGGGAAATGGGATGAATAGGTAGGGCATAAAACATAAAAGTAGGAAAATACCAAAGGCAAATCCTTCTCCTTATCACATAACCCATATCAGATGCACAGATCCATAGATGAAGTATCTTAAGCTAGTCAGATCCCAGATCCATACTCTCCGTGCCTTTCTAATCACCTGATCACCCGGGTCACTAGGCACCAGGAAAACCTAGTGAACCTTATAAAGGGGCATTAGCAAGACAATCTCAATGAAATCCAAAGGCTGAATTTACACACACACAAACACACACACATCCTTCTGCTGGGGTGCTTTCATTTTCATCTGCAGGCTCAGGGCCTGTGACCCAACAAGGCAATGAGATCCCAAGAACACTGTCCACTCAAAGTTGTTTGAATTTCTAAGAAGAGAGAAAGTGGGAATAGGCCAAGAACAGGACCCTGAGATTCTTTTGGTTGAATATTTCTTAGCTGGAAAAAATCTAGAGCTATGACCTAGAAGAAAACTGGACATGCCTGTCCTGCCAATGTGTGGTCAAAAGGAAAATGTATTTTGGCCCAGGCAACCTGACTTGTTTCTGAAAGGGAGAAAATAGTTTTGACCTTGCAAGAATGAGTGGTTCTTTCATTGGCCAAATTCTGTACTGCTAAACCAAGACTATCACTATTCTTCTTCCTCCAAAGATTTCAAAGCAGGCTGACACATATCTGCTCCTCTTCAGTGTATAGTGAAAGGTAAAGGTACCACATCAATCTTCATTTTACCACTCAAACCAAAAGAAACCCAGAGACTAGCCCCACTTACATGAAGCCCAGAATTCCCAGCTCTTTGATTCAATCCATTGCCCACTAACACCTACATCTGACCCTCAATATGGACACTTTCAAACCTGATTAGTGTAGATTTAACAGAGTAGAATGGGAACTAATTAGAAATACCCGATTTTGTACTGATTTATATAAGCATCAAGACTTACACATTTAGTATTTTAGAAATACCCAAAAAGGAAAATAAAATGGAGCCAAGTTATGTAAACACTAAAAGCTCAATACAATTAGATCATTGGCTGATTTCTACAAAATATTGTGCTCTACTTCATTTTACAACTTTTCATTTTCAGCTGGATTTAATATTCAGCTGTTAAGATTTTCTGTATTTTGAAAAACTGTGGCTGAAAAATATTTGGGTAAAAAACTAGTTTTAGGTGCTGTGGTTTGATCTTTAGGAAATAATACAGAATTTTGGCTAAGTAGAACTAGTTTCCACGTGACAATGGACAAAGAATCAGAGCAACAACTGCTAGACAGCTGAAAAGGCAAATCACGCTGAAGGAAGGAGAAATTTCACTTAAATTTTAGAGAAACCAAATGACAAAACTCTTTAGCACATGAGAAGGAGTGTTGCTAATTTTAGTTTGAAGTTCACATTGGGGCCCCTCATCATTCCTGATGAGGTACATTCCAGAGCAAACTCATTTGCAAACAACTTTGACAAACAAACTAAAATATATTTACATGAAAGGAACAGAGAAGATTAAAAAACAAAAACAAACAAAAAACCCCACCTTATCCAGAGTAGCTCATTCAGGCAATACCATTAGTTAGGCAGGAACAAAGTATGCAATGGCACTTGCTTTCTAAGGGGTTCTTGATAACCTAGAGATTAAAATGGGGGAAACACCTTAATATGTCCAATAAAAAGACAAGAGTGTGGCAATGAATGACAAAATCCTTGGCAGGGGAAGAAGACAACTAGAGGACAACTAGAGGACGTCTAATTAGAGGCCAATGCCATTGCTCTGCCAATAGCACCATCTATCTATTCCCAGCTTTCTCAATGTGGTTCCTTTTAAGTCATTCATGATAGTACAATTAAGCAGAAATAGGCATAGTTATAAAGCAGCATTTCCCTTGGCCCTTCTTTATGTAAGGAGGGCAAAGGTTGAAATGACTAAGGATAAGAGGACTTTTGAATTCAGAAAACGCTGATTTAGGGAGAAGAAGTTTCAGATGAATTTTTTTTTTTTTTTTTGGCAATGTTGTGGAGAATGGGGATTAATTTTGTCGGATTTCCAACTAACTCCAAATACAGTAACACTCTGAGGCACTGGACGTTGGAACCTTCATTTTAACATTTGAATTTGTGGGGGACACAATTCAGTTCATAATAATCCCCAGTGCTTGGAGTGTACTGTGTTATCAGGCATCCCCTAAGTGCGGTTATGATGATGATGATGATGATCTCACACGAGTCTAGGTTTGCTGTTCATATCGTACAGAAAAGAATTTCTAATAATCCAGAAACAAGAAACACACACACACACACACACAAGCTATCTGCTGACTGCTCAGATCTGCCAGCCCAGTTTGGCAGAAGCCATATCTGGCCTCATCCTTACTGAACTCGACTTTGAAATGTCATTTAATCAATAGGGGCTGCCAGGAAGGGGGTTGGAAAATGGCACAAAAGAAATCTTTCCTAATCCTCACTCCTAGATCCTATTAAGTACCTTGCTTGCCACGCTGTATCCCAAAGTCCAGCTCTGAAGACTGACTCAGAATCTGGCGTAACATTCTGTAAGAGAATATGGGGATGAGGGAAGAAGAAAGGATTTGTGGTCACTGCATGAAGTTAGTCACTAGCCTCTCTAGCTCAAATAGCTTACTGAAAACTTCTGGAGGTGGCAGAAAGAGAGGAGATTGCATCTTTATTGTCTAGGGTTGAATTCTGGCATCACATAGGTTGCTGGGGCCTTTGTTCATACACAATAATCATCCGTCATATTAACATGGTGTTTTACAGTTTAGAAAGCCCTTTCACATGCATGACCTACCTCATCTGATCCTTAGAACGACCCTGTAACTAAGTAGAGACCAAGCCAAAGGTAAGGTACTTCGAACAACTGTAGAAGTGACAGACTTTGTCCATCTGACCCAAAATCACATCTTTTTAGCTATATTCAGCAGGAAGACTTTGTCAGATAATGCAATGGATTTTATGGGTTTTGATATACTTCTGATCCAATTTATGGAGGAAAAGAAAGTAAGGCCTCATTTGCTTAATATTGCCCACAGTTCTAGAAACTAGGATTAAAAGTTCAGCCCTTTGCAAAAGACAGAACAGGTAGTCAGGTCCTAACTGGCGAAGAAAGAGAATTTCTTACTTTGTCACCATTCATTCAGCAGGCTTTGGAAGTAGTGGAGGGAATAGAAGAGATTGAGGGGGATACAAGGATCATCTCTGAACCCTGGGGGAAAATGAAACACCTAAAAAATGAAATGTCTCAATTAAAAAGAAGTCAGCCTGGAAGGCAGGAGTAGGAGAGATTATGGGAAAAGTGTGATAAATCTGAAGACATTAGCAAATGTAAGCGGATACTGATATTACACTAATGATAATAATATTAATAGCAATGATAACTAACAATGGCTAACATTTATCAAAGATATAAAAATGCCAGGCATAACACTAAGTGCTTTACATGTATTATTTCACATTGATGAGGAGAATTTTATCCCATTTTACAGATAAGGAAAGATGAGCAACTTGTTTAAGGCCACACAGGTAATAAGTGGCAGAGCCAGTTTTAAACCCAGGTCTGTCTGGCTTCAGAGTCAAAGCACTTAACCATTTCACAATCCTGACTCACATTCATATATAATAACATAAACACCATTATTTATAGTCACTAAGTACCCACATGTGAAAGTTAGTCTATGATCTATGATTAAGTTAACTTTAACAGACTCAAAGGAAAGCTAGTGTTGATAGTACGATAACCCAAAGTTACTATGCAGAGACATATTATAAAGAGACTGAGTTCTTATTCTGAAGCAAGATGGCCTTTTAGTCCTTCTCTCTTTCTGTGTGTGTGTGGCAGCAGGGGGAGGGAGGGAGGATTCAACAGTATATATAGTTACTTGTCCCGATCACCAGAAGTGGGAGGTGACATTTGCTTTTGTTGTTCTATTGACTAATGTGTGGACCTCCTTGACGGAGACTCCTTCTCCCAGATCACAGCCAGTAGAACCAAAATACCTGCTTAACCCTGGAGTTCTTTCCATCTATAATCAGAAGGAATTCCCAGTTCTGCCTTGTTATCTAACCCAGGAACACCAAATTATTCATCTTGAAAAAAATCACATCAGCATTTAAAAGCCCTTTCGGAAAACAAAAAGATAAATATGATCATTTTGCAATATATAAAAATAACAAATCATTATGTTGTACATCTGAAACTGATATAATGTTATATGTCACATCTCAATTTTTTTAAAAAGGAAAGCGAATGAAAAAGTATTGGGAAAAAGAGAAAAATATATTAAATTATGAGTTTAAACCTTTAACATCCTTCATATTTTGCCCACATCTGTTCTCTGGCCAAGGCAAGGGTAAACAGGACTGGGTGGGCTGAAGGAAAAGCGTGCCCCTGATAATGCCCGAAACAGCATAGTTCACTCATATGTAATCAAGGCTTGACTAAAAACCACCTAAAACTGAGAGAATGTAGACGGCATATACACTGTTAAAGATAAAAATAAACGAACATAAATAATTAGTAAAAATAGTGTTTACTCTACTTTGTAGTTTATTCTTTTGTTAAAAAGAACATATTTAGCACTCTATCCAAGATTATGTCAGTAAGTCAGAAATATGAACTATCTAAGAGGGGCCAAAGAAATGGGACAAAAATATCAGCAAAAACAATGAACTATTTTGAAGAAAAGAGAGGTATGTCCCCAAAGGAGATATAAGAAAAACATCTTGACAGTATGACTTATGTTTCCTCTTCAAAATAACAGTCTATGTTTACCTCCTCAACTTGGTTTGGCAAGTTCTTTGCCAATGGAGGAAGCATGAATAGAATATGGTCCTCATCTCCTGGCCCCAGTTGTGTTTTGAAGGTTTCTGAAGAATTTTAGCCACATTTATAGAATATAAGGCATTTAAAAATTTTCATTACATCATTTCAAGTATACAAAAAAATGACAAAAATATGACTCCTATACTCTTTCCCCAGATTCACCATTTATTCAATTATTTATACTTTGCCACATTTTCTTTGTCATTCCCTCTCTCTCACAACCACGTGAGAGTAAATAGGGAATGTCATGCCCTTTTATCCTAAAAATTTTAGTGTATATTTCCTAAAGACAAGACATTTTCGTATATAGTCACGGTTATATAATATTGATAAACACTACTATCTAACCCAGTCTACATTCAAATTTTATCAAATACCTCAGTAATGTCCTTTATGAAGTTTTTTTTTCCTGCTTCCAAATCAAACCCACAATCACACATTGATTGCATTTAGATGTCATGCATCTTTAGTCTCCTTTAATCTAGAATAGTTTCTCAGTCAACCTGTCTTGTGTTTCTTGATCTTGACATTTTTGAAGAATATGTTAGTTATTTTACAGAATGGTAACTTGGGTTTGTCTGATGTTTCCTCATAATGAGATTCTATATACGTGCAAATGCCTATCTATTCCCTAGTTCCTACCCCCAGTGATTAGTGAACATGGGTTCTGAAGTCATACAAGCCTAAATCCAAATCTAAATTAAAACTTCACTATTTGTAGCTGTGTGGCTGGCTAAGTTTTAAATTCCTAATCTGTAAAATGATGATTTTTAACAGATTTAAGGGATAGGGTTGCTGTGAAGAATTAATGAGATAATGCATCCAAGGCAACTTAACACAGATGGGGTGGGGTAAACTGTATCTTACATTCTCTGATTTTACCACAGTATCTCATACCCCAGCAACATTAAAATAATATTGGTTGATTAAGCAGCATCTCTATTGACTCCAGGTTAGAGCTGCCAAGAATGTGAACTTGTTTAGGGGAGTGCTAATGAATACCGTGACTAAAAGGAGGGTCAGGAGCTCAGGTGCAAAGCCTATCCCTTCCTGTCAACTCATTACTGTCAGTTCTAAGAAAAAAGAGAACAGCCAAATCAAGCAATTTTCTTATAGTCAAATTTTAATCTTCAATAATAACACTGAAAAATCTGGAAGCCCACAGTTAACATACCATTCTTACTTCATTTCCGTAATTCCCTTGCCCATAGCAAGAGGGCAAGGGAGCTTGTGTGCAGAGCATTTCCAATCTATTGTTTTAGTACAATAATCTCATTCTCCCCACCTTCTCTTAGAAGACACCGATAAAATTATTCTATTTATGTTAAATCACTCTATGTCAGAGATTAAAACAAAACAACAAAAAAAGATTATAGTAGCTGAACCAATTCTTCAAAGTACAGAAATACAAATCCACTTTTGAGATTTGGAATCGAATTTAATTGGTATTTTTCTATGTTACTATCTCAAATATTTCACCATTTTTCTGTTTTTCCCCCTATGTCAATTAGAACTTCAAATGAAAGTCAAATGATCCCTAGGGGGAAGAAAAATAAAATGAAACAAACAAGTAAATTTCTGTGCCCCACATTTCAACCTGTGAGGAGGGGCCTCTAGCAAAGCAAACGGAAAATTAGGTTCTTATTATTGTGCCGAAATGAGGGTTTACATCTGTAGTATGAAAAGATAAAATAAAATTTTATTTTATTTATCTATTTTCTTTTGACGGTACCGCATGGCATGTGGGATCTTAGCTCCCCGACCAGGGATCAAATCCACGGCCCCTGCAGTGGAAGCGTGAAGTCTAACCACTGGACCGCCAGGGAAGTCTCAAAAGAAAATTTTAATGCGAAGTCTTTATTTTCATCAATGAAGAGTAAAAATATATAGTATGAACTTTAAGACAGAACTTCCAGTAATTCTGTCATTTATAGGACAGAGGCCCTAAGTCTGAGGATGCCTTCAAGAAATACTTAGATTAAAATGAACTGTTTTAGAAATGGGAATTCTCAACCGGAGTTAAGTCTAAACATATGACACTGATGATGCTATACCCTGAAGGTCACTATTAACCTCTGTTCTTTAGGACCTAATGGCTCATAATTGGAAATTTCCAGAAAGTAATATATACTTTTGCAAACATCTTTAAATTTAGGGAGAAAAGTACTTCTCAGCCACTCCACTGCATCACCCATTAAGACCTTACTCAGTATTATGTTTAAAAGTTCAGTATATTTAAAACATTTTGTAAGTTAAGGTTAGAAAGGAATATGTAAATGCATGTAAATTCCACTATTTTATACTGTTTCCCTCTCCCTCTATAGGAAGATCAAGAAATGAGACTTCTCCATCATCATACATGGAATCCAAAGCAATATCATGAAGGGGAAAAAATCATTGGTTTGAGAGTTAAGACAATTCAGATTTAGATATGGCTTCACTATTAAAAGCTGTGTAACATTGGGAAAGTCATCTAATTTTCTTAAGTTTTGGTTTCCAAATCTAGAAAATGGAAAAATAGTATTAATCTTATAGGACTGTTATAAAGATTAAATAAGATAGCACATATGCAAGTACCCAGCACTGTCTTGTGTGAAACAGACTCTCAATAAATGTTAGCCTCTCTTCCTACCCTGTTACACACATCCTGTCCCCTGACACTTCAAAAGGAGTTCTCCTGAACACTTTAACTACAGCTCTGTTTTCTTCAGAACAAGCACTTGGCTCTTAATAGTGACAAACAGTCACGTGAAAGACTCCTGGGACCTAACATTGTCCTGGTGAAACAAAAAAGAGCTCACATTGGGAAACAGCACCAACTGCTTCAGGCTACGACAAGCCCCAAGTACAGTGTTACTTAACATACTTTTTTTCTCCCTGCAAGGATCAGGCACACTATTTGCCCTCTCTTCCCTTCTTAATAGTAGTCTTTATTAAACAAGACCACCCAATGGATTCAAATATTAGGAATTAGAAAAGGCTAGGCTCAACCATGAAGAAACTGGCAAAGTCTCAGGACTAAACAGTAAGCCCTTCTTTAACCTTTCAGAATCTGGATTTTTGTGCTTTCTGTTCTTGGAAATAGCAGACTTGCTGATGCTCTGTTACAAACATGTCTGTGTATTTCCCTCGCCTGCATTATCACAAAACTCTTACCATGTAGAAGACCTCTTGCTGAAGTCCAGAATCTTAGACTTTGCTTGTAATCCAATAAAGCAATGCTTCCCAACCTCTCCCACTTCATGGTATAGACAGACAACACAGGACACTTCTGAACTGAAGGGGCTTGAAAGTATTGATGGCTACAAAGGATCAAATACAAGCAGCATTGAGAGAAAAGGTATACAAAGATAAACCTATTTGCCATGTGACTCAGAGACTTTTATCACATAAACATAATTGTTTCAACTCCAAGCTGCTCTAGGTCAATGTCCACACTCCTTCACAGGGCTGACCACCCATGTCAGACCTAAAGGAAAAAGTGGATTTCAGAAAAACAACCAACATTTGACTGGGGGCAGCAGGTTCTCAATGTAAAGACATTAAAACACTAAGTCAGTGAATTAGGCATGAGATACTTATTGACGGTCTTATATCTGCTAGGTATAGTTCTAAACACTGAGGATTCAGTGGTAAGCAAGGTGGAGTCTCTGCCCTTGAGAAGCTAACATTCTAACAGGAAAAAAAGGCCATAAATTAAAACAATTTAAAAGGCAATTTCACTAGATCATGTAGATCAATATTTTTGATCTACAGTAGACATGTAGATCAAGACTTCTGACATTCAGGAATTCCCTGGGGGTCTAGTGGTTAGGACTCTGTGCTTTCACTAACAAGGGCCTGGGTTCAATCCCTGGTCAGGGAATTAAGATCCTACGAGCCGTGTGGTATGGTCAAAAAAAAGAAAAAAGAAAAAGACTTTTGACGTTCTGAGAAAACCGTTAGCCACTTTCCAGGTAGTTTACTCAAGGAGGTAAAGAAGACTGAATAAATTATAAGAGGCTGTCTCAGTAAAATTCATTTCTCACATCACTGTCTCCTTGCTACGGACTTAGCGTCATTGCCCCGTCCTTTGGTAACACATACAAAAGCAGGATGAGATCATTCATAGGAAGATAATGAAGACCCAGACAGTATAAAATTACAGAGCACAAGACCAGAAATCTCAAGATCTAGGATCTACTTCCAATTCTATCACTTAATATTCATGTGAACTTAGGTAATTCAGTTAAACTCCCGGAGCCTGACGTTCTTCATCCATTGTATCCCACTTTGTAGGGGTTTTAGGAAATTTAAATGAGGCAACATAATAAAAGAACTTATTTAAAACATTGGACAAATACCAACTATTATTGCCTAATCAAAATGTTTATAGGAAGGCAGATGAGAAAAGGGACAGTAACTACATTTAAGGCCAAAATGAATCCCTACCTCCGGTATATTAGCTGTTTTGAAAGCTTTGCTTCCATTCTATTGTCCCAAAGGGCTCACCCTTTGGAGCAAATGGATCCTAAAAGTGATGTCAAGTCTCAGACAGCCTTCTTCTTTTTTTTTTAATAAAAAGTTTATTTATTTTTGCTGTGTTGGGTCTTCGTTTCTGTGCGAGGGCTTTCTCTAGTTGTGGCAAGCGAGGGCCGCTCTTCATCGCGGTGCACGGGCCTCTCACTATCGCGGCCTCTCTTTTTGCGGAGCACACGCTCCAGACACGCAGGCTCAGTAGTTGTGGCTCATGGGCCTAGTTGCTCCGTGGCATATGGGATCCTCCCAGACCAGGGCTCGAACCCGTGTCCCCTGCATTAGCAGGCAGATTCTCAACCACTGCGCCACCAGGGAAGCCCCCTCAGACAGCCTTCTTAGTGATTACTCCCTATTCTGAGCTAAGGTCAGAACATTACTTTCTGAAAGGTATTTCATTTCTTGGTAACTTTCCCATGATTAAATATCCTTACTTTCTGAGTTATTTTCGCTGATTATTGTCAATTAGGAGGTAGGAGATAAATATGAAGTGACCTTCCTAGCTGTTAAGACAGAGACTATCAAAGACCTTGATAATCTCTCCTTTCTTCTTAGAAGACTATCCTTTCATTTTCCTTGGGTATCTCCATAGCCATCATCTTAAATTCAATTGCCTATGGGGCAGAGGGCCAAGTAGAGACCCAAAGCAGGCTGGGGCAATATGGGGAGAGAGTAAGGAGTGGTGGGATTAAAGTGGTGAATACAAGTATCATTTAAAGGGATAATAATTTCTCAGCTCCAACCTCTTATTTGTAGAAAAGTGGGCCCGGTGTTGACCAATCTTTGTTATTTCAAAAAATTCTAGAAACTTCATTTTTGTGTGACACCCCTGAAATTTTTATTTGCAAAATGCTCAGTCACCTAGGATAACTATAAATTCACAGTGCATATACCTTCTGTCAGTGAAAAGAGGAGTCATTTATTTTTAAAGTATTTATTGATGCTGATATATAATTTATATTATTTTGATTTGAGGAAGTAAATATTATGCTGGGCCTTGCAAGCTAAAGATAGGAGAGAGGATATTTAAGGCTAGGCAAACGTTATGTGCAAAGACACTGAGGGAGAAATATGTCTGGCATGTTGTGGGGAGGAAGGAGAATGGATAGACTTGCTTAGCTAAAAAAGAGAATTCCTTTAGAGAAGGAATGGAATGCAGATGGGAAAAAATTGTGAGAGACCTTGAATTCTAGAGTAAAGAGTTAAGATTTTAATAGATAACCTTTAAAAGATAAAGGCCATGATAAGGAGGGGAAATCATTGCATTTTGTATCTTGCCAAGAGTTATATGTTGCTATTCTTCACATCTTTTTCAAATTAGAGGATAAGGCTGAATGCTGACCCATAAAACTTGGGAGTTCTGAAAAATTCCCAAATGAATGCCAGTTTAACCAACCACACTATAAGTCAATTCTGTTGGCACTGTGGTGGTCAGGGCTTTCAAAGCAAAACTTAAATGATCTCTAAAGGGCTATTTCTTTCTGATCAATAAAAACATTTAGAATTTAAAACTCAAAGAAAGGGTTACTGGACAGTTTGGCAACATTGTCAGGTTAAGCATCAGACAGACTGCCTGTCAACCGGCAAGAAGCTGGATAGGGAAGGCTGGACTCATAAAATTCTTCCACCAGGGGCAGCAGCCCCTGAATGCACCACTATTCACCTACATTCAAAATGTAGAGACATGCCTCTGGCAGCTCATGTTTCAACCAGAGAGCCATTTCTCTTTTCTTCTGCAACAAATGACTATGGGGCTCTCAGTCTAACTGATATTCTCAGTAAAGTTCCTAGAGACAAATGACCAAAAGAATAGAGCTATGGACTTTCACCATGACCTGTTATACTAAAATACCAAACTAAATGGGCTTTGTTCTTTTAGACAAAACATCTTAGAAAGCAGAGTTAAAAAGATCGTATATACATAACTAAGGAACTTAAACTTTATCACAAAGGTAATACAGAAACCATTAATGATTTTTGGCCCGATAAATATCATTATCAGGAGATTTTAAGGAACACTAACCTGGTGGTACTATTCAAGAAAGACCAAAAATAGGGAGACTAACTTAGGCAAATGCAGAGTTGGGAATGAGCATGGTAGGTCTGTAGGACAGTGAGGAGGCCAGGTTGGGCCTTTCAGGGCTTATGAAACCATCAGGAACCGTTATTATTCTCGCTCACATACATGCAAACTCGCACACAGACACATGTGCACCCCCCAACCACCCCCCCAACACCTTAGTTCTAGTCTCTTCTTCCCAGAAAACCAATTCTGCAATATACACATGATCCACATAATTACTACTCTAATGTAAGCTCTATGTGACCTCTCAGCTACAATGCTCATCACCATCTGGCAGCTTCCCTACATCAATAAGTTGAAAATCCTGAAAAGAATCTATCTCAACCCAAAACCATAGGCTCTGCCTGAGCAGAGCCGGTTACACCAAACCATGTCACAAATACCTGTTTAGACTATGGATGGGCAATCATTGTTCAGGGTTCCCTCTGATCTAATTAACTGGGGATCAGTGGGTAGGGATAAAAAGCTGGCATGGTTTACTACTCACGTAGCAAGGACTATAGGGAAAGGAGTTTCTCTTAGGTCAGTTGGCAGGGTAGCACAGACAATGATAGACATTTTTTGCTATAGCTTGGGAAGAGCAGAAAATAAGCTACCCTAGGGAGAGCACAGAGAACTTTTAAAGCCAAGTGATGTGATAGTCATTTAAGATTAGCAAACATGTAAGATTAACTGGTACCCGATGGAAATAAATTGTTCATTTGACTAAATATGATGCCTGTGTATACCCTGATTTAAGCAAACTACCATATATGTAAAAAAAACTTAGTTTCACACAAGTGAAAAATGATGGTTCATTTTCTAAAGTTTTTTAAATTAGTATTTAAATATAATCCCCTAATGCTGAAAAATTATTAAAATTTAAAAAATTTGATTTTTATGATTTTCTAAGAACTTATATATTATTTAGCATGAATAACATTTACTTCAAAATTATATCTAAGTTTAATAAGTTCTATTTAGGTTTAATATTTATATATTGCTATGTAATTTGGAACCTAAAATATTCAATACAAACCCTAAACAAAATTAGCATAGGCAAGGAATGTGATAGACAAGCAAGGATTTAAATAGATATTTAAACTCAAAGCAAGCAATTTAGCCCAGACTCTGACAATCATATAGAAATAGATTTTCTGTATTTCTTAGTATTTTGTACAATTCTTAATCTGCTATACTGTATATATTTGCTTTCTTTACATGACTGTTTCCGGAAACTAGAAAACAAACTACGTTTGTTTACAGCTGTATCTCTAGCACCTAGAATTGCGCCTGACACAGAGCAGGCACTTCTAAATTATAAAGAGCAGCTGGTGGGAAGGCTAGAAGAATGGAACAAACTAAGGGAAGTTTTGAATTCTGTCAGCCTTTATTAATGTCCTACAACAGTTTCATAGGAAAGAATACAGGTAGAACACATACTTTAAAATTTTTAAATGTTTAGAATAGTTTACTACAGACAATAGAAGAATCCATTTCTATCTACATTGCTGATTTCAGGAAACACATCCGAAGATAGCAACTTTTTCCTGAGTTTTTACCACCTATGAAACAAAATTATTCTTTCTAGTCATTTTTTTAGTTGTAGTAGGAAGATGAATCAATTTATGAAACTGACTTGCTCAATCAATTATAAAATTCCAGTAAAAGCTGAAAGCTAAGACTACTACTACATGCAAAGTTATTAAGGTGTGACTGTGTTCTATATAGTCTCCACTGACAAGAAGTCATGATCGTACGAAAGAAATGTATATACACAATGAACTACAATTCAAAATAAAATGTCAAGGATGTAAAAGAAAAAGGTTTAGCCCAGGTATTACGAATGTATATACAAGAGGGATATTAAATCTGACTGGAAGAATTAAAGAGATTCATGAAGAAAATGGCATGTGTTTAGGATTTCTACAGGAAGAAACAGGGATATTTCGAAGTAGAAGGAACAGCAAAAGTACAAAAATAGTGCAGAGTTTCTGTATAAAGTTTTAAAGTCAAGTCTGATGGAAGAAGAGTCAGGATGGGATACAGCCATGATGAGATTTCATAGTAAGGCATTAGGACTTAATGCCTAATTCCATTAGGAATGAAAGCCATTCAAGAGGAGTGAAATGGTCAGGCGTATATTTCAGGAAGCAGTGTGAAATACTAGAGATGCAAAAGATTAGAGATCAGGTGAAGAGGGCGTCATCTCAGGCAGTGCCCATGGGAATAAATGGATAGATGGGTACACAAAAAACTGTAGACATACAGGACTAGGTAACCAAATGGATTGGAGGTAAGGGAGAGAAAAGTAATGAAGATCACTAATACTTCCAGCCTGGTATGTAAGTAGGATGGTGATGCCATTAACTGAAACAGGAAATAAGTGACAGAAATATGTTTAAAGTAAGAATAACACACATTCACATGTAGAAATTTCTTTATTCAAAAGTTAATAATATTAATAATCACCCCAAATAGGTTTTCGATGCTAGATATACTATCTAGCCCTGGAGAACGTTTAAGAACAAAATGTTATTCACACTGAAAACATTTAGGTGATAAATAATAAATGACGATGTGTCCATTGTTCTTTGTAATGTCTTAAATATTTTTGATAAGAGGGACCATCCTTAACTATTTATTAAGCATCCCAGAAATGTTTGGTTGAGTATGAAATGCACTAACCAGACCAGATTAAAATTTTCATTTCAGCCTTTTATTTTTTGACTAGAAAAAATTTCAAACTACATTATAATAATCTTTATACCTCTGAAAAGAACAACTGTGGACTCAGAGTGGTCTAGAAAGACTAAGAAAGTTTTTACAATTCATCCCTACTTTTGCCTTTAGCTCCACGTGGAACAGCTCTCTAACCTTTTAAAGACATCTGTAAATTAGGGTAATAGTAATTGCCTTCCTACTTCAGAGAACATTTGAGAGTTATGAGATAATGTTCTTGTAGTTTTCTGAACTGCACAGACCAAAGGCCTTAATTATCAATGATCAGTGGGATTATTCTGATGTCATTTTTCCTACTTCAGGTTTGCCTAAAGTCTGTGCTTGGATAAGGCTATAAAAATTTTAAAAATACTTTAGATATAAGTTTTCGCTTATCTGATCTATTACAGATTTAGGCCAGTTACAACAATTATAGAGCCTATGCAGAACACTTAAAAGAATACTAGTCAGACAAGACATGCATATAAAAATAATGGCTGCCATCTAAAGAAAAGAAAACCATTTAGAAAACAACTGATAGTGGTATATTTTCAACTAGTTACAAAAAAGATAAAATGAGCCTTTCTGAGGTGTCATAAAACTGAATATTTTAATAATGAATTAGGAGGTCACTGCATAAGCTACCTGCTCTCCTGACTTATGACAATGGAAGCTGTGTTTAGAGCTGATCCTATAAAGAAAAACAAAACAAATCCAGAAATCATTCAAGTTTTAAATTTTGCTTTATTTAGGAGAGAATAAAGAGATATTTAATTAAATTTTAAAAGTCAGAATTTCAGTAGCCAATCAAACTGAATACTTTGAGGGCAATGTGTCCACTAATGAATGAACAACAGATAGGAATGGCTTCATGAAAACTAAAAACCTCTTTGTCTCCAGTACCTGGGACTATTCTGTCACTCCCTCCTTTCTGGCTGCACCTTTCCCTCCACAACACTCTACACCCTAAAAATCGTCCCTCATTCCTCCCTTTGAGAAAAATTTCTGTTTAAAAACTCACCTATGAACTTGACAAAAATATCCAGTCTAAATCTAATCAAATTTCTAGACTTAATTATCATTTTACAGGAACACAGGAACAAAAAGAACAAGGTAAATGACACATAAGGAAGTATCAACAGTAAGATATCTAGAAGGTGAGACATTCTACAAGAGCACTGGCTTAGGAAGGAAAAGGAAAGGGAAGGGAAGGGAAGGGAAAGGAAGGGAAGGGAAGGGGAGAGGAGAGGAAATACAGCTTGCAAAGAGACAATTATTCCAACTACTAAAAAGAAATGATAATTATGTGATGTGATAGAGGTGCTAATTAGCACTACAATGGTAATCATATTACAATATATAAACATAACAAATCAACATGTTATACCTGTAAATTTACATGTTATATGTCAATTATATGTCAATTTTAAAAATTCACTATTTTATAATATTAACTCTAACAAGTATACCTAACAAAGTTAAAAATTTTTGTTATTTTATTTATTTATTTATTTTTTTGCGGTACACAGGCCTCTCACTGTTGTGGCCTCTCCCGTTGTGGAGCACAGGCTCTGGACGCGCAGGCCCAGTGGCCATGGCTCACGGGCCCAGCCGCTCCGCCGCATGTGGAATCTTCCCGGACCGGGGCACGAACCCGTGTCCCCTGCATCGGCAGGCGGACTCTCAACCACTGAGCCACCAGGGAAGCCCCAAAATTTTGTAATTTTATTACAAAATTGGAACAATGGATATTTTTCCCATCTTAAACCAAATTAAATATGTATGGCTAGCTAGTGTTTAAACAACATGAAACTGAACTTGCCTCATACGAATTATTCTTAGCAAACAGTACACGCAAAATTATTTTTATTCTCCAAAGGTAAAAAAGATCTTAACTCTTCTTCTCACCCAGTAAACAGATGTTCCTCTATTTTCTGGCTTTTGATTTCTTATCTCCTTACTCCCTCTCTGGGTAAATGTGAACCAACTCATCGCCACGACAATCACCTCTGCAGATTACTTTCAGATTAATAATTCTGCCCTGAAACATCTCCTGAGCACAGTTCCTATATTTCCAGCTATATGCTAGGCATTGCCACAAAGCCTTCGGGCTAGTGCCTTAAATCTAATATGTGCCCCCAAATGAATTCTGATGTCACAGAATCCTGATTTGAAATCCTAATTCTACCACTTACTAGCTATGAGATCATGGTTAAATTACTTAAATTCTCCAAGCCTGTTTTCTCTCCTGTAATATGCAGATATGAGTAGTTCCTTCAGCAAAGGCTTGTTACTATGTCTAAATAAGATAATGCATGTAAAGACATAAGCACAATGCCTGACACACAGAAATTACTCAAAATACACTAGTCATTTTCTCTCTCAAATTTTCTCTTCACCCTGTTTTCTTTTATTTCTCCAAATAGCATCAATACCCTTCCAGTCCCAACCTCAAATTCCCATGGTCTCCTTTGACAACTTCCTTTTTCTTGTGGCTAACATCAAATTAGTTGTCAAATATTTCAATTCTGACCAAAAAAATCCAATTGAAATCAACAAACATTTATGGAATGCCCACTACGCTTACAGGCAAATGTGTATGGGGTAAGAGTAAGACATAGAACCTGGGCTTCCCTGGTGGCGCAGTGGTTAAGAATCCACCTGCCAATGCAGGAGACATGGGTTCGAGTACTGGTCTGGAAAGATCCCACATGCCGCAGAGCAACTAAGCCCGTGTGCCACAACTACTGAGCCTGCACTCTGGAGCCCGTGAGCCACAACTACTGAGCCCGCGTGCCACAACTACTGAAGCCCGTGCATCTAGAGCCCATGATCCGCAACAAGAGAAGCCACCACAATGAGAAGCCTGCGCACCACAAGGAAGAGTAGCCCCCGCTCGCCGCAACTAGAGAAAAGTCCGCATGCAGCAACAAAAATCCAATGCAGCCATAAATAAATAAACAAATAAATTTATTTAAAAAGAAGACATAGAACCTGCCTTTAAGAATGGGCTAGGAGTCACAAGTATGAGGCCAGGTGAGCAGAACTATAACCAATAAAGAACAGGATATGAATTCTAGCTCTTCCATGTATTATGAAGCCTTGGGAAATTTATGTGGAAAATTCATTTAGCCAGTTTCATTTTGTTCAACTACAAAATGGGAGTTACAATGCTTACCTCACCTGATTATATCCAGAATTAACTGAGATGGCATAAACAAAGGGCTCTGGACTTTTTTTTCTTTTTAACTCAGAGATTCCTTAAAGATCAAGTTGCACAATGGAGGTAGGGGGATTGGGGAAGGGGGTAAGGATTGTGTTAAATTGTTGAGATTTCTAAACTGCTTTTTAAAGGGGACTGCAGCCAATTATTGCTATGTAGGAACACAGGCCAGTGATATGTATTTCTTATTTTTTTTTTTTTTTGCGGTACGCGGGCCTCTCACTGTTGTGGCCTCTCCCGTTGCGGAGCACAGGCTCCGGACGCGCAGGCTCAGCGGCCATGGCTCACGGGCCCAGCCGCTCTGTAGCATGTGGGATCTTCCCGGACCGGGGCACGAACCCATGTCCCCGTGTCCCCTGCATCGGCAGGTGGACTCTCAACCACTGCACCACCAGGGAAGCCCTGTATTTCTTAATTTTAAGATGAGTCAGAAAGTTCACATTAATGTGAACTCTCCAGTGTTTTTTTTTTAAAACATTGGCATGTAATTTAAAAAAATTTTGAAGGACGCACCAATATAATATCTGCTAAAAACTGTAAGTCACCAATTTGCAATATATGCCTTAATGGCTCAGAGGGAAGGGAGAAGCTGCATATTAGTTCCCTTGCTAGAAGATTCAAAGACTTGGTGAGAGTGGGGTGTAATGCTTTTGGTTTCATTACTTGGTTCTTAGTTTTCCTGTGCTGAGAAAATGATAAGAGACAAAATAGAGAAGACAAATTAGATACTATTGTTGATAGAAAATACCAGAAATAGACAGCAAAGGCCTTGAATACCATTTAACTCTCTGGATCAAGAGTGTTGTATAATACAGATTTTACAGGTCTTTGTGCCTGGTTCCTGAGAGAGCATCTAGACCCTTGGGATTTCCCCACTGATAGGAATGTCTTGTTATTCAGCGTGGGCTCTGATAGTTTACACTGAAGAGGTGACTCACTGTGGGCCCCTAGATAGCTTATACTAAAAAGATGACTCAGGATGGGGTCAGACCAAGCAGGAAAGACCAACTATGTGATCAGAGGGTTGACTCTGAGCCACTTAATATCAACCCAACATCTGGTGAGGGCAGGAGGGCTGGAGATTGAGTTCAATTATGTGACCAATGATACAATCAATCATGGCTCAGTAATGTGACCCCAACAAAAACTCTGGACACAGAAGCTCAGTTGAGATTCCTGGCTGATGAATGCATCAGTGTGCTAGGAGGGAGACGAATTCAGATTCCAAGGGGAGAGGGCATGAAAGTTCTGTGTTTGGAACCCTCTTAGACTTTACCCTATGTATCTCTTCATTTGGCTGGTCCTGATTTGTATCCTTTATAATTAAATTGAAATTATAACTTTCCTGAGTTCTGTGAGTTGTTCTAGCTAATTATCAAACCTGAGGGGGGGCTGCAGGAAGCTTCTATATTTGCATCCAGTTGGTCAAAAGTGTGGATGTTCTGGGACACCCAAACTTGCAACCAGAGTCTGAAGTGAGGGCAGTCTGTTGGAGGACCATGCCTTTAACTGGGGGATCTGCACTAACTTTGGGTGGTTAACATCAGAATTGAATACTGCAGTATTATAAGAGTATATCCTTTAACTGTGAGATTTAACACTATTAACACATTTTGATAGATCTAAATTGCTGGTGCCAGAGAGAATTCTAGTCTCAGGAATAATCAGGAGCCTAAACTCAATTATAGCCTAAACTCAAGACCTTGTATTTCAGCCACAAGTGATAATATTAGCAAAGCAAGTACCAAATGTTACGTTAAGAAGACAAAGTCAAATTGGAAATTATCCCTTTCTTAAAACAAAATAGAAAACTCACATTTATTCCCCCTTGAAAACTTGTCATAAGTCTGCCAGAAAGAAATACAACCAGTGAGAATTTGTCTTTCAGGCCCCAGCAATATGTATGATTATTTATTTTCATTCAACTTTAAATCTTTGCCTTTCCCACCACTCTCACCTGCCCCCTTCCCCTTCACAGGCAGGCCTCCCACCTGAGTTTCTACTCCTAACAAACACAACCTGAGCTCTAATTATTTTCTAAAGCCAAATAAGCTCCTTAGCCTTAATTGATGAAGGCTCACCTTCTATCGTATATCATTTACTATCAGATTGTTAAATTATTTTGCCTGTCTTGCTGAAAACCTTCCAATCTCCCATATCTGCCTCTGTTCTTGTTCTGCCTCTGTTCTTGTTCTGCACAGTCCAAAAATACACAGAGTTAATATCATGTTAATACCAGAAAAAGTAAAAATAAAGCCAGAATATAAAATATCTGTCCTGTATTATGCAAAGCCACTTTTTTCCTAAATCCCAAGTATTACAGCTCTAAACAAAAACTTTAATAAAGTGGGACTGACTGATTTTGACAGTGGTTGTCCTATTTTCCAAAAATGTCTTTAGTATCCTTTCAAAGTTAATTAAATTTCATTTCTTAATGATTTAGTCATGTACTAAAGAATTAATACAACATGTATGTAGGGCTCTAAGAATAATAAATACACATGGTACCCAATGATGCAGCTGAAAAATTAACACAATGTCAACATATTTGAAACCGCTGTATCCCCCCTTCCCTATTGCATTCTCTAATCTTCCCCTTGGAGCTAACCACTATACTTGCACTAACTTCTGGGAGTCACTTTTAATTCCAAATGTTTCTTTGCTCCTATTTCTTAAAAAGACTACCCTTTCCCCATTAAATACCTTTGCATTTTTGCTGAAATCAATTGACCATGTATATGGGAGTCTACTTCTGGTCTTTCTAATCTAGGACCACAAACTAAATGACTTCAATTTGATGTCTACATTATGATCAGTGTGTTTCATCATTAACTAGGATTTGAGACAGTAAGCAGCAAACTATAAATAGAATATGGGACTAAGAATCAATAGAAATTAATTCTAGTACAAGTCCTATCAACAATGAACTGAAGACTCCATGTGGCTTGGGGATAATGGTACCTATTACATGGGATTAGTGAAGGTCAAGTGAGAAAACAAACAAAAATGCCTTAAGTGGGCCACACAACTAAAATATTTTTTTCTAATTTTTCATTTAGGAGTCTAATTTTAAGTACTCATGAATTTCCATCCTTTTCTCCACAACTGAATATTAAAACTTGAACCTAGGACTTTAGCAATAACAAACAGCCTATCAAAACTGTATAAATTTAGTCTTGATTTGCATCCCTGATCAGTCACTATAGGAATGAAGCAGCTGTAGTCAAAATTTCCCCTCACTGTCCTCTGAGAATTTAGGCATTTTCATAATCACTTTCATACAGATATTTTGCCCTCTTCTCCTCCTTCAAACTATAGTATAAGTATTGAAACGCTAAACAAAGATCACCTTAAGAGTTAGAGCACAACAACAGTAAAGAAAAAAGAGAGGGTGGGGTGGTGAGTTTTTTTCTACTCTGTAGTTTCAGGAAGTAATTGTGAGATTAGAAATGATAATTCAGTGAATCCAGTTGTCCTCCCTCCAACTTTATCTTTCAAAAAAAAATGGGGACAAGCCTTAGTAAATTCAAATTAAGTCTGAATAATGTCAGTTTCACTGCCTATAACCAGATAAAATTGAGTGGGAAATATCCTTGCTAATTCTGCTGCACTTCTAGAGTGGTAATTGGGAAGACCCAACCACTACACCAACCCACAGGGTTTGTCACATACTCCCTCCATGGTGACTAGCTATTTCCCATTCTTATTTCTCTTATTTTCTTTCACAGCTTTTCTAATTTAATAATCAAACTGCATTACAGAATTTAAATCATCACAAAGAATTTTCCAGTTAAATAGTTTCTCCTCAATTATACAGAAACATCCAGGTTAATTTTTCCCTTGAGCTATAATCTATCAAAAGTTTTACTCAGGGGACTTTTATTAAAAACAAATTAACAGTTACAATAAACATATCTTCATTACCTGAAAAATACTACTCTTGAAAGAGTATTTGAAATAAAAATAACAATTAAATTCCAGGTTCCTCTTAAAGTAAGTGCATACAAAATGTCACTATTGTAAATTTCTGGGTCATGGTAGCCTGGAGTGACATAATCAGTTTTGACTCATATATATATATATATATTTTTTTTAATTTTTAAAAAATTTATTTATTTTATTTTTGGCTGCACTGGGTCTTTGGTGCTGCGCGGGGGCTTTCTCTAGTTGCAGTGAGTAGGGGTTACTCTTCATTGCAGTGTGCGGACTTCTAATCGTGGTGGTTTCTCTTGTTGCGGAGCATGGGTTCTAGGCCCACGGGCTTCAGTAGTTGTGGCTCGAGGGCTCTAGAGCACAGACTCAGTAGTTGTGGCACACGGGTTTAGTTGTTCCACAGCATGGACCAGGGCTTGAACCTATGCCCCCTGCATTGGCAGATGGATTCTCAACCACTGTGCCACCAGGGAAGCCCCCTTGATTCATATATTTAAAAATTTTTTTTTTAATTTTTATACAATTTTAAAGGTTACTTTCCATTTACAGTTATTACAAAATATTGGCTATATTCCCTGTGTTGTAAATACATCCTTGAGCCTATCTTACACCCAATAGTTTGTACCTCCTATTCCTTCACCCTTATATTGCCCCTTTCCCACCATCTCCCCACAGGTAACCACTAGTTTGTTCTCTATATCTGTGAGTCTGCTTTTGTTATATTCACTAGTTCATTGTGTTTTTTAGATTCCACATATAAGTGATATCATACAGTATTTGTTTTTCTCTGTCTGACTTATTTCTCTTAGCATAATGCCCTCCAGGTCCATCCATGTTACTGCAAATGGCAAAATTTTGTTCTTTTATGGCTGAGTAGTATTCCATTATATATATATATATATATATATATATATATATATATATATATATATATACCGCATCTTCTTTATCCATTTATCTGTTGATGGAGACTTAGATTGCTTCCATAGCTTGAGTAATGTAAATAATGCTGCTATTAACATTGGGATACATGTATCTTAAAAAAAATTTTTTCCCATTTTATTTTTTTATTTTTTAAATTAATATTGGTGTATAGTTGCTTTACAATGTTGTGTTAGTTTCTGCTGTACAGCAAAGTGAATCAGTTATACATAGACATATATCCTCTCTTTTTTAGATTTTCTTCCCATCTAGGTTATCACAGAGCACTGAGCAGAGCTCCCTGTGCTATACAGTAGGTTCTCATTAGTTATCTATTTTATATATAGTAGTGTATATATGTAAAATCCAAATCTCCCAATTCACCCCATATATATGTGCCACATCTTCTTTATCCATTCCTCTGTTGATGGACATTTAGGTTGCTTCCATGTCCTGGCTATTGTAAATAGTGCTGCAATGAACACTATTGGTGCATGCATCCTTTTGAATTATGGTTTTCTCCAGATATATGCCCAGGAGCAGGACTGCTGGATCCTGGTAGCTTTACTTTTTGTTTCTTAAGTAACCTCCATACTGTTCTCCATAGTGGCTATACCAATTTACATTCCCACCAACAATGTAGGAGGGTTCCCTTTTCTCCACACCCTCTCCATCATTTATTGTTTGTAGATTTTTTGATGATGGCCATTTGGACTGATGTGAGGTAGTATCTCACCGTGGTTCTGATTTGCATTTCCCTGATGATTAGCAACGTTGAGCATATTTTCATGTGCCTGTTAGCCATCTGCATTTCCTCTTTGGAAAAATGTCTATCAGTTCTGACCATTTTTAAATCAGGTTTTTTTTTTTGATGTTGAGTTGTATGAGCTATTTATATATGTTGGATATTAATCCCTTATCAGTCATATCATTTGCAAATATTTTCTCCCATTCGGTAGCTTGTCTTTTTGTTTTATTGATGGGTTTTTGCTGTGCAAAAGATTTTAAGTTTAATTAGGTCCCATTTGTTTATTTTTGCTTTTACTTCCTTTACTTTAGGAGATGGATCCAAAAAAAAACTTACTACAATTCATGTCAAAGAGTGTTCTGCCTATGTTTTCATCTAGCAGTTTTATAGTATCCAGTCTTACATTTAGGTATTTAATCCATTTTGAGTTTATTTTTGTATATGGTATTACAGAAAGTTCTAATTTCAGTCTTTTACATGCAGCTGTCCAGTTTTCCCAGTACCACTTATTGAAGACATTGTCTCTTCTCCATTGTATATTCTTACCTCCTTTGTCACAGATTAACTGACCATAAGTGTGTGGGTTTATTTCTGGACTCTCTATCCTGTTCCATTGATCCATGTGTCTGTTTTTGTGCTAGTACCATACTGTTTTTTTTTTTGGCTGCACTGGGTCTTTGTTGCTGCACATGGGCTTTTCTCTAGTTGCAGCAAGCGGGGGTTACTCTTCATTGCAATGTGCAGGCTTCTCATTGCGGTGGCTTCTCTTGTTGCAGAGCACAGGCTCTAGGTGCGTGGGCTTCAGTAGTTGCGGCATGCAGGCTCAGTAGTTGCGGCACATGGGCCCTAGAGCGCACGGTCTTCAGTAGTTGTGGCGCACAGGCTCAGTAGTTGTGGCTCGTGGGCACAGTTGCTCCACGGCATGTGGGATCTTCCCAGACCAGGGATAGAACCCACACTGTTCGATCCCTGCATTGGCAGGCAGATTCTTAACCACTGCACCACCAGGGAAGTCCAGTACCACACTGTTTTGATTACTGTAGCTTTGTAGTATAGTCTGAAGTCAGAGAGGTGATTACTTCATTTCTGTTCTTCCTTCTCAAGACTGCTTTGGCTATTTGGGGTCTTTTATGGTTCCACATAAATTTTAAAATTATTTGTTCTAGTTCTGTGAAAAATGTCATTGGTATTTTGATAGGGACTGCACTGAATATGTAGATTGCCTGGGGTAGTAAGTTCATTTTAACAATACTGATTCTTCAAATCCAAGAACACGGTACATCTTTCCATCTGTTTGTGTCATCTTCAACGTTTTTCATCAGTGTCTTATAGTTTTAGGAGTACAGTTCTTTTGCCTCCTTAGGCAGGTTTATTCCTAGGTATTTTATTGATTCATATATTTTGAATCTCTGCATCCTACTGATAGTATTTCAAGCTTCATCACCTACTTGCCTTGTAAAAATAGCATATATTTTTACAATGACAAATATTGATATAATAAGGCTGATTGTGCCCCTCTGAATTATATATTTGCATCCATCCAGTGTAGAGTAACTTCAATAATACTATATGGGTTAAAGTAACTAGCAAGTTGAGTTTCTGAGAACATAGTGGACAATCTCACTTAAAAGACATAAAATCTCCCTTAAAAGATAGGTAAAAATGTTAGGTAAATATAATACATATCCTTTTAAATAAATAGCTAAGCTCACAAAAAAGCAAGAGGGCGAAATACAAAGAGGGAGCTGAAAATCAGTGATTTTTATGATCAGCCAATACAGAAGATAAAGCCTTAGGACCATATGAAGCAAAGAGGGAACTGAGACTCCTGGATAAAGTTGCAACCTTCAGAGCTCTTCCTCCTCAGCAAAGGGTGAATAAGGCAAAAAATCTTTCCGTTAAGAGAAGGAAAGAAAGAGATTACATGAGATCTCAACCCTAGATTATAAAACACAAGAAGAGAAAAGTCACTGCAATGGTTAATTTTATGTGTCAGCTTGCCTGGGCTAAGGGATGCCCAGATAGCTGGAAGACATTATTTCTGGTTGTGTTTGTGAGGGTGTTTCCAGAATATATTAGCATTTGAATGGGTAGAACGAGTAAAGATCTGCCCTCAACATGGTGGCGGGTATCATCTAATCCACTGAGGGCCCAACAGTACAAAAAGGAGGAGGAAGGGATAATTCTCTTTCTTCTTGAGCTGGGACATCCTTCTTCTGCCCTTGGACATGGCAGCTCCTAGTTCTTAAGCCTTTAGCCTCAGACTGGGAATAATACCACTGGCTCCCCTGGTTCTCGGGTCTTTGGACTTGGACTAAATTCTTATACCACAGGCTTTCCTGGTTCTGCAGCTTGCAGATGGCAGATCATGGGGCTTCTAGGCCTCCATAATTGTGTAAGCCAATGCCTATAATGAATTTCCCCTTATCTATATATCTATATATTATCCTATTGGTTCTGTTGCTCTGGAGAACACTAATACATTCACCATGAGTGACAGTAAGCAGAAAAACTGCAGAGTTCAGACCTTCAAGAATGTCACAAAATGGAATCATAAGATACAGAATGAAGAACAACATATCATTTTAAATGACCAGACAGACTTGAAAGAGACAAAAAGAATTTCTAGGAATGAAAATATAATCACTAAATTAAAGTGATTCCTCTAATTTCAAAGGAAAATACTAAAAATGCCTATAGCGATGTCAGAATTTATACCAAAGAGATTCTTAACATGTGTGTGTATAGAAAATTCTAGCAAGCATGTAGGCCAAATCCTGTACCCAAAAATATTTAGAGTAGTTAATGTAGTAACATTGCTTTAAGGAATATAGTCCTGTGCTCTGGAACCTGATATTTTGGTCTTACTATAAGAAAAGCTGTCTTGTTCATTCATTCAATCATTTAAGAAATATTTTTTTGAGCACCTCCTATGTGTTAGGCACATATAAATAAAATTAAGAAAGATTTAACATCTCTCAGTAAGAAAATGAGGTGATACTTGGTTTACGGTTGTTAAAAATTTTTTGATTTTTATGTCGGGCTTCCCTGGTGGCACAGTGGTTGAGAGTCCGCCTGCCGATGCAGGGGACACGGGTTCGTGCCCCAGTCCGGCAAGATCCCACATGCCGCGGAGTGGCTGGGCCCGTGAGCCATGGCCGCTGAGCCTGCGCGTCCGGAGCCTGTGCTCCGCAACGGGAGAGGCCACAACAGTGAGAGGCCCGCATACCGCAAAAAAAAAAAAAAATTTTTTTTGATTTTTATGTCAAGCTTCAAATCAGACTAAATGACCAAGAAATATGTGAAGATTGTAGAGACTTTCATTAGTAGGTTACTTAGTAAATAATGTGTAATTGGCAATCAGAATACTTTTGCAGCTAATATACTGGTGTCAATTTCTCATCTCTTAAATGTTGACTTCCTTTGCTCTACTAACTTCATAGAGAGATTGTAAGAATAAGACAATAATAGATGTGAACAGGCTTTAAATGTGCTGTATTGATAGAAGGTATTGATCAAATAATACTTTAAAAGGAAGAAAACTTATTCATGTGGTTTTTTATTGGTTCACCCACATAATATTATGTTTTAAAAGAAAATCTTAGAGGACACCATTGGGCAACAATTTTCCATAGGTCTCCACATTTCTGGATGTTTTGTGAGCTGAAGCACTGACTGTTATTTGTTCCAGACTATCTTTTCAAAAACGTTAGTATAACAAGCAGCTTTGGAAGATAGACAGTCACCCTGTGGATCAGAGGGTAGGTTTGTTTATTGTCTAGTATGATAATGTCTCCACCCAGGCAGGGTTCACCGACCCTCTTTGCGTCACTCTAGTAAAACTGGGGCTTGGGCAAATAGTGCAAATGCTGGTGCTCTGACTACTACTACTACTACCACTACTACCACCACTACTACCACCACTACCACCACCACCAGGAGTAATAAAGTCCTTTGTCTTTGACCCAGGAATCTGCCAGCATTCACAACACGGTGGCAGATTACTCTGTTAGCTTACAAGTAGGGTAAAATCTCAGACTCTTCACAGTTCTTGAGAGGCAAGAAACACAGCAATTCATCTTTATTCTTTAGTCAGCACAGCACACTGAGTAAATGGAGACACATTGTTTAGAGTTCACTAACTCTGTAACAACCCGATGTTGTTGTCACAGCAAACAATTTATTCAAATATGTGTATTCTTCTGCTCCAAAATGGTCTTCAGTGGCCTTCCAACTCAGTATTATGGGCCTATCAGAGCTCTTCAGCAGGACCAACCCCATATTCATTATTTCGTTATGAATAGAAAATATTTAAGATTTAAATTCCTCATCGCTAGATTTCCTTTACTCTTTTGAAGGAAAAACTTTGTATAATGTTAGATGCAACTCATGTTAGTATTTGAAACAAACTTTTGAGTCTAGAGAATTTGAGTTGTAAGAATAGGAAAAAACTCCACAATGAAAAGCAAAGAATCATATAAATGTGAAAACTGACAGATTCTAAAACATTTTAGTAGCTAGAGATTTTTCCTCATAAACACGTGCCACCAGACACAAGAGGATATAGAGGAAATTTATACAAGTGTATGCTTGCTACTAGAAAAACAACTTGAAGTGCAGATCTCAATTAGAATAGTTTATTATTCAGGGATGGTCCAGGGGTGATGTGTTTAATAGTTTCATCTTTACTCAACAACAGCTGGTTAAACAAGTGTGCCTTTGTTACTTGTTGCTCTGTCTTGTAAACTGAGTACAGCTGGTAGGCAATGTATTCTTTTACTACTAGGTGATGATGACACAATAATACAAGTAGCAGATGTGTTTTTAATAGCACTCCACCAGGATAACGTTTGAAGACCTTAACAAGTTTCATAAATTCATAGACTCTATAGGACCAGAAAAATCTAAAAATAAACTGCAATATTTTTTCTGTTGACCTTTAATGAGACTCAAGTAATTTAAGTTTAAGAATTAATTATACAGAGATGACTTTTACTGATATTAATAGAGTGTCTAAATGTGTGTTTAGAAAGGTGAGACTATAAGCAACTAGCATGCTGTTCTACTTTTCTCCTTGTTCAAGGAGTAGTCTCTATTTTCCATTAAGTACCATTTTTTATTTTTCACTAAGCTATGTTACTTTTCTATTCTCACAACTCAAATTCTATGGACTCAAAAAGATGTTCCAAATACTAACATTAGTTGCATACAACATTTAAAAAACACATCCCACAACACTAGAAGATATAGGCAAGGCCAAATTAGGATACTGATAAAACTTGAAATACTGTATAGATGAATAGAGACATTTGTTTCTCAGTTTTTTGAAGTAAATAAAAAATTAATTTTGGAATAATAGAAAACCAATGCAAGAGCTAGACTACAGGTTAGGTCTCTTGACACCCCACCCACACTAAGGGTTTCCCCCTATATGATGTTGCTTTCTTATTTCAAATTTTTGATAATGGATATAAAATATCAATAAAACTATGTCCCCAATGTCTAGAATGGCCCTGATGTCTAGAATGGCCAAAGAGAAGAACCTTAAGTCACTGTTTGAAGGCCTCTTTCCCCATGCTCTTTTCTAAAAACAGCTTGAGGTGACTCTTTCTTTTTCTTCTTCTTCTTTAAACCAAACAAAAATGTTCTACTTCCACTAATGGTGGAGTAACTTGTATTTAACCTACCATCCACAGACAAGAATTATAAATACTGGACAAAACAAAATAACAAAAACAAAAAATATCTGAAGGCAAAGAAAAACGAGAGCAGACAGAAATTGCTGGAGAGTCAACATCTAGGAATGGCACTGGCTGAGAGAGTTTGCTGCCCCTCTGCTATCGTTTTAAATTTAAACAACTTTTTACTGAGGACAGGCCCCACTGAGTGTTGGGTTGACAGCTAAAATTCTGAAATCTGCACTATTTCTGGCTTGAGGAACCAAGAAGACAGAGTTTGAGGCTATCACAACATCCAGAAATTAACAAAAAATCCTTTAAAAAAAAAGAGAAAGAGAGAGAGAGACACACAGTGAAGAAACTCCGTATTCTGTATATGAACTTTACTGAAATATCTGACTTTGGACAAGTAAACTCTGCATGCTTGGGACAGATTCTAAGCAGCCCAGATAAAGTTAAAAGATCTGAACAGAAGTTTCAGCAGCTACCCACTGCAGTTCAGTGTTGGATTCAGCCAAGTTAATTGTTGGAGAACACAAACAAAAAAAATCAACATTCCTCAGAGGATCATAGCAGAACCCACAGTATCTACAATGCATTATTCATAATGTCTATTATACAACATGAGATTATTAAACATATGAAAAAACAGGAAAATGTGACATATACTTAAATGGATAGAGACTAAACCTGAAATGACCCAGTTGTAGGAATTAGCAAATATAGCTATGATACCCACATTTAAAGATGTAAAGACAAAGATGTTTGAACTAAATGCACAGATAGGAAATACTGGCAAAGAAACAGAAACTATAAAATAACCAAATGAAAATTTTAAAACTAAAAAATATAATACCTGAAGTAAAAAATTCAATAAATAGGAAAAACAAGACTGGAGATAACAGAAGAGTCACTGAAATTGAAGACAGACAGAAATTATGCAGTTTGAAGAATAAAGAAAAAAGACTGAAGGGGGGCGTTGGGGAGAACAGAGCCTGAGGAACAGGTGGGACAATATTAAAACATTCAAGATATGTGGGACTTCCCTGGTGGCGCAGTGGTTAAGAATTCTCCTGCCAATGCACAGGACACGGGTTCATGCCTGGTCCAGGAAGATCCCACATGCCGTGGAGCAACTAAGCCTGTGTGCGATAACTACTGAGCCTGAGCTCTAGGGCCCATGTGCTGCAACTACTGAGCCCGCATGCTGCAACTGCTGAAGCCCGAGTGCCTAGAGTCCATGCTCCACAACAAGAGAAGCCACCGCAATGAGAAGCCCAGGTGCCGTAATGAAGAGTAGCCCCTGCTTGCCGCAACTAGTGAAAGCCCGTGTGCAATGAAGACCCAACGCAGCCAAAAATAAAAAATAAAATTAAAAAAAAATTTTTTTAATTAAAAAATAAAAGATTCATGATATGTGTAACTGGACTTCCATAAGAAAAAGTGGGGAGTGAGAGGGAGTGAGGCAAAAAAGGGACTTGAAATACATAATAGCCAAAAGTTTCCCAAATTTGATAGAAGACATAAATGTACAAATTTGAGAAGAACAATAAATACCAAGGAAGATAAATACAAAGAAACCCATACCGAGGCACGTCATATTCAAACTGCTGAAAGGCAAACTTTAATAAACAGAAAATCTTGAAAGCAGCCAATTAAAAATGGCACATTACATACAGAATAATACACATGATAACTAATGTTAGACTGGAAACAATGGAAACCTGAAAACAGTGGAACAATATATGTAAAGTCCTGAAAGAAAAACACAGAATTTCAAATTCAGCAAAAATATCCATCAAGACAAAAGATGAAATAAAGATATTTTCAGATAAATGAAAACTAAGCAAACTCATTCCCAACATACCTGCACAGTAAGAAATGCTATAGGAAATTCTTCAAACTGATGAGAAACAAAACCAGATGGAGAAACAGATATTCAAAAAGAAATGAATAGTTCAATAAAATAAATAAATTTAAAAAATAAAAATAAGATGTTAGGGCTTCCCTGGTGGCGCACTGGTTGAGAGTCCACCTGCCGATGCGGGGGACGTGGGTTCGTGCCCCGGTCCGGGAGGATCCCACATGTTGCAGAGCGGCTGGGCCCGTAAGCCATGGCTGCTGGGCCTGCACGTCTGGAGCCTATGCTCCACAACGGGAGGGGACGCAGCGGTGAGGGGCCCACGTACCACACACACACACAAAAAAAAGATGTTAAACACTGCATTATTTGCACAGACATAAGAAAATAAATCAGTGGAACTTAAAAATAAATTTTAAAAGAACCAAAAAGCAGTGGAAGTGGTAAAAATATGGCTAAGTATATAAGGCCATGTTTTATTCTCTCTTAATTTCTTAAAAATGTATATGATTACTTAAAGTTACTTAAGTACCATGCGTACCACACACAAAAAAAAAAGCCCATTGAGAAATTAAAATAGAATTCTCAAAAAAATGTGTCAAGTCAAAAAGGTCAGAAAGGATAAATAGGAATTAAAACAAACGAACAAAAAAACACAAACCTATGATGGAACAAACTGGGAAAGAAAGCAAAACAGCAGACTAAATCTAACAATATTAAGATTTACACTAAACATAATTGAGCAAAGTACTTCAAAAGCAAGACTAAACTAAACTAAACGTTACCTACAATAGATGCATTTCACATATGAACTCAGGTTGAAAGCAATGCTTAGAAAAAGATATTAAATAGGCTAGAGTGGCTATATTATTATCAGATAAAATAGACTTCAATACAGAGTATTACCAAAGATAAAGAGTAGTATTTCATAATGATAAAATGGATAATTCATCACAAAGATATAATCTTAAATGTGTATAGACCTGGTACAGAGCTGCAACTTACAAGAAGAAAATTTTAGAAAATTAAAGGGAGAAACAGATCTTTTAAAAATCTCCAACTATGACTACAAATTTAACACCTTTCTCATGGTAACTGAAACAATAACTAGACAAAAAAATCAGTAGGAACATAGATAATGTGAACAGGCCTATTAATCAACATAATCTAATTGATGTTTGTAAAGTACTACACCCAACAATTCAATACTACGTACTCTTTTCAAGTGTGCATGGTCTATTAAACAATATAGATCAAATGGTAAGTCAGAAGATAAATCTCAATAAATCTCAAAAGAATTTATTGAAAACTTATACAGAATATTTTCTCTCAACACAATCAAATTAAACAGTAACTATTAACATGATGCCTAGAACAACCCAAGTTATTTGGAAATTAAACATAATATTTTAAAATAAACCATGGGTCAAAAAAACGCATAAAACCCCACCAGGTTAATTAGAAAGCATTTTGAACTGAATAATAATGAAAATACAAATTATGAAAATTTTTGTTGGGGGCAGAGTCAAGATGGCAGTGTGGGAAGAAACCGAGTTAGCATCTCTCCACAACTAGGGCACCTGCTGGCCGCTGGTGGGGGACCCTGACACCCAAGAAGATGGGAGGAACCCCCAAGTGAACTGGTAGGATGTGGGGGAACTGAGGTGGGAGAAGAAGTGGAGGCCAGACAGGATCAGCACCCCTTGAGGCTGGGGAGATCAGGAGAGGCAGGCGGGAGGGGCCCTCCAGAGGGAGAGGGAGAGGAGTGGAGGGCGTTTGCCCTGCCCACTTGGGCTGGGGAGCCTGCTGAGCTCCCAGGCCAGTCCACTGCGCTCCAAGGCCCTCCATCCTCCCTGGCCGCATTGGTCCCGGGGGCATAGGAAGGAGGCTGAGGGGAGAACAGGAGAGGCAGGTGGGGAGGGGCCCTCTGGGAGGAGCAGGAGAGGAGCAGAGGGCATTTGCCCTGCCCACTCGAGCCTAGGGAGCCTGCTGGGTTCCCAGGTGAGGTCCCCCACCCTCTGAGACCAGTGGTGGGGGGCATGCCTGGACCCCTTCTGTTCTGTTGAGCCTAAGCCACACACCCCCAACAGCCCCCAGGGCCTTTTCCAGCCCTGTGGGTCCTAAGCATAGGCCCCACCCACCAGCCAAACCTCACCCTTCCTTAAGTCCCACCCTCCACAGCCAAGACCTCCCACCCGCCCAGTTGTTGATTCATCTATATTTTTATTTTTATATTCTTTCTAACATATCTGTTAGTTTCCTAGTCTAATTTTATTTTTTACTTTGTTATTGTTCTCTCTCAATTTTTTTTTCTTTTTTTTTTGCTGCCCCACACAGCTTGTGGAATCTTGGTTCCTGAGCCAGGGGTTGGGCTGAAGCTCCTGCTAGACTAGACTAACATTAGACTAACAGAGAACCTCAGACCTCAGGGAATAATCATCGGAGTGAGGTCTCACGGAGGTCCTCATCTCAGCACCAAGACCCAGCTCTACCCAACAGACGACAAACTCGTGTTGGAAGCCTCAGGCCAAACAACCAGTAAGACAGGAACACAATCCCACTCATAAAAAAAAAAAAAATGAGATGGCAAAAAAATATGTCACAGATGAAGGAGCAAGGTAAAAACATACAAGACTAATTAAATGAAGAGGAAATAGGCAACCTACCTGAAAAAGAATTCAGAGTAACAACAGTAAAGATGACACAGAATCTCGGAAATAGAATGGAGGCACGGACTAAGAAGATACAAGAAATGTTTAACAAAGATCTAAAAGAACTAAAGAACAAACAAACAGAGATGAACAACACAATAACTGAAATGAAAAATACACTAGAAGGAATCAATAACAAAATAACTGAGGCAGAAGAACGAATAAGTGAGCTGGAAGACAAAATGGTGGAAATAATTGCCGAGGAGCAGAGTAAAGAAAAAAGAATGAAAGGAATTGAAGACAATCTCAGAGACCTCTGGGACAACACTAAACACACCAACATTTGAATTATAGGAGTCCCAGAAGAAGAAGAGAAAAAGAAAGGGTCTGAGAAAATATTTGAAGAGATTAGAGTCAAAAACTTCCCTAACATAGGAAAGGAAATAGTCACCCAAGTCCAGGAAGCACAGAGAATCCCATACAGGATAAACCCGAGGAAAATCACACCAAGACACATATTAATCAAACTAATAAAAATTAAATTCAAAGAAAAATATTAAAAGCAGCAAGGGAAAAACAAAAAATAACATACAAAGGAATCCCCATAAGGTTATCAGCTGATTTTTCAGCAGAAACTCTGCAGGCCAGAAGGGAGTGGCAAGATATACTTAAAGTGATGAAAGAGAAAAACTTACAACCAAGATTACTCTATCCAGCAAGGACCTCATTCAGATTTGACTGAGAAATCAAAAACTTTTCACACAAGCAAAAGCGAAGAGAATTTAGCACCACCAAACCAGCTTTACAACGAATGCTAAAGAAACTTCTCTAGGCAGGAAACACAAGAGAAGGAAAAGACCCACAAAAACAAACCCAAAACAATTAAGAAAATGGTAATACGAACATACATATCAATAATAACCTTGAAGGTAAAATGGATTAAATGCCCCAACCAAAAGACACAGACTGACTCAATGGATACAAAAACAAGACCCATATATAAGCTGTCTACAAGAGACCCAACCCACTTCAGACCTAGTGACAAATACAGACTGAAAGTGAAGGGATGGAAAAAGATATTCCATGCAAATAGAAATGAAAAGAAAGTTGGAGTAGCAATACTCATATCAGATAAAATAGACTTTAAAATAAAGACTGTTACAAGACATAGGGAAGGACACTACATAATGATCAAAGGATCAAACCAAGAAGAAGATATAACAATTATAAATATTTATGAACCCAACATAGGAGCACCTCAATACATAAGGCAAATGGTAACAACCATGAAAGGAGAAATTGAGAGTAACACAATATTAGTAGAGGACTTTAACACCCCACTTACACCAATGGACAGATCACCCAAACAGAAAATAAATAAGGAAACACAAGCTTTAAATGACACAACAGATCAGACAGATTTAATTGATACTTATAGAACATTCCACCCAAAAGGGGCAGAATACACTTTCTTCTCAAGTGCACATGGAACATTCTCCAGGATAGATCACATCTTGGGTCACAAATCAAGCCTCAGAAAATTTAAGAAAACTGAAGTCATATCAAGCACCTTTTCTGACCATAACGCTATGAGATTGGACATCAATTACAGGAAAAAAACTGTAAAAATACATGGAGGCTAAACAGTGTGCTACTAAATAACCAAGATATCACTGAAGAAATCAAAGAAGAAATTTAAAAATACATAGAGGGCTTCCCTGGTGGCACAGTGGTTAAGAATCCACCTGCCAATGCAGGGGACATGGGTTCAAGCCCTGGTCCGGGAAGATCCCACATGGCACAGGGCAACTAAGCCCACGCACCACAACTACTGAGCCTGTGCTCTAGAGCCCGCAAGCCACAACTACTGAGCCCGCATGCCACAACTACCAAAGCCCACACGCCTAGAGCCTGTGCTCCACAACAAGAGAAGCCACTGCAATGAGAAGCCCGCACACCGCAAAGAAGAGTACCCCTGGCTCCCCCCAACGAAAGAAAATCCCATGCGCAGCAGCAAAGACCCAATGCAGCCAAAAATAAATAAATAAATTTATTTTAAAAAAAATACATAGAAACAAATGACAATGAAAACATGACGACCCAAAACCTACGGGATGCAGCAAAAGCAGTTCTGAGAGGGGAGTTTATAGCAATTCAATCTCACCTTAAGAAACAAGAAAAATCTCAAACAATCTAATCCTGTACTCAAAACAACTAGAGAAAGAAGAACAAAGAAAACCCGAAGTCAGTAGAAGGAAAGAAATCATAAAGATCAGAGCAGAAATAAATGAAATAGAAACGAAGAAAATAGCAAAGATCAATAAAACTAAAAGCTGGTTCTTTGAGAAGATAAACGAAACTGATAAACCCTTAGCCAGACTCATCAAGAAAAAAAGGGAGAGGTCTCAAATCAGTAAAATTAGAAATGAAAAAGGAGAAATCACAACTGACACTGCAGAAATATAAAGAATTATAAGAGACTACTACAAACAACTACATGTATGGACAAACACGAAGAAATGGACAAATTCTTGGAAAGGTACGATTTTCTAAGACTGAGCCAGGAAGAATTAGAAAATATAAACAGACCTATCACAAGTAATGAAATAGAAACCATAATTAAAAATCTTCCAACAAACAAAAGTCTAGGACGAAATGGCTTCACAGGTGAATTCTATCAAACATTTAGAGAAGAGCTAACACCCATCCTTCTCAAACTCTTCCAAAAAATTGCAGAGGGAGAAACACTCCCAAATTCATTCTATGAAGCCACTATCACCCTGATACCAAAACCAGAAAAAGATATCACAAAAAAAGAAAATTATAGACCAATATCACTGATGAATATAGATGCAAAAATCCTGAACAAAATACTAGCAAACAGAATCCAACAACATATTAAAAGGATCATACACCATGATCAAGTGGGATTTATCCCAGGGATGCAAGAATTCTTCAATATATGCATATCAATCAATGTGATACACCACATTAACAAATTAAGGAATAAAAACCATATGATCATCTCAAGAGATGCAGAAAAAGCTTTTGACAAATTCAACACCCATTTATGATAAAAACTCTCCAGAAAATGGGCATAGAGGGAAACTACCTCAACATAATAAAGGCCATATATGACAAATCCACAGCAAGCATCATACTCAATGATGAAAAACTGAAAGCATTTCCTCTAAGATCAGGAACAAGACAAGGATGTCCACTCTCGCCACTCTTATTCGACATAGCTTTGGAAGTCCTAGCCATGGCAATCAGAGAAGAAAAAGAAATAAAAAGAAAACAAATTGGAAAAGAAGAAGTAAAACTGTCACTGTTTGCAGATGACATGATACTATACAAAGAAAATCCTAAAGATGCTACCAGAAAACTACTAGAAGTTATCAATGAATTTGGTAAGGTTGCAGGATACAAAATTAATGCACAGAAATCTCTGGCATTCCCATACACCAGCAATGAAAAATCAGAAAGAGAAATTAAACACTCCCATTTACCATTGCAACAAAAAGAATAAAATACCTAGGAATAAACCTACCTAGGGAGACAAAAGACTCATATGCAGAAAACTATAAGACACTGATGAAAGATATTAAAGATGATACAAACAGATGGACAGATATACCATGTTCCTGGATTGGAAGAATCAATATTGTGAAAATGCCTATAGTACCCAAAGCAATCTACAGATTCAGTGCCATCCCCATAAAATTACCAGTGGCATTTTTTACAGAACTGGAACAAAAAAATCTTAAAATTTGTATGGAGACACAAAAGACCCCAAATAGCCAAAGCAGTCTTGAGGGAAAAAAACAGAGCTGGAAGAATCAGACTCCCTGACTTCATACTATACTACAAAGCTACAGTAATCAAGACAATATGGTACTGGAACAAAAACAGGAATATAGATCAATGGAACAAGATAGAAAGCCCAGAGATAAACCCACACACCTATGGTCAACTAATCTATGACAAAGGAGGTAAGGATATACAATGGAGAAAAGACAGTCTCTTCAATAAATGGTGCTGGAAAAACTGGACAGCTACATGTAAAAGAATGAAATTAGAATACTCCCTAACACCATACACAAAAATAAACTCAAAATGGATTTGAGACCTAAATGTAAGACTGGACACTATAAAACTCTTAGAGGAAAACATAGGAAGAATACTCTGACATAAATCACAGCAAGATCTTTTTTGATCCACCTCCTAGAGTTATGGAAATAAAAACAAAAATAAACAAGTGGGACCTAATGAAACTTAAAAGCTTTTGCACAGCAAAGGAAACTACCAACAAGATGAAAAGACAACCCTCAGAATGGGAGAAAATATTTGCAAACGAATCAACGGACAAAGGATTAATCTCCAAAATATATAAACAGCTCATGCAGCTCAATATTAAAAAAACAAACAACCCAATCCAGAAATGGGCTGAAGACCTAAATAGACATCTCTCCAAAGGAGACATAAAGATGGCCAAGAAGCACATGAAAAACTGCTCAACATCACTGATTATTAGAGAAATGCAAACCAAAACTACAATGAGGTATCACCTCACACCAGTTAGAATGGGCATCATCAGAAAACCTACAAACAACAAATGCTGGAGAGGGTGTGGAGAAAAGGGAACCCTCTTGTACTGTTGGTGGGAATGTAAACTGATACAGCCACCATGGAGAACAGTATGGAGGTTCCTTAAAAAACTAAAAATAGAATTACCATATGATCCAGCAATCCCACTACTGGGCATATACCCAGAGAAAACTATAATTCAAAAAGATACATGCACCCCAATGTTCATTGCAGCACTATTTACAATAGCCAGGTCATGGAAGCAACCCAAATGCCCATCAACAGATGAATGGATACAGAAGATGTGCTACATATATACAATGGAATATTACTCAGCCATAAAAAGGAACGAAATTGGGTCATTTGTAGAGATGGGGATGGATGCAGAAACTGTCATACAGAGTGAAGTAAGTCAGAAAGAGAAAAACAAATATCATATATTAACACACATATGTGGAATCTAGAAAAATGGTACAGATGAACCGGTTTGCAGGGCAGAAATAGAGAAACAAGTGTAGAGAACAAACATATGGACACCAAGGGGGAAAAGTGGTGGTGGGGGGTGGTGGTGGGGGGATGAATTGGGAGATTGGGATTGACATATATATACTAATATGTATAAAATGGATAACTAATAAGAACCTGCTGTATAAAAAAGTAAATAAAATTAAATTTTTAAAAAAATGGCCTCTTCAGACACAAGGACAAGGATTACACCCAAGGAACAATAGAGCCATCTGATGGAAAAGTCTGGAACTCTGAAGGCTGTGTGGAACAGAAACAACTCTGGGCTTTCACGTAAAAGAGAAATAAACTCCTATCTTTTTAAAGTCTTTGTTAATTTGGATCTTTGTGACTGACAGCTGAACTTAATCCTAACAAATTCAATAAGTAAAGCAAAATAGGATGGTGAAGAGATTCCTTTTGATTCAGTCGGAGGGTCATCCCTCTAAAGCAGACTGGAAGAGGATGATACATTCTTTGAGAAAGGAGATGAGGAACTTTTAATTACTATTCCTCCAATATAGTGAGGCAGGTCTGAAGGGTTGTTTGTATGGCATAAATAAGAGTCTTTTAAAGAGTGAACTCAGCTGAGTGGATCAGCTAAGTCTTTGGCATATTCACAGCATGCTGATAGTTGCTATGAAGCCTACTCATGTTGATGACTTGACAGAGTACATGAGCTTACTGAACCATTAACATGCTTTACTGAACGTATGGCTTTAAAAACCTTTGGACTATTTACAGCGTTGCTTTCAACCAATTCTGGGAGGCCCAAGTGGAACCAATTATGATATAACTATAGAAGACTTAAAAATCCATTCCTAAAAGAGTCACACCTGAGAAGATCTGTAAACGTGTCATTCTCAACAGCATTAACAGGGCCAAATAACCAATGGGATACGTTATATAATCACTCTCAGAAATCTGTTAACTTAAATTATCAGGAATTCCCAGGCAGTCCAATGGTTGGGACTCATTGCTTTCACTGCTGGGAGCCCAGGTTCAAGCCCTGGTTGGGGAACTAAGATCCCACATGCCAAATGGCCACAACAAAACAAAACAAAACAAAAAAGTATCAAGAGGCTTGAAAGATCAAAGAGAGCAGAAGAAAGTTTGTTATAAATCACTTAGATTGACAATTATGATGCAATATGAAAAAATGGTAAACTTTTCAGCACAGCAATAAAAGTTCTGAATCAACTATAAAATGACTACTTTTTTTTTAAATTGATGCTTTCTACAAATTATGGGTTGAGCTGGAGAAGTGCACATGGTTCACTAAAACTTCAGAGACCTCAGGTGGCTTAAAAGTTAAACGGACTTTTAAGATAACCAAAAAGTCCAGAGTATATGCCTAACTAAGGTGAGTAGGTGATAAGACAAATAAGCTGCATCAAAAGCATAGAGCAAAGGGTAATTTTCTCTAACAACCTGTAAATTTATTTACAATCTTCTCATTAGAGGGCACTCATATAAGTAAAGACGGTCCCAGACTTAACAATGGTTTGACTCACGATTTTTCAGCCTTAAAATGCTGCAAAGAGATCTGCATTTAAGAGCAACTGTACTTCGAATTTTGAATTTTGATCTTTTCTTGGACCAGGCAGAGCCACAGCTTCCAGTCAGCCACACAATCACAAGGGTAAGCAATCAATACATTCACAACCATTCTGTACCCAGACAACCATTCTGTTTTTCACTTTCAGTACAGTATTCAATAAATTACTGAGATATTCAACACTTACTATAAAACAGGTTTTGTATTAGATGATTTTGCCCAACTGTAGGCTAATGTAAGTGTTCTGAAGCACTTCTAAGGTAGGCTAGGCTAAGCTATGATGTTAGGTAGGTTAGGTGCATTAAATGATTTTTGATTTATGATATTTTCAACTTAACGATGGATGGGTTGTAAGTTACTGGGACATAACTCCATTGTAAGTCGAGGAAGATCTGTAAGTAGAAAATAAGATTCACAATCACAAATATTCAACTCACTCACAGACTTTCAGTACCTGCATATATCAACGTATGCCTGTACTTTAATCTCACATTTATCACTGAGCTTCCAATTATGAGGAATAAATGTTAGTTTCGTAAGAAAAAAACTGTTCAATTTCAAATAGCAATGACATGTTCCTTGCCTAGGTCAAGTTCCAGAATATCAGTTATGCATTCTCCAAGGAGAAAGAAAATCAAATTTAAAGGAACAGAATTTTCTCAGGTTTGTTTTTCCCAATGATGAGAAATATATTTTTAACTGCAACATGACATAAGTCAGCTTACAAAATGAAGTCTTTACAGCAAGGCATGTGATCCTTTATCCCTCTCAGCAGGCCTCTTCCTAAGTGATAAATTCTTTCCTAAACTAAATTATTCAAAGCTGAACAATAAAATGCAGTAGTAGAGAGGACAAAGAAAATGAGAAAAAAATAAGGGGAATTTTTTTCTTCTTTTTTTCAACAAAAGTAGATACAGAATTGTATAATGCATATATTGTATTTAAGGATATATATTTTAAACCCCTTAAGACAAAATAACAGAAAGAAAATGCACAAAATATAGTAACTTTACTGGGGTGGTAGAGATTAGTACTAGAGATTTCCCTTTTTTTTTCTGTTTTTCAAATGTTCTCCGACATTAATTTTATCACTATTAAAACAAGAAAGTGAAAATTAAAAATAAGTTAAAAGCAGAAAAAGCCTTTTACTCTTCTCTTTGGTTGGAGAATAGAGATACTTCAAGCATACTTATTTTGTGCTATGATCTAATGCTTCACCTAGCCTTCCCACCCAGAAGCTTGACAGAAATGCAGTATCTCAGGCCTCACCTCAGATGTACTGAGGCTACATCTTAGTAAGATTTCTAGGGGCACGTTAAGCTAGTGAAGCACTGTTCTAGAGTATTCACCTAGAAATAAACACCTATGTTGATTCCTTTCTAAGTCCTTCCTATCTGTTAATCTATAATGATCATGTTCTGGGATTTACCTATTAGATATAGTCATGTAATTCAGTAAATACTGACAATAAGAGATAATAATAGGAATATATTAATCATACCACTACAGTTTGGGTAATTTTTTAAAAGAAAGCATAGTTCCAAACTTCAAACCCAAGCCACCATCCCCTACTACTTTAACCATACCCACTGAAATGAACCAAAAGCAGAATATGAGTACATCAAGGAGTCTTTAAATAAAGCCTGAAACTCATTAATGAGGAAACACTAGAACCTTAGGGTGGCATGACATTACAGTATTGAAATGCCTGAGTAAGTCCTGACTCTGCCTTATGAAGGCAATTTCATTCAGTTACTTTGAAACGTCCATCTAGGGCAGGGTTTCTCAATCTTGGCACTGTTGACAGTTTGGGCTGAATAATTCTTTGTTGTGGAGACTGTCCTGTGCATTGTAGGAGATTTAACAGCAACCCTGGCTTCTATGTACTAAATATCAGTAGTATCTCCCCAGCTGGAACAACCAAAAATGTTTCCTGACATTGCCAAATGTACTCTGGGGGCAACCCTTTCCCTGCAAGCCCTGATGAGAACCACTGATCTAGGAAGAGAACAACCATCAGAAAGGGGTCCTCTCAATATCAATGATCTTATTTGGGATTTTCCCATAAAGACAAATCTAAGAGTATAATTGAGTTCATAAGTTATAGACACATTTGCGAAATCTGGTTTTAAAGCTCTATAAGAACAAGGGCTAGGTCTGTTTTTTTCTGGCTATTGTATTCACAGCAGTTTCTGGCCCATGTCGTGTGTAACAATGTTTGTTAAATGAGCTAAAATATATAGATATTCTACCCTTCGTATTGGGCAGTCAATTATTATTCAATTTTCAGAATAAACTATCATGATTTCTACTACATGTACTATCATTGCTTAGATGTATTTCTCTCACCCACTTTACCTAAAAAAAAACTTCTACTAGTTAAATCATATCTAAAATTAATTATTAAGACCTATGATGTAACCACTATATCCAAACCAATTACCTGTATACTCTTGGAACATGGGGGATAGCAAAGGGAAGTAGGAAAATTAGCACAAGAAAGTAAACCTCATCAGGAATCTGTGCTGAAGATCTAGCAGCTCAGGGCACTATTTGGAGAAAATAGAAGAAATTTTAGGTGCTGTCACTTTTCTGTTCAGATTGCTCTCTCTTCGCTTGGTTTATTGTTCAAAACTCATCTAAGGCCTCACTCTCTTTAAGTGTTTGACAAATACTCTAGACAAGTAGTTTTTAAACTTTTTTTTGGAGCCACAGACTCGCTTTCAAAACCTGATGAAATAAATGGCAATTATACATCAATTGAAAAAAAAGGGGGGAAAATCTGATGAAAACTATGAACCCTCTTCCTAGAAAAATGCACTTGCATACAAACTTTACCATAAAATGTGAGGGAGTTTGTGAACTGCCTAAAATCTACTGATGGACAATGGTTTCTCTCATTCCTCCATGACCTTTAGTATTTATTGTCCATACCATACGTCTTAGCAATTCAAGTAAGTGGTGAAATTTAGTTTCTCATCCAAGTAACTTAAATCATATAGCTTCTAGTCTGTCAACTGGGCAGCTTGTAGGGTGATTCTGAGAATCTCTTAAAACAGAATATGTGAGAAAAGTGCTTATGAACTGTAAGGTACTAACAATACATAGCCTTAGGTTATGTTCTTCATTTCTGTCTCTCCAACCAGATTATAAAGAACCTGAGAGTAGGGACTGTATATTTTAACCCTCTTGAATACTTTTTGGTGTCCAGTAAAACTGAATGAATGTTTCTTAATGTCTATCTCAAGCAAGAAACTCTGGCTTATTTCCAGAGTTGAGGGTGGTGGTGGCAGTAACTACCTCTAACCTGCATCCAAAGATAATACAGAGAGACCAAACACTTTATTTGCTTCACAAGAATGTCACTTGCCTAGTCCTATCTTTGTAAGTCATGTATTAGTTCACCTACTCACCTACTCTAGTGCTATAGTTATGGTAGAGAGGTAAACATTTGAAAAAATGAAGGCTTTGTAAATCATGAATTGGAGAGAAAGAGAAAAAAGAAATCAATCAAGTTTCTTTCCTTAAAACTGTCATCTGCTAAATTCTTTGAATCATGTTGTCAAGATTCATTGCAAAGAAAATGAACTGTTTTGAGGATCAAGCCAAGAGGTAGTACGTCTAAGCTCTTCTCTTTGCTTAACTTCTTCAAGGAATGTTTCATGGTGAGTTCTACACTAATTTTAATTTTCAGGCAAAAAGTTATGGCACGTAATGAATACCATAATGGACAACAAACCCCAGCTCTGTTAAAAGCCAAGGGACTCTGGATAAATCCTACCTTTTTTTGGAATCCAACTCATATCACCTTTTCATGAACTCTTTTCCCTTGACTTTGAGTTGCCTAGCATTTTTGTCCACAGTCCTTCAGATCACATTATCATAAACTTTATTGGTCAGAATTGCATACATAAGTGCCTGCCTTATCTCCTTATCCAGATCAAATTCTGTGTAACATATTTGTGCAGCACAGATTTAGCTATACATTTAGCACTTGCTAAAGGATAGCTGAAATAGAATGAAGTTATATGATTTATCCAGGACTCATTTTCTTCTTCTATAAAAACAACACTAATAATCCCAGTTCCCCAAATGTCTGTATTACCGATCAAATTAACGTGAATGTGATGACAGAAGGCCCCTAATAGTTTATACAGGGAGAAAATAGGCCATTCTTCTCATGGTTAGAAGCCTGTTCCTTGGAGATCCTACATATAAATGAGCAGAAGCCAATTCTCACCAGACTATTTCTTTGATAGTTGATAGGAGAAGGAATAGAACCCTGGTCCCTAAAGTCCTGTTCTGTTACTTCTTTTCGCTTTTCCTTGACACTGGCTGCTAGTCCACAGTACTTGGTTCACCCTTTGAGAAAAAGATGCCAAGAAGACAAATAAGACACTTATAGAACCAGGGAAGGCACTATGCAAACAAACTACATTAAAGAGCGACTTTCACATTTCTAAATCCTGTGCCTAATTTCCAATTTAAATTGGTAGTTTTAAAAAGAGGCCAACATAGAAATCAGTTAAAAGGATCAAAGTAGGATGAAATCAACAAATAACAAAAGTAAGAGATGAACCAAGAGGTAGATTAGAAGGCTATCAGATATAAGATAAATACCTCTCCCTTCAAAATGACATCTTACAAAGATTAACTGGAGAGAGTGAAAGTTTGTTACGTAAGCCACAAATTCAAGTAAATCCCACAAGTTCAAGTAAATCTACAAATTAAAATCTAGTCTTGATTAATCACAATGCAGGAAAAGAATAAACAAATGGATTATAAATTTGCTGCCAAAATTTGCAATAATTTTGGAATTTAATTATTGGTATATTTAATACAAACAAGGGGGAAGCCAAAAAGCAAAAAGAACACCTGCAAGTTAGCAGCAGGAAGGCCATAAAACAGCAAAGAACAAAACTTTACTCCTTAAGGATCATGGTTTTTTTGTGGAAAACATTTTGATGGCCGCTTCCCCCTAGAGATACAAAAACATTCTACAAATGATAAAACAAATATTCCTAAATGATACAGTGAGTGATACAGAGCTATTATGAACAATAATGCTTATTATTTAAGGCACGGTTTAAAGGGTCATTCAAATAATTATTTTATTCCCCATCTTTCAGGCTCTACCCCCACACAAATGTACCCTCCAGTAGTTACTATGGTAAAAACCTATGTATCTATAATCCCTTTTATAAATCAAACCAATGAACGCTCAGACAAAAAACATAAGCTGACATGAATATCCAAGAGAAATTTTATATAGAGCCTAACCAGGAAGAAGTAGAAAAATAAAATACACATGCCCCAAAAGGCCAGAACAATAAATTTAGAAACAAATGCACCTGTGGTTATTAAAAAATAAGTTACTGCCCACCTGGTAAAATTATATAGGACCTCCCTTAAAACAACTAACTTACTCCATATTCATCCTTAATGTTCTTCTCTCTACCTCTACTTAGACAAGGTAGTTCAAAGATTTTAGAGGGAAGTTCTTACTTTAGAGAACTAAAACTCTGGGGAGAATGAGTTAGGCAAGTCCTCACCCAGAATTATTAGTCTCTCATAACATTTGACCATTCATTTGCTCATTAATGCAACAAGTTTATATTTGGCATCACTATGCCTAGTATTATCATAAGCACCTGTGACTCAACAAGCAATAAGAATAGCTAATTCCTACTTTCATGGCCCTTACAATCTCGTGAGATGGATAGTTAAACAAGCAACTACAACTGGGATAAGGTATTGTAACAAGGGAAAAGGAAAAGCTATGGAAGGTATGTAATAGGGGGACTAAGACAGGGAAGTCAAGGAAAAATCTCCACTATCAAGGAACATTTGAGACATGAAGGATGAAAAGGAATTGGTTAGGTTAAGTTTCCCAGGGTACGCACCTAAGCTTCCTCCTTGCTATTCATATGAAGAATAGTACTCCTTCACCTTCTCTCTTATACCAGTTTGCCATCTTTGTTTCAGGTTCATCCTGAATAGCTTTGTATACAAGCAGGAAGTAGAACACTACAGAAAAGTCTATTCTGCCACTGTTCCCAATCATTTGGCGGGCAGACTTAGTTGGACCTAACTTCCAGAAGTAAAGTTCAAGTTAACTCAAATTTACACGTAAGGACAGAGCAAATATGGACGTACTTTCTGCATATGAGATACCACTAAATGACAACAACAACAAAAATTTTAAACCTTTCCTTGTGGGATTGAAAACCGATTTTAAAGATATTTGGTTCTTAAAAAATAAATATATATATTTTTCTGTGTATAGATATATACATATATATGTATAGATATATATATGTAGAGAGAGAGAGAGAGAGAGAGAGAGGGAACTGAAGAGAAGGCATCTAATAAAGAAATATGAAATAAGGCAGTGAACTCAAGTCTGAGAATTTAAAGAGACACCTTAGACCACCTAGCCATTATTAAGTAGAGACATCCTTAGTGAACATGACTGCTATTCTTATTTAATCTCCAACCAGCCAAGGGCCAAGGTATAAGTTATTTCCTTTGCCTAAAGCCATACCCAGAATCACCGCCTTAGCTGGTTATTTCCAAAGGCTCTGACTCACTGACAAATCTCAAGATGATGATAGGGCTTAGCCTCTTTGAATAAAACAACGTGTGTTTAGTGGGTGAAAGACTGTACACTCAGTGTTCCTTACTCCAAAGTTAGAAGATACTTGACAATCTTCTCAAGTGTCTAAATCTGCACAGAAAAATAGGTTTGAAGTATTGTTTGGCCTTAAAAATAAAACGAGGTATTTCAATTTCTCGTAAACACCTTTGGAAGGTAAAAGCATGAACTAGCCTGATATCTTCATCAAAGGGTTGTTTTTACCAGTAGCACCATTACCTCAGTGTCAGCATATAATATACGTAAAAACAGCGCAGTTATTACTCAATTTCTTTTATTAATAAAACAGACAGCAGAAAATACATCAACTTTACAAATGTAATTTATCAAGCAAAGAAAACTAGAAGTATTTTTCATTATAAACAAAACAAAGATCCAAAATTGTTGATCCAGAAAGTAGAAATGGATTCATTTAAAATAAATTAAAGCCATGAATGAAAGAAGTTTCAGGCTGAAGCACATGATGTTAGATGATGGCACCTGCTGACTAAATGTAATATTGCATCCCTATATTAGTCATGAATACCTGAAGGAAGAACAAAGTTTCTGGTAGTGTGGACCTAAAAGATCCCCACAATCTCTTAGGAGTAGGGAGTACAGCAGTGTGAAGAGGAAAATGGTGATCAATGGTCAAGGAAAAATTCTGTACTAAAGAACATAACACAAACAAAAAGCAAGCTGATAGAGGTGTACTAATCAATGTTGGTAATATATAATCCCAAGGAGTCCAAACTTAACTTTCATTTAGTCTTTTGGATTTTAATTTTTAGGTATATTGTATCTAATTTCACCATGAAAAATAAAACTAAAGTAGGATTCACTTGACATAAATTGTCATAAAGGAAAAGTATACTCTGAAAACTAACAGAGAGATTTCATGAATGTTTCTTCACTGAGAAACAGCATGGTTAGGAAAAGAGAATGAGTTTTACAGCCAGGGAAAATTGTGCTCAACCCTCTAACCCTCCTACTTGAGTTGTATGACCTTGAGTACATTGTTCAACACCGCTAAACCTTTTTCCTCATTTATGTACCTTAAAATAATATTTTAAGAACTGGCATATAAGAGGCACTCAACAAGTGACTATTATTAGAATTATTATGGAATTGCTATATTTTTCCCAGGAAGACTTTTGATCAATAAAACTGCATGTTACTATGCCAGAAAATACCCGACCAGTTAAAAATTCCTTAATTCCTTTGGAATTGCTGGTTCTAAGGACTTCTTTTTTGTTCAGCAGAAAGAGTTTTAAATAAGGAAAAAGAACATATTTTTTCAGATATTTTATTTTGTTAACTTCCAGAAGATAGGACATACTACCATTCTGGCATATCTCACATTTAATACCCCATAGGCAGATACATTCCTTTGTCAGATAGGACTGTGCTTTCCCATATATCCGTAACAACCAGCAGAAACTGGCCAGCTTTGCTCAAAATTGTAAGCTGGGCTATCCCATTCTGTTGGTATGATGCAAGGAACAGGTTAATCCCTCCGACATTTAAAATGCATATGCTGTGCAAGAGCTAGAAAATCAGCCAGCACCATCTAACCCTACAATGTTATTCTCACTTCTTTCTGAATCAAATTAGCTAATCAACTCCTTTAACAAGAGGCCATTCTAATACTCCATCAGGTAAAAGAGAAGAGCACAGACTTGTTCTCTTTAAGGCTGGAACACAACTACTGAGCCTTTTCTGAATAAGATCTATTCTTTACGCATGTCCCCGTGATTTCACAAGCTGTGGCATTTAAATAAATTTACAGGCTTGGGATGGTTTCCTAAAGAAAACATGAAGCTTGTATTCGCTGCTTCAAGGAAAGAAGAAAGGAATGGCACCCAACCCAACTAAGCAGAGTAACTGTAACAGCAGTTTCAGAAATGTGCTAACCCAATTTCAGGCGCAGTTTTCTGGCCCTTCAAAGACTGGAAATTAATGCAAGCATCCCAGACTTGATTTCTCTTGGGAATGCAGAGACAGTTAAAATTTTCTCCAAGCTAAGCTTCATATATCTACTTATGTTATTAGAAACAGTGGAATAAAATTAATATAAAAATTTAAAAATAAATATACATACCTTTTGTTTATAAAGTCATTGGCTTCCATTAGAAATCAAGTTTTAAGGAAGGCTACCAACAAAACTTATTTTTAAAAAAAGAAGAAGAAATAACAATGCCCTAGATCACAGAAAATTAGGGGAAAAAACCATAGCTATTATTATGATAAATTCTACAGCAAAATTCAAAACCATTTTGGATTTCTCAGTTATTGGGAATTACACCTATTAATAACAATATCTTTATTATACTTTTTGATTCATCAGTTTTAAAAACCACTATCTGAAAACAACTCTATCAGTTAGACAGAATTAGTTCTATTTTACATATGAAAAACTGAGAAAGATATGTTAAGTGACTTTCCTAACACTACAAAACTAGTTAATGGATAGCCAGAACTGGTACCTAGGTTTCCTAACTCCTAGGTCTTTCTACTAATCTGGAACCCCACTAATTCAATAGGTAAAATTGCACCTGCTCTGACTGAAGTGGATACTGGGGCCAGAGCCCGGTACACCTATGCTCCACCTTTCCTCCCCCATGATGGACTTTGAGGCACTTCTGGGGATCATCATGACTCAAAAAAAAACCAACAACAACAAAACACAGCATAAAACACCACCATCAAAGTTCATATTTCTGACTCATTCCCTATGGGAAATCCATAAAGTTAATCTAATCTAAATATGAACAAGACTAATAAAATAACACTTTTCACAGTTACCACAAACATATATTGATGGGAGTAAAAGTAAAAGTTACATCTGATATGTACCGTTCCAAAGATAATGAATACATAGAGTTTACTAATTACTGAACTACTCCCATGATATTGTGTGATATAACAGGAAGAAAGGAAGAGCATTTCATTCTTTGGCAATACTGTCACCTCATTTACAATGCTGACATAAAGACACTAGTTAAGTCATTTGTTTCCAACGTTAAATATAGCCACCTTTCTTCAAATAAAATTTAACTAAAATCTTAAATGGAAATTATAAGCTATTCTAGTTAAATGGGGTGGAACGGGGTGGGGCAGTGCCAAAAAGTCAGCCAAGCCTCTCCAAAACTGCTGCAGACTCTAGGAACACTAAAATGGAAGAACAGCTGGCCAGAGTAAAGGATTATTTCAAGATTTACCAGCAGTTTCTGAAATATAAATGGTGAACAGCATACACTGTTGATGGACTGACACCTGAAGTAGAAACAGAGGCAACAGCGCTTGATTTTTAGGCATAAATAAATGGACTTGAGTGCAAAGTACAGCATAAACTTCTAGTCCACACCCACGTGAGTAACCATTATATAATAACTCAGTATGCTCTGCAAAAGGACTATTGTCAGAGGCACACACAAGGCTCATAAATCAAAGAAGTATTATTTCTTAAAATACCAGCACAAACTTTCCAGGGTTAGAGCAGTTATCAACTAGCAGGCCAAGTTTATTAATCCCAAGTGCCAAATAGAGAGCAAACCTCAAACTTAACTTACCTTTCAAAATAAACCTTAAATTCGGAAGAGAACCAGGATGAAGATGATTGATAGAGCAAATATAAAACCACCAAACAATGAGAGACTGCAACTACAAAAAGCATCAGGAAAGTCAGAGCTGATCTCAAAGTTTAAATCATACAAGGTCAGAAAAAAAAAAAACACAACAAACCGATAACCCTTGTATCAGCTCCAGAGAAGCCAATATCAGCTCCACTACTTTCTCACCACCAAACACATTATATCAAATAAACTAGCTGTTGTACCTAAACATATATCCTGAAATTGTAACGCATGATAATTTAAAGACTATGTGGTCTTCTGAAAAGGACAGCATACTGGGAGATGACTTTGTTTTCTTCTTGCCTGTGCTACAGATTACCCATGTGAGCTAAAGCAAGAGGAGAAAGGTGAGTAGAAGTGTAATTAAAGCAAATCCTATCAGCAGAAATCATCTAAGAACTATAGTTTCTTCACTCATCTCTGATAAATTACTCCTTATACCAGATATTCTTGCTTTCAAAGAATCAGGGAAGTAAATCAGGTCCTGTAATATTCATGTAATTTACTAACTTAAAGTTAGTAAAAAATAGTAACTAAATACAGAGTAGTCATAAATGGCCCAGGAATCCAAAAATGAAATTTAAGGTAATATACTTTTACTTCTGCCCTGTTTTAAAGAGGTTAAACCAGTAGAAAAAGAGCAGCAAGGGGAAGTCTATATGAATGGATTAGGTTCCACTAAAGTAAACAATTCTCAATTTCAAAGAACATAGTTTGGGCTTCGAAAAACAGATATATGGCTTTTAACTCCTATGAGTCAGTGGTTTCTAGCACAATCAAATTTGAAGTAATTCTTCCTAAGAACAATTCACAAAATCGGGCAGTTTATAATCATTTGACAATCAATCACAGGCATATTCTGAGTATTTTCTGTATGTTCAGTGTAAAATATATATCAGACAGTTCCTGTACTCAAAAAGAAATTAAATTCAACTATAAAAATAAGAAACCATATGGTAGAAGAACTTGCAAAGTATAAAGGGACATGTATTGATAATTGTTAGACTGTGTTACACAAACTAAAGTGCCAGAAGACTATAAAGGAAAGGTTGACCATGTAGTAGAAAAGGCCGTTTCACAGAAACAATAATCAACTAAGTGTTGCTGTCAGTGTGATAGCAGATGTTCTCAAAAGCAAATTAAAAATATATATATATATATATATATATTTATTTATTTATTTGGCTGCACTGGGTCTTAGTTGCGGCATGCGGGATCTACTTCCCTGACCAGCATCAAACCCGGGCCCGTGCATTGGGAGCGTGGAGTCTTAACCGCTGGACCACCAGGGAAGTCCCTCAAATGCAAATGTAAAGGAAGCTAAAACAACTCAGTTTCTATCTATTTCAAACACAGAAAATCTAAGTAAAGGTCACCAGAATCCCACCATACAAGCCTTTTCTTCATGATTCAATTAGAGATCAAATTCTAACTCTTTCTCAGAACGCAAAACCATTTTTAAGTCACCAAAAATCACAGAGTGAAGGTCTTTGAAAATAAAATTCAATGCAAGTGTGGCATCACTAAAGTAAGTAACCAAACAAAATTTAGTTTAACATAAATGGCAATAGGTTCCCAGAGAAAAGATGAACCCAGTGAAAGATGATACCCTGGCTCTTCAGTTTGAAGTAAAATGGAAAAACAGATATGTTAATAAATTTCAATTACCAACAACTTTCACTGGTGAAGCACATTTAGGGACAAGTAGTGTGCTTTGGTTTGTAACCTACCAATGAGAATTATGCTTATTACCAAGATTTTTTTCAATTAATTAATTTTATTTTTGGCTGTGTTCGGTCTTTGTTGCTGTGCGCCGGCTTTCTCTAGTTGCGGCAGTGCAAGGGCTTCTCATTGTGGTGCTCCTCTTGTTGCGGAGCACGGGCTCTAGGCGTGCGGGCTTCAGTAGTTGTGGCACGCGGGCTCAGTAGTTGTGGCTCACAGGCTCTAGAGCGCAGGCTCAGTAGTTGTGGTGCACGGGCGTAGCTGCTCCGCGGCATGTGGGATGTTCCCAGACCAGGGCTCGAACCTGTGTCCCCTGCACTGGTAGGTGGATTCTAAACCACTGCACCACCAGGGAAGTCCCAAGGATTATGCTTCTTAACATGCTATAAGTCAAGCCAATATTGGGATGGAAAAAATATCTATGACCTTCAGTAACAGAGTTGAGTGCTTAAAGGATCAAATATGAAACAGTATCTACTGAATGCATTTGAGTTTCCAGGTAAACTTGATTGAAAAAGAAAAAGTATTCATTAAACACAGTAGCATTTATTTAGGACTTAATTATATTTTGTTTTATATCATATAGAGGCCTGGTTCACTAGAATCAGGGATATTATGTCTAACTACTGTGATGATTTACAGAGTGGGGTAAAGAAAGAAGCCTAAAAGTGAAGGCAACCTAATCTGAGCTGGGGCTGGCAGGTATAATGTCAGACTAAGTGGAGCTCCTGAGAGGAAAATAAAGGCAAAAAGAAGGCGGATAAATTAGTAAGGGGATGTGATGCTTTTATACTGGAGCAAGCAAGTTCTCATACTATAAAAGATGAAAAGAAGTCAATTAAGAGGTCAAGAGACCAAGGTCAATTGCCAAAAAAGTGAAAAGAGTAGTGAGGCACTGACCAATGTGGCCAGGAGCTGAAGAATTGAGAAAATGTTTCACAAAACCTCAAAGGTATACTTAGCCTGTGTACATGCTTTTATTAATCATTTGGAAATCTACCTAATGATAGTAAGTATTATCCCTTTTTAAATAACTGGTACTTTAAGATAAGGAGATTAAAATAAGATTAAAATAAGGAGAATCATCTGACCATAAAAGAAAATAATTTAAGAGGATACATAGTCACCTTGTATATTGTAACTGTGTATTTTTATCAAATTGTAGAATATATTGGTTCTTTCTAAAGCTCAAAATAAATGGCAAAATAATATATTTTGGATGTCAGCATATAATATGCTCAAATAAATGTTAAAGGTCAAAACTAAGGCTACTATAGTATCAGGAAATATTTTAAGTATATAGTATGTTAAGAGAATATGTATGTGACAAAGGAGATTAAAAGTGGTGCTCAGAAAAGGGAGAAAACACCACCATCACATATAAAGGATTTTTGCCAACAATATCATAGATAGTGGTTCTCCCCAAGGGGCGATTTTTGCCCCTGGGGCATTTGTTAATGTGCAGAGCCATTTTGGTTGTCACACTGGGGAAGCAAGGGAGGCATAATTGGGATCTAGTGGCTAGAGACCAACAAGGTGGCTAAACAACATGCAATGCACAGGACAACTTCCCACAACAAAAAATTATCCAGCACAAAACAGCAGTAGTGGGAGACTGAGAAACCCTTCTCTAGGTCTAATGGGAAATATAGGGGTCAGAGAAACAGGCTAAATTAAGAACTTCATGGTAATACAATCAGCAAAATCCAGAACTTGGGAAACTCTACAGGACAAATGACCTAATTTCATAAACTAGTAAAACTGCAAGGGAGAAAACCATGATGGGGATATACAGAGTAAATGAGACTTAAGAATCGTATGAATCATAGACAGTGTGTGGACTAGAACAAAAAACTTTTAAAAAGTTATACAGTTGGGGAAGTTTTAACATTAGACCGTTGATGATGTTAAGATACAATTGTTAATTTTTTTCAGATGTGATAATAGTATTGTGGTTATACATGTAAAGAGACATATGGTTTTTACAGATGATTTTTGGAATTTGCTTCAACAATAATCCAATTGAAGATTTTGATGAAAACTAAATAGCTTTATCGGTCAACTGAAAAAAAAATCAATCAAAATAATGGGGCTAATAAAACTACTGGATTCTTGAATTATAAAAGATACACATTTACAGTTTACATAAAGCTTTGAAAGATAATTTTTTAAAGTAAATATCTGCTAAATTATTACCAAACATTAAAGTGTGTCGAAATTGGAGATTAAGCCCCTGTAAATTTCAGAGAAAGCTATCGTCTCTCTTCTTTCTGAAAACGACTTCCCTTCGCTTTCCACTGGAAAAATAAGACCTTAGAGCAGACCGATGTAGGAGTGATCATACCGGAAAGATTGTCTCTGCAAAGATTCTTATATAAAACCATAACTGGAGTCATCTGGGCAGCAGAACTCTCCCTGGTGACTCTTAGTTCCTACTCCATTCTTTCTGAATACGCTGGCATTGTCACTAGGTCTCTAAAGTATTCTAAAGTGAAGATTTTCCAAACTGCTGTTTGCTTTCATGTCCAAAACAGGCTAACATGAACTATCAAAATTAGGGACCCAAATTAGTTGCTACTACTACTCATTTTTAAATTAAGACACAGGACTTGAAGACATTACTGTTCTTTTCTGTCACAAAATTATGCTAAAAATTTACATGTCTCCAAAATATGCACAGCAATGCCCATATTCCAACATGATTCTATAGGTGTTTCCATGTTGCCAGTAACTTTTACCTGACATGACACACATGACAAAAAAAAAAAAAAGTAAAAACAATCCTATACAGGGTATGTTACTAAGAATAAAACAACCATTCTTAGTAGAATTCTTACCTATGCTCTTCTAAAGAATTAGCAATAACATAGTCAATTCACCAGATCAAATTACTATAGAGATGGCAAATATTAGAACCATGGCTTTATAAAACCTTATAGCTCTTCATTTTGTACCAGCCAGAAGAGAAACATGAGCTGGAAATGTAGGATGCTGCTCCTATAGCCCACATAATTCAGAATTTATCCATGATATAATTAGACATATTAAGAATGAAACCACCAGGGCTTCCCTGGTGGTGCAGTGATTGAGAGTCCGCCTGCCGATGCAGGGGACATAGGTTCATGCCCCGGTCCAGGAAGATCCCACATGCCGCGGAGCGGCTGGGCCCGTGAGCCACGGTCGCTGAGCCTGCACGACCGGAGCCTGTGCTCCGCAACGGAAGAGGCCACAGCAGTGAGAGGCCCGCGTACCCCCCCCCCCAAAAAAAAAGAATGAAACCACCAGACTACACTCTATCAATGATGGGGATTTAAGGTATTAGGCTAGTGACTTTTGAGAAAACTACAAATTAATGGCACATGATATCATAATAGTACTAAGATAGTGGTTTATCATTAAAGAAATAAAAAAGGATTAGAGTATACACAAAACCAGGTGGTACCAAAATAAGTAGCAAAAGAGATCATTAGAATCCTCAAAAAAGAATTTTGACTAAAATTAAAGGAATTATAGGTGACAATGATAGTAGATAAGTTGTAGAAAGAATGAATCTTTTTCTTTAACCATTTAGTTTTTTTTTTTTAATTTATTTAATTTATTTATTTTTGGCTGTGTTGGATCTTCATTGCTGCACGTGGCTTTCTCTAGCTGTGGCGAGTGAGGGCTACTCTTCGTTGCGGTATGCGGGCTTCTCATTGCGGTGGCTTCTCTTGTTGCGGAGAACAGGTTCTAGGTGCACAGGCTTCAGTAGTTGCGGCACACGGGCTCAGTAGTTGTGGCTCGCGGGTTCTAGAACACAGGCTCAGTAGTTGTGGCGCACGGGCCTAAGCTCCACAGCATGTGGGATCTTCCCGGACCAGGGCTCGAACCTGTGTCTCCAGCATTGGCAGGCGGATTCTTAACCACTGTGCCACCAGGGAAGCCCCATTTAGTTATTTTTTAAGTGTGACAGGCATCACGAAATATATACATATTATATACCTTATATATTCATACACATAATATACATTATCTTTAACCTTCAAAATAACATTTAAAAGAATATGTTACTGTGCCCATTTTATGAATGAGAAAGCTGAGGACCATAATGGTTAAGTGACTTGGCCATAAGTATCAGAGGTGGAATTTAAGTCCAGGAATGGTAGGACCCAGAATCTACCATCTTTCCCCTATACCTTTCATGACAACATCATCTCCTTAGGAAAAAGAGGTGCCTTGGCATCAAAGGGTGAGGTATACCCCCAAGAGAAACTAGCCCTAAGTGGCTAACAGTGAGGGAGAGCACCAATCACACAGCAACAGGTAACTAACTAGATGGGTTGCTGAGTTATAACATAAGGTCTGATTGAACTCAAACAGGCCTGTGTCTGAATTCTAGTTCTATCTTCTACTAGTTAGTTCTGTGATCCTGGGCAAGTTACATCACCTCTCCATGCCCAAGTTTTCCTATGTGCAAAGTAGGGATAAGAACAGTACATCGCCACTGGGCTTTTGCTTACCTGTCAGAAAGCAAATGATATCTTTTTTTATTATTATTGGCCTAGCACCCTCTTCTACCATCAACTAAAAAATGTCACTTGCCATCTGGTTTTTCAAGAATTAAGTCACTAGCCACTGCGGACGCCAACCTTTTACACACCCTGAAAGGAGTTCAAGGTGGAGATGAGGAATGAGGCACTCTGTGCTGTGGGAAAAACTGGCAGAACAGGTCTTCAGATAGATATTTTCAGGAGAAAATTTTATGAATCCAATTTTTTGCATCGTATACCTAGAAGAGCACTAAAATCATTAACAGAGACACCTGTTCCTTGTAACTAGCAGCAAACTTCTAACGAGATGTGTGCTTGATTGCTTGCACTCCCTTCACCAAAATCATATATCTACTGACCTCCCCTGCTACCTCTTCAGAGCAGTTCCTCAGAGCTATCTGAGAGGCTGTCTCCCAGGCTACAGTCCTCAGTAAGTCCCCAAATAAAACTGAACTCACAGCTCTCATGCTGTGTGTTTTTTTTCAGTCTACACTTGGTTGAGAGGAAAAGAAATTACAGGTCAGAATGGTATTAGATAAGTTTGGGTAGAAAATAATATTATGGTAAATATTCTGAATTTTCAAAATACCATGCTGATAAGGTAACTCACATTAGTTAGATAAGGTAACATCACATTACATACTTACAGGAGCCTATAAACAAAGAACACTCTTAAGAGACTAGACAGGTAGGGAAAGGTCTTGTTTAAATTTGAATTTATACAGGTCCTGAAAAAGCACGATTCTCTGAGATATTCATAGATAACTTTAAAGTTCTTCCCGACAGGTTCAATACAAAATTCCTATTTAACCTCCCTGGAATGTAACCATCAACAGAAAAGATACAGGTATAATTTACTTATCTATAGAGCACAATCACATATACTATAAAGAAATTCACTAGGCTTATAATTAACACTAAAAATCTTGTACATATTTCCTTTAGTTGAAAAAGATCCTACCTAGGTCTAGCTTTTTCTTGTGCAGATTGCAAGTAAAATAAAATATTGTCTCTAGCAGATTTAAATCCAAACACAGTGCAAAGATTTCTTCTACAACTTCATTACCCAAATACTGCTAATTATGGTTTAAAATATATATGGAGAGCATTTTTGACCAGAAAATATTAACACAAATATTTATTAATAAATTTTAAATCCTAAATGAAATAATGATCTTAACATTCTAGAATGGTGTCCAATAATGAGAAAGAACCTAAAACATTATCAAAGAGTTTAATTTTAAACCTCATTCAATTTCTTAATTAACCTTTTTCCTTATTATTAACCTGATGCAGTATAGCATTTTCTTGGACATATGCCAAAAATGAATCATTCAAGCCCTTCAGCCGTTTGTATGACATTTCAAAGTAAACAAAGAGAAAATAAACATTTCATTTTAATGAGTAAAAATAAAAGAAATAAACATTACTACTTTCAAGCTTAGAAGGACTCTTTAGGAATAGGAAAACAAACAAACAAAGCACGTGAAAATGTGGAAAATACTAAAATCGATGAAGAATAAGAAATACAGATATCTCCAACACATAAAAATAATCTCTGAGAACACTTCTTGTATATTTTGGTGGGGGGGTATTTTTTCCTATGCAAGTAAATATATATTTCTAAAATTTGGATTATGATGGTTGCACACTGTGAATGTACTAGATGTCATTAAAAGTGGATTTTATGGACTTCCCTGGTGGCACCGTGGTTAAGAATCCACCTGCCAATGCAGGGGACACGGGTTTAAGCCCTGGTCTGGGAAGATCCCACATGCCACGGAGCAACTAAGCCTGTGTGCCACAACTACTGAGCCCACATGCTGCAACTACTGAAGCCCTCACACCTAGAGCCCGTGCTCCGCAACAAGAGAAGCCACCGCAATGAGAAGCGCGTGCACCACAATGAAGAGTAGCCCCCACTCGCCACAACTAGAGAAAGCCCACTCGCAGCAATGAAGACCCAACATAGCCAAAAAAAATTTTTTTTAATAAAATAAATAAATTTTTAAAAATGTGGATTTTATGTTATATATATTTTACAAGAATAAAAAAAATTTTTTTAATTTGAATTTTACTACATATACTATATATACAGTTCTGTATTTTGCTTTTTTCTCCCCACACTGAACATTATCTCATTTTCTAATATCATTAAATAATCTGTAAAAACATTGATTTTTTTAAAAATAGTGATTGTAGAGTATTTCATAGAGTGGATCTAAACATTTGTATGGTTATTCACTTATTCTCCCTCACAGGTCCCCATTCATTCACCTATTATTAGACATTCAGTTGTTTCTAATTTTCCATCACATAAATACCATAATATTTACATAAATAAATATTTGTAGAATCTCAGGTTGCTTCCTTAGGCTAAATTCCTATGAGTACCCCTTCTTCCCCACAACACACACACACTCAAATTTTCTTTTTGTTTTTGGATATCTTTTAAGTAATAAAAGTTTACGCTGTGCCACTGTTTTTTTCCCTTATCTCATTTTCCTCTCTTCACTCCTCAGAGGTACCTACTATTTACCACCCCATGCATATCTTTTAAGTGATCTGGATATTTTTTTAAACTTTTTATAAATGGTATATGTGAAATGCATTTCCTTCCTTTGACTGCACAGGAATCAAACTCAGCTACCAACACTTACTGTGGAGACTGAAGACCCACAGTTTTAAACTCATTCATCACTTTGCTCTTTGATTCCATTTCAGGTTCACAGACAAGTTTATCATTTATTAATGTGGCTAAGCCTTTTGAGTTTCTATTTTTTTATTACTATTATCATTTCCACTAGAGCAGCAAGAGTGTAAAGTATGAATTTACAAGAATCATGTTATTCAGAAGTACTCACATACTCAATTGTTAAAAGCAAATAAAAATGTGAAACTAGAATTAAAACACATTCTAAAAAAATATTTAAACAGACTGCTAAAAATACTTTACCCTCATAATTTGTTCACCAAGTTACTCAGCTTACACCGGTCCCCACTTCATGTAAAGGAAAAGGAAGCACTTGGTATAAATAACATTAGAAGACTGATCTTAGAATATCTAACTTACAGTTTCTACAGCTATCCTCCTTTGTTATCAATATTCAAAAGGTTAAAAAAAAAGCAAAAAAAATTTCAAAAATTATGAGTTAGCAACTTGCTTAGAGTCTCATAGAAGAATTAAAAACTACATTATAGGATGGGGTTCTTTCACTCTAAAATATAATGTCTAAAGAAAATATAACGTCAAAAACAAAAATTCATTCAACCCCTACCTCACTCCATATATAAAAATTAACTCAAGATGGATCAATGACCTAAATACTTACACTGACCTATTTCTCTTAACCTAAATAGGGGTAAATCTTTATGACTCAGATTTGGCAATGGATTCTTAGACTTCACATTAAAAGCATGAACAACAAAAGAAAAAACAGATAAACTGGACTTCATAAAAATTTAAAACTTCTGTGTATCAAAGGGCATTACCAAGTACATGAAAAGACATCATATAGAATAGGAGAAAATATTTGAATCATATATTTGATAAGAGTTTAATATCAAGAATTTATAGGGACTTCCCTGGTGGCACAGTGGTTAAGAATCCGCCTGCCAATGCAGGGGACACGGGTTTCAGCCCTGGTCTGGGAAGATCCCACATGCCACAGAGAAACTAAGCCCGTGTGCCACAACTACTGAGCCTGTGCTCTAGAGCCTGCAAGCCACAACTACTAAGGCTGCGTGCTGCAACTACTGAAGCCCATGCACCTAGAGCCCAGGCTCCGTGACAAGAGAAGCCACCGCAATAAGAAGCCTGCGCACCGCAACAAAGAGTAGCCCCTGCTCACCGCAACTAGAGAAAGCCTGTGCGCAGTAACGAAGACCCAACGCAGCCAAAAATAAATTAATCAAACAAATTTTTTTAAAAAAGAATATATAAAGAACTCTTAAAACTCAACAACAAAAAAGACAACCTATAGGGTTGTTTTGTGTTTTTTTTGTTTTTTTTTTGTTTTTTGGCTGTATGCGGACCTCTCACTGTTGTGGCCTCTCCCGTTGCGGAGCACGGGCTCCGGCCACGCAGGCTCAGCAGCCACGCAGGCTCAGCGGCCATGGCTCACCGGCCTAGCCGCTCCGCAGCATGTGGGATCCTCCCGGTCCGGGGCACGAACCCGTGTCCCCTGCATCGGCAGGCAGACTCTCAACCACTGTGCCACCAGGGAAGCCCCAACCTATAGTTTTTTAAAGTATGAATGCCTTTAAGCATATAGCAGTCTTTTCTTTTCTTTTTTTCTTTTTTTGCTGCGCTGGGTCTTCGGTGTGGCACACGAGCTCTTTATTGCAGGCTTCTCTCTAGTTGCAGAGCATGGGCTTCTCTAGTTGTGGCATGCGTGCTCCAGAGCACACAGGCTCTGTAGTTGCAGCGTGCGGGCTTAGTTGCCCCACAGCATGTGGAATCTTAGTTCCCCGACCAGGTATTAAACCTGCATCCCCTGCGTTGGAAGGCAGATTCTTAACAACTGGACCACCAGGGAAGTCCCTAGCACTCTTTTCTACAGGAGTTATTTCTACACTCACACTTTATGGCCACAGAGGGCAAGCTATAAGATATGTTCTTCAACTTTGCTTCCATGGTGGTGTTTTCATCCTTCAGCTTAATAGAAAGGCTAATGTCATAAACTTTATGATATAAAGGTACTGATCTCCTTGACTCAAAGAGTTTATATGAAGAGGAAAATGGAAACTTTCCACTGAATTCAGCATGTAAAGTAAGTGAGGCAGTGCTATCGTCAATACTTCTCCAATCTTGTACTCTTCATTTCTCCAATCCATCACTGACTCCCTCCCAGCCTGCCTCCCTCACACTCTTTATTCACTTGCCCACTAAAGGTCCACAATTCTCAAAGTTCTGCTCTTGGCCTTCATTCTGCTCCTCAATAACTTCTTAAATTCCATGGCCACTGAATAAATGCTCATGACTCCTAGACCTTTCTTTTTGCCAAGTCTACACCACTGAAACCCAGACCCAAATTTCCAAATTCCTAATAAACATCTCAAGAATGGTTTAACAAAAGGAGCCAGAACTTGTTGGTTTTGAAGATTCTCAGTCTTTCCAGATGCAAACAATATTAAAGTAAGAAATGGCTTCCAAGAAAAGTTCAAATCCAAGGCATTGCCAAGAATACATGGTCCAAAAGACAAGGCTGAGAGTATAGCTATAAAATTCTTTGTTACAGCCTCAGAAAGCTCTAAGATGGTGACTCTGAGTACTATTCAGTTAGACAAAAGATCTTCTAAAGATTTAAAATGTATGACTCACAGAGTCTTTTAATCAAACACTAGAGTTTCTAACATGCTAAAAGCCATTGTCCCTTAGCAGAATCCTAAAACAGAAAATGGCTTATCTCACATAGAGAGTTTTAGGTGTGGCTTTTACCTAATGGAGTGAGCTCAAATAAGATTTACAGGAGTGCCATAAAGTTGTTAAGAGAATTATACAGGCAGAAAAATCACCCATCTGGACTGAAAGGAGCAGAAAGAGTACAAAATGAAGAGTCCTTTAGGTGTCCAAACATCTACAAGCAGGAAATAGGTAGAAGAAACTACACAGCTGCAAATGCAGGCTACCTTTCATAGAAAACGAAAGAGAATGCAGAGTGTAGAAGTAAAAGCCCAAGAGATGGCGCTAAGAGCCATGGAGAGTTACTCCCAGACTTTAAATTCTAATCAAGGAATTACCAGCCTATGCCCTACGAATTTTAGAAGTGGTATGAAGTAATGACACCTTTGTGCCAACATCTTCCCTCTCCTTGAACAAGAGTACCTATAGTGGTTAACTTCTTCTTACTCAACCATTGCATTCTGGGTGTTTGCAGAGCAGATAATTTGCCTCCTTAGTTTCACAGGTCTTCAGACAGAGAGGCAATGGACCCAAAGGGCTAAAATTAAGGAACTACATCTAAGAAGCCTCATCCAAACCTAGACTTGATTTAGATGACAACATCCTGGACTATAAGCTGATGCTATAAAGGAGAGATTTTTGCAGGATATTGGGAGAGGGTGAGTGTATTTTACAGGTGAGAGGAGTGTCAATAATTTTGGCTAGAAAGTGAACTGTGGTGGTTTGAAATATGTTCACAAATTCTTTGACACCTCCCTCAAAACGTAGAGCCTAATTCCCCTCCCCTGGAGTGTAACTCACTTCTAACAATAAGAAAAAAAAAAGTGACTTGCAAAGAATAGAGTAGGGAAAGGGAAAAATATTAACTTTACAATGGAAAAACCTGGTAAATGCTACTACCTTAACATGTGATAAAGATTAACATCAACAGTGATGCCATGTGTACTGCATTTATCCCCTAATATGGTGTGACAAGAAAGGCACTTCACCTCTGTTGAATTCTTTTCCAAAACCCACAACCCCAGTCTAAAAATGAGAGAAAAACAACAAACAAGCCCAGATTGAGGGAAATTATACAGGATATCTAGTCAGTACTCTTCAAGACTGTTATGGTCATGAAAAAGAAGGAAAGATGAGAGACTGTCACAGATTAGAGGAAACTGGGGAGAAATGCAATTTAGTTTATTTAGCAATTCAGTGGTACTCTGGATTGGATCCTAGAATAGAGAGGAAAAATAAACGGAAAAACTAGTGAAATACAAATAAAATCTGTAGTTTAGTTAGTAACAATATATCAGTGTTAGTTTCTTATTTTTACACATATACCATGATAATGTAAAATGTTAACAGGGAAAACTGGATGAGTATAAGGGAACTCGTAGTATCTTTGCAACATCTGTATAAATCTAAAATTATTCAAAAATAAAGTTAACCTAAAGCCAGAAAAAAAAAATCATACCTATTTCAGAGAGTTGGTAAGAGAACTGAGTCAATGCATAAAATATGTTTAGAACAGTACCTGGAACACGGTGAGGATATAATAAATAATAGCTATAGTTATTCTGATATTTAACACTCAGCATGTATTTGCTAAACAGATGAAAACTAAAACATACAATAACAAGACAACAAGAGCTAACTTCATTAATTTCATACTTGATATACTGCTCTATCCCTCATTATTTCCCAGCAAAAATAAACTGTGACATATATTTACTTTTTTTTTTTTTTTTTTAAAGCATAAGTAATGGTGTTTAAGTCAGAGACTAGGTCATACAAGGCACTGTGGCTTCCTGCTTACTTTTTCTCTCTTGGATCATCCACTGTGGAAAAAACCAGTTGCTATGTTACTTAGTGGCCAACAAAAAGAAAGGAATTCAGGCCTCTTCCGACAGCCATGAGTGAGCCTGGAGGCAGATCCTCCAGTCCCAGTCAAGCCGTGGGATGGCTACACCTTGGCCGACACCTAGTGCAACTCATGGGGGACCCTAAGCTAGAATCACTTACCTAAGCTGCTCCCAAATTCCTATCGCAATTCCTATGTGAGATAATAAATGTTTCTTGTTTTTTAAGCCCCTAATATCCGGGGTAATTTGTTATGCAGTAGCAGATAACTAACACATGGATTCTCTCCCTCATCAATTCATCCAAAAATTTATCAAACACCTACTTTAATATTTTGAGGCTATAAGGGATACATATATTAATGATAAATTGTAGGCTTCTTGGGAATCCCCTGGTGGTCCAGTGGTTAGGACTCCCACGCATGCGTTTGATCCCTGGTCGGGGAACTAACATGCTGCACAGTGCAGCCAAAAAAATACATACATACATATATATATATATATATACACACACACACACACACACACACACACACATATATATATATCGGCTTCTTGAAGGCATAAACTAACAAGGCACTGTAGTGGACATACACTGGTTTTGTTTGTCCAATATACCTAATTCCTTTGGGAAACTACTCCTCACCTATTCCCTGTAGTATCAGCTGTCAATCTGTACCTTACCTTACCCCTGGTTAAAGAGCTGGGCAAATACTGCAAGTTTCAATTACCCTAATTCCTGTAAACAGTGACTTCTCCATGGGTAGCTATGTGACCTAAGCAGGGTAAATAAGAATTTCAGCCTTTAGTCAATATATATACGTTGGGAAGAGAGAAGTACCTCTTTCCACTGGTATTGCAAAGCTGAAAAGGTAAGTCTGGGCTTGACAGCCATCATTTTACCTCCACAGGGAGTAAGTTTGTTTACAGAATGACATGAACAGAGTCAGAGAGAGCCAAGAGGTATCTGAAGCCAAGAACCACTTTTGGGCTTCCTAAGTACATAACCTGCTAATCTCCTTTTTTTTTTGCTTAAGTTAGACACTAATGTAGGTGCTTTGTTTTTCATTTTAAATCTAAGTTGTATGAAATGCCAAAGAAAGGTTCAAATATCCTGAGAATTCAGATTATCTGATCCAGCTGAGATAACTAGGGAGGAATTCATGGCAAAGATAATCAGTAATATGAACTCTAAAGAAGAGAGAGAATTTAACCAAGTGAAAATGGGGATGGATAAAGAACATTCCAAGTAGCAACAGAAAAGGATATGCATGTATGGAAAATACAGTCCCTCTTGGTAGGACTGTACAATATAAATAGGTGATAGAGCATGGAAACCTTAAATTCTATTCCTAGAGGGCTAAGCTGTTTTTTCTAGACTAAGGGAATGTGTGAGGGGGAGTTATCTATCATAGGATAACTGGTCAAACTCACTTTGTTTTTTTGTTTAATTTTTTTATTTTTATTTATTTTTGGCTGTGTTGGGTCTTTGTTGCTGCGCACGGGCTTTCTCTAGTTGCGGGAGCAGGGGCTACTCTTCGTTGCAGTGTGTGGGCTGCTCATTGCGGTGGCTTCTCTTGTCATGGAGCATGGGCTCTAGGCACGCAGGCTTCAGTAGTTGTGGCATGTGGGCTCAGTACTTGTGGCTCGCGGGCTCTAGAGTGCAGGCTCAGTAGTTCTGGTGCACGGGCTTAGTTGCTCCGCAGCCTGTGGGATCTTCCTGGACCAGGGCTCAAACCCATGTCCCCTGCATTGGCAGGTGGATTCTTAACCACTGCACCACCAGGGAAGTCCCAAACTCACTTTGTGATCAATGTTGTTTGGATGTCACCACTCAATTAGCTATGCACTCATGAGCTTTATCATCATAATTCAGTTCTTGTTTCTCTACTATAACCACAGACTATTAAATGACTTATTAAAATTCAGATATACTTCCACTATTATTGACTTCCTCTAATCTACTTAAGTTAATAACCCTGACAATGAAAAGGATGTTGAACTTATTTGGCAGTTAATCTGAGCTCATTCCTAGTGACTACCACTCATTATTAAGTGCCACCTGTAACTTGGGTGATAATACTGAGCTCTCTTTAATTACAGACAGAGCTATCTAGAAAGTTCAGAAACATGATAAAACTGAAACTTAGCTTCTAAATTCAAATGTCCCACCTTCTGTTCCCTCAACTGAGAAATCATTTTTAAAAAATCCATTCAGGGGGCTTCCCTGGTGGCGCAGTGGTTGAGAGTCTGCCTGCCGATGCAGGGGACACAGGTTCGTGCCCCGGTCCAGGAGGATCCCACGTGCCGCAGAGCGGCTGGGCCCGTGAGCCATGGCCGCTGAGCCTGCGCATCCGGAGCCTGTGCTCCACAACAGGAGAGGCCACAGCAGTGAGAGGCCCGCGTACCACAAAAAAAAAAAAAAAAAAAAAAAAAAAGCATTGAAATTCTGAGACAATGCTACAAAATGGATGAATCTTAAGACATTATGCAAAGCAAAATAAGCCAGACACAAAAGGGCAATTATTGTGTGATTCCACTTACATGAGGTACCTTAGTAGAACAGGCAAATTCAAAGACACAGAAGGTAGACAGAGATTACCAGGAGCCAGAGAGAGGTGACAATGGGGAGTTATTGTTTAATGCGTGCAGAGTTCCTGTTTGGGATAATAAAAAAGTTCTAGACATAGAGAGTGGTGATGGTTACACAACGCTGTGAATATACTTAATACCACTGAACTATACACTTAAAAATGGTTAGATGGTAAATTTTATGTATGTATAGTTTACATAATAAAAAAAAGTGCTAAGAATGGGCTTGGGTCAGAGGCCTTCATCTTGGCAGTAGAGCAGCAGCATACATGGAATGAAGCCCACAGCCCACCAGCCAGTACACAAATACTACACAAACACAAGCCGTTTCAACATTTCTGGGCAGGATACACTGTCACCCTGAGTTTAGCACAAAAATTGTTTCCAAATCCTCTTAAGGCTTGGTTTCCTGGCTTCCTCTCAAGCACCCCAACTGTCCACAAGAATAGAACCAAAGAGCCTGAATGGTAATAATCTGAAAGAAGTCCAACACCAGGGGCTGCCTATTGGCAGGATATTAGTCAGAAGCCAAGGACTTCAGCTGTGCTAAAGCCCTGTTCTCACAGGTGCAACGAGTTTGCAAAGACAAACACTCATATCTCTACCTCTTTAAATCTTTATATTGAAGCATAATATACATACAGAAAAGGGTACATCATAAGAAACAATGACTTTTTTTAAAGCCTGTTAGGTAAAATTTAAGCTCAATAATCTCAAACGCATCTTTCATAAACTGGGGGTTTTTAAATAAAATTACTTCAGCACAAAAGCATTTTCTTAACTGCCAAATGTTAATTTCTTTTGATTTACTTTTTTCCCCAGTGGGAAGGGCTGGGGAAAAACTTAAGTTGTGTATTAGATGGCCAATTTACCAATAAGACTGTTAAACAAAGACTAGAGTTACCAATTTACACTAACATATTCATGCAAAAAAGTTATCCCCACTTCCTCACTTTCTTTCACTTTCTACATCCCTTCCAACCCATCCCAAAGCAACTCATCTACAATACATTAAAATGTTTCTTCTATCTGCTCACTTCTCTCCACATTGACTGTTAAAATTATCTCCATCTTCCTGGCTAATATTATATTACCTGGACCAGTACCATAGTGCCCTCTAAGCGTTCTCTTGGCTTCACTTTTTTCCCTTTTGGCACAATAATGGTTTGTATTATCTCTGGGCATGCCATTTTTTTTTTAATTTATTGTATTTATTTATTTTTGGCTGCATTGCTGTGTGTGGGCTTTCTCTAGTTGCGGCGAGCGGGGGCTACTCTTCCTTGCGGTGCATGGGTTTCTCTCATTGCAGTGGTTTCTCTTGCTGCGGAGCACGGGCTCTAGGTGTGCGGGCTTCAGTAGTTGTGGCACACGAGCTCCAGAGTGCAGGCTCAGTAGTTGTGGCGCACTGGCTTAGTTGCTCCGTGGCATGTGGGATCTTCCCAGACCAGGGATTGAACACGAGTCCCCTGCATTGGCAGGCAGATTCTTAACCACTGCGTCACCAGGGAAGGCCCTGGGCTTGCCAAATTTTGAAACATGTTACAATAAAATTTAAAAAGGAAGGAGATTGTCATAATTGTGGAAAAGAGGTAAAAATGTGGAATGAAGATTGTCAGAAGTCCACGTAACCCCATTTTGAAGTGGAGTATTAATTTTGGCTCTGTTCATTCTGTATACCTAACCTGCTAACAGAATGAAGGATTAAGTTTTGGGGTTTTTCTGTTTTTACCTTGAGATCCCGTTTTACCTAACTACTACCACACAGAGATTTGTAAGCAAAAGAGAATAGCTTTTAATGTGCAAAAAAACAGTTCCAACCATAGTGATTTTTTTTAATGAGTTCTCAGTATCATGGCTTCACTCTTGATTATATTATTCATCCTTCACACATGAATCAGGGATCCTATGAGGACATAAATCACATTGCATCAGTCCCTTGTACAAAGCCCTCCAATGGTTTCCTATTATACTTAGAATAAAAATTCAGATTTCCTACCAAGGCCAACTTCTTGCCTTTGCTGTTCCCTCTGCATGTATTTTGTGCTCTCAGATCAGCTTGCCTCCTTAGAGAAGACTTCCCTCTCTCAAACGAAAGCAAAAGCCCTTTTTTAAAGGCTTTTAAATAATTTTTTAGATCTCCAGTGAGTCTGATGCCCAGTGATGCTGAGAACCACTGTAGTAAATGAGTCTTGCTTTTGCTTACAATGATTTTTCTGCCAATTTACTTCTTGGTACCTGTTACCACCTGTGGTTTAAGAAACTGGAAAACCAACAAGTAGGAAGAAGAGGAAGGAAAGAAGGAAGGGAGGGAGGGAGGGAGGAGAAAGAAAGAGAGACGAAGAGAAGAAGGGAGGGAGGGAGAGGGAGGGAAGGAGAGAGGGGGAGAGGGAGGGAAGGAGGGAGGGAGGAAGAAGGAGAGAGAAGGAGAGAAAGAAAGAGAGAGGGAGAGAGGGAGGAGGAAGGGAGGAAAGAAGGGAAGAAAGGAAGGAAGGAAAGAAGGAAGGAAGGAAGGAAGGAAAGGAAGGGAGGAAGGGAGAAAGGGAAGGACAACCTGTACTAATCCAGTGCCAAAGGTCACACCTATGTGCTAAACACAAAGGTTATGTTCATAAACTCTAGAGAAGTCATACTACCTGTACCAACTTTTTTGTTTTTCTTAGTTCATGACATTTAACTCTGAATCAGAGTTGAAATCAGAGAAACCAAATGCAAATGTACCTCCTTAGAGCTGCCTTCCTCAGCTTACTGGGTAAAGAGAGCCATTTCGTCTTCTGAGCTTTGATAAGGCTCTTCAGTCTCTGATACACTTTCTTACACTAATTACTACTGTTTTTTGTTTACTGTCAGCTCCTTAGGATAAGAGACTTGGCCATATTGTTCACTGATACATCCTCAACACCTACACAGTGCATGATACATGGTAGATGCTTAGTAAAATAGTGAATTATATGATTCATTTATTCATTCAACAACTATTTCCTGAATATCATGTGCCAAGCAGCATCCTAGACTTTGAGAATACAGCTGTGAACAAAACAGCAATAATCCTCACCCCATTACATGCTAATGTGGAGCACAGACAAGATTAATAATTACAATAAAATATACAGCATGGTAGATAGTAATAAGTGCCAAGAAGAAAAAACAAAGCAGAAAAAACTAATCTATGATGATAAAAGGTAGATCAGTGGTTGTCTAGGAACTGTGCTGGAGAGAGATGGATTGTACAGGGGAAGAAGGAGACTTTTAAGGGATGATGAACACATTCTGTCACTTGACTGCCATGGTGGTTTCACAAGTGTATATACCAGCCAAAATTAATCAAATTGGACACTTCAAATGGATACAGTTTATTGTATGGAAATTATAGCTCAATAAAGTTTTCAAAAATTAAAGCAGAAAGTGGAGGACTGAACTTTTAGAGAGGTGGTCAGTGAAAGCATTATTGAGAAGATGAATTTTTTTTTTTTTTTTTTCCGGTACGCGGGCCTCTCACTGTCGTGGCCTCTCCCGTTGCAGAACACAGGCTCCGGACGCACAGGCCCAGCGGCCATGGCTCACGGGCCCAGCCGCTCCACGGCATGTGGGATCTTCCCGGACCGGGGCACGAACCCATGTCCCCGGCATCGGCAGGCGGACTCTCCACCACTGCGCCACCAGGGAAGCCCCCGAGAAGATGAATTTTTTAAAAAAGACCTCAGGAAAGTGAAAAGGCTAACTCTACAAATATCTGAGTGAAGACCAATCCAGAGAGAGGGAACAGCAAATGCACAGACCCTAAAGAGGGAGCACGCTTAGCATGATCCATGAATCAGCAATCAGCATGGGTCTAGCTATAGCAGACTGAGCAAGGGAGAAAGCTATTAATCTGACTGTGAAACGAAGCCTCTAGAGTGAGATGAGAGCCATGAATACATTAACTGACTTAGGCTTTAACACAGTCACTCTGTTGACACACTGCTGTGTGTTGAGAATAGGCTAAAGAGCAGATGCAGAGAGGTCAGTTAGGAGGATGTTATTATAATCTAGGAGAGAAGTAATGGTAATCTGAACAGAGTAGAGGGGAGTAGTGAAAAGTAATCAAATTAAACCCAACAAGATTTGATGATGGACTAGATGTGGGCATGAGAAAAAGAGGATATGAACCGGAAGAATGGAGGTACCACTGACTGAGATGATAAAAAATATAGGAGGAACAAATATGGGAGGCAAAGAAGGAACTTAGCCTGGGGCATATTCAATTTTTTGATACCTTTTTCACATTTAAATAGAGTTCTCAAGTATGTCATAAGTATATACCTGGAATTTAAGGGAGAAATCCAGTTTAGAGATATAAATTTGGGAGTTGTTAGGCTATAGAAGTATTTAAATCCATAGAACTGGGACTTCCCTGGTGGCGCAGTGGTTAAGAATCCGCCTCCCGATGCAGGGGGCATAGGTTCAAGCCCTGGACATGCCGCAGAGCAATAAAGCCCGTGTGCCACAACTACTGAGCCTGCGCTCTAGAACCCAAGAGCCACAGCTACTGAAGCCCACGCACCTAGAGCCTGTGCTCCACTACAAGAGAAGCCACCGCAATGAGAAGCCCACGCACCGCAACGAAGAGTAGCCCCCACCTGCCGTAACTAGAGAAAGCCCGCACGCAGCAAAGAAGACCCAATGTAGCCAAAAATAAATTAATTAAAACAAACAAAAAACTAAATGAGATCACCTAGGAAGTGTGTTGGAGATAGGGAAGAAAACAGGACCAAAGACTTAAGCCCAGGGACACTCCAACACTGAGAAGTGGGGTGAATGAGAAAGAACCAGCAAAAAAAAGAGATATGAAAAGGGAAAAAAAAGGAACGGACTAGAAAATTAGGGGGAAAATTAGGCAAATGTGTCATGGAAGACAAGTATTTCAAAGAAAAGAGAAGTCAAGTATGTCAAATGTTGACTCATGGATCAAGTCTCAAAAGGCTGTAATTTAAGACCAAAATAAATGCAAAATCGTTATATAAATTTTTGAACAGAGGCTTGGTTAAGAAAACCAAGCACATTAATAGTAGAGCATTCTAGTCTTAATACATCAAAAATATTAAGTACCACTTATTATTACACAATTCTTACATAAAACATATCCCCAAATGTCTACTTTTTAATGGGTAAATTATCAACTACTGAAAAGTTCTGATTTTAATTGTTTCAAAACTAGATGACCACTTACATTTTTTTCCCCACTGGCTATTACCTATTCTCTGTTATGAAATATTCATTCTAATTAGTAACGTTGAAAGTTTTTTAGCATCTTTTTCTCTTTTGTAAAACATTTCCTTCTGTACAAGGTATTTTTTGTAAATAGCTAATTCAGAGTTAGTCAGAATTTAAATATTAAGTTGTGGATCTCCATGTTTGTTTTTTAGCAAAAATGAACACAATGAAAATCACAATGGCTTTCGAGGAGGACCAAATTTTTTATTCTATTTATTTTCTGTGTTGTTATAGACTTTAGGCACTGTCCTTCTACAAATTGTATCTTGGAACTCTAAGTTTAGGACCACGACTTTAGAAAACAAACTATTATGAAACACAACTTTGAGCTACAAAAATGGGTTGACCCATTCAGAATTAAAGTTTAAATAAACTCAATGTTCAAAACCTGATATAAAATGGAAAATTCCTTTATTTAAAAAATAAGTGGGACTTCCCTGGTGGCGCAGTGGCTAGGACTCCGCACTCCCAATGCAGGGGGCCTGGGTTCGATCCCTAGTCAGGGAACTAGATCCCACATTCATGCCGCAACTAAGAGTTTGCATGCCGCAGCTTAGGAGTCCACCTGCAGCAACTAAGAACCAGTGCAACCAAATAAATAAATAAATATTTTTAAAAAAGTATTCTAAACTGATTTAAGCATCCTCAAGCTGTTAAATTTCATCAATCCGTACTGACAAAGGGTGGTTTGTTTATTAGATTAGCTTGACTGATTTCTCTGGAGGCTTTCCTTTATTACATTGTTAAAAGTGAAAATCCAACCTTAAAAACAAGAATTATCAGAAATAGACCAAGCATTACAGCGTGTATAACCAAATAAGATTATCTAAACTTTCCTCCATAGCTATTGAGAATAAAGCAACATGATCTCAAAATGGTAAGTGTTAATAAAATAAAATGGCATTTTATTTACTCTCTATATCCCATCTTTACAAACTTTCCCATATATTGGTACACATATAAATGTATGTATGTATGTAAGAGAGAAAGGGCATGAGAAAGAGAATGTGCTTTAAATTTTCCTTCTTCTATGACACAAAGCAGGGAGTTGTGGTGGCTCTGCTCCGGCTTATGAAGCTACAATGCTATACGTAAGAGAGCTCAGCATAAACTGATTATTAATCATAGGTTTTAGCAGGTTCTTATTCCTTACCACCAGAATTATACAAGGAGATCAGTGTACCTTGTTGTAGAAGGAATTGTGGAAATTAAAAATAAGTGATTACTTTCTTTTGAGATTAGATGTTTACCTATGTTTTGGACAAAATGCTAGCCTTTTACTCCAGAGCCTAACCTGTCTTGATCCTAGAAATCAGAGTGTGTCTACCACTGTATATACTCTTTTTTTTTTAACCATTGCATATAGTCTCTTGATATGTGATATTCTCTTATCTAACTGCTTGAAAATGACAGAATTGAGCATATGATGAGTTGGCCAGAAAAAAATTATATCAGTAAAGGTAGATTCTATCTTCTTCCCTGTGTCTGCTGAAAACACAACCCCAAACTAGAAGAGTTCTGGTACACTAAAACGTAAGACTAGAAAAGGCAATAACATTATTCATTGTTTTAAAAAGACAATATGGACTTCCCTGGTGGTCCAGTGGGTAAGACTCTGCACTCCCAATGCAGGGGGCCTGGGTTCGATCCCTGGTTGGGGAACTAGATCCCATATGCATGCCGCAACTAAGAGTTTGCATGCCACAATTAAAGATCCTGTGTGCCGCAACTAAGACCAGTGCAGCCAAAATAAATAAATACTAAAAAAAATAAAAATAAAAAAGACAATAAAGAAAAAGAGATTTATATTTCAGGATCTCTACAGGCAGGGAATCTCTAAATGCTTATGAAAGAACAATTCAGCAGAAGAAAGAAGAAGTAATTTACTACTAAATGGTTTAGCACAGAAGCTGTGGCTAAATGTTTCCTCACAAAACATCTTACTGGTTTTGAAAAACAGGAAGTCACAAAAGAAAAACCAACACGTCTTTATAAAATGCCAAAATTCAGTCTCAAAAAAAGAGAAATAACCATGTATGAGACTCTACTAAGCATATAAATTATCTCCCCAAAAGTTACTGTTTAAAAAAAGAACACACTCTATGAAAATTTCTATTTAAGTTCCAGGAAAGGAAAACAGTGGTATTAATGAAGTAAGCAGAACAATAAAACTTTCCTAAAGACACATGCCAGATTCCAACAGTCCTCAAGGATTAGGTCCCTCAGTGATTTATGATCAAATATGAAAGGATCTCAATTATACGAGTAAAACACTGATGTTCTTCCCTTTGGACATGAAATGTTCACCGCAGAGTTTTCTGTGTACTTTTATAACAGAATTCATGTTTTATTCTTGCAAAAATTGTATTTCTGTTGAAGAAAAACATTCACTACAAGAAAGGTATTTAGGTCACTAGTGCATAGTCATTTTCTCTAGCTTTACATATTTCCATAAATATATACTGCCTTAGTTACTTCTCTATTACTTTGGCTTCCTCATATCCCAAAGGCATTATATATTGTGGTTAATAAGAAAAAAAAGTTAATGCATGCACTTGGCTGCCAATTGTCAAATGCACTTTTTGGACCAAAGAAAGAAGTAATGCAGACAAACTGAGCAGGAGAGAGAAATTTAAATAGAGAGGGAAAGACAGAAAAAACGTACCACATCTAGTGTCTGAATAAATAGTCCCCAAGCACTTCACAAATTATGGCAAGTAGAAGTAATATGCCAACATATACTGAATTCTCACTGTAAAAATTTAATACCAAGCTATATTAACATTTCAAATCAGAGTAGTTGGCACCTTTAACATAGTGGTTCTCAAGCTTGGATGAATACTGAAATCACCAGTTTTTAGCTGTTGTGTTCTTTTTTTTTTTGGCCACGCTGCGTGGCATGTAGGATCTTAGTTCCCAGACCAGGGATCGAACCCATGTCCCCTGCAGTAGAAGCATGGAGTCTTAACCACTGGAACACCAGGTAAGTCCCCCCACCCTTGTTTTTTTTTTAAATCACCAGTTTTAAAGAATACTGATGCCCAGGTCCCATCCCCACAGATTCTTACTTAATTGGTCTGAAGTATGTCCAGAGCATGAAAATTTTTAAAGCTCCAAAAGTGATTCTTATGTGTAGCCATGATTGAGAACCACTGATTTAAAATGACATAAATTGAAGACAGTAATTTAGTTGTTGGGGTACATGGACACACACACCCCAGAGTTCAAAAACCTTGGTCATTCTTCTTAGAAGCAACCTCTTAATATCCTAGAATCATTAATTCTCTCACAAGCTCATCCAATGACAGCAGTGTAAAAATAACTTTGCCTTTGTTGCCTATATGTGTTCTAAAAACTGGTAAGTTGATTTAGTAGAGTATTTCATAAATAACATTCACCTAGAAGCTGACAGCAGTACTAACCAAGGATCCAGGCCTCACAAAAACATTTCCTGTAGGATCTGGGTTGTACATTTATTTTACTGCCAGCCTAGGTTCTATTACAGTTTACTTTCTTTACAACTTTTCTTGATTTAAGAATATATTTGCATTCAAAGGATTTTGTGGGTTAAAGTGCATTTTCAATCATTTTCACAGTGACCATTTTCTTCACAACTTTGAAGTATAAGTAATGTACAATAAACTGCATATCTAAAGCATGCAATTTCATAAGTTTTGACATACATATATTTACATCCATAAAACAGCTACCACAATGAACATAAACATTTTTTTCACACTTAAAAATTTTCACACACCCCTCTGTAATCTAATCTATCCCTCCTTCTACTCTTATGCCCAGGCATCTGCTTTCTGTCACTATAGATTACGTTGCATTTTCTAGGATTTTATATGAGTAGAATCATACATTATGTTAAAAAAAGTTTTTATCTGGCTTACTTCACTCAGCAAATGATTTTGAGATTCAACCATTTTGTTGCGTATATCAAAAGTTCTTTCCTTCTTATTGCTGAGTGATATTCCTATCAACACTCATGATTACCACACTGTATAACCAACATGTTTTATAACCAACATGTTTTCTTGGCATAGACTATTGTGAGAAGCTAACAAAAGCTCCTAGATGTTGGTATCAATGGTTTTTGGAAAAACTAAGTCTGGTGATCCCCATTTTATTTTTTTTAATTTAATTTAATTTTATTATTTATTTGTTTGTTTGTTTATTTATTTATGGTTGCATTGGGTCTTTGTTGCTGCACTCGGGCTTTCTCTAGTTGCAGAGAGCGGGGGCTACTCTTCATTGCGGTTGATGGGCCTCTCACTGTGGTGGCTTCTCTTGTTGCAGAGCACAGACTCTAGGCATGCGGGCTTCAGTAGTTGTGGCTCGCGGGCTCTAGAGCACAGACTCAGTAGCTGTGGTGCATGGGCTTAGTTACTCCGCGGCATGTGGTATCTTCCTGGGCCAGGGCTCAAACCCGTGTCCCCTGCATTGGCAGGCAGATTCCCAACCACTGCGCCACCAGGGAAGCCCCGATCCCCATTTTAGTTCTCACTTTACCACTTATCAGCTATGTCTGAAGCAAGTCACTTCTCTGTCACATACACCTTCTCTGGTAAATGAGGATATACTACCTCACCTATGTAATTCACCTTAGATGAGTACTTAAGGACTCTCTGACTTCTAAGACCTATTGATTCTATTGAAATAGGTAAACCTTCTAGAAAGATAGGAGTGCCCATCTGTTTATATACTGTCTGTGGCTGCTTTTGAGCTGCACCAAGAATGATGAGTACTTGTGACAGAAACTGTAGAGCTGTCAAGCATAAAATATCTGTCCTCTCAAAAAAAAGTTTACCAACTTGTTCTAAGTAATCATGAAATGTTCCTGAAGCTAGCTAAAAAATCATGTGTAGTGATGTTTAGATTTACTGATTGACAAAAACACATTCTACTGTTCTAAAAAAAAATGTTTTTCCTTGTTATTTTAGCTAAAAAAATGAAAGAAAAACCATAGGAACTTAAAAATAGATATTTAAGGGCTTTTCTGGTGGCGCAGTGGTTGGGGGTCCGCCTGCCGATGCGGGGGATGCGGGTTCGTGCCCTGGTCCAGGAGGGTCCCGCGTGCCACGGGGCGGCTGGGCCTGTGGGCCGTGGCCGCTGGGCCTGCGCGTCTGGGGCCTGTGCTCCACCACGGGAGAGGCCACGGCAGTGAGAGGCCCGCATACCGTAAAAAAATAGATTTTTAAAATTCCTGTGTCAGTACCCAATATATTCAGATGGTATATAAGTTACTAAAATCAAAAGGCACATTATAAACCCCAGTTCAAGAAATATTAGGAAAATATTGAGTTAAAGAAATACTATAATAGTTTTCTAGGAAAGTCAAAGTAGATATGTATGTTTTCATATTCCTGCCCAAATAATAAATACTTGACAAAATCACTACTGCCAGAATAAAAAATGAACAGCCTATAAAAATGGCTGGTGAAACTTAGATATCCAAGAATACTTTCTGCACCTTCTGTCAGATTTTTGGTCTAGGAATAATAGGAGGAAGGCTGTATAACACAGTGGTTAAGAAAATGGACTTTAGGATCAGAGAAACCAAAGTCAGTAAAGGCTATTAGCACTACTGTAAAATAACTGAATAAAAGGTCCTCAAAATATATTTTGAAAAAGAACAATTTTTTAAAAGGAATTATCTTTTAAATTAAAATTAAAGTCATTAGGGAACTACAAATACTGGAAAAACCCTAAGCAACTCAAGAAGAGATTATGTGAGGAAACCTGCCAGCTAAAAAAATGCACTCATTATTAGAAGAAAAGATATAAATTTCTATTATAGGATGTAATAGAACCACTTATTTGATTATTTATCTGAAAATAAATCTGGTTAGCTAATTCAGTGATCTGGGTTTTCTCTTCCTAATTACAAGTTGCTGCTTTTTTTTCCCCAAAAGACATATACCAGGTCATTAAAAGTCTGATCTGGCAGTCATCTGGAGTACAAACTGAAGATTTCAAAGAAAAACCATGTAGATGTCCACTATAATGACATTGGAAACTGCAAGGAAAGCAGTACTGTTTTGTAAATAATCAAGATCAATTAAAAACAATTTGTAGGCTCAAGGACAGAAATAGTATACTTTAGGGTCTTTAGGAACAACACAATGTTGTAATTAAAATACAATGCTGGGACTTCCCTGGTGGTGCAGTGGTTAAGAGTCCACCTGCCAGTGCATGGGACACAGGTTCGAGCCCTGGCCCAGGAAGATCCCACATGCCGCAGAGCCACTGAGCCTGCGAGCCACAACTACTGAAGCCCGCATGCCTAGAGCCCGTGCTCCGCAACAAGAGAAGCCACCGCAATGAGAAGCCCGCACACCGCAACGAAGAGTAGCCCCCGCTCACCACAATTAGAAAAAGCCCGCACGCAGCAGTGAAGAGCCAATGCAGCCAAAAATAAATAAATAAAAATAAATAAATTTATATTAAAAAAATACATTGCCTCCTATACCTGAATGCCTATAAAGATGAGTTTTGTGAGATAGGTTTGTTCTATGTTGTTTAATCTCAATTCCTTGTCTTTACTTAGCGTCTTTATCATTGCCTTGGAGATTCTGACCAAACGCCACGAACTCAGATCTAACCAAAAGGGAACAGTGGCCAACTTCTGTGCAATCACCTTATTGACCCACTTTGTTCTTTTGAGATAGCTGCTGGAGGCTGGTTTTCAGACTCTATCCACAGTTGGGAATATCCAAACTTTCAGATGATTCTATCTTTGAAAAGGGATTCTGAAAACCATAATCTTTTCGTGTTATCATTATCTCTGCAAACAAAGACTGTTACATAAAATCATTCTGAATGTATGGCTAATACGTAATGGAAAAATACAGTTTACAAAGGGAAATTGAAATTGAACTCACCTGTCCACTTTTCCCTATTTCCAGCTCCATTATGGCAACAGGAGTGTGCATTTGAGCTGAGTGTCTTGACTGCGATTTGCCATCAACTCTCCAGCTCAAGCCCCGAAGCCCACTGTCCCAGCGGCTCTGGTTCATGAGGCTCTCTCGGATTTTTGTCTTATGGCTCTTCCAGAATTTGGAAATGACAGCAGCTTGGTCAGATGTGATCCCGCCTTGCTTTTTGGTTTGAGCAGTCAAGAATGCTTCCAGCTGGTTGAAATCCATGTCTGCAGATGCAAGAGACTATAATGACAGAAAAAATAACAGATATGAATTTGGTAGATAACTAGAAAAAGATGCATCTTAACTACAGATCACATTTTGAGTGATTCTTAATCACTGAATAAGCTTTCAAAAAGGGTCATCAAAAGACAGTAATGAGAATAAGCGCTTCATAAATACAAAAATATTCCCTTTGAAAATACTGAATATCAGAAAAGCTATTGTGAAAAATTCCACGTTGGAAATTCCCTGGCGATCCAGTGGACAGGACTGCATGCTCTCACTGCCTAGGGCCCAGGTTCAATCCACAGTAGGGGAACTAAGATCCCACAAGTCCCGTGACATGGCCAAAAAAAAAAAAAATCCGTGTCACTCAAATTCTCTATCAATAACTAGAATCTATAAATATCCAGTTCCATGATGAGGAAATAATAAAATATAAATAAAGTTAAAATGTAAAAATAATAAAACAAGAGAATAAAATGAATTAGTGCTCTGATGAAATCTTACATAATTTCACAGTGCCTTATAGCCAGGCTTGGTTTGATATACTATAACTGGGTAATGCCTTGTCCATACGAAGTACTAAGTAAATTTTGTTAAGTGAATGAATTAGTTTAGTTTTATAGCCCATCTTCAACCAAACAGCCAATAATACTACAATATCCAATAATACTACTCTGTAACTGTATACTACTTTATTCTTTTCCATAAATTTTCAAACCTTAATTGCCATTGCTGTTCTGAGAACAGTAAGCAGCTAAACTGAAGCGGGAAATCATCAAAGGGCTGGGGCAATGGAGCCCTGAATAGGTCAGTGATGGTTAATGATTTGGTCTCCGAACAAGCTTTCCCCTGCCTGGACATGAGGATTGATATGAGCTCCAAACCAAACTATCATAGTACCTCCTTTCTCTGGGCACAATGATTGATCCAAATTAATCTCCCAATTTAGGAGGAGAAGTGGTCTTGTCTCCTAAGGTCATGGTACCAGAAGAACATGAGACTGGAGGGCTGCAGACAGACATCTTTGATCTTTTGGCAAAAGCCTGATTGCAATAAAATAGAATGAAGCCAAGCAGAGATGAGAGTGGGTTCTAATGGAGTGATACCCTGTTCTGTAATCCCCAAGGCCTTGGTTCCTGCAGACCTTTCTTCAACTCTGTATGTTATCTCGACATCTTTTCCACCTGTAGGCACCAAAAACTCCCGTTTACTATTCAGGATAATTTAAGCTGTATTCCTATCATTTGGAACCAAGAGTCCTGCCTACACTTGAGCAGTAGCAGTGAGAACAGAGGAATGTAAAGGTAGACAGTGTACAGGTGGAGTATAGGTAGAATAGGTGGAAGGGAGGCTGAAAGACAAACATGCTGTCTTTCATTCCTCCATTAATATGAAAAAGTTGTACGATAAATATTACAACATAGATTAAACAACATAAATTAAAGATATTTCACATTACATCACATTACAATTCAACAAATGTTTACTGAATATCTGCCTATTTACCAGGTTTTGGGTAGGAGGACCCAAAATCTCTGGCTATGCCACTCAACAGAAACATTAATTTGTATAATATATTATAATTAAATAAAATTATTTCTACCGGCACTTTGCTTCACACTATCACATCACAACACAGGTGATGTGTATCATTCTTTTCCTCAAAGCATATTAAGAAATCTATTCTGGGGCTTCCCTGGTGGCACAGTGGTTGAGAGTCCGCCTGCCAATGCAGGGGACACGGGTTCATGCCCTGGTCCGGGAAGAACCCACATGCCGTGGAGCAGCTAGGCCCGTGAGCCATGGCCGCTGAGCCTGCGCGTCCGGAGCCTGTGCTCCGCAACAGGAGAGGCCATAACAGTGAGGGGCCCACGTACCGCAAAAAAAAAAAAAAAGAAATCTATTCTGATTTAACTTCACTTGTGACAGAAGTTATTTTGGTTGGGTTCCAGTCAATAATATCTTGAACTGGGGTCAATTCATCCAAAAAAGGTGTTACCGTCTCTGTAACATATTCTTCTTTTTACTTGCTCAACTCTTTAAAAATGTAAAAACCATTCTTAGCTAATGGGCTATACAAAAATAGTGTGTCCTGCAGGATGTAGTTTGCCAACCCCTGCTCAAGAACATCCTACAAAACAAACTGACACATGTCCTACATGACTTGGCAATGTCCCATCTAACATTATGTGGAACCTGTTTATAATTACCTGGGCCTAGAAATTAATCTTTTTCTTTTTACATAAAAAAATATTTTTTGGCACAGTTTTAATAAGCTCTAAATTTTCCAGGAATGCAACTAATACAGCTTGTATCAATATTTTAGTTTGGTCAGAACTTTACAAATAAGTTGTTGAGCATTTTGGAAAATCTCATTACCAGTGGCAATACCATTCACATTTTGATTTCTGAACTACCAAAACAACACATCTACATATGTCTGAGAATCACTACAAGAAAAACTCCTGCTGAAAGATTTGGTCTCTTTTTCAGATGAGGATATACAAGAAACTCATTGACTTGAACAGTCTTTCTGAGATTGTTAAGCAGATTACTTCCATCAGTATTTAGCTGGGAGTCGAGGCTGAATCACTACTGCAGATGCTTAAATCAACTATTTTAATAAATTGATTATCAGTTGTTTAAAGGGGAAAAAAAAAGGAAGGAGCAAGGGTGGGTGGGAGGAAAGTAGATGTGGCTATAAAACTGCAACATGAGGGATCTTAGTGGTGATGGAAAGCTCTGTATCTTGACTGTACCGATGTTAATATAGTGGTTGTGATATTATACTACAGTTTTGCAGTACGTTATCGTTAGGGGGAATCAATAAAAAATACAATGGTATCTCTTTGTATTATTTCTTATAGCTGCATGTGAATCTACAATTATCTCTAAATAAAAATCTTAATTAAAAAAAGAAACCTACATCAGGCCTATTTCTTGCTCTAAATATAAGTTCTTTAAGAGGGCAGAGACCTTGCCTCTCTTGTTTAATATTTAACCCCTGGAGCCTCGCACAGTGACTGGCATATAGTAGGTGATCAGCAAATATATAATGAATGAGTGAATAGTTGGATGAGCATGAAATCTGGAATCCCCCCCAAAAAAAACTAGTACTGTACTCACTTGATCTTGGGAAAGTCATTTAGTCTTGTTGTACCTCAATTTCCCCATTTATAATATGTAGATATAATATAGAATATGGTTATTTTAAAACTTGGCTCCAAAATTCTTTGACCCTTCTCCCACAAAGAGTTAAGGGTCTATGTCCTATTCCCTAGAATATGGGCTGTGTGAGTGTTTGATCATGGCAATTCCAACTATATGACATTCTGGAAAAGTCAAAACTATGGAGACAGTAAAAAGATCAGTGGTTGCCAGGAGTTCAGAGGGAGGAAGGGAGAGATGAATAGGTGGAACACAAGGGATATTTTAGGCAGTGAAACAATTCTGTATAGTGTACAAAATCTGATACTAAATGGTGGACACACATAACTAAACATTTGTGTAGAAAGAATATACAAACAGAATGTACAAGACAAAGAGTGAATTCTAACGTAAACCGTGGATTTTAGTTAATAATGTAATCAACACAGGCTCCTCAACTGTAACAAATGTACCACACTAATGCAAGATGTTCATAATAGGGGAAATTGCTTGGGAGCAGAGAGCAAGGGAGTATATGTTAACTCTCTGCACTTTCCATTCAATTCTTCTGTAAACCAAAAACCGTTCTTAAAATAAAGTATATTAAAAAAAAAACCCAAAAACTAGTGATAGATACAAAAACATGCATAAATTTTAGATATTATGCTGAATTTTAAAAGTTAGATACATCGAGTATATACTGTGTGATTCAATTTATGTTATGTTCTAGAACAAGCAAAACTAATCTATGATAACAGAAACCAGAAAAGTGGTACCTAAGGCAGAGGTGGGGCTGACTGGGAAGAGGAATGAGGGAACTTTCTGTGGTGATGATAGGATGATAAGATGATGATAGAAGTGTGGATTACACAGGTATATACATTTCTCAAAAACTCAAACTGAATACTTAAGTACTATCATATAAATTATACTCAATTTTTTTAAAAAGCAAAAAATAACTTCTTACAAAAAAGATACCATTTTTTAAAGTTACAAATTCAAATGAAATACTGAGATTTTGTAAAGTATATAACTGACAGAAGAGTAGTATGCAGAATATATAAAGAACTCCTTGAAATCAAAAAAACCTAACAGCTAAAAATTTGACCAAAAATATGAGCAGACTATTCATAGAAAGGGAAATTTAATAATAAATCAATCAATAAAAATATGCTCAACATAACTAATAATAAAGAAAATGTAAACTAATACCATTTCCCTTCCATTAAACTGGCAAAAAGTAAAATGCCCCACAATATTAAAAACTGTTTCTTTACTTTCTCACCAACAATTCTCATATACTGTTGTGGGAACAGAACATTTTTGAAGAGCAATTTTGCATTATCTGTCAAAATTTAAGATGTACATATTCTAGAACTCAGCAACTCTTCTGCAATGGAAAAAACTTAGAGAAACTCTTATACCTATGCACTAGGAGTCCTATGCAGGAATGGTTATTGCAACAATGTTGGTAATAGTAACAAATTAGAATCAACTCCAATGTCTGGAACAACAAAAACAAAAATGGTTAGTGACATTCAAACCATGGACTAACACACAGTAAATGAATTAGAATTATATCTATCAACATGGAAAAGCACAAACACATAATGCTGAACAACAATAACAAAAAAGACAACTGCACACAAATATATAAAGTATGATACTATTTATATGAAATATTATAAGATAAAAAATACTATAAATTTAAAATACGTATGTAGTAAAAATGTAAAATTATGCATGAGATTGATAAACACCTAATGCAGGCCAGAGGTTACTTCAAAGGACAAGGAGAATGAAATCTGAGAGGCATATAGAGGGCTCTAGTAGTATCTACAATTTTTTTAATGTTTTTAATAAAACTAACTTTAGAACAGATGTACAGAAAACTTATGAAGATAGTACAGATTCAATATACCACACACTCAATTTCCTAGGTTATTAACATCTTACATTAGTAAAGTCACACTTGTGACAATTAGTGAATCAATATGGATAACACTATTATTAACCATAGTCTATATGTTATTCATATTTCCTTAGTTTTTACCTAATGTGCTTTTTATGTTCCAGGATCCCATCCAAGTTACACTACATTTAGTCATCATGTCTCCTTAAGTTTCCCTCGGCTATGACAGTTTCTCAAACTTTTCTTGTTTTTGATAACCTTGACAGTTTTGAGGAGTACTGGTCAGGTACTTTGTAGAATGTCCCTCAGTTTGGATATGCCTCATGTTTTTCTCACGGTTAGACTGGGGTTATAGGTTTTGGGAGAAAGACCAGAGGTGAACTGCCATTCTCATCATACCACATCAAGGGTACATGCTATCAACATGGCTTACTACTGCTAATGGAAACTAGCTGAGGTAGTGTTTTTCAGGTTTCTCCACTGTAAAATAACTCTTTTCTCCCCCTTTTCTATAATCTACTCTTTGTTGGGAAGTCACCATGAGCAGCCCACACTTAAAGAATAGGAAGTTACGCTCCACCTCCTTAGAGGCAAAGTATCTATATAAATTATTTGGAATTCTTCTGTGTAGGTCAATAATGTTTTAAAATATCCAAAAAAGAAAGAAATAATAAAGATCAGAGCAGAAATAAATGAAATAGAGACTAAAACAAAACAAAACAAAAACAAAAAGATCAGTGAAACTAGGAGCTGGTTCTTTGAAAAGATATACAAAATTGATAAACCTTTAGCCAGACTCATCAGGAAAAAAAAGAGAGAGGGCCTAAATAAATAAAATCAGAAATGAACAAGGAGAAGTTACAAAGGATCATAAGAGATTACAACAAGCAAGTATATACCAATAAAATGAACAACTTAGAAAAAATGGATAAAGTCCTAGAAATGTATAATCTCCCAAGACTGAATTAGGAAAAAACATAAAATATGTACAGACCAATTACCAGTAATGAAATTGAATCAGTAATTAAAAAACAAAACAAGCAAAAAAACTTCCAATAAACAAAAGTCTAGGACCAGAAGCCTTCATAAGTGAAATCTACTAAACATTTAAAGAGTTAATGCCTATCTTCAAACTATTCCAAAATAGATTGAAGAGGAAGGAATGATTCTGAACTCATTCTCTGAGGCCAGCATCATCCTGATACAAAACCAGACAAAGACAACTGCAAAAAAAGAGAAAATTACAGGCCAGTATCACTGATAAACATAGATGCAAAAATTCTCAACAAATATTAGCAAACCAAATTCAACAATATGTTTAAAGGATCATACATCATGATCAAGTGGGATTTAACCCAGGGATGCAAGTATGGTTCAAATCTGAAAATCAATTAATGTGATACACCACATTAACAAATTGGAGAATAAAAATCCTATGATCATCTCAATAGACGCATAAAAAGCTTTTGACAAAATTCAACATCGATTTATGATAAAAACTCTCAACAAAGTGGGTACAGAGGGAACATACCTCACCATAATAAAAGTCACATGTGACAAACCTGCAGCCAACATTATACTCAACGGTGAAAACCTGAAAGCATTTCCTCTAAGATCAGGAACAAGACAAGGATGCCCACTCTCGTCACTGTTATTCAACATTGTACTGGAAGTCCCAGCCACAGAAATCAAACGAGAAAAAAAAATAAAAGGAATCCGAATTAGAAGGGAAGAAGTAAAACTGTCACCATTTGCAGATGATATACTATATATAGAAAATCCTAAAGATACCACCAAAAAACTATTAGAACTAATAACTTAATTCAGTAAGTTGCAGGATACAAAATTAGCATACAGAAATCTGTTGCATTTCTATACACTAACAGAGAACTATCAGAAGAGAAATTTTAAAAATAATAATATCATTTACAGAAGAATAAGACACCTAGGAACAAATCTAACTAAGGAAGTAAATGACCTGTACTCAGAAAACTATGACACTAATGAAAGAAACCAAAGACAACACAGACAAGTGGAAAGATATACTGTGCTCACAAGTTGGAAGAATTAACATTGCTAAAATGACCATATTACCCAAGGCAATTTAAGATGCAATGCAATACCTACCAAAATACCAACAGCAGGGACTTCCCTGGTGGCGCAGTGGTTAAGAATCCGCCTGCCAATGCAAGGGACACGGGTTCGAGCCCTGGTCTGGGAAGATCCCACATGCCGTGGCGCAACTAAGCCCATGCGCAACAACTACTGAGCCTGCGCTCTAGAGCCCGTGTGCCACAACTACTGAGCCCACACACCACAACTACTGAAGTCCGCACACTCTAGAGCCCGTGCTCCACAACAAGAGAAGCCACTGCAATAAGCCCGTGCACCACAATGAAGAGTAGCCCCCGCTCGCCGCAACTAGAGAAAGCCTGTGAGCAGCAACAAAGACCCAACACAGCCAAAAAAACAACAACAACAACAACAGTATTTTTCACAGAACTAGAATAATTCTAAAATTTGTTCTAAAAGGCCACCTACTGAATGGGAGAAGGTGTTTTCAAACATATATCTGGTAAGCAGTTAATATCCAAAATATACAAAGAATTCATACAACTCAATATCAAAAAAAATTTTTTTTAATGGGCAAAAGACCTAAACATACTTTTTTTTTTTTTTTTAACGCGGGCCTCTCACTGTCGTGGCCTCTCCCGTTGCGGAGCACAGGCTCCGGACGCGCAGCCTCAGCGGCCATGGCTCACGGGCCCAGCCGCTCCGCGGCATGTGGGATCTTCCCGGACCGGGGCACGAACACGTGTCCCCTGCATCGGCTGGCAGACTCTCAACCACTGCGCCACCAGGGAAGCCCCCTAAACAGACATTTTGCCAAAGACATACAGATGGCCAACAGACACATGAAAAGATGCTCAACATCACTAATCATCAGGGAAATGCAAATCAAAGCCACAATAAGATATCACCTCACAGCTGTCAGAATGGCTATTATCAAAAGTCAACGAATAATAAACGTTGGCAAGGACATGGAGAAAAGGGAACCCTCGTGCACTGTTAGTGGGAATATAAATGGGTGCAGTCGCTATGAAAAACAGTATGGAGATTCCTCAAAAAATTAAAAATAGAACTACCATACAAGAATTATTAATCTCTCTAATTTTACTCCATATCAAAAGAGGAAAGCAAACTTGCTAGTTTAATATAATAAATATAAATTAATGTGAAAAATCTTGGTTCTTATGACCAAGAATAAATACTGGGGACATAATTTCAACAACCCAAAAGTACTATTTCTTAAGAGTGTATCAAATATAAGTGATAAATCAATGCAATCTAATAATTTGTAGCTCTTTTTAATCAACTCAATAAAATACTGTCAAAGATAAATAATAAACTTCTAGGATAAGTATCTTATTGACTCAAATATAAGATGACCTTGAATTTACGTAATTCTATTTTTCCAAGAAAGAAACAAAGTTTAATTGTAAGAAATATTCTTTATCATGGTCAGTATTGCTAGTAACTCATATATATATAATTAAAAAAAAAACAAGCAGAAAATTCTCATCCACAAATAATATACTTACCATCAATCTCATCCTGCTTGGAAATAACTGTCTTTTTCTAGTTATATTATATGTGGGGTTTTTAATATTGTAAGAAAAAAAATATTGCTGGAATATGCCAAGGCAGTTGTTTGAATAGATAGCTATTTCTTTAGTGAGTAAGTTATATCCAAGGAGAAAGAATGATTAGGAATTAAGCAAGATAATGCATGAGATATAAATATTTGCTTCTCCAACCCCTTAATGGGAACAGTAATTAAGAATTTCAGAAAGTTATTCACTTCCCTAATTTCCATTAGTAAGTGAACTGGAACACATCATGCAGATTTAAATTCGTCATTTCTGAAGAAAACAGACTGACAAGCATAGAGGCAAACCAAGAACTAACAATAGTTCAACCCCCATAGAAACTACTCATGGTAACCAAAAACAAATCTTTACTTGTCAACAGTTCTGTGAAGGTTCCAAGAATATGCTATGCCATAATGTACACACATTCCCTTAGTTAAGCCTATAAACTACAGAATGCTACCAGCTGTCAATACAATGAAATTAAGACCTTGAGAAAGCAAAAGCAATTTGCCTCTAGTGACTATTAATATTAGCTTGTTAGTGAAGGGTAATAATGTTTTTTCTTCTGATTTATTTCACCAGAATATTTTCTGACAAAAATATATATTTATACAATTAAAGATCAAATACCAGGTCAAAAGATCTTAGTTGCACTTCTATAGCCTCTTAGAATAAAAAATCATATGATGAGCTAAAGCAAGTGAAACTGTCCAAAAAATGGTTTAGGTAAACTAGTGTTTTCTAATGCTCTTAAAGGTTTTCTTGGTTTTTTTTTAAATTTGTATTTATTTATTTTATTTATTTGGTTGCACCAGGTCTTAGTTGTGGCAGGCGGGCTCCTTAGTTGTGGCATGAGAACCCTCAGTTGCAGCATGCATGTGGGATCTAGTTCCCTGGCCAGGGATAAAACCCGGGCCCCCTGCACTGGGAGCGTGGAGTCTTATCCACTGCCCCACCAAGGAAGTCCTCAGTTTTCTTGTTTTAAAAAACTAAATATTTCCCTTGAAATTGCTTATGATATTATTTTAAGTAGAACATAGTCCAAAACATAAGCAGAAATAGTCCAAAAGAAAAGCAACTCAGTTTTTGTGTGGTTTTTTTTGTTGTTGTCGTTTTAATTTATTTGGCTGTGCTGGGTCTTAGTTGCCGCACACGGGATCTTCATTGCGGCTTGTGTGCAGGATCTTCGTTGCGGCATGCATGTGGGATCCAGTTCCCTAACCAGGGATCGAACCCAGTCCCCCTGCATTGGAAGCACAGAGTCTTAACCACTGGACCACCTGGGAAGTCCCGCAACTCAGTTTTGCCTTTTATCTACCTTCAGTAAATTCGTAATATCTGGTTTACTGTACTTACAGTTAGAAAATGGTTTTTCTGTTTGAAACATTTCTCTGGGCTTTAGTTTCCCTAAAATTAAATGAAGGGGATTTGCTAAATGATGTCTATGTACTCCGCCCCCAGTATTAACATTCCATGTTGCTGTATCTATACACTGAGCTACACAAAATTGTCAGTGTGCAACTGTTTTTGACTTACAAAAATGGTAATTTGAAGTGGTTCAACCTTGCTAAATTTCCAAAGCTTTATTCCCTCCTATAAACTATCTTTGGCATAACTCAGCTTTTGTATTCTTTTTTATTTTTTTGAAGTATAGTTGATTTACAATATTGCGTTAGTTTCAGGTTACAGCAAAGCAATTTGGTTTTATATATGTATGTATACATCTGCATTTTTTTCACTTCTCATTATAGGTTATTACAAGATATTGAATATAGCTCCCTGTGCTATAGAGTAAATCCTTGTTGTTTATCTATTTTATATAATAGGTAGTGTGAGCTTTTGTATTTTTTTTTTTTTTTAGCTTTTGTATTCTTAAAGTAGACCAAAATGATGAAAGCTGGCTCTCAATTCCATTCAGGATTGAATGTACTTTATTAGAAAATTTTTGTAAGGCCTATTTTATCCCTGAAGAAAAAGTAGATAATCTGATATGGAAACCCTCCTATGTTACTACTTCACAATTCAGTTTTGAGTATTTGCAGAATTTGTTCTAGCCCACTCAGTTTTGACTCCACTTGTTATCACCATATAATCTTCTTCATCACCGAGTTTCAACCACCTTCCTATCAGGCCCTGTCCTAAGCTCTCAAAAAAGATGAATAACATGAACATGACTTTGAAGAGCATACAATCTGGTGTGTAACCAAAAGCACAATGCAGCATCCTTGGCTTTCCTCATTTGCCAGGAAATCTAGAGCAGTACTACCCAAAGTACAGTCTGCAGATCAATGCCAGTCCACAAACTTCATTACAAGTCCACTATGAGGTGGCTGTAGAGACTGAGAGTAAACATTCAGAAACTTTTGTGGCAATGCCACGGTATTTTTATGTTGATTATTCTAACAAAATAATTGAATCTTATATTTTTATGTATTTTTGGTGAGAGACTGAAAATTCTAAAAACACAACACACACACACACACACACACACACACACACACACACACACTACAAATCTGGTCCTCAACAGACATCATTTAAGAAGCACTGGTGTTGAGGATTCTATTGTTTTTGCAATTTAGGTCAGCTGCATTTTAAAGTAAAAACACTCATCTCATATCAGACTTCAACAACTAATAGCTAATTGGTCCCATTTCCACTATAATAAAAATCCTGGCTACATTTAAACAGGGGAAAAAAAGGTTACCAAGAAGAAAATAAGGTGCTGGCTATGGACAACTTGGAAAGATTAAGTCAAAGCTAAAATTAAGAAAAGAGAAAAATGCTATTACTTTTCACTGGGGAGAAAGGAAAATATTTCAAGTTGACAGCAAATTTTATAAATCACTGTTGTCTATGCCTGGTCCTTCTTACAGGAAAAAAAAAAAAGCTATAATCATTTGAATTTCTCAACTTACACAATTCAGAATTGAAAATTACCAATAGAAGGAAACTTCAGCAAAAAGAAGAGCTATGGAGTGGATAGGAGAATTTATTCCTCTCACATCTGTGTAATTAGTCCTATTTATTGCCACCTGTGGTAAAATAATAACGTCTCTGTTTATCTGATGTCTCCATGCCTGGGAAGTTGCTGGAGTCTTTGTAAACAAAATACAACCATGTTTCATTTGGCACAGGTAAACACAGAAGTGCAATCAAATCATGTTTCAAACGCAAATTCATATTTCCCATTACTAGATTTAATACGCAATGACTAGCGTATCTGTTGAGTACTACTGCCATATTCTGCATTCTAATTTAACAAATTTACACATTAATAAAGAAATTAATTTGGTTTCATAAGACAAAAATTTAGCCAATGACAGACTCACCTAGAGTACCTCTGGACACATTCCAAAGTTCAGTGACTTACACAACTACTATGTAACAGTCACTATGCCAGGAACTTTCCAGTTTCCTGGCTGCTTTAACATCCAATTAAGGGCAGACAGGTGAAAAGTTAACCAAGCCCAAAATCTGGTGATAGAAAGCTAGGTGAGAGTGAGAAAAAATAGAAGTATACACTCTAACAGAGTGATGAATCTGGTTAAATATATTAATATCAGGTAGCAGCACACCAGTGAAAACTGAAGCTTGAACATCAACAATTTAAAAACAGCCTCTAAACAATAAATAAATAAATAAATAGAAACAGCTTCAAACAATTGGGAAGTCTTTGGTATACAGCAATTAGTCATTGTGCTCTAACAAATTTTTTTTTAAGTGTAACGGGTTTTTTTTTTAATTATGTGTTAACACAAAGTTATTTAAGTCAATAAATTTTTAAAGAATTTCACATGTTCTGATTCTTTCCACTGCCAATCACCTTAGTTCCTCCAAACGCATAATCTTCAAGATAAAATAGCCCTTTCAAAAAGAAGCTATCATATAAGTCAGCCCACAATTCTTTTAGTTAGGCTTCTTTGATCTCCAATGAAATATGGAAACACTTCAAAATTCCCCACCTGTAATCTTTGGGATCCAATTTCCTCAAGCGATTTACTTTAGGACCATGTTTAGGGTCAGGAGATGGATCTGCCTGGTTCTGAATTTGATACTCTCTAAAAATGTATTAGGTTCAAATCATATTCACTCCTAAGCCATCACACCCTAGAACAGTACAGATCATTGGGATATGCCAATACCTAAGATAAAGTTTGTTAGGTTTTTCATAGTTTACTTGGCATGTGCTCTAACAAATTTTAATCGTGTTCTCGGAGGTATGCTTAGCTAGTAAGCATACCTACCCAACTTCTCAGAATTTTCAGGGCAGCTTCATGGAACTTGTTTCCTTAAGGATATCAAACCTTGATATTTCAATAAGGTAAATACTTATTTACCCTTTTGTATGTTTGAAAATTCTTAGAAAAGTTTTTTTTAAAGCAAAAAAAATAAAATACTGAGGGAAAAAAAGGCAAAGGAGTCTCATGTGAGAAGGGTAGCTGAACTTTGAAGCTCCTACTCCTGTTCACAAAACTCGACACCATGTTGAAATACATGCTCACACTATGTTTACAGTTTAGTAGGGAGACTACTGATCACATCTACAATTTTCTCTATTGAAGTAGTTTCGGCTCTGGTTTTTGAAATAGTCCACTTGGTAGCTAGGCCTAGAAGATAAATCACACTGCTAATCTAGATAGTCTTCTCCATTAAATAAGATATGTAATTTATCAGAAATTGTCAGCTTGAAATTACAGAAATTAAAAATAATTCAGCACATTTTACATGAAATTTTATTTCCATGTTTATGCTTCCATATTAATAAAAACCTGACCACATTAATTTTAGAATTTTTAATTATATTCATCTATAGCAAAATAAATACACCTGCTATTCTAAATATTCACAAAACAGTTATTTATATATCAAACACTCTAAAGTCAACTAGCTAAAAAAATAAAATTCAGGTAATAATAGGTATAGAAAAACTACTCAATCTCTCAATTGTTTATCACAAACACAAAACTGAAAAATATAACAAAGAAGATGGCAGATATAATAGAAAATAGTAAGAAACGAGTGTTAGGACTTCTGGGTATATAGATTTCTCTGGTACAGCTAAGAAGCAATCCCCACTGTAGAACTCCAGAAAGACAAAGAAATGGAAAGCACTAGGTACTTCTGAGTGAAAGAGAAGTTGGAAACCAAAGAACTGGTTGAAAATCTGCTTACTTAACCCAACTACTACCCCATCACTTCCCCTGGTGAAAGACTGTGGGTTTCCATTCTACAGAGTTAAACTAGAGGGCTCTGGACTCAAGGACTCGAGGCACAGCTCAAGGTAAGGGATTCATTCTGAAAACTGGGAGATAAAGTGTAGGTCTACTTACTGAATGATGGGCTACCTAGTCCCCTTCCACCATCGACCCTGCAATGCAATTGGGACATGAATGACCCAGAGTTGAGCCAGTCTTCATAAGTTAGGGCAAAATCCTTCACAAAGAGGATACCACCTCAGAAAGCAGCCATGGAGCTGAGGGATTCCAAGCCACCCATACTTATGACCAAGTGGCTATAAATTTGGGGTTCCAACTACCCCGTTAAGCTCAATAATTTAGCAGAACAAGCCGCAAAACTCAGAAAAACACTACACTTACAATTACAGTATTATTATAGCAAAAAAGTACATAAATCAGGATCAGCCAAAATAAGATATGCATAGGGCAAAGTCTGAGAGGGTCCTGAATGCAAAGTTTCCATGTCGTCTCCCCAGAGGGTCAGGATGCATCACCCTCCTGGCACATTAATGTATAACAATACACAGAGTATTGTTTGCCAGAAAAACACACCCAGGGTAAAAATTCCAGTTTTTATTGGGGTTTCATTACATAGGCATGACTTCGTTGTTTTGCTACTGAGTTGTATAAATGCTTTGCATATTTTGGATATTAGCCCCTTATCAGAAATATGATTTGCAATTATTTCCTCCCATTCAGTAGGTGGCATTTTCATTTTGTTGATGGTTTCCTTTGCCGTGAAGAAGCATTTTACTTTAATGTAGTCCCACTTACTTATTTTTGCTTTTGTTGCTTTTGCTTCTGGTGTCAGATTCAAAATATTAGGGCCAAGACCTATGTCAAGGAGCTTACCGCTTATGTTTTCTTCTAGGATTTTTATGGTTTCAGGTCTTATGTTCAAGTCTTTAATCCATTTTGAGTTAATTTTTGTGTGTGGTGTAAGATAGTGATCCAGTTTCCTTCTTTTGCATCTGGCTGTCCAATTTTCCCAATACCATTTATGGAAGAAACTGTACTTTCCTCATTGTATATTCTAGCCTCCTTTGTGGTAAATTAATTGATCATATATGTTTGGGTTTATTTCTGGACTCTCTATTCTGTTCCATTGATCTATGTGTCTGTTTTTATGCCAAAACCATACTGTTTTAATTACTATAGCTTTGTAATATAGTTTAAATTAATCAGGGAGTGTGATGCCTCCACCTTTGTTGTTCTTTCTCAAGACTGCTTTGGCTATTCAGGGTCTTTTGTGGTTCCATACAAATTAGGATTGTTAACTCTATTTCTGTGAAAAATACCATTGGAATTTTGATAGGGATTGCATTGAATTTGTAGATGTAGGTAGTATGGACATTTTAACAATATTAATTCTTCCAGTCAATAGTACGGGTTATCTTTCCATTTAATTGTTTTCTTCTATTGCTTTCATTAATGTCTTGTAGTTTTTCAATACACAAGTCTTTCATCTCTGCCAGATGGATGATAAGCCTTTTAGATTATATGTGTGCGGACATATGTTACTAATACAGGTATTCCAAAAACTGTTTGAAGATCATAGAATTTGTCAATATCCTTGTTGTCCAATTATTATCTTAAAAAATAATTTTTTTTTTTTTTTTTGGCTGCATTGGGTCTTAGTTGTGACATACAGGGTCTTTGTTGAGGCATGCAGGATCTTTTGCTGCAGGATGAGCTCTTTGTTGTGGCATGCGGGCTTCCCTCTAGCTGTGGCATGTGTGTTTTCTCTCTCTAGTTGTGGCATATGGGCACCAGGGCACATGGGCTCTGTAGTTGTGGTGGGCAAGGTCCAGAGCGCAGGGGCCCTGGAGTTTGCGGCATGCAGGCTATCTCGTTGAGACGCGAGAGCTCAGTAGTTGTGGCACACAGGCTTAACTGCCCCGCGGCATGCGGGATCTTAGTTCCTTGATCGGGATCGAACCCACATCCCCTGCATTGGAAGGCAGATTCTTTACCACTGGACCACCAGGGAAGTCCCTATCTTAAATTGCTGTGTCACAGAAATAACTAAGTTTTCTTATTAAAAGTCCATCAGATCTTTAACCATGGCCATTTTTTAAAGTCTTTTGTCATTTTTAGACACTTACTATTTAACTCTGATACATTTGCAAAAGTACTTCATCTTCAGAAAGATTCATAGAAAGGACTGACAAGTACTCTAGAATACAGGTTTTGATAACTTTAAAATCACACCACTGAAATGGATAAGAATTTCCAGAACTCTAATGGAAAAACAGGACTCATGCAGAATAAGAATTAGTAACATGGGATTTAGTGAACTGATGAGAATGATTATATTTTATGACTTTTTGTTTGAAACATTGCTTGTTCTTTAATGTTTTGTGTTTGGAATAAATCTAAATAATTTCATTCTTAAAGAAAAATCAAATAGTTCCCTGACCTTGCAAAATATATTTGAACTAAAATTTTTGAAAGCCATCTTTTCCCATCCACTTCACAATGAAATAAAAATTTTAGATCCAAATTTTTACTTGGGGAAAAATATAAACATGCATTTTCCTTCAATGAAAAATTATGCATTTCTTTCACATAAAAATTATAAGGAAATAATCTTGAGGTTGTAATTTTTAAAGCACCTGAAAAATTATTCTACCTATTATATGTGATCTTAAAACCAAGTTATCTGACACAGATCTGTGGAACAAAATTGAGAGTTCAAAAATAAACCGTTATATTCATGGTCAATTGATTTTCAACAAAGGTGAAAAGGCAATTCAATGCAAAAAGGATAGTCTTTTCAACAAATGGGGCTGGGATAACTGTGCACCCACATGCATAAAGTTTAATTTAGACTATGTTCCTTAAGTTTTCATTATCACATTCCTAAGAAGTGCCTCTAGACATTTTAAACTTAATTGTGCCCTACCCTCAAAAAATTTTAATGCCACAAATATCCTGTTTATCTGTTTATGTACTATAGATCTCTGCTTTATACATAAAAAATTGGTTCATTCTTAAAGAACCAATTCTCTCCTCCACTGAGAATGTATGAGAACATTAACTCACAAATACACAAAAATTAACTCAAAACGGATCATATACAAAAATGTAAAACTTAAAATTGTAAAACTTCTTGGAAAAAAACAGAAGAGAACATCTTTGAGAACTTTTGATTATGCAAACAGCTCTTTAATACAACAGCTAAAGTATAACCCATAAAGAAACAAATTCATAAGCTGGTCTTTATCCAAATCAAATACTTTTGTAGTTCAAAAGACACCTAAATGACAAGCCACAGACTGGGAGAAAATACTTGCCAATCATATTTCTGATAACAAACTTGTATCCAGAATATATTTTTAAAAAGTTCTTATAACTCACTAATAACACAAAATGACTGAATTTTAAAATGGGTAAAAGATTTAAATAGACATGTCACTTCTGTAGCTTTTGGGACAGATATCTCTTGGATCCATGCCTAAGCCATAAAAAGGCATATGGTTTGAGTCACATTTTGAATTAGCATATTCTCTGAAGCTGGGTTAGGGTCCCAGGCTTCTTTTTTTAAGGTACACCTTGGGCTGGAAGTTATTCCTGGCTTTGGTTTCAAGGCCTCTCTGTTCTTTGCTTCGAAGCCTCTGTTTTCTCAGGCTGCAAGTTCTTGGATTTTTGTTTCAAGGCCTCTCTGTTCTCCCTACTTGATCCTGCTCCTGTCATGGGAACTTAGTCAACTGAAATCCTCCTTCTCAAACCCTTGCTGACTATACGCTCTGCCACTATGGCACTAACTCTACTTTGTCCCTTGTTGACATGATTTTACTAAGAACAATTTAGAACTTTCAAGGCTCCTTTGGAAAAACTTAAGATTTCCCAAGCTGGCTCCTCTAAGGCTTCCCCATTGCACTCCAGCCCCTCAACTTCCTACAGTCATTGGAATTCCAGACCCCTGCCGACTCCCTCTAAGGACTCAAGGAACACACAAAAGCAACCACTTAGATAAAAAGGTCCAATCACATAAGTTAGTTCGCATGTCTGGAGTACACTGTCACGTGTGTGCATCCTCTACAAGTGGTTGTGCTTTTGTGTACTTTGCTGTACAGTACTGTATAGAGTACAGTAGTATAGTAAAGATAGTAGTACCTTTATTTCAAGCCCAGGATGTCCGGAAGCAAGTGTAAAAGCAGCAGTGATGTAGCTGGTACTTCTAAGAAGCGCTAAGCAATAATGAGGGAAACAAAAGTGAAAATAATTGAGAGTGGAGCGACAATAGGAAGAAGAAGTAACTAAAGAACTGAAGAGATTCACGACGCAGGATATGGCAAGGGGATTTTCTTTATTTGAGGAGGCACCATTAGTTTTTGAGGCACAGGACCCGAACGAAGAATAATACACGAAGGTTGCAGGAGCAATTCAGAATGCAATCCGTTGCTACCATGTCATCTATGATCACTGGATGATTTTTTCAAGAGGGTAGATAGAATTGAATCCAGCAAGGAACCAGAACCTGTGTCATCAACGTCAGGCATGAGTGAAACTGCAGCTTGCCCTCCGTCTCCTATTGCTGACGATCCTTCAGCTCTACCATCTCCCAACTCCTCTCCCTGCTCCAGTCAGTAACTCTTCGTCCCTGTTCACTCAATGCCAGCCCCTGTATGCCAGTTGTTATACTGTACTACTGTACTTTTCAAGGTACTGAACTGTAAGATTAAAATGTTTATTTTTTGTTTGTTCTTTACGTATTATTTGTGCAAAAAGTATTATACACCTTTTACATTACAGTACTATATAGCCAATTGTGTCAGTGAGGTACCTAGGCTTATGAACAAATTGGACTTACGAACAAATTGGACTTATGATGAACGCGCTCTCGGAACGGAACTTATTCGTATGTAGGGGACTTACTGTAAATATTCCTAAAACTCTCAGAAATATAGGAACTAACCAAAATATTTTTCAAGTTCACGTGATTTGAAAATAATGTGATTTGGTAAATAACAGAACTTTAGTATTGTTGGTTTAATAAAACAGGAAGGTCCTCAAACTTGTCAGCATTAAGTTTAATGCAGACGTACATTTTATTCTACTTGGACTTACTAGTCAAATAAGCCAATATTGTATTTACTAGATGCTTAAGATTATAAAACTTACAGGTTTGATTTTAATCAAATCGAATCATTATTCTGACAAACTTTATTTCAACAATAACTGTATTTTAAAATGTGACTGCTTTGAGGTACTTTCCCAAATCTTTTTGGTAACTTGAAACTTCAAGTTATACTATGTTAAATAATAGATATTTATTGAATATGTGGGTCATTCCTAAATAAGATAAAACATTGAAACATTATTACTGAATATAAGTTTAAGTGCATATAGTTTTGTTTTCTTATTTTTACAAAGAGACTAAAGATATTTATGTCTAAATAAACATGCTCTTGTCACACTGAGAAGGTACACTATGAAGAAACATATATGTCTAGAAGTTATGAGATAATATATTCATCAAATGTGCTAATCTGCTACAAAATGCTAGTATATGACAGGCAATTCTGTTGTCTACTAACTAGTCTTCTCTATAAAGGTTACTAATGGTTAAAAATTATCATCATTTTGGAGAATAAAAACCATATGATCATCTCAATAGATGCAGAAAACGCTTTTGACAAATTCAACACCCATTTATGATTAAAACTCTCCAGAAAGTGGGCATAAAGGAAACCTACCTCAACATAATAAAGGCCATATATGACAAACACACAGCAAACATCATTCTCAATGGTGAAAAACTGAACGCATTTCCTCTAAGATCAGGAACAAGACAAGGATGTCCACTCTCACCACTCCTATTCAACATAGCTTTAGAAGTCCCAGCCACAGCAATCAGAGAAGAAAAAGAAATAAAAGGAATACAAATTGGAAAAGAAGTAAAACTGTCACTGTTTGCAGATGACATGATACTATACATAGATTATCCTAACGATGCCACCAGAAAACTACTAGAGCTAATCAACGAATTTGGTAAAGTTGCAGGATACAAAATTAATGCACAGAAATCTCTTGCATTCCTACACACTAATGATGAAAAATCTGAAAGAGAAATTAAGGACACACTCCCATTTACCACTGCAACAAAAAGAATAAAATACCTAGGAATAAACCTACCAAGGGAGACAAAAGACCTGTATGCAGAAAACTATAAGACACTGATGAAAGAAATTAAAGATGATACAAACACATGGAGAGATATACCATGTTCTTGGATTGGAAAAATCAATATTGTGAAAATGACTATACTACCCAAAGCAATCTACAGATTCAATACAATCCCTATCCAATTACCAATGGCATTTTTTACGGAACTAGAACAAAAAATCTTAAAATCTGTATGGAGACACAAAAGACCCCAAATAGCCAAAGCAGTCTTGAGGGAAAAAAATGGACCTGGAGGAATCAGACTCCCTGACTTCAGACTATAATACAAAGCTACAGTAATCAAGACAATATGGTACTGGAACAAAAGCAGAAATACAGATCAATGCAACAGGATACAAAGCCCAGAGATAAACCCACGTACCTGTGGTCAACTAATCTATGATGAAGGAGGCAAGGATACACAATGGAGAAAAGACAGTCTCTTCAATAAGTGGTGCTGGGAAAACTGGACAGCTACATGTAAAAGAATGAAATTAGAACACACCCTAACACCATACACAAAAATAAATTCAAAATGGCTTAGAGACCTAAATGTAAGACCTGACACTATAAAACTCTTAGAGGAAAACATAGGAAGAACACTCTTTGACATAAATCACAGCAAGATCTTTTTTGATCCACCTCCTAGAGTAATGGAAATAAAAACAAAAATAAACAGATGGGACCTAATGAAACTTAAAAGCTTTTGCAAAGCAAAGCAATGTTCACTGCAGTAGTATTTACAATAGCCAGATCATGGAAGAAACCTAAATGCCCACAGACAGATGAATGGATAAAGAAAATGTGGTACCTATATACAATGGAATATTACTCAGCCATAAAAAGGAACAAAATTGGGTCATTTGTAGAGACGTGGATGAATCTAGAGACTGTCATACAGAGTGAAGTAAGTCAGAAAGAGAAAAACAGGTATCATATATTAACGCATATATGTGGAACCTAGAAAAATGGTACAGATGAACCTGTTTGCAGGGCAGAAATTGAGACACAGATGTAGAGAACAAACGTATGGACACCAAGGGGGGAAAGCGGTGGGGGGGTGGGGGGGGTGCTGTGATGAACTGGGAGATTGGGATCGATATATATACACTAATGTGCATAAAATGGATAACTAATGGGGCTTCCCTGGTGGCGCAGTGGTTTAGAGTCCGCCTGCCGATGCAGGGGGCGTGGGTTCGTGCCCCGGTCCAGGAAGATCCCACATGCCGCGGAGCGGCTGGGCCCGTGAGCCATGGCCACTGAGCCTGCGCGTCCGGAGCCTGTGCTCTGCAACGGGAGAGGCCACAGCAGTGAGAGGGCCACGTATCGCAAAGAAAAAAAAAAAAAGATAACTATTAAGAATGTGCTGTGTAAAAAAATAAATAAAATAAAATTCAAAAAAAAAAACTATCATCATTTTCGGACTTCCCTGGTGGTTCAGGTCAAGGATCTGCCTTCCAACGCAGGGGACATGGGTTCAATCCCTTGTTGGGGAACTAAGATCCCACATGCCACAGATCAACTAAGACTGCATGCTCTAGAGCCTGCATGACACAACTAGAGAGCCCACGTGCTGCAACTATGAGCCCGTGCACACTGAAGCCTGCGCGCCACAACTAGAAAGAAGCCTGCGCCACAATGCAGAGCCTGTGCACCACAACTAGAGAGCACACACACTGCAACTACTGAGCCCACGTGGTCTAGAGCCCACACGCCACATCTAGAGAGAAGCCCACATGCCACAACGAAAGACCCTGCATGCCACAAAGAAGATCCTGCGTGCTGCAACTAAGACCCAACGCAGCCAAATAAATAAATAAGTAAAATTTTTTTTAATTATCATTTTATATGTAACCAAAACTACTAGAAGCAAATAAGCGTTAAGGGAAACATCTCTTTATGAAAAGTATTCAAGGAATGTAGGATATGTTTTTATTGAGGGGGAAAAGGAATGAGTAATTTTGTCCTAAAGTAGTTGTTTGGAGGTCGCTTAAAGATTGTTCCAGAGAAAGAGGAAAGTGAAAGGACAAAAAGGTGAACTGATATAGAAAAGTTGTAAAGGGTCTGTGGGGAAAACAAAGAGTGAGAGAAATTTATCTCATGTGGTGAAGGTAGTTAAGATTGAATGGATTTATTATAAGGTTTTAAAATGAGCTTTATTTATTTAAATTAATTTATTTTTGGCTGCGTTGGGTCTTCATTGCAGTGTGCAGGCTTCTCATTGCGGTGGCTTCTCTTGTTGCAGCATGCAGGCTCTAGGTGCACAGGCTTCAGTAGTTGCAGCTTGCGGGCTCAGTAGTTGTGGCTCACGGGCTCTAGAGCGCAGGCTCAGTAGTTGTGGCACGTGGGCTTGGTTGCTCCGCAGCATGTGGGATCTTCCTGGACCAGGGATTGAACCTATGTCCCCTGCATTGGCAGGCGGATTCTTAACCACTGTGCCACCAAGGAAGTCCTAAAATGAGCTTTAATATCAATAGTGTACACATGCAACTAGAACTAGGTTCTTTTCTCTCTTAAAGGAACAAAGATTATTGGACTATTGGTCTGCTCTTAAGAAGCTGTAACAGATTTTTCTTTACCTTTTAAGTAACCCACCTAAGAAAACAAAAATTCTGTGTCCACTGGAATAATTTATGGTGCTTTACCATGTCTTTATTTAAGAGAACTGAGTCTTCCTTTTTTAAAAAGTGACCTGTGATCTATTTAATCAAGTGTTCAAACCTTTTGACATTTTGACATCTTTTGATATTCTGCCTTCCCCAAATGAAATACTAAATAAAATCTTGATCTTGAAAATCTCAAAGGATCTGTTCTTTCATCTTTTAAAAAGAGAGATGTTTGAGATAATTAAGTTTATTTGACACGTTAAACTGCATGGGAAACACTGTCAAATAAGAAGTGATGCTTAACCTTTCCTAGATTATATTTGTATGAGTAAATGTTATTAATATAAGTACTTCAGAAATTATTGGGTTGGCCAGAAGGTTTGTTTGGGTTTTTCCATATGAATGAACTTTTTGGCAACCCAATATACACAGTTCCTAGAAATTTGTCAGTGCCCCTGAAGTCTTTGATATGTCCTGATACAATGTTATGAATCATAATTCCAGTTATTATCTTAAAATGTGCTATGTCACAGAAACCAAATTTCTCATCAATTGTATTATTTTTATAATGAACTCTCATCAGATCTTTAACCACGGCCATTTTAAGTATTTTGTCATTCACAAATAGTTATTGTCTTACTCTCATGCTTTCTTGAAAGCTCTTACAATCAGCTACAAACCAGAATGCTTCATCTTCAACAAAGGGACTGTTTTAGAGACCCATAGAGAGGACTATGACAAGTAATCTGAGATACAAGCTTCTGATGGCATTGCTTAAATAACTTCATGGTCATACCACTGGACTGAGCAAGGAGTCCAGAACTCTAGGGAAGAGGCTGATGGATTCATAAAATTGATAACCCAAGATCAAGCAGAAAGAGAATTAATTACATGTGACCGAATCAACTGATGAAGAATAATTATGATTTTAATAGTTTTTTTCTTTGTTTGTTTGGAACATTGCTGGTTCTTTAACGTTCTATTTTCTGGAGATAATGTACCCCCTTTCTCTGTTCTCTTAAGCTATCTATAACTCAAACAACTTCATAGATTATACCTTTTAAACAAAAATAAAACATATATCTTTTTCTCCCTGCCTGAACCCTCTAGATTTTGGAAACTCTTATTTCATATTCTTATTTTCATGGCAATACAGTATTCTCATAAGTTCTCTTTGTATCAGGACACAATTGGAAACATTGGTTATATTATCACGGCTTGGACTGAAATGCCACATTTGAGAATGATGTGCATAGAATTAGATATGACCAGACAGTTTTAAGGAACTATATGGTTGATATAAAGAGCCAATGTTTACAAATCCCTCTTGGAAGTTAGCCTGGAAGTTAACTTACAGGTTACCAGCCTTGCAGGTGACTAAGGAAGGTCACTGGTGGCAAGCTCAGGAACTTTAAGACATTTAGGGGACCTCAAGAAGAGAGGAATTCACCCAAACTGATAAATTACTGCAGGTGAAGTCTGGTGGTTGAGTTCTTGGCTTGGCTTTCTGGCCTCAAGAGAGTTTTAAGTCCAGCAAAGAAAAATTGAAAAGGTCTATGTGGTCAGTTATCATTCTTGCTGCCTTTATGTAAATAATTAGGCCAAATTTAATTATATTAGACTTATTTTATAAATAATGATAATCTTACTTTGCTATAATTGATCAAAATGGGGGTGACTGTAGAAAGAAATTTTATGATTGCAGAGAGAAATATTTTTCAATAGAAAACTACAACCCAGGACTTCCATGGTGGCACAGTGGTTAAGAATCTGCCTGCCAATGCAGGGGACGCAGGTTCGATCCCTGGTCCGGGAAGATCCCACATGCCGGGGAGCAACTAAGCCCGTGTGCCACAACTACTGAGCCTGCGCTCTAGAGCCCACAAGCCACAACTACTGAGCTCATGAGCCACAACTACTGAAGCCTGCATGACTAGAGCCCGTGCTCCACCACAAGAGAAGCCACTGCAATGAGAAGCCCACGCACCACAACGAAGAGGAGCCCCTGCTCGCCACAGCTAGAGAAAGCCCACGTGCAGCAACGAAGACCCAACACAGCCAAAAATAAATAAATAAACACATAAAATTTATTTTAAAAGCCCAATAGAACATTCCATACCTTCCCACTGAAGCCCTGAACTGACCACCACCACCCTTGTTAAATTTGATATATAAACCTTTTATCACTGGCTATTGAGCACTCTCCCTCATGTATACCATGCAAGCTTAAAGAAACTTTGTCTTTTCTCCTCTTAATCTGTCTACTGTCACAATTTGTAGGCAGCAACCACTGGACCCAAGTTGGAAAAGTTTTCTTTCAGCAACATCAAGCAATGAAACAGGAATAAAATTAAAAAATAAAAGCAATGAAACAGAAAAGATATTCTTAATATCTAGTTAATAAACATAACCTCAACACTCTGAAGACAACGAACACCCTGGAGAGTAATATTCGGTTCTAGTGGGCGCTTCACTAATTTATAAAGCCTCACTGACAAACCAGTGAATGCTTCACTACCCTAGCCATTTGTCGTCCATTTTGTCTAGTTCTCAATTTCATATCTTTAGCCTTCTCCTTTAACTGAAAATTTCAATCCACAACACGAACTTGTAAAGCCTCTTAAAAGAGAAAAACAGATTTTATTTACAATCTTATTCCTTCATGCTGATAGCCCAGAAGGGCACAAGCCTGAGGCAAAACTCATTTAGGGTGTGTGGTATGGGCATCCCCCGATTCTCTCTTCATAAAGCATCACTCCCATGGTCCCTCCAGGGCAGCTTTCCCAACTGTCCCACCTAGGGGATAAGCCTACTAATAAATAAAACTTATTTTTCATTCTCTGCTTCCTTCCACGTGCCACACGCATGCACACACACACACACACACAAACACATCTCAAATTCATTTTGTTTTTACATGTAGTTGATGTTTAAACAGGACTTAGGTATTTTAGTATTATACCAAAAAAGAAAAATGAACGTTTGTTCCCTTGTTTTTCTTTGCTCCTTAGACGTAGTGCCAACCTCTGCAAAGTTTATGGTGAAGTAAGGACTGAAAAGGGAGCAGAGAACAGAAAGCCAATAGGTCTTTTATTTGTCTGTCTCACTTGTGCTCCATGCATGGAATATAGCTGCCTATTTTACTATTGAAGGGTCTGTAAAACATGGGTGGTATCTGAATCTCCTGGTCATTCAGACAACTGAAATAACAGGAAGGAAATGTCAGGAATAAGAGTACTGTTTTATAGAAATCCACTTGTGGCCTTCATATACATTTTATCCAAAGACCTTTCAAGATGTAGACATTACTGTCAGAGAAGAATTAAAGATGTCATTAGAGAAAGAAAGAGAGATTTGTAGCCAATTTGAAAAAGAGGACAAGGCCTCCAAAGTTGGCAGGGTTTGCTGAAAGGGTGGTTTTAATTCCCATCAATGTCAAATTCCCAAAGTTAAATAGTAAGAGAAACACACAGGTTACCTGGAGTTTCTATATATAATGGATAAAAGAAAATTTTAAATCATCAACAAATGGAGAAAGGTGCTGTTAAAGGGATGATTTGTTTTATTTATAATCTACTAAACTTGAACTTGAAAATAACAACATAATCAAATGTGATTATTCACACTGAAATCTAGGGCTTTATTCCAGGAAAACGAAGAGGCTAATTTTGGGGATCCAGACATGTAGTCTGCCTCTGGAACTCTACCAGTAGACTCCAAGATATTGACATAGAACAGAACGACAAAAAGAGGGGTATCTGACAAAACAAAGACCCCAAAGCTATGAGTATTTCACTTATCTACATTACAAATTTAAACGTTTAGTTATTCATTTATCAAGTGCTTGAGTACCCCTGTTGTTCAAGCCAGAGAGCTTGACGATAAAGACCATGGGGTCTTTCAAGGGTCTTAGACACAACTGGGATAGAAATCCTGCAGTGTTCAGCTACATCCCCATATGCCAAGTTCCTTTGGCACATATCTTCCCAAAATTTTAATTCCCCAGGTTGCCTTTCCTAACTTAACAATGCTTTTCACCGAGACTTCTGGAATTTATCCAGTTGTTGATCAAGTCTCCTACACCCTTAGCATACTTGAAACTTCGTTCTTCTCCAAAGAACCCTAAAGACACACACCCCCTCAACTCTCTCTGCCCTAATTACAGCAACGAACCAATTATTAACTCTGTAGATAACTTAAGTCTCCAGGTAACACCTCTTAGACAGAAGTGTCTTGAATGATGGATACGAATATTTTGGTCAATGAAGAGGTGAGCTAAACCATAAGATGACAAAAAAAAAAAAAAAAGCTTTCTGGATTATATAGCAGTCTCTTAGAAGTTTACTTAGATTGTCCTCTGAGAGACTGACCAGTTCCGAATGCCAGGACAAAAGAGAAAGCGTCTGTATAGCATCAATGCTGAATCCTAGTCACTCTCCAAATTCTGCCATGTAAAGAGGACTGTCCTGGGAGTTGGCTGGTTTCCTCTATAACTCCTGTTTTTCTTGAACTCCAATAGCAGCCATCTGGAATTTTAATAACATGTAGTCACGCTTATATAGATAAGGTGGTATCCGTGAAAAAGCCAATACATGACAAATTCCTTTTCCAAAACTGAAAATTTTAGTTAGCACTTTAGGATATTGAAAAAAGATATTAAAAAGCCCCCAGCTGCATATGACTTAGCTTCTTACAAGACTGTTATCATTGTGTCTAAAAGCTTATTCCACTGCAGATGGACATGACTCTCAAAGACAAATAACTAAAACCTAACTTTATAAAGAGGAAAGTCTTACTTGTACATTACTTATGCAAATGTTTATGTTTAATTTAAAAAACACTAACTCTGTAACTCGTCTCTTCTTTTAGCTGTGGAGGACCCTTGTAATATATTCTGTATCCACTGGATCTAAATACAGATCCCTGAAGTAAATGACTTTTCTGAAGGAGTAAAGAGAATTAACACTTTACCACATAGCAGGATTTTAATATAATAATAGCTATGATTATTAAATACAAACCATATGCCAAGCACCATTTAGGAGTTTTACATATAGTATCACATATATTATATTACTAATTCTAGCTGAATTATAAATATTTTTCTTATTCTGTATATGAAGAAACTGAGGCTCAGAAAGATTAAGCAACTCACCCAACTTAACTAGCAAACTGCAATACTGGGAATTTTAACTGAAGTCTTTCTGCCTCCTAAATCCTATTATTTCCAGAGTAATAAACTGTCTCCTAAAATGCACAAACTCACTAAAATGGTCCAAACCTCATTTTCAGTAACCAACAGAATGATTTCTTCTTTTAAGCAGGAAGATGGGAATTGCTGACATTTCTTTGTACTTATTGTTCCCCAAATATCCCAGGATCTTTTACATCTCAATGCTCTGGCTCAAGGTGCTTCTGGTTGTGATATCCTCTACAACCCCATCTTTTCTCCAACTCCTTTAGAACACAGCGCAGGAAACTAGTGGTTTCCTTCTGTTTATCTACATAGTTCCATTTTTATATCTGTTATGTGTGATTAAAACTACAGATTAAGGAGTCAAAATAACCTGTGTTCAGTACTAACTCTTTCCACTTCCCTAAGTAAGATCTTGGGCAAGTCAGTCACCCACTCTAAGCCTCAATTTTGTCATTTCTGGTATAGAGATAAGATTATCTCCCCTGCTGGATTGTAGTGAGGATTAAATGAGGAACTCGGAACAAAATATCCTATGTATCCTCTATAGCACACTTTTCCAGGCTATCAGATTCTAGTCCAGTTAAATGACTTGGAGCTACTTAGCAACTCTTCATAAGTGGTATACTACTGATAGATATATAAATTATGTCCTGTCAAATAGTAATTTAATTGACATCCCCCCTCCTTCCTAGGGGAGTGGGGAAAAAATCTAGTTTTGCCTAGTCTCAATTTACAATTCATACCATGCCTTTACATCACATTAATTTGTGCTGCTTTGATTCTTCCTTTGAATGGGTTGTATCTGTCTGGTTGTCTCACATAATATGAGTAAAATTAATTCTTTAACGTGTGTTCATTTTTATTTTTGTAGGAGGGTAACAATTTGACTTTTTTGGAAAATTACATTTTAACAGTACTATCATCATCATTATCACGACAACTCCCAATCTTGATCTTTTCTAAACTCCATATTCCTTATATTCAAGCCCACTAGAATATTCACTTGAATGTCCCAATAAATGGTTTTCTTTACTTAGAAAACTTGTTCCTCCTTATAGTAAGTAGCCAGTCTCCAAGATGACCCACAATGATTCTGTCTCTCCAGACTTTTTGAAGAGTCTAGGGTGGTTGTTTTGCAAAATTACTCATTAGAGTAGGTTTATGATTTTGGGGCAGAAATATCATATATGAGGCAGAGCTGTCAATTTGTCTATTGACGATGCTGAGTTTGATCATTTGATTAAGGTGGTATCCATTATTGACTCTCAATGCTTCTGTTGCTAGGCATTCTCATCCACTAAAGCTACCTAGCATCTATTTCTCCACCTCTGACTATATTTATCCCAAGTCTTTTCTAGCCTCTCCAGACTCCAAATCCTCCTTCCTACCCCTCAGTCTCTGCAGGGAATCTATGTCCTACTTCATTACTAAAATCCAAAAATGACTCCCTCAACCTCATCTCTACTTCTGATTTTCCTTACAGATATAACAACCAAATGCAATGTTGTGGTCTATGATCAGATCCTGGTTTGAATAAACCAGCAATAAAAGACATTTCTGGGAGCAATTAGGGGACCAGTGAATATTAAGGAATTATTGTTACTTGTGTTGGTCATATAATCATATTGTGTTATGTAGTTTAGAGACACACACTAAAGTTAAAGTGAAATATCATGGCATATACTTTAAAGTACTCCAGAAAAAAAAAAAGGAAAGAAAATATTTAAAAATATTAACAATTGATAAATTAGGTGAAGGGTTACTATTCTCTACTTTTCTTACGTTTGAACATTTTCATAATAACTCAAAGTTTTGTTTCTATCTTTAAAAAAAACTGAAGCACAGATTAAGTGGCTGGCTCAAGATCACAAGCCGTAAATGGGATTTAATCAACTAGGATTCTAACCCAGTCAAGGCTCCAAGTCCGGGCCCTCAGCTTCTTGTGCTACACTGTCTCTTGTTCCATGGATTACAGTTTGTGAGCCACTAGTACTTGGGGTGGAGGAAAAAAGAAGATAGAGGCACAGCAGAGATTAACAAATTTATATATGTAAAGCACTTAAAACAGTGCCTGGCATATAGTAAGAACTATGTAAGTGTTAACTATTATAGACCACCTGTTCCACAGAAAACTATTACGGTTGCTATGGTGTGGGGGGTCGGGGAGAAGAGCTTCCATGGACTGAATACGTTTGAGAGACCCTAAGTCAAAGAAAGTCAAACATGTTTCTCTGTGCAGAATGTCTTTCTGTCTTTAATATGTTAACACCCATTTCCAAGAAAGAAATCTAGTATGTGGCATTTTCCACTTCTAATTGATCGCTAAATGCTTTTTTTCTTCCAAAAAAATAACCTGAGGTACTGATATTCTGTGGGACAAGCTTTAGGATTCCCTGATTTACATGAAGAAATCAGGTTCTCCACAATAAGGCAACATTTTATTTCAATGGTTAGAGAAAAAGAATCAAATGATAAATCCAAACATTTTCCTGGACAAACACAATGTTCACTTTCAAATGTTTGTTATCAGTATGCCTAACGAACAGTCTTTCTGAAGTTTGCTAACATTTATGACTACTGGCTCCATCTATATCCCTCTCCAAGGTTGAGTATCATGAGATCTCATGTCGTCTACCTGAGATTCAAGTCTTCTCTTTCCTACCTGTGCACCATGAGAACTCTCCTCCCTGCTGATAAGTCAGTCCACTCTCCTCTCCTCTCCCCACACAAAACAGGTCTCTTATAAAAAAGAAAAATATAATTTTGATGCACTAAGAAAATGAGACGGCAATCCTCACCATCTAACTGGTGAGCACTCCCCTCCTTACTTCCTGCAATGCAGTTCTTATAAAAGCAAAATCTTTATTTTAAATTTTGAATCTTTTTCTCTTGCAACATGACTTAGCACATAAGTGATATATAATTTGTTATATATTTTGTTTGCTGCTGATATAATTTGTTTTCAAGTCTTATTTTTGCTTTGTTTGAAGAAAAACATAATCAAGGAGAACATTTGTCAAGTTTCAAAGGAACCTAACAGAATACATGTAAGAGTGGAATTTAAGAATTTTAAGGTGAGAAGTCATTTAGCAATCTGAATTACCGACCCATGGGTATGGTATTTTAGGTATTTTAAGAATCATTAATGTTTTAAATATACAAAGTCATTAAAATTCATGGTAGTCCACATTCTACTTCTTATCAAATTGCCATATTTATGGAATATAATCAAACATAAAGAAAAAAATGACCAAGTTTAAGAAAAGATTTTATAAATGTGTACCTAACAAAAACAAATGTCACAAAGACGCAACAAAAGGCCTGGATTATAACTAAAATCAACTCAAATATTAAAAATTTAACACACATCCTGGAGCTGTCGGCATGAGGGTGGCCTGGCCGGGGCTCCGACTGTAGCTGTGTCAGCATGTTATGATGCCGTCTCATACCAACCTGGATACTGGAATCCCCAGTAGTAAAGTGAAATACTCAAGGCTCTCCAATACAGACGATGGCTACATTGACCTTCAGTTTAAGAAAAGCCCTCCTGGGCTTCCCTGGTGGCGCAGTGGTTAAGAATCCATCTGCCAATGCAGGGGACATGGGTTTGAGCCCTGGTCCGTGAAGATCCCACATGCCTTGGAGCAACTAAGCCCGTGCGCCACAACTACTGAGCCTGCACTCTAGAGCCTGCGAGCCACAACTACTGAGCCTGAGTGCCACAACTACTGAAACCCACGTGCCTAGAGCCCATGCTCCACAACAAGAAAAGGCCGGCAACGAAGAGTAGCCCCCACTCGCCGCAACTACAGAAAGTCCACGTGCAGCAACAGAGACCCAACGCAGCCAAAAATAAAAATAAATAAAATAAATAAATTTATAAAGTTTCCTTCTAGCTCTTCTTTATATGCATATATGATCTGTGATTCTAGTTATAGTCAGAGTATAAATATATACTAAAGCAAAGTAAACATTTAGACACTTAAGACTCTTTGGCAATCGCAATTAGATTCTATTCTGATATATTGTCTGTCATGAAAGATATTTAATAACACTTTCACACAATCAAGCAGTCCCTAGAATTTTCAGAAACAAACCACCAAATCAAAAAGTAACAGCAATGCACCCATTACAATAGATAAAATCCAGAACACTGACACACCAAATGCTGGCAAAGATGTGAAGTGATGTAAAATTTCAGTCATTGCTGCTGGGAATGCAAAATACTACAGCCTCTCTGAAAGACAGTTTGGCGTTTCTTATAATACCAAACATACTCCAAAACAAACAAACAAACAAACAAAAAACATACTTTTAACCATACGATCCAGCAACTGTACTCCTTGGTATTTACCCAAATGAGCTGAAAACTTATGTCCACACAGAAAACTGCACAAGGATATTTATAGTAGTTTTATTCATAATTGCCAAAACTTGGAAGCAACAAATATGTCCTTCAGCAGCTGAATGGATAAACTGTGGCATATCCACACAATGCAATATTATTCAATACAAAAAAGAAATGAGCTTTCAAGCCGTGAAAAGACATGGAGGAAACTTAAATGAATATTACTAAGTGAAAGAAGCCAATCTGAAAAGGCTATACACTCTATGATTCCAATTATAAGACATTCTAGAAAAGGCAAAACCATGGAGACAAAAATAAATAAATAAATAAAATTTTAAAACAGTGGTTGCCAAGGAGAAGAGGGAGGGAGAGATGAACAAGTGAGCCCTAATGTAAACTATGGTCTCTGGGTGATAATGATGTGCCAGTGTAGGTTCATCTATTGTAACAAATGTACCATTCTGGAGGGGATATGGAGAATAGAGGAGGCTGTGCCTATGTGGGAGCAGGAAGTATATGAGAACTCTCTGTACTTTCTGCTGTAAACTTAAAACTGCTCTAAAAAATTAAATCTATTTACATTTTTAAAAAAGTAACAGTACTGTGTTTCAGTGATCTTAGCTACTATAAAGAAAATTAAATGCATGTTTTCATATTAGGAGACATATGTGGTCAAAAGAAAAATTTTAGTCTCTGTTTTTTTTTTGGCTGCATTGGGTCTTTGTTGCTGCACATGGGCTTTTTCTTCCTCTAGCTGCAGCAAGCGGGGGCTACTCTTCGTTGTGGTATGCGGGCTTCTCACTGCAGTGGCTTCTCTTGTTGCAGAGCATGGGCCCTAGGTGCATGGGCTTCAGTAGTTGTGGCTCTTGGGTTCTAGAGCGCAGGCTCAGTAGCTGTGGCACATGGGCTTAGCTGCCCTGCGGGATGTGGGATCTCCCCAGACCAGGGCTCGAACCCATGACCCCTGCATTGGCAGGCGGATTCTTAACCACTGAGCCACCAGGGAAGTCCCTTAGTCTTGTTTTTTAAGGGGAACAGGAGACAGAGTTGTTTCGCCAGAGCGGACGCTGTTACCTACTTCTTTAGTCAAAAGATAAGAACAAGCCAGTATCGCCACTCAAACACATGTCCAACTCCCGTTCTGTTTACTGCTTGCTCTCCCTGTGCAAAAAACAACTTGGATTTGGTAGACTTCAGAATGAGGACATTCCACAGGTTTTGATTATGTGAATCTGAAAATGTCAAATTCATTAGCTAAAAGATTCTGATGGCTATTAATTTCTCAAGAAGCAGTTTATACATAAACTAAACGGTAAGCATGAAGATTAATTTCCTCTTCAAACATGAATAACAATTTATGGCTCCCCTAAATTCATATGTTGAAGCCCTAACCTCCAATGCAATAATCTGCAGATGGGGCCTTTGGGAGGTAATTAAGGTTAGATGAGGTGATGAGGGTAGGGCCCTCATAATGGAATTAGTGCCTTTATAAGACAAGACACCAGAGAGTTTATCCTCTCTCTCCCTGCATGCATGCACAAAGAACAGTTTATGTGAGCACACAGTGAAATGGCAGTGTCTATAAGTCAAAAAAGGACTCAAAATGAAACCTACCTTGCTGGCACCTTGATCTTAGACTTCCCAGGCTCCAGAACTGTGAGAAATAAATTTCTATTGTTTAAGCCTCCCAGTTTATGGTATTTTGTTATGGCAGCCAAAGCAGGCTAAGACATAGTGGACACTAAAAGCAATTCTAATGGCTTGCCCCAATTAGAGCCTGATCCAAACCAATGACTCAGGCCCAATACTTCCAGATTTATACCCATTAATTTTTTTTTAATTTTTCAATTTATTTTTGGCTGCGTTGGGTCTTCATTGCTGCACGTGGACTTTTTTCTCTAGTTGCAGCAAGTGGCGGTTACTCTTCGTTGTGGTGCGTGGGCTTCTCATTGTGGTGGCATCTCTTGTTGTGGAGCACTGGCTCTAGGCATGTGGGCTTCAGTAGTTGTGGCTCTCGGGCTCTAGGGCGCAGGCTCAGTAGTTGTGATGCACAGGCTTAGTTGCTACACGGCATGTGGGTTCTTCCCAGATCAGGGCTCAAACCCGTGTCCCCTGCATTGGCAGGCAGATTCTTAACTGCTGAGCCACCAGGAAGTCCCCCCATTAATTTTTTTTTTTTGGCAGTACGCGGGTCTCTCACTGTTGTGGCCTCTCCCGTTGCGGAGCACAGGCTCCAGACACGCAGGCTCAGCAGCCATGGCTCACGGACCTAGCCGCTCCCCAGCATGTGGGATCTTCCTGGTCTGGGGCACAAACCCGTGTCCCCTGCATCAGGGGATTAAAATAAAATAAATAAACACTTCAATTCTGATTAAAATAAATACTTCAATTCTGCATTACCTGTCATCCACTCTACCTACCTAGTCAGAGAAAATTAATGACTATGACTAACCTGATGGAGTGTTAAAGGGTTTACAATTTAATAATGAAAAAATCTTGACAGATATTCTATGAAAAGTGGTGTTTTCTGTTTCAAATCCATTAATCAAGCCAGCTTTCAAATCTTAATATTCTAAATGCCTGAAAGAACAGCCTAGTATCTGCTTCTGCAAAGATCTCTTGAGGCTAGATATCTTGGAAGCAATTTGCTGCTTTCTATATTACCCTAGTCTAATTTCAGAACATTATATTAGGATTATATTAAATTACACTGTTACTCAACAAAAAGATCTACAATTTTAGTGATTCTGGAACAAATTAAGATGGTTAATTCAGAAATCATGCAAAGTCAATAGTGATTCTATGAATTTGATTCTAATCATTTTCCTCCAAACAGAGGTTTACCCCCACCTTAACCTTCTCCTACATAGGTAATATACAATCTTTGACCAAATGTCTATACGGGATCTTTAAAAGTAATTATAGTTAATAGTATCTCTGGAATTGCTCCACATTTGTTTATTTTAATCAAATTCAAGTTGCATAAAACTGCAAAAGGGGAAAAAATTAAACTTCACAAACTTTTGAAAGATAATAAAATAGCCACAAAGCTACAAAAAATAGGAGGGAAACAGAACCAAAAAAACAGACTAAGAATTTAAGATTCTGTCTTCAGGGCAAATCTTTAGAATACTTCCTGCATTGGCCCAGATTCCTCCAAAAAAAATAATCCCATGTCATTGTTAAACACCAAAAATTACCAAGTTTTCTAATGTCATAATATGAAACATTATAAGCCAAGACCTGGTCATTTTCTGTATTAAAAAGACTATAGGGACTTCTCTGGTGGCGCAGTGGATAAGATTCCACACTCCCAATGCAGGAGGCCCAGGTTCAATCCCTGGTCAGGGAACTAGTTACCACATGCATGCCGAAACTAAGAGTTCGCATGCCACAACTAAGGAGCCCATGAGCTGCAACTAAGGAGCCCACCTGCCACAACAAAGACCTGGCAAAACCAAATAAATAAATAATATATTTTTTAAAGGCTATAAACCTAATTATTATCTCCTACATTTCTTCTTGTGCAGTCTGTTATTAAAGTGGTAACAAATATAATTTTCAAGTCCAAACACTCTACAGAACACATTATAAGAAAAAAATTGTAAAGTTAAATAAGGGTTCAAAAAAACCTAATTTTCCAGTTTGTACCTACATAATGAAGAAAACATAGTAAGTTAATAAAAGAAACAAAGGAAGCAGTAGCACTGCCAATTTTGGACAGCTTCTTAGATACCAAGATGAAAAAAATTCATGCAAAACAGGTAAGTAAACCAATGTTCACAGCAGCATTATTTATAATTGGCAAGGTATGGAACCTAAGTGCCCACCAACAGACGAATGGATAAAGAAGATGTGGTATATACATATGTGTGTGTGTATCCACACACACACACACACACACACACACACACTGCAATACCACTCAGCCATAAAAAAGAATGAAATTTTGCCATTTACAGCAACACAGATGGACTTGGAGGGCATCATGCTAAGTGAAATAAGTCAGACAGAGAAAGACAAATACTGTATGATATCACTATATGTGGAATCTAAAAAATAGAACTAGTGAATAAAACAAAAAAGAAGCAGATTCACAAATACAGAGAATAAACTAGTTGTTACCAGTGATGTGGGGGAGAAGGAGCAAAATTAGGGTAGTGGGGAAAAAAAGGGGGTATTATGGGATTATATGAAATCGTGTGTGAAACTTTTGAAAACTGTAAAGAACTATAGAATTACAGGGCTTCCCTGGTGGCACAGTGGTTGAGAATCTGCCTGCCAATGCAGGGACACGGGTTCGAGCCCTGGTCTGGGAAGATCCCACATGCCGCAGAGCAACTGGGCCCGTGAGCCACAACTACTGAGCCTGCGCGTCTAGAGCCTGTGCTCCGCAACAAGAGAGGCCGCGACAGTGAGAGGCCCGTGCACCGTGATGAAGAGTGGCCCCCGCTCGCTGCAACTAGAGAAAGCCCTCACACAGAAACGAAGACCCAACACAGCCAAAAATAAATAAATTAATTAATTTTAAAAAAAGAACTATAGAATTGAATCTTTCATTCAATAAAAGAAAAACAATGTGTGTGCGTGCGTACACACACACACACACACACACACACACACAAATCAGGTAGGTAAAGAAAGGTAAAGCAAACTCATCAATCACCCCTCCCCTCAAAATAAGGCTAGGTTGATTTAATACTAAGAAACAATGACCAACTAGATATATTTACGTAACACTTTAATGCTTCTATAAATGACTAAACTCAAGAATTTAACACATTTTAAACGATTACAAATGTTTATCTCGAGTATTATAATTAAAGATAGAAAATATATTTCTGAGTAAACCCAGGATTTTCTCTACTAAAAATCTTTTAGGCTGAGGACTTCCTCTATTCAATGGAGAAGCAAAGAGTGATTTGGACCTGTTGTTAAGTGGCTATTTATGCCACAAGGAGAGCATCTAATGTTCAGGGTGCTTCCAAATTACACTCTTTACTACTAGAAGTTCATGGTTACTAACTGGCTTTCATTCTGCCAAGTTACTTTTACCCAATAACTTACTCATCTTCTATGTTTTTCCCGTTTGGGGTAAGACTTCTGTCTCTGTCAGCAAGTGGAAAAAAAAAAAATCCATGATGAGGTACAATGGAAGTTTCCTCCTATTAAACACTCCAAGCAAGACATTAGCCTCTAAGTTCATGGAGAAAGAATTTTGCCTTTTCAAAAAGAACATTTTGTGGCCAGCTCAGGGATGTAAGTGTGGGAAAGTCTCCAGAAGCAATTACAAAATTTAAAAAATACCCCTTCTTCCCTTTCTCTTGAGAGACCATAAAGCCTTCTCTTGGGAAAGAGCACATGATTAGTGTAGTATCCAAACCAAGTGCTTAAATTAATATTTTTGTAAAAAAAAACTGTACAAATTAATATTTATGTAAAAAAAAATACTGTGGGACTTCCCTGGTGGTGCAGTGATTAAGAATCCACCTGCCAATGCATCAAACACAGGTTCGATCCCTGGTCCAGGAAGATCCCACGTGCCACAGAGTAACTAAGCCTGTGCGCAACAACTACTGAACCTGCGCTCCAGAGCCCGTGAGACACAACTACTGAGCCCGCGTGCCACATCTACTGAAGCCCGCACGCTCTAGGGCCCGCGTGCCGCAACTGCTGAGCTCACGTGCTGCAACTACTGAAGCCTGCATGCCTAAGCCTGTGCTTGCAACAAGAGAAGCCACCACAATGAGAAGCCTGTGCACCACAACAAACAGTAGCCCTTGCTCACTGCAACTAGAAAAAGTCCGTGCGCAGCAACAAAGACCCAATGCAGCCAAAAAAAAAAAAGAAAGAAAGAAAGAAAGAAAGAGAATTGCTTAGAGGTCAACTTTTATTATAACCAGAGCCCCACTACCAGATGAAGTTCATAGGTCTGCAATAGGAGACACAGTCCTGACCCTGTGGAAATATAAATGACTTAATAATAAAGGAAAAATATGAACAAGAGAAAAGAGATAGGTTCAAGATGGTGGAGTAGAAGGACATGCACTTACTCCCTCTTGCGAGAGCACTGGAGTCACAGCTAACTGCTGAACAATCATCAACAGGAAGACACTGGAACTCACCAAAAAAGATCCCCACATCCAAAGACAGAGGAGAAGCCGCAATGAAAAGATAGGAGGGGTGCAATCACAGTAAAATCAAATCCTATAGCTGCTGGGTGGGTGACTCACAAACTGGAGAACACTTATACCACAGAAGTCCACCCACTGGAGTGAAGGTCCTGAGCCCCACGTCAGGCTTCTCAACCTGGGGGTCCGGCAACGGGAGAAGGAATTCCTAGAGAGCCAGACTTTGAAGGCTAGAGGGATTTGATTGCTGGACTTCAACAGGACTGGGGGAAACAGAGACTCCACTCCTGGAGGACACACACAAAATAGTATGTACATTGGGACCCAGGGGAAGGAGCAGTGACCCCATAGGAGACTGAACCATACCTACCTGCTAGTGTTGGAAGGCCACCTGCAGAGGCAGGGGGTGGCTGTGGCTCACTGTGGGGACAAGGACACTGGCAGCAGAAGTTCTGGGACGTACTCCTTGGTGTGAGCCCTCCCAGAGTCCGCCATTAGCCCACCAAAGAGAAGCAAAGGCTCCAGTGCTGGGTCGCCTCAGGTCAAACAACCAACAAGGAGGGAGCCCAGCCCCACCCATCAGCAGACAAGTGGATAACAGTTTTACTGAGCTCTGCCCACCAGAGCAACACCCAGCTCTACCCACCATGAGTCCCTTCCATCAGAAGCTTGCACAAGCCTCTTAGATAGCCTCATCCACTAGAGGACAGACAGCAGAAGCAAGAAAAACTACAATTCTGCAGTCTGTGGAAGGAAAACCACATTCACAGAAATATAGACAAAATGAAAAGGCAGAGGACTTTGTACCAGATGAAGGAACAAGATAAAACCCCAGAAAAACAACTAAATGAAGTGGACATAGGTAACTTCCCAGAAAAAGAATTCAGAAATAATTATAGTGAAGATGATCCAGGACCTCGGAGAAAGAATGGAGACAAAGATCAGGATGCAAGAAATGTTAAACAAAGACCTAGAAGAATTAAAGAACAAACACCTAGAAGGATTAAAGAGCAAACAGAGATAAACAATACAATAACTGAAATGAAAAATACACTAGAAGGAATCAATAGCAGAATGACTGAGGCAGAAGAACAGATAAGTGACCTGGAAGACAGAATAGTGGAATTCACTGCTGTGGAACAGAATAAAGAAAAAAGAATGAAAAGAAATGAAAACAGCCTAAGAGACCTCTGGGACAACATTAAACACAACAACATTTGCCTTATAGGGGTCCCAGAAGGAGAAGAGAGAGAGAAAGGACCTGAGAAAATATCTGAAGAGATTATAGTCGAAAACTTCCCTAACATGGGAAAGGAAATAGCCACCCAAGTCCAGGAAGCACAGAGAGTCCCATACAGGATAAACCCAAGGAGAAACATGCCAAGACACACAGTAATCAAATTGGAAAAAATTAAAGACAAAGAAAAATTACTGAAAGCAGCAAGGGAAAAATGACAACATACAAGGGAACTCCCATAAAGTTAACAGCTGATTTCTCAGCAGAAACTCTACAAGCCAGAAGGGAGTGGCAGGACATATTTAAAGTGATAAAAGAGAAGGACCTACAACCAAGATTCCTCTACCCAGCAAGGATCTCATTCAGATTCAACAGAGAAATCAAAAGCTTTACAGACAAGCAAAAGCTAAGAGAATTGAGCACCACCAAACCAGTTCTACAACAAATGCTAAAGGAATATCTCTAAGTGGGAAACACAAGAGAAGAAAAGGACCTCCAAAAACAAACCCATAACAATTGAGAAAATGGTAATAGGAACATACATATCGATAATTACCTTACATGTGAATGGATTAATTGCTCCAACCAAAAGACACAGGCTCGCTGAATGGATACAAAAACAAGACCCATATATATGCTGTCTACAAGAGACCCACTTCAGACCTAGGGACACATACAGACGGAAACTGAGGGGATGGAAAAAGATATTCCATGCAAATGGAAATCAAAAGATAGCTGGAGTGGCAACACTCATATCAGATAAAATAAACTTTAAAATAAAGAATGTTACAAGAGACAAGGAAGGACACTACATAATGATCAAGGGATCAACCCAAGAAGAAGATATAACAATTATAAATATATATGCACCCAACACAGGAGCACCTCTATACAAAAGGCAACTGCTAACAGCTATAAAAGAGGAAATCAACAGTAACACAATAATAGTGGGGGACTTTAACACCTCACTTACACAAGTGGACAGATCATCCAAACAGAAAATTAATAAAGAAACACAAGCTTTAAATGACACAATAGACCAGATAGATCTAATTGATATTTATAGGACATTCCATCCAAAAGCAGAAGATTACACTTCCTTCTCAAATGCACACAGAACATTCTCCAGGATAGATCACATCTTGGGTCACAAATCAAGACTCAGTAACTTTAAGAAAAGTGAAATCATATCAAGCATCTTTTCCGACCATAACACTATGAGATTAGAAATCAATTACAGGGGAAAAAATGTAGAAAACACAAACACAAGGAGGCTAAACAATTCATTACTAAAAAGCCAAGAGATCACTGAAGAAATCAAAGAGGAAATTAAAAAATACCTAGACAAAAATTAAAACGAAAACACGATGATCCAAAACCTATGAGATGCAGCAAAAGCAGTTCTAAGAGGGAAGTTTATAGCAACATAAGCCTACCTCAAGAAACAAGAAAAATCTCAAATAAACAACCTAACCTTACACCTAAGCAACTAGAGAAAGAAGAACAAACAAAACCCAAAGTTAGTAGAAGGAAAGAAATCATAAAGATCAGAGCAGAAATAAAGGAAATATAAATGAAGAAAACAATAGCATAAATCAATGAAATAAAAGCTGGTTCTTTGAGAAGATAAAATTGATAAACCTTTAACCAGACTCATCAAGAAAAAAAGGGAGAGGACTCAAATCAATGAAGTTAGAAATGAAAAAGGAGAAATTACAACTGACACTGCAGAAATACGAAGGATCATAAGAGACTACTACAAGCAACTCTATGCTAATAAAATGGACAACCTGGAAGAAATGGACAAATTCTTAGAAAGGAATAACCTTCTAAGACTGAACCAGGAAGAAACAGAAAATATGAACAGACCAATCACAAGTAATGAAATCGAAACTGTGATTAAAAATCATCCAACATGGCTTCCCTGGTGGCGCAGTGGTTGAGAGTCCGCCTGCCGATGCAGGGGACACAGGTTCGTGCCCTAGTGGGGGGGGGAATCCCACATGCTGCAGAGCGGCTGGGCCTGTGTGCCATGGCCGCTGGGCCTGCGCGTCTGGAGTCTGTGCTCCGCAGCGGCAGAGGCCACAGCAGTGAGAGGCCCGCATACAGCAAAAAAACAACAAAAAAAAAAGAAAAAATCGTCCAACAAACAAAAGTCCAGGACCAGATGGCTTCACAGGTGAATTCTATCAAACATTTAGAGAAGAGCTAACACCCATCCTTCTCAAACTCTTCCAAAAAACTGCAGAGGAAGGAACACTCCCAAACTCATTCTATGAGGCCACCATCACCCTGATACCAAAACCAGACAGAGATACTACAAAAAAAGAAAATTACAGACCAATATCACTGATGAATGTGGATGCAAAAATCCTCAACAAAATACTAGCAAACAGAATCCAACAACACATTAAAAGGATCATACACCATGATCAAATGGGATTTACCCCAGGGATGCAAGGATTCTTCAATATATGCAAATCAATCAAAGTGATACATCGTATTAACAAATTGAAGAATAAAAACCATATGATCATCTCAATAGATACAGAAACAGCTTTTGACAAAATTCAACACCCATTTATGACAAAAACTCTCCAGAAAGTGGGCATAGAGTGAACCTACCTCAACATAATAAAGGCCATATATGACAAACCCATGGGAAACATCATTCTCAATGGTGAAAAACTGAACGCATTTCCTCTAAGATTAGGAACAAGACAAGGATGTCCACTCTCACCACTATTATTCAACATAGTTTTGGAAGTCCTAGCCACAGCAATCAGAGAAGAAAAAGAAATAAAAGGAATACAAATTGGAAAAGAGGAAGTAAAACTGTCACTGCAGATGACATGATACTACACATAAAGAATCCTAAAGATGCACCAGAAAACTACTAGAGCTAATCATTGAATTTGGTAAAGTTGCAGGATACAAAATAAAGGCACAGAAATCTCTTGCATTTGTATACACTAACAACGAAAGATCAGAAAGAGAAGTTAAGGAAACAATCCCATTCAGCATTGCAACAAAAAGAATACAATACGTAGGAATAAACCTACCTAAGGAGGTAAAAGACCTGTACTCCGAAAACTGTAAGACACTGATGAAAGAAATCAAAGGTGACACAAACAGATGGAGAGATATACCACATTCTTGGATTGGAAGAATCAATATGGTGAAAATGACTATACTACCCAAAGCAATCTACAGATTCAATGCTATCCCTATCAAATTACCAGTGGCATTTTTTACAGAATTAGAATAAAAAAATCTTAAAATTTGTATGGAGACACAAAAGACCCCAAATAGGGGCTTCCCTGGTGGCGCAGTGGTTGGGAGTCCGCCTGCCAATGCAGGCGACATGGGCTCGTGCCCCGATCCAGGAAGATCCCACATGCCGCGGAGCAGCTGGGCCCGTGAGCCATGGCCGCTGAGCCTGCGTGTCTGGAGTCTGTGCTCCGCAATGGGAGAGGCCACAGCAGTAAGAGGCCCGCATACCACAAAAAAAAAAAAAAAAAAGACCCCAAATAGGCAAAGCATTCTCTCTTTTTTTTTTTTTTTTTTGCCAAAGCATTCTTGAGGGAAAAAAGTGGAGCTGCAGGAATCAGATTCCCTGACCTAATACTATACTACAAAGCTACAGTAATCAAGACAATATGGTACTGGCACAAAAAAAAGAAATATAGATCAATGGAACAGGATAGAAAGCCCAGAGATAAAGCCACACAACTATGGTCAACTAATCTATGACAAAGGAGGCAAGGATATACAATGGAGAAAAGACAGTCTCTTCAATAAGTGGTGCTGGGAAAACTGGACAGCTACATGTAAAAGAATGAAATTAGAACACACCCTAACACCATACACAAAAATAAACTCAAAATGGCTTCGAGACCTAAATGTAAGACCTGACACTATAAAACTCTTAGAGGAAAGCATAGGTAGAACACTCTTTGACATAAACCACAGCAAGATCTTTTTTGATCCACCTCCTAGAGTAATGGAAATAAAAACAAAAATAAACAGATGGGACCTAATGAAACTTAAAAGCTTTTGCAAAGCAAAGGAAACTACAAACAAGACGAAAAGACAGCCCTCGGAATGGGAGAAAATATTTGCAATGAATCAACGGACAAAGGATTAATCTGCAAAATATATAAACAACTCATGCAGCTCAATACTAAAAAAACAAACAACCCAATCCAAAAATGGGCAGAAGATCTAAATAGACATTTCTCCAAAGAAGACATACAGATGGCCAAGAGGCACATGAAAAGCTGCTCAACATCACTAATTATTAGAGAAATGCAAACCAAAACTACAGTGAGGTATCACCTCACACCAGTTAGAATGGACATCATCAGAAAATCTACAAACAACAAATGCTGGAGAGGGTGTGGAGAAAGGAGACCCCTCTTGCACTGCTGGTGGGAATGTAAATTGATATAGCCACTTTGGAGAACAGTATGGAGGTTCCTTAAAAAACTAAAAATAGAATTACCGTACGATCATGGAATCCCACTACTGGGCATATACCCAGAGAAAACCATAATTCAAAAAGACACATGTACCCCAACGTTCATTGCAGCACTATTTACAATAACCAGGTCATGGAAGCAACCTAAAATGCCCATTGACAGACGAATGGATAAAGAAGATGTGGTACGTATATACAATGGAATATTACTCAGCCATAAAAAGGAACAAAATTGAGTCATTTGTTGAGACGTGGATGGACCTAGAGACTGTCATACAGAGTAAAGTAAGTCAGAAAGAGAAAAACAAATATCATAAATTAATGCATATATGTGGAACCTAGAAAAATGGTACAGATGAACCTGTTTGCAGGGCAGAAATAGAGATACAGATGTAGAGAACAAACATATGGACACTAAGTGGGGGAGAATGGCGGGAGTGGTGGTGGTGGTGGGATGAATTGGGAAATTGGGATTGCCATATATACACTAATATGTATAAAATAGATAATTAATAAGAACCTGCTATATAAAAAAATAAATTAAATAAAATTCAAAAAGAACAAGAGAAAAGATAAATACTGCACTAGCTATACTAGGTCATAAGACCATTAAAGAACTATTGGAAAGGCTGTAAAATGCACGATGAGAGATAACAGAGTTATAAAAGTTGAAGAAAAGAATATACAAACATATTTAATTATTTGCAGCTTCAAAGCAGAGCACATCTCAGTTATATAGGTGTTCAAAAGAAATACAACTCAGGGACTTCCCTGGTGGTGCAGTGGTTAAGAATCCGCTTGCCAATGCATCGAACACGGGTTCGAACCCTGGTCTGGGAAGATCCCACATGCCGCAGAGCAACTAAGCCCGTGCGCCACAACTCCTGAGCCTGGGCTCTAGAGCCAGCAGCCACAACTGCTGAGGCCCATGAGCCCAGAGCCTGTGCTCCGCAACAAGAGAAGCCACCGCAATGAGAAGCCTGCCCACCGCAAAGGAGAATGGCCCCCGCTCGCCGCAGCTAGAGAAAGCCCGCATGCAGAAACAAAGACCCAACACAGCCAAAAATAAAAATAAAATAAATAATTAAACTTATAAAAAGAAAAGTAGTATCTTCTATCCATAATAAGGCAAAAACTAGAAACTTCTCAAATCCCTAACAACAGTAGAATGGATAAGCATATTGTGATATATTCAAACACTGGTGTATTCAGCAGGAGTTGGCAAATTTTTCCTATAAAGGGCAGACAGTAAGTATTTTAGGCTTTGCCAATCATCCCGTCTCTATTGCAATTACTTAATGCTGCCCTTGTAGAGCAAAAGCAACCATACACTTTATTATGGACACTGAAACTTGAATTTCATATAATTTTCGTGTGCCACAAAAAAATTCTTTTTCTTAAACCATTAAAAAAAGTAGAAACTATTCTTAGCTCACTGGCTATACAAAAAGAGGCAGGAGACCAGATTTAGCCTATGGGGCATAGTTTACTGACCCCTCCTCTACAGCAATAAGAATGAATGACTCTACAACTATATGCAATAATGCTGAATCTCATAAACATGTTGAGTGAAAGAAACCAGACACAAGAGTATGTACTATAAGATTCCATTTATATAAAGTTCACAAACAGGCAAAACTAAACTATGGTATTACAAGTTAGGAAAGTGCTTCCCTTGGAGGTGGGTGCCTAGTGACAGGAAGAGGGCATAAGGAGGGCTCCAGAGTGCTAGTAGTATTTGGTTTCTTGATCAGGGTCTGGTTATATGGGTATGTTCAGTTTGTGAAAATTCATTAAGCTGCACACATGTGATTTGTATACCTTTCTTTATGTATGCTATATTCAATTAACAAGTGTCTGAAAATAAAATTTAAGTGTTCTTTCTAGGGAACTAGCTGAAAAGCCAGAAAAGATACAAAGGTCCACTGACTTTAGGGACAGATAATTAAAGAGATCTAAAGAAGAGTACATCTCATGTATGATATATGTATAGGAGTGGAATCCTCAATAGAAAAATTAAGTCACTTTATATCTCTATACCAAGAAATTTATTATATACCGAGCAAATCTGGATGGTAAAAAAATAACATACTAGGAGATTTCGTTCTAAACATGAAATTTATATAAGATTAATATGTTAACATCTATCACCTTGATTTTAAGTAAAATCTAGTGGTTTTCTTAAAAGAAAATCAAAGATTCTAATGATATAAGATTCATTATCCCAGGGAAGTGTCTGTCATTGACTTTAATGGATCAAAAAAGATTATTAGAGGTGAAGGGGAGGAAGTACATAAAAAATGAATACATTTTCTGCCACCATTCCTTTATGCACATATTCTTGTTTACTGTCAGGAAATCACAGCCCCTCTTCAGTGTAAGGTTCAGGAAGCAGGAAAATTGTCAGTTTGGTTCATTCATATTTCCAGTGCCAGGCACAGGACCTGGGACATAGCAGGTACTCAATAAATGTTTGTCTGAATAAACAAACATATTTTAAATAAATGATAAATGATTTGTAAATGTTTGATTATTTCTTAATAATCAAATATAATATATGCTATGTAATATATGCTCAGGAAAAACATATCGGAAATTTAAGGATTTCATAAATGGTAGCTTCTTTGTATAGAAATAGGTCTATAGGGACTTCCCCGGTGGTCCAGTGGTAAAGAATTCGCCTTCCAATGCAGGGTAGGCAGGTTCGATCCCTGGTCAGGGAACTAAGATCCCACATGCCCGGGGAAACTAAGCCCGTGAGCCACAACTACTGAACTCGTGTACCTCAACTACAGAGCCCACATGCCCTGGATCCCACATGCCACAATTAGAGAGAATCCCGCGCGCTGCAATGAAGAGTCCGTGCGTGGCAACGAAGATCCCAACTAAGTCCCAACTAAGACCCGTCACAGCTGAAAGGAAGGAAGGAAGGAAGGAAGGAAGAAAGGGAGGGAGGGAGGAAGGGAGGGAGGGAGGAAGGGGGGGAGGGGGAGGGGGAGGGAGGGAGGGAGGGAGGAAGGAAGGGAGGGAGGGAGGAAGGAAGGAAGGGAGGAAGGAAGGAAGGGAGGAAGGAAGAACTCTATAGAAAATTGTGGAAGAAATCAGATGTCATGACAGAGAACAGTATCTTTCAGAGATAATCCCATATTGGCATATAAAAACATTAAATTTAATCATACATACAGCACACATAACACAACCCATACCAAAATTTCTACAATTTAGTATCATATGGCTTTCTTTTTTAAAAAAGGAACTAGTTGAAACATAAATTTTTATTAAAGATGAACCTTAAAGGAAGTTAAAATTTATAAAAATTACATTCTAAGTTAAAACAAAGCCAAAAGAAGTAGGTGTTTTATTATGACCAAAACCCCCTGACTTTTTATATTTCTGTAGTTTATAAGGATTATAAACTAGGATCCATTCTAGCAGAACACATTATTTATGCCTTTCTTAAGGCATTTACCATATAATACAGGATTCTTTAAGACATGGACTACCACATTCACCTTTGTGTACAGAGCAGGGTATAGCACATTAGGGACTCAATAAATACAGTTGTCCCTTGGTGTCCACAGATCACAGATGCTCAAGTCTCTTATATGAAATGGCATAATACAGTTGTCCTGTATCCTCTGATGCAGAAGCCATGAATAAGCAGGACTGACTGTATTTGATAGGTAAATCAAAGATAGAAATTTTCTTTAAAAATATTCCTACCCAGGAACTCCTTCAACCCAAGTCAAGTTTTCAGACCTAGAATAGTTGCTTTGAGATAGGAGAACCAAAAAAAGGTCTTCAATTAATACGCATTTTACTCTAAACGAAGAAAGAAAGGAAAAAAACTTACAGAACACCTCATTACAGGACATTTGAGCCTATTCACATAATCTGAAAATTCTAGCTGGTAATGTGCAGTTGCTGCTTTATCATGTGATGTCCCGTGACACAAAAAATATAACATCAAATAGTTGTTTGCCAATCCTTCAGAGAAGTAGGAGTACATCTCATGAGTTATTATCTTAATTCCCAAAAGTGAGGGAGGGGCAAGATAGGAGTTGGGGATTAATAGGTACAAACTATTATGTATAAAATAAATAAGTTACAGGATATATTGTACAACACAGGGAATATAGCCAATATTTTATAATAACTATAAATAGACTATAACCTTTAAAAATTGTGAATCACTATGTTGTACACCTGTAACTTATATAATACTGTACATCAACTATATCTCAGTTAAAAATATATTATAAAAATAAAATTAAATTTTTAAAAATCATCAATGAAATTAGTAAAATTTACTTACACAAAACCTAAAGAACTATAGCAAAAGGAATCTGTTTACAAAGCTTTAAGTTTTCCAGAAAATGATATTACTAAATTCAGTATATCAAACAAAATATTTAGACTTCTTTTGGATAAGAAATTCTTATTGTTGAGTGGCCAACTTTGTTTTCTGAACTAGAACAATTCAAGAGAAAGAACATTTTAAACATTACATTGTTTCCAACATATCTTATCAGTGTTACTAGCAAGCCAATATTCTACTGCCATCTAAAGTAGAAAAAGAGAATTACTGCTTATAGTTAAGACAGAAGACAAATGAATCCTGAAAATATGATAGAATAAGTCAAATGTTTTCAGTCTATCCTATTCATGTCTCCTGATCTAAACATTTTAAGACCAGATATTTTGCATCCATTTTTTATACTCAAGTTAATTTCTTATTACTTAATATTTACTGTCCAAAACGTATACAGGTGAAGTTTGTTCTTAAACTGACTCAAGTATCAAAAGATACTACTGTACATACTTTTCTTCATTTGTAAAGAAAGGCCAATACCAGATTTTAAAATATCTTACACAGTAAAATTTTTAATCATTATATAATAAATCCAAAAACTCTACTTCAGAGACAAGAAAGCTCAATATATAAAAGCATTATGGCTTTTTCACAACTGGCTTTTCCACTGCATATATGCCACAAGAGAAATTTCAAAAGAAAAGCTGGTAAAACCATTCTTTGACAACAATAACAAAATCACTAATGGGCAGTGACCTCGAGTCATTTTGTAAACTTGATACCAAATTCACTTTAAGCCTCTGCTTTTACCATATGTACTTTCCACAAAAGTTTGCAGGTTATTGGGGCTTCCCTGGTGGCACACTGGTTAAGAATCCGCCTGCCAATGCAGGGGACACGGGTTCGAGCCCTGGTCCGGGAAAATCCCAGATGCTGTGGTGCAAATAAACCCATGCACCACAACTACTGAGCCTGCGCTCTAGAGCCTACGAGCCACAATTACTGAAGCCTGCACCACAACTACTGAAGCCCACACGGCCTAGAGCCCTCACACTGCAACTACTGAGCCCATGCGCCACAACTACTGAAGCCCACGCACTCTAGGGCCCGTGTGTCGCAACTACTGAGCCAGTGTGCTGCAACTACTGCATGCCTAGATCCTGTGCTCCACAATAAGAGAAGCCACCGCAATGAGATGCCCGCTCACCGCAACGAAGAGTAGCCCACGCTCACTGCCACTAGAGAAAGTCTGTGCACAGCAGCGAAGACCTAACACAGCCAGAAGAAAAAAATACATATTCAGAAATATAGAGTCAAATTTTTTAAAAGCCAAATGCAGAAAATTATGTATTGTATGCTCCCCCTTGTTTTTGTTTTTGTTTTTTGTTTTTTGCGGTACGTGGGCCTCTCACTGTTGTGGCCTCTCCCGTTGCGGAGCACAGGCTCCGGATGCGCAGGCTCAGTGGCCATGGCTCACGGGCCCAGCCACTCCGCAGCATGTGGGATCCTCCCGGACCGGAGCACGAACCCGTGTCCCCTGCATCGGCAGGCGGACTCTCAACCACTGCCTCACCAGGGAAGCCCCTCCTCCTTGTATTTTAAAAAAGAGAGGAGAGGCTGGTGGTGATGAGGTTGTGGACATTCTACCCCAAATTATGGCACCTTGGCATATTGAATAACTTAAGGTGAAGTAATTTAAGAAAAGGAAGAGGAGGAAAGTCACCCTGACCTCCTCACCAACCTTCTCCCCAAAATAGGTCATAAAACCCTCATGTGAGAGGTGCCCTCACTATACACAGAGGAATGGAACGTCCATTCTTATCTCGCAAAACAAAGGAATGCCAAGCAGCAGCCTACAAACAGGCCTTGCTAAATTCCCTCAGTTTACTACAATTACTTCATATTCCTTAACCTATCCTATTTCTCCATGAACTGTCCACTCTTCACCAAACATATCATAAAATACTCAGGTCTGTTTCTTTGGGTTTTCATTTCCTTCTGAAGGCTCCCTTGTCACATAAAACTTATATTAAACAAATTTGGACACTTCTCGGGGCTTCCCTGGTGGTGCAGTGGTTAAGAATCTGCCTGCCAATGCAGGGGATACGGGTTCTAGCCCTGGTCCGGGAAGATTCCACATGCCACGGAGCAATTAAGCCCGTGCGCCACAACTACTCAGCCTGTGCTCTAGAGCCCACAGGCCACAGCTACGGAAGCCCACGCACCTAGAGCCCATGCTCTGCAACAAGAGAAGCCACTGCAATGAAAAGCCCGTGCACCGCAATGAAGAGTAGCCCCCGCTCACTGCAACTAGAGAAAGCCCACACGCAGCAACGAAGGCAGCCAAAAATAATAAATTAATTAAATAAATTTATTTTTAAAAAAATTTGTACACTTCTCTCCTGTCAATCTGTCTTTGTCAGTTTAAATTTCAGACCTGGCCAGGAATCCCCAAAGAGTCAAGGAAAAACTTCTTCCTTTCCTACATTGGCTAAATATAGGATATTGTCCATACCAAAACAAAACTCTTGGAAATTAAAAACATGATCTAATGAAAAGTTCAATTAAAAGGCTAGAAAGGGGACTTCCCTGGCGGTCCAGTGGTTAAGACTCCACGCTTCCACTGCGGGGGGTGTGGGTTCAATCCCTGGCAGGGGAACTAAGATCCTATATGATGTGTGGTGCAGCCGAAAAAGAAAAGGCTAGAAGGCAAAGTTGAGAAGTCTACCAAACAGTAGAAGAAAAAACAAATAAATGGAAAATAGAGAAAATAAAAGAAAATTTGAGGATTCAGTCTAGAAGGTCTAACATTTGAAAAATCAGAGTGCTAGAAAGAGAATAGAGAAAAAAAGAGATAAGAAAATAACCAACCTAAATGTCCACTGACAGATGAATAGATAAAGAAAATATGGTACATGAAGAAGATATGATACAACGGAATACTACTCAGCCATAAAAAAAGAACGAAATAATGCCATTTGCATCAACATGGATGCAACTAGAGATTATCATACTAAGCGAAGTAAGTCAGAAAGAGAAAGACAAATACCATATGATATCACTTATATGTAGCATCTAACATGACACAAATGAACCTATCTATGAAGCAGAAACACACTCATAGAGAACAGACTTGTGGTTGGCAAGGGGGAGGGGAGGTGGGGGAGGGATGGACTGGGAGTTTGGGGTTAGTAGATGCAAACTATTACATATAGAATGGGTGGATACCAAGGTCCTACTGTATAGCACAGGGAACTATATTCAATGTCCTGGGATAAACCATAATGGAAAAGAATATAAAAGAGAATGTAGGGCTTCCCTGGTGGCGCAGTGGTTAAGAATCCACCTGCCAATGCACAGGACACGGGTTCGAGCCCTCATCCAGGAAGGTCCCACATGCTGCAGAGCAACTAAGCCCGTGCGCCACAACTATGAGCCTGCACTCTAGAGCCCATGAGTCGCAACTACTGGGCCCATGTGCCACAACTACTGAAGCCTGCGCACCTAGAGCCCATGCTCTGCAACAAGAGAAGCCACCACAATGAGAAGCACGCACACCGCAATGAAGAGTAGCCCCAGCTCACCACAGCTAGAGAAAGCCCGCACGCAGCAACGAAGACCCAAAGCAGCTAAAAATAAAATAAATAAATTTATTTAAAAAAAGAATGTATATATATATATACACACACACACACACATATATGTATGTATAACTGAGTCACTTTGCTGTACAGCAGAAATTAACACAACATTGTAAAACAACTATACTTCAATTAAAGAAAAAAGAAAATAAAGTAGAAATACAACTTTTCCCAGAACTAAAGGGTCATGAGTCTCCAGATTGAAAGGGCACACAGTAGCCCAAAGAATGAAATGAAAATCATACATCAGTGACATTCGAGGAAATAAAGGACAGAGAGAAAATCCTAAAAGCTTCCAGAGAGAGAAAAAGACAAGTCACATTCAGTGAAACAATGCCTTCAAAACTGTGACTCAATTATTCACAACCTAGAAATATCTTCTCAGCCAAATTAGCAATTAAGTGTGAGACTAGAATAAATATATCTTTTATGACTTAAAAAGAAAGAAATTACCTCTCATATATCCTTTCTTAAGGAGCTACTTGAGAACATGCTTCAGGATCTGAGAAGAGGCACAGTAAGTAAGCTGAGCCCCAGTGAGAAGATGGAGCTACTACAGCACACATCTTGGTCTGGTCAAGAGACACTCTGACAGCCAATACGGTCCCAAAGATCAAGGCAAGAAACTGAAAATTAGATCCCAGAGCAGCCATATACTCATCCAGGAAAGACATTATCATGACTTTCATCAGCCATATTCATGAGAAACCTCAACCTTGGGACCAGGGCTACACAACTAGGGGAAGTTAGTTCTGTGCTGTTTCTATCTTTTCTTTTTAGTCCACTATATCTAAAAAGTAAGACTGGGACTTCCCTGGTTTTCCAATGGTTAAGAATCCATCTTGCAATGAAGGGGATGCCAGTTCAATCCCTGGTCGGGGAACTAAGATCCCACATACCGCGGGGCAACTAAGCCCACGTGCCACAACTAAAGAGCCAGAGAGCCGCAACTACAGAGCCCACACACTCTGGACCCCATGTGCCACAACTAGAAAGGAGCCTGCACACCACAACGAAGAGCCCACATGGCGCAACTAAGACCCAATGCAGCCAAAAAATTTTAAAAAGTAGGACTTTTCCCCCCTTTTCTCTTTCTTTGTTCACGCTGTCAAGTGGGCTAGGAGCTACTCTAAACTGCCTATAATTTACTTAAGTTGACACAGAGTACGCTGTGACTGCCTTTTCCAAATACCCCTAACCATTAGCTTAATGCCTATATTCTCCTGGAGCTATCTGATCCACTGGGGCAGGGACTACAGCTGTGATGTTTATTGCACTATCCCAAGCATAGTGCATGGTATATAATTAAGATGCTTAGGGAAGCCAGGTGGTGCCCGGGTTGGGCACCCCCCCCCCATCTCCCAGAGGCTACTGAATCCCATCAAGTCTAAATTTGTTGAAATTTCTTGTTGGCCAATGACCAACTCTTTCCAAGCTGAGTTTTCTTCACTGTTACACAGGCCTAAGTATCTGTACGCTGTCTTTTATTTTACGTTTTAGGAGTCAGGTGAAGTAAATATAGAATATCTTCAATTAGTACCTCTAACAGAATTTCAATTATTTTTTAATAGTTGCTGCTTAATGAAGATGGATTTACTACTGCCCACCACGGGCCAAGCACTTCGTGAGGTTCTGGAGGATTTGTAAAAAGGACAACCAAGATGTATTGAAAATTTTACTACACTGGAGGAGTAACGTAAACCATTTAGTTGGTGACGTTCCTTTCGTGGACTTGCTTACCAGCTCTAAATTAAATGAACACATTAAACACAATGGTGAAAATACCAATTAAAAAAGTCTACTCTCGGGCTTCCCTGGTGGCGCAGTGGTTGAGAGTCTGCCTGCCGATGCAGGGGACACGGGTTCGTGCCCTGGTCCGGGAAGATCCCACATGCCGCTGAGTGGCTGGGCCTGTGAGCCATGGCCGCTCAGCCTGCGCGTCCGGAGCCTATGCTCCGCAGCGGGAGAGGCCACAACAGTGAGAGGCCCGCGTACCGGAAAAAAAAAAAAAAAAGTCTACTCTCCATTAAAAAAATATGTATGCTTAATAAATATTTGTTGGATGAATAAATGTACAAAAATATTAATAATGGTCATGTCAGCAGATGATAGTGTGTGTTTTTACACATTTCAAATTTCTATACTTTCTTTAATAAAGTTAAATAATATTTACAATACAAATTATTAAGAGAAAGCATATAGGTAGCTGAATGTTTGCAAAATTAAAAATTAAATTAAATCCAGCATACGTCACATGACCTATCCCCATTATAAGATATACAAAAACTGTATTACCACAGGTCTTTCCTTTCCAGTCAATCTAATTCTCAAAAAAATTATAAATTTTCATAGCTTCAAGAGAAGAGACAAAACCAGGTATTTAAAATACAAATATTTCAGGCCTTCCGTGGTGACGCAGTGGTTAAGAATCCTCCTGCCAATGCAGGGGACATGGGTTCGATCCTTGGTCCGGGAAGATCCCACATGCCGCGAAGCAACTAAGTCCGTGCACCACAGCTACTGAGCCTGCGTTCTAGAGCCCATGAGCCACAACTATTGAGACCGCATGCCACAACCACTGAAGCCCACGTGCCTAGAGCCCGTGCTCCACAACAAGAGAAGCCACTGCAATGAGAAGCCCACGCACCACAATGAAGAGTAGCCCCCACTCGCCACAACTAGAGAAAGCCCGAGCGGAGCAATGAAGACCCAATGCAGCCAAATATAAATAAATAAAATAAATTTTTTTGTGTGTGTGGTATGCGGGCCTCTCACTGTCGTGGCCTCTCCTGTTGCAGAGCACAGGCTCCGGACGCGCAGCCTCAGCGGCCATGGCTCACGGGCCCAGCCGCTCCGCGCCATGTGGGATCCTCCCGGACTGGGGCACGAACCCGTGTCCCCTGCATCGGCAGGCGGACTCTCAACCACTGCGCCACCAGGGAAGCCCTAAAATAAATATTTAAAATAAATAAAATACAAATATTTCTTAGTCTTTTACTACTTTAAATCTTAATATATGTTACTGATATTATTTTCTCAAATAAATTTAAACCAGTTTTCATATGTTGACAGTAAAAACTCGATTCTCAAGTTTACATTAAATTTTATATTATTTTAAATTATATTAATAAACACAAATTTTACATCCTCTGAATATGAAGAAAAATTCCAAGTTCAAATTATAACCATGTTTTACCAAGAACACACACTGAGTACTACAGAATTATTAAAGCTTTTTTTTTTTTTTTTGCGGTACGCGGGCCTCTCACTGCTGTGGCCTCTCCCGTTGCGGAGCACAGGCTCCGGACGCGCAGGCTCAGCGGTCACGGCTCACGGGCCCAGCCGCTCCGCGGCATGTGGGATCTTCCCGGACCGGGGCACGAACCCGCGTCCCCTGCATCGGCAGGCGGACTCTCAACCACTGCGCCACAAGGGAAGCCCAAAGCTTATTTTTTATTTACCACAAACCTCATGAGCATAAAGAACAAACTAGTGAAATTCCTCAAGAGGACATAAGAGCAAATCCCTATTTCCTAAATATTCCTATTTTAGATTTGAGTCAAGTGACCAACTTATAATTTACATACAATGTTTTTTTGCAAATACCAAACATTATGAATTTAAGAACATTCTGAAACAGGGGTCGGCAAACTTTTTGTGTAAAGGTTCAGACAGTAAATATCTTAGGCTTTGAAGGCCACAAGATCTTTGTCACAACCACTCAACTCTGTTATTATAGTGGTGAAAGCTGTCATAGGCAAGATGAAAATAAATGAGCATGTGGCCATGTTCCAATAAAAATGTATTTATAAAAAACGGATTGCAGGCCAGATTCTCCCAGGGGCCATAGTTCGCTGACCCCTGATTATACCTTCCAGAGTATTATACCTTCCAGCTCTCCCCATACAGAAGTAGTGTCGGTTTTCTCTCTGTGCTTACCTTTTCAATGGCAATCTCCACATTTAAGCACTATCCATTCATTCACATTTTCTACAGATTTTTACTAAGTGCATATCACATGCCAGAAACAGTTTTAGGTGTTAGTGATAAAAAAGGAAAAAATAATAATAAAGTCTTGCCTTCTTAATGCTTACATTATAATAGGGGAGTCAACAAATAAACAAGCTAATAAGTACATAACTTCAGTTAGTGCTAAGTATGAAGATAAGCAAAGCAGGGCAAAAAGAGTGGGGAGGAAGGGTGAGGCTCTTTGTATAGATCAGGGAAGACCTCATAGGAAATCACTTTTAAGTAGAAAATGAATGAAGTAAATGAACAATCCATGTGAATATCTGGGGGAAGAGCACTGCAGGCATATGGACAACTACCTGCAAAGGTCCTAAAGAAATTCAGAAAGCACCTACCAGGTTTAAATAAATACAAGATTAGTATGGCTGGAATAAGACAATGAGATCAGAGAAACAGGTAAGGGGGAGATCACAAGGACTTGAAGGCTATGGTAAAAGGACTGGATCTTATTTGAAGTTTGAGGTGAAGCCATGAATATAGAATGGTTGAAAGCACGAGAGTTAGTAGGTATGATGTATGTTTTAAAAAGATCACTGGTTTATTTGTCAATTACATCTCAATAAAGTTGGGGGGAAAAAGAGGTTCACTGGTAGCTGTGCTGAGAATAGACTAGGAGGCCGAAGTGGAATAGGAAGGCCAATCCATAGGCTGTCACATGTATTTGTAGACTTCTAAAACAGGATCTAGGGACTTCCCTGGTGGTCCAGTGGGTAAGACTCCACGCTCCCAACGCAGGGGCCCGGGTTCAATCCCTGGTCAGGGAACTAGATCCCACATGCATGCTGCAACTAAGAGTTCACATGTTGCAACTAAAGATCCCGCACACTGCAATGAAGATCCCGCGTGCTGCAACTAAGACCCGGCACAGCCTAAATAAATAAATAATAAATAAATATAAATAAATAAATAAAATAAGATCTAAACATTTTAAAATTTTAAATTATAGAGAAAATAGTATAAAATAAATAAGCAACAAGGATAGATTATACAGCACAGGGAAATACAGCCATTATTTTGTACTAACTTTAAATGGAGTATAATCTATAAAAATATTGAATTGCTATGCTGTATACCTGAAACATATATTGTAAATCAACTATACTTCAATTAAAGAAAAAAAAGGAGGGCTTCCCTGGTGGCGCACTGGTTAAGAATCCATGGGTTCGATCCCTGGTCTGGGAAGATCCCACATGCTGCGGAGCAACTAAGCCCGTGTGCCACAACTACTGAGCCTGTGCTCTAGAGCCCGCAAGCCACAACCACTGAAGCCTGTGCATCTAGAGCCTGTGTTCCACAACAAGAGAAGCCACCGCAATAAGAAGCCCGCACACTGCAACGAAGAGTAGCCCCTGCTCACTGCAACTAGAAAAAGCCTGCGTGCCAGCAACAAGGACCCAATGCAGCCAAAAGTAAGATAAATAAAATAAATTTTTTAAAAAAGGAAAAAAAAATTATAGAGGGAAAGAGAAATGGAAAAATTAACATTTGATTGATAGAACTGAATAAAGAATTATATCAACAATAGATCCAAAAAATTCAATAGAATTTTCATCAAAAATTTTTGTTTAGGGACTTCCTTAGTAGTCCAGTAGGTAAGACTCTGCGCTCCCAATACAGGGGCCCGAGTTCGAACCCTGGTCGGGGAACTAGATCCCACATGCATGTTGCAACTAAAGAGCCTGCATGCCACAACTAAGACCCGGCGGAGCCTAAATAAATAAATATTTTTAAAAAATTTTTTTGTTTAACATGAGATTTCAGTGATGAAATATAATATCATCACCAACAGAGGGCAGTAGTGAATACAGAACATAAGTGTACAAACTGTGATCCAGCTTCATAGTTAAAGATCCTTCTCTAGAATTCTAGTAAACTAGAATTAAGGAGCATACCCACGAGGTTAACAGCAGGAGCAAGAGATAGAGAGTATGCAAACACATATCTATGAGAAGTTGAAATTACAAATGTGAGCAAAAAAATAATTAGCTAAAAACGGCAGAGTAGGACTTCCCTGGTGGACCAGTGGGTAAGACTCCCAGCTCCCAATGCAGGGGGCCTGGGTTCAATCCCTGGTTGGGGAATTAGATTCCACATGCATGCCACAACTAAAAAGAGCCCACATGCCACAACTAAAGATCCTTCATGCCGCAGCTAAAGATCCCACATGCCGTGATCCCGCAACTAAAGGTCACGCGTGCCCCAACTAAAACCTGGCACAGACTAAATAAATAAATAATTTTTTTTTTTAAAAGGCAGAGTATTTATATAGGATGTCATTTCCCTAACTAAACACACCACTCTCAATTCACTGATTTCACTGCTTCACAGGAGATACCAAAAAATAAAACTAAAGCAAGTGAACAGTTAGCTTCACGTATCTACGAGCAGATGAAGGGTTTGTCCTTTTGTGATCAACAGGCAAAGCTACAGAGGGTCAATATCCCAGCCAAGTAAGGTAGAAAAGCTCCAGTTCAAGTGGAAAACAGGGACCAGTACAAATGTGAGCAATCAGTACACTACACCCAGGCAAGGAACGTGAAGATTAGAGGGAAAGGCTACAGCTCAGGAAGCACCTGAACTTGAAACACGGGCTATGAATAAATGAATGCAGGCAGCTGGCAATAAGGAGATTATTAATGTGTACCCACTGCCCATTCCCTGCCGGGAGTTACACATCCCTCCTTCCCTTTCCTCCTATCCCTGTTGTCCCTTTTCATTTTCACTCTCTTTATAGAACTTGATGTTCTATAGATGATTGAAAGGTATGGCCACCAAATGACAATTGAGGTACTACTCCATTTTTATGCTCAGTTTTTTTCCCTCTGCTTAGACTCCTACATTTTTTTCTTTAGTATTTTTCTCACTGCTTTTATTCTAGCCTGCATGTTGAATTCAAGATTGTTGAGACTCCACAGACAAAAGAAAAAACTGTTTTGACCTGTGCTCTCATCAACATGTAAAAACACATACCCTGGCTCACTTCATACTCATTAGTATGACTACTATCAAAACACACACACATACACACACACACACACACACACACACACAGAAAATAACTGGGGATGTGAAGAAATTGGAATTCTTGTACACTGTTGGTGGGAATGTAAAATGACACAGCTGCTGTTGAAAACAGAATGGCAGTTCCTCAAAAAATTAAAAACAGAATTACCATATGATCCAGCATTCCCACTTCTGGGTATATACCCAAAAGAATTGAAAGCAGGGTTTCAAAGCAGTATTTGTACACCCATGTTCGTAGCAACATTATTCACAATAGCTAAAACAAGGAAGCAACCCAAGTGTCCACTGACAGGTGAATGGATAAGCAAAATGTGGTATATACATACAATGGACTATTATTCAGCCTTAAAAAGTAAGGAATTTCTGACATATACCACAACATGGATGAACCTTAAAGACATTATGCTGAATGAAATAAGACAGTCACCATAAAGACAAATACTGTATGATTCCACCTATATGAGATACTTAGAGTAGTCAAAATCATAGAGACAGAAAGTAGAAGGGTGGGGGAGTGGTTTATAGGGAGTCACTGTTTAATGGTACAGAGTTTCAGTTTTACAAGATGAAAAGTTATAGATACAGATGGTTGTGATGGATGCACAATATTATGAATGTATTTAATACCAATGAACTGCATACTTTAAAATGGTTAAGGTGATAAATTTTATGTTTTATGTACTTTACCAAAATTTTTTTAATTGAAGGGAAAAAAAATACCCTGCTAAAAATGCAGGAGTAAAGGTTAGTAGGAATAAAAAAGTTGGTTCACTTTTTCTTGCCTCCTACACCAATACTCTACATTGGGTATGGCCATGCATTGGTCAAGTTGAGCTATTCACCATTTCTTGAAGCTGCTCCACATTTTCCTGCCCCACCTCAGCTATATTCTTAGCCTAAATGCCCTATGTGGCTGCCCTTCATTTCAGTCTAAAATACTCTACACGTTCTTCAAGCACAACAAAAACGGGGCTTCCCTGGTGGCGCAGTGGTTAAGAATCTGCCTGCCAATGCAGGGAACACGGGTTCGAGCCCTGGTCCGGGAAGATCCCACATATCACGGAGCAACTAAGCCCGTGCTCCACAACTACTAAGCCTGTGCTCTAGAGCCCGCGAGCCACAACTACTGAGCCTGCGCACCACAAATACTGAAGCCGACGTGCCTAGAGCCCGTGCTCCGCAACAAGAGAAGCCACCGCAGCGAGAAGCCCGCGCACCACAACGAAGCGTAGCCCCCGCTCGCCGCAACTAGAGAAAGCCTGCATGCAGCAACAAAGACCCAATGCAGCTTTAAATAAATAATTAATTATTTGGGGGAAAAAACCCAACAAAAATGGCATCTCCATCTGCCAGAAGGAACTAATATCTCTTTTCTGTCCACAGTAGTCCACTCAGACCTCTATTTCCAAATGCTACAGCATCCTTGCATCATGTTTATTTGTGTATGTTCTCTTTTATTGCAGCTAGACATTCCATCTCTGCTTTTTGTTTAAAAATCATGTTTGCTTTTTATGTTTCCATAAGAATTAGAGAGATGTTTTATCCCTGAGTGTTGCTTATAAGGTAAACGAAGATTGGAACTAGATGTTATCTTGAGCCCATAGTTTCAGCCTTAAGTCAAACAATCAAAGGCTATTTCCCTTGGTACCTCAGACCAGCAGCTGTGCAGAAGCTGTGCTGCCAGGCACAGGCAAATCTTCTATTCTACTCCCAATACCAAAAGAACCATGCTACTCAAAAACCACTCAGAAAACTTAAGTATTCTAGCCTCGGGCAGAGGACTGAGAATAGTGAGAGCAAGACCTATATATTATTTAGTAATGTATTTTAAAGAAAATAAGAGAGAGTTTCTAGACAATCTTTTCTTGCAGTATACTGCAATTTTTATCTCATAACAAAACAAAAGAATCAAAATACAGGCCACCTAGAGAGAAGTAGCCCCCAATATTTAGAAATCCTAAGACATTGCCTACACAAGTGCTGTTCTTACTTTTTGGCCTGCAGTCCCTTATCCTCATCCCCTGTAGACCTAGCAAACACTTCAGAAACTCAGGTAAGATGTCAAATTCTCTAGGAAACCTTTTCTGACCACTCAAAGGGTAATATTAGATAGATAGAAATACAAGGTATTCACTAGTGATTTATGATATCAACTAAAATTACTTAGAATGTCTAGAATCACATATGAGATATTACTCCTTACATTTCTATGAGACAATCCATTTACCTTCTGTGAAATAATTGCTTTGTTTCTTTTGTCCAGATTCAAATCCTCTAAGCAAAAGCAGTTTTGAAAAGAGAAACATAGGGGACTTCCCTGGTGGTCCAGTGGTTAAGACTTCACCTTCTAATGCAGGGGGTGAGGGTTCAATCCCTGGTTAGGAGCTAAGATCCCACATGCCTCGTGGACAAAAAACCAAAACATAAAACAGAAGCAATATTGTAACAAATTCATAACCATAATTCAAAAAGAGACATGTACTACAATGTTCACTGCAGCACTATTTACCATAGCCAGGACATGGAAGCAACCTAAGTGTCCACTGACGGATGAATGGATAAAGTAGATGTGGCACATGAGTTATTTGTAGTGAGGTGGATGGACCTAGAATCTGTCATACAGAGTGAAGTAAGTCAGAAAGAGAAAAACAAATACTGTATGCTAACACATATATATGGAATCTAAAACAAAAATGGTTCTGATGAACCTAGGGGCAGGACAGGAATAAAGACGCAGACATAGAGAATGGACTTGAGTACTAGGGGGTGGGGGGCTGGGGGGAAGGGGAAGCTGGGACAAAGTGAGAGAGTGACATGGACATATATACACTACCAAATGTAAAATAGCCAGTGGGAAGTAGCCGCATAGCACAGGGAGATCAGCTCGGTGCTTTGTGACCAACTAGAGGGGTGGAATAGGGAGGATGAGGGGGAGGTTCAAGACGGAGGGGATATGGGGATATATGTATACATATAGCTGATTCACTTTGTTATATAGCAGGAACTAACACAGCATTGTAAAGCAATTATACTCCAATAAAGATGTAAAAATATACATATATTGTAACAAATTCAATAAAGACTTTAAAAATGGTCCATAACAACAAAATCTTTAAAAAAAATAAATAACTGCCTTTTTAAGGTATCATAAGCAATTCTGAAACACAGTAACTGCAAAAGGATAACAGATGAAATATCAACACTGACTTTAATCAAAGTGTAATGCTTAGGCTAAATGCTTAGACTCCTTGAGCCTGTTTCCTAATCTTTAAAATGGGTGTACACCACATAAGGTTTTTGCAAGAAACAAATTAAATAAAATATAACATGTCTAACAGAGTTCCTAACACATAGGAGGCCCACAAAAATAATTTTTACAGGTTATCTCTAGAGTACACTTAATTACTAGATTCAGTCCTATCACCAATGTTGTCCAATATGGTAGCCATTAGCCACAAGTGACTGTTGAGCACTTGGAATGTGACTAGTCCAAACTGACATGTGCTTTAAGTGTAAAATACTCACCAGATTTCAAAGACTTAGTGAAAAAAATAATCTAAAAATCTCATTAATATTTTGTGTATTGATTACACGTGAAGAGATAATACTTTGGATATACTAGGTTAAACAAAATGTTAAAATTAATTTCACTTTTTTCTTTTTACTTTTTTAATGTGGCTACTAGAAATTGTAAAAATTGCATGTCTGGCTCTCATTACATTTCTATTGGACAGGCTGAGCTACTCTTTGACTTCAAGCTGGTGAACGTGCTCTCTTAACCATACAGTGGACTGCTTTGGCTGGGGTTCACTCCGGCTAACCCACCCCTTATCCCGGCATACACATGACCACTTTAACATTCTTGAACACTTCCACGGCCTGGGAAAGCTGATAGCTTGATCGCTCTTAATTTTAAAAAGTATGGAGCGCACAGATCCGCCGAGGCAACTCGAAATCGTAACCTACACAAGAGAGAAGTGTCTGGAGACAAAACCCAAGTTTTCTCCGGTGGGTGTCGGTCAGCACTGCTGCGGGGAGCCCTAAGAAAGTGAGAAAAGGGACAGAGCGAGTGCAGGGGATCTGAAGGAGCGTAATGTGGAGCCCCTGGAGCGGAGGTCTGAGGAGGGAAGCCTTTCAGCTTCTGGGGTGACGAGTCGGAGGGCGGCGGGGAAGAGATTCGACTCCGCGGCGGAGGCTGCAGGGAGTAGCGGTACCTTAAGAATCCCCTTCATCTTCGCCATAAAGGGGCGGAACTCCTCAGGTGGCACCTCCGGATAGAGCTGACTCCGCAGCAGCTCCTCCGTGATGCCCGGGTGCCCATGGAAAGCGTCCTGAGCCAGGCCGCTCAACAACCCGCTCAGCGGCTTAGCGCCCTCAAGCTCGCCCGCCATAGTTGGCGGATGCCCCGCCCCCCAACAGCTGAGCGTGGCCCCGCCACGGCAGCCGATATGGGCCTAAACAGCTGGACAAAGGCGCGAGAGGAAAGTGGCGGCAGAGTTCCAGCAGGGGTCGGTGTTGGCCCCTCCCAGCTCTGCAAAACCCAACCCTTAGGTTTGCCACCGCGGAGCTATCAATCCATTAAGTTCCATACCGCTCACTTTGCTTCCGCTTATTTCCTTCATCACTCCAGGGGCTTGTCGAAGAAAAAAATTGCTCAATGGAGATTACTTTAGACGGAGTAGCATCCTATGCGGGTGGCAGTTTAACTTTCGGATGGCTGTATCTCACTGCAAGCTTTGCCAATCCATTAACTGAATAGCATCTATCACTCAAATCTGACCTCTGCCTAATCCTTACCTGTGCACCTTTGTCCACGAAAAATTTAACTATACCCTGGTAATATGTTTTTTTGGGTTGTTAATTGCCTTTTTACATACATGTGTGTTGTCTTTCCAGCTAGATTAGTGGCTCTGATCCAATGTTCCTCTCTATAACATATATTTTGTTAACACTTTCTTTACTATCCTAAAATAAAGTGCATAGATAATATAACTTCTTACCCATATAATTTCCAAAAATCAATATATTATTCACCAATAAAAAGGAATGAGTTACTGATACATGCTGCAACATGGATGAGCCTTAAAAACATGCTAAGTGAAAGAAGACAAACAGAAAGGGCCAGATATTGTATGATCCCATTGATATGAAATGTGCAGAACAGTCGAATCTATATACACAGAAAGTAGATTAATGGTTGCCAGCAACTGGAGGAGTGGGGAATGGAGAGTGACTGTTAATGGGTTTCTTTTGGGGATGATGAAAGTGTTCTAGAAGTAGATAGTGGCTATGATTGTACAACTTTGTGAATATACTAAATCCACTGAATTGTACACTTTAAAAGAAAATGAACTTCACAGTATGTGAATTATATCACAATTTAAAAATCAATATAATGACCTAACTGTAATTTAGGATAAAAATAAAAGGAAAGAAAGTTATAATATATGCATTTCAATGTATAAATGTTACGTTTCAGGCTCAGACGATAATAAACAGGTAGGTTTTTCACCTATACGAATGTCCCCTGCATGGCAAGATGTCTTGTATCCTTGGTGCCTGTCCAGCCCCGGCCATTCCTCCCCCTCCATTATTGTGACAACTGAAATACCCCTTTCGAAGTAGTGCCACGCTGCTGAGAATCACTGATCTAGACTACTTTAACTAATATTTATCCAGCATTTGCCTGAAGTCAGGAGGTATTCTTTATACTAGAAAAGATATAAGATAGTTCTTTCCCTAAAGGAATTAATTTTCTAAAAAGCAAATTCAGAGATGATTTCAGAACTCCAAGAAAAACAAACCTAGAGATAAACTATACATCCTGTTAATTGTGCCTGCAGGAGTTGCAGAGAATGGTCCATGTAAGGGAAAAAGTAAAATAAGGGTGGTGAGTGGATAGAAAGCACTATTAAGTACATGACTTCCAAATTACCCACCAGAAAGGCTGTACTCATTTATTTCCATGAAACCTTACTAACACTGACTGGTATTATTCTTTAGAATCTTTTCTATCTGATACATGAGAAATACTATCTTATTGTTTTAATATGTATTTCTTAAATTTTGAGAGTGAATTTTTTTATTTATATAATTGACAGTATAACATTATGTTAGTTTCAAGTGTACAGCATAATGATTCCATATTTGTATATATTGCAAAATGATCGCTACAATAAGTCTAGTTAACATCCATCACCACACAGCTACATTTTTTTTTCCTTGTGGTGACAGCTTTTAAGATTAACTCTCTTAGCAACTTTCAGGAATTCCCTGGCGGTCCGGTGGTTAGGACTCCTCGCTTTCACTGCGAGGGCCTTGGGGAACTAAGATCCCACAAGCCACACAGCTCGGCCAAAAAAAAAAAAGACAATACACTATTATTAACTATAATTAACATGCTGTATATTACATCCCCAGGACTTATTTAAAAATGGAATTTGTACCTTTTGAACTGTTAAAAAAACAAAATTCAACTTTGTAAATTGTAAAGGTCTTATTGGCTTTATTCAACAATTCATGAATAGGGAAGCATTCAATCTCAGCTAGAAAGGTGCTCCAAGGAGCTGTACAAAATGAAAGACTTATAGGCAGAAGGGAGTGAGAATAAGGAAGTTGTACCTCAAAACAAAAAAGCAGGTTGGTTATTACAAGGTCACCTTCCTTTAGGGGACGTCAGGGATCTATCAGGCAGATTACCTAACTAGTGCTGATTAGGCGGTTCCTGATTGGCTGGTTTAAGATTCCATTTCTGGGAAAGGTGAAACTGTAATTCTCGGTTTGGTGATGTGGGACTGGTTTAGCATAAGTGACTCCATTTGGGGCCTGCTGTCTTGTTTTAAACAACCACCTTTACGTGAGGACTTTTTTTTTTTTTTTTTTTTTTTTTTTTCTGCGGTACGCGGGCCTCTCACTGTTGTGGCCTCTCCCGTTGCGGAGCACAGGCTCCGGACGCGCAGGCTCAGCGGCCATGGCTCACGGGCCCAGCCGCTCCGCGGCATGTGGGATCTTCCCGGACCGGGGCACAAACCCATGTCCCCTGCATCGGCAGACGGACTCTCAACCACTGCACCGCCAGGGAAGACCGACGTGAGGACTTTTTTATATATAGTTATTGACTGCTTGTATTTCTTCCCATTTCCTTGTCCACCTTCTACAGAGGTTTGTCACTTCAGTGATTTCTAACATCTCTTTACACATTAGTAATACTAATGTTTGTCACTTACATTGCAATGTGTTCCTTAGGTTTATATAGTTGAATCTATCAACCCGCCTAAAAAAAGTCTGGAAAGTTATTTACCAACATGGTTATGAAGTATATCTCTGAGCAGATGGCTTTTATTTGCTTCTTTCTGCTTACCTGATTTTTCTAAATGTCTACAGTGTACATATAATATTGTTGTAATAAAAAGTTATTTAATGAAAAGATAAAGTTCCCATCAGGAGTTGCCTGGTGGCCTAGTGGTTAGGATTCTGGGCTTTCACTGACATGGCCTGGGTTCAATCCCTGGTGGGGGAACTGAGTGAGATCCCATAAGCCGCACTGCACAGCCAATAAAAATAAATAAAGAAAGTGCCCATCAACAGACAATTGGTTTAAGGAGATGTGGTATATATACATACATATATACATATATATATGTATACAGACACACATATTGGAATATTATTGGAATAATGGAATATTACTCAGCCATAAAAAATGAAATATTGCCATTTACAGCAACACGGATGGACCTAGAGAATATCATACTAAGTAAAGTAAGCCAGACAGAGAAAGACAAATATCATATGGTATTGCTTATATGTGAATCTAAAAAAAAAATGATACAAATGAACTTATATACAAAACAGAAACAGACCCACAGACATAGAAAACAAACTTATCGTTACCAAAGAGGAAAGAAAGGGAGAGATAAATTAGGAATATGCGATTAACAGGTACAAACTACTATACATAAAATAGATAAGCAACAAAGATTTACTGTATAGCACAGGGAACCATATTCAATATCTCATAATAACCTATAATAGAAAATAATCTGGAAAAATATATATATATATCTGAATCACTTTGTTATATACCTGAAACTAACACAATACTGTAAATCAACTGTATTTCAGTTTTAAAAAAAGATGTGTGTCCTAAAATCAGAATTCTTTTAATGAAAAGCTTTAAAGAACATGTGTTCTGCATTACTGAGAAAAGCCACACACCTTACATAGTGTTTCATAACCATTTTGATAAAATTAGATGCTTTCAGAATCTTATAGAGGCCTCAGATATTTTCTCCCCAAAATGCAAGTACACACCAAATGTAGTCTACAATATCTAGGGGTTAATTTACCCCTCTGAAGTTTCTGTAAGCCTGCCAGTTTTCCACTGGTTCTAAGAACTCTCTCTTAGTACTCCCAGTTCTAATTAATCCTTACAATAAATAGATTGCTCTTTTATTAGAAGCAGGGGGAAATTCTGCATATCACTATCATTATTCAACTTTTATTCCAATGTATGTTATACCTGGACATATCACTTGTTAAAAATAAGGAAGGAGGCCCAAAATGGAGTCACTTACGCTAGGCTCCACATCACCAAACTGAGACTTAATTACCAACTGGGAATCTCGTAATCAACACCAGTTAGGTAAACTGATAGATCCCTGCCATCCGCTAAACGAAGGTGACCTTGTAATAACCAACCTTCTTTCTTGTCTAGTGTAACTTCCATGTTCCCACTCCCTTCTGTCTATAAAAGTCTTTCATTTTGTACAGCTCCTTGGAGCTACTTTCTACTTGCTAGATTGGATGTTGCCTGATTCATGAATCACTGAATAAAGCCAGTAAAATCTTTAAAATTTACTCAGTTGAATTTTGTTTTTTAACACCGGGCCTGCTTGAGCCTACAAGTTCCAAAACACCAAGATGACCAATAAAAAAAATCATCCCTGTGCCACCAGGGGCTGCTATTGCCAATATAACTGTTCAAGGCTGGTAACAGCCGCATTTTTAGAATGCGTTTCAAACAAAAGGATCAAAGCACAAGCTTTATTTTATTAAATTTCAAAACACAACCTGTTTCGCAGATGATAAACCTGGACGCAGGCCTATTAAAAGAATTGCCTAATTGCTGTGAGACAACAGCAAGGAAAATACCCTGAGCCTTGGCTCAAAGGAAATTATAAGCATCTAACTAGTGGCCCTTCTGCTAAACAGGTTTCCTTTTCATTGTGGTCAGATAAGTTCCCATTCTAAGTCTCATTAAGCAGCTAGTCGCTTCCCCTATTAAACTGCTCCTATTATGGCTTACAGGCTGTTTGGTCTCAGGCCAGCAATACATGTTTTTATAAGATTTTCCAGCTCTGCAAAATGTTAAAATTTAAAATGTGAACTGAAATAATGTGGAAATACAGGGGCCCCTAAGTTTTGCAATAAACTCTCCTTGCTCCCTGTCTCTCCTCTGCCTTTTCCAGTTCTATTTTAATCTCCATTCACTCTCCACTCAACAGATATTGGTTGAGCGCTTTGTGCCAATCATTCTGCTAGGCTCCAGGGGATACAGAATGAATAAGACACTCTGCTCTAAAATCTTACATTCTGGTAAAGGAAAATAATATGTAAATGAAGGGTAGCAGAATATGCCACCCCAAAATATACCACGTTGGCATAAGGATTCTTTTGAGCTGAAGGCAACTGAGAATAAGCAGATACAAGGAAAGCTCACAGCCCTTCTCCTATTCACCTAAAAACAGGACATACATTTTCAAAGGTGTCCCTCCTTCCCTGTCTACCAGAAAGTACAAAAACCAATCCCAGAAGACAACTTTAGACCCTTATCAATGGAGAATGCACCGACTTAAATCTGCGATAACTTACACTTGTTTACCATGCTTTTCCCTGTCATCTCTCCATAAATGAGCTCCTGGACATGGTCCTTTCCTTTGTCTTTGGCTGAAGATGGTATATAAACAGGAGTTCTAAGCCACTGCTTTGAGTTACTCATTTTTCCCTGGGTATGTCACATGTATACATGAGGTATACACGTTAATAAACCTCTGTTTTTCTCATTAATCTGTCTTTTGATACAGGGGTCCCAGCCAGAACAGAAAAGTGGGAGGGAAAATTATTTTTTCCTCCTCTGTATCAATAAATTATTTAAATGCAATGAACTAAGGGTTGTTACTACTTAGTGCCTAGAAGTAGCTATCAGAATTGGTGGAGAAAGAAAGAAAATAATTATTAACTCAGTTTGAATCAGTCAAAGAAAGGCTTAATGTGAATAGCCAGGTATGTTGCGGGTGAAATAGCACATCCCTATACATGCAAGCACAAAACATAGTGGTGTGTTGAGGTACACTAGGAACCCCATAGTGTAATGGTAGGATTCAGGACACACTACCCCAAAATATGGCATCTTGGCACACTGAATATTTGAAGGAACCTGAGAAACGACAGGTGCAAGGATTCTCTGACTTCCCCCTTCTCCCTGAAGCAGGTCATAAGACCCTCATGTGAGAGGTACCCTCCCTATACCCAGAGCATTCTTACCTCCAAAGACAGAGAGAAGAACAGGCTTTACTAAGTTTTCCCAGTTGACTACCCTTAGCTCATATCCTTTTGTCCCATCACATTTTCCCACAACTTTCCACTCTTCATCAAATCACAGCAACACTCAGTTTTAACCACTTCTTCAAAGTCTTAATTTCCTTATCAAGGCTCTCCTGCCATATAAAACTTACATTAAATAAAGCTGTATGCTTTTCTCTTGTTATCTATCTTTTGTTACAGAGCCCCAGCCAAGCACCTAGAAGGGTAGAAAGAAAAAGATATAGCTTCCGCCCCTACAGTAGCAAAGTGGAACCAGGATCCTAGGATAATAAACCTGGAAAGATAGACAGGGCCTCAGTCATAGAGATGGAAAGTTTCCATGTAATGCTGATTTTTATATCTGGTCCTTGAAGAGTCACTGAAAGGTTTTAAGCAGAAAAGTAATAACAAGATCAGATTTGAGCTTTGTGGTAGTGGTGTGGCAACGAACTGAAGGAGCAAGGGAGGCCAAAAGCTAGACTATCACAGTAATCAAATTGATGATGATGTGGGTCTGATCTAAGGGAGCTGCACTTAGGATGGAGAATATGAGATGGATTTTTGACATAAAGGAGGTAAAATTAGCAGAGTTTGGATGAGGGGAGAGGGAAAGGAATGACTCCCAGGTTTCTGGTTTAGGTGACAGAGTAGATGATGGTTCAGAGCATACGGGTGCTCATTTATTTGTGGGCTACCTCTCTATGTATCTTGTGTGTTATTTTATCCTTTAATGAGCTGTGTTAATCAAGATAACTATCACAGCAAGCATTTGGAATGAAACTGCCACAGAACAAAACTCTCATTCTGCATTTTAAAGTATTTTTAATTCAAATTCAGACTCAAAGATTTAAATGGGATTGAATTTAGAAAGATGGAAAATACATGGAGAAATCTAGTCTTGTTTTCTTTTTGAACAGCCAAACATTTTTAAAAAACATTTCCTCATGGAAAATTTCAAACACATAAAAAGTAAAAACAATAGTATAATGAGCTCCCATGTCCCCATCACCAACTTCAAAGAATACCAACACACTGCCTATCTTGTTTCCTTTCTACTCCCATCCACTTCACCCTTCTCTTTTATTTGGAAAATCCCAGATATCATAGCAGTTTATCTGTAAATATTTCAGTATGCTTCTCTTAAAAACACCATAATACATTTTTCCATATTCTAATTAAAAAATACTTTCTTAATAATCAATCATTGAATATCAATCAGTATTCAAATTTCTGATAGTCTTACAAACTTCATATTTTTTACCTGTTTGTCTGAATATTTAAGTAGTTGATTAGCCAGCCAAATGCAATTACCTATAGGTTCCCCTTCCAACTTCATTGTTTTTTGTTTTCATTTTCTTGCAATTCATTTGTAGGTCATTTGTCCTACTGAGTTTCCCACAATTTAGATTTTATTGATTATACCCTCATGATATCATTTTTTAAAAATATATTCTTCTATCCTTATATGTCCTACAAATCTGTAAATTAGTAGTTAGATCTAGGAACTTGATTAGACTCAGGTTCAGCTTGTTTCGTGTTCCATCAGGAGGTATCTAGTGTCTGCTGCCTCTCTTTTTGTGTTGTGTCCCTCCACACCCTAGACCTCCAAAATAACAGTCATCAATTTTGTCCACAAATTTGCAACTTCTATGGCTCTGGATAGTACTACAATAATTAAATATTAGTTCATTTCTGTTTTTAGATAGGACATCTGGTTACTTGTTTACTTATAATAGATCACAAAACTTCTAAGTTTTCCAGCACCCCCCTTTGGTTTTTCCTTCTCCCATTTTCAGATAGAAATCTTATAACTGGGAGGGTTAGAAAGTGATAAAAATGTGAACTAGAAACCTTTCAGAGAAAATTAGAAAAATCAAAATGTATTTAAGGAAAACAGGCCCCTGCTTCATGTTAACATATTGCAAGCCAAACTTTTAAAAAGAATGATGCAAACAATACGGTTTAGGAAAACAGAGCTTAATGGTGGTCTCAACAACATAAACTGATTCGGAAGAGAAGAAATATGGATAAAAAATAACAATTAAAAATTGTCTTTGAGGGGCTTCCCTGGTGGCGCAGTGGTTGAGAGTCCGCCTGCCTATGCAGGGGACGCAGGTTCGTGCCCTGGTCCGGGAGGATCCCACATGCCGCGGAGCAGCTGGGCCCGTGAGCCATGGCCACTGAGCCTGCGTGTCCAGAGCCTGTGCTCCGCAACGGGAGAGGCCACAACAGTGAGAGGCCCGCATACCGCAAAAAAAAAAAAAAAAAATGTCTTTGAGATGGAGTGAAAACCTAAGAGAGAAAAGTTAAACACATTCCTGCCTCCTTTTCCAATCCAAAATGGTGCCTGGCTTGGTCTTATTATTGAGGGCTTAGCACATGGTTCAGCATCCATCCTAGAGAGGAGAACCCTCAATTGGATGGTTGGCCAAATATTATTGTTTTATAAAAACTATTTTACAAATCATTAGAGAACTTCTATAAGGCTACTGTTATTGCCAACATTCCCACATATGTCTTAACTATGCTTGGATCTGATACAATAGGAATTTTTCCAACATGTCTATCCTTCACTAGCAACAGTGCTTTGTATCTATAAAGTATCCTACAAAAGTTGTATGTTTTAATACTTATTGAAATTCCATTCTAATAGAGAATTAGTGTACACCAATACTTTTAAGCAATCAAATGTTCAGCATTTATTATTGCTTAATCCTAGGAAGAAAAATAATTCCAATATCAGTTGTCACAGAAAAAGAAAAATATGTATTTATAACTTGAAACCTCTCAGCTAATTAAAGCAATTGTCATACCTATGGAGACTGTCCCCAAAAGCCAATAATGGCATCTTCCAAATTCTGCTTTGTCCTTTCTGGCTGACAGGTCTATTCCTCACACTAATAAAACTAGTAGTTTAATAAGCCTTTAGAAGCCATCTAATTCAACCCTCCTACTTTATAGATGAGGAAAATGAGACCCAAAGAACTTAAATGACTCACCCAAGATTACATAGCTAATACATAGCAGAAGTGGAGCTCAAGCCAGAACTTTGAGCCCCCAAATTAATGCTATTTCCATCATCATCACACTTGTTTCCATCATACTACACCAGTTGTTTTAACAAATAATCATAGCATGTTTGTGGGCTGCATAGAAGTAATCTGCTCCTTTAAAGAGAAATCAGCCCTAGACTTACGGATCTCAGAGCACCTAAGCAGCTTCATCTTCTACGGCCAGTAACCTGAGTGAGTGTAAAAGCTCCTAAAGATCACAGGATTAAGTACTATGAACAATTGTCCTTGAACTTATCCCAGGCATCCATCATTTTATGGATGCTAAGTAACTATTTGTGAACAAATATCGAAAGAACTTCACCTGCGTTATTTTCATATTAAAATATAGAAGTAAAAAAAGCCCAGCAGTTTAGCTCATGACCTCTGAAGTCGTTGCTCTATTGGAATACTTCTTCCATCTATTTACAGGTTTACCTTGGGCTTCAGTTCTCTCTGTGCTTTGTTCCCTTATCTCCTACCAAAAAAGATAGACACCTACTTCATAGGATTGTTGAGAGTATTAAATGAGATGAAACGTGTAAAGGGTTTAGCACTGCAACTAGCACATAACTGAACTAAATGATTGTTATGAAAATGTTCAGGCTCCCTAAGAGTCAGTGGCTATGTTATGCAGGAGAAAATACTGTAAAACTAAGGCACTGTACTAACTAGAAAGGCAGTCTTGATTTGGTAGGCAATCACAGGTCCAAAACTTTTAAGATTCTCTGGTATTTAACCAGTGTATATTTAAATTTCTAACTACCACCTAGTATCAATCAATATTCAACAACCAACTCCAACATCTAAATCAAAGAAAAGCAGTCACAAGGAAACAAAAGCAAAAATAAACAAATGGGACCTAATTAAACTTAAAAGCTTTTTTGCACAGCAAAGGAAACCATTGACAAAATGAAAAGACGATCTATTGAACGGAAGAAAATATTTGCAAATGATATGATATGACCAATATGGGGTTAATATCAAAAATTATAATATAAACGGCTCATACAATTCAGTACCAAAAAAAAGGAACCCAATTAAAAAATGGGCGGAAGACCTGAATAGAGGACATTCTTCTTGTGAAAAGATGCTCAACATCGCAAATCATCAGAGAAATGCAAATCAAAACCACAGTGAGGGCTTCCCTGGTGGCGCAGTGGTTGAGAGTCCGCCTGCCAATGCAGGAGATACGGGTTCGTGCCCCGGTCCGGGAAGATCCCACATGCCGCGGAGTGGCTGGACCCATGAACCCTGGCCGCTGAGCCTAGGCGTCCGGAGCTTGTGCTCCGCAACGGGAGAGGCCACAACAGTAAGAGGCCCGCGTACCGCAAAAAAACCCCCCAAAAAACCCACAATGAGGTATCACCTCACACCTGTCAGAACGGCTAGCATCAAAAAGAATACAAATATTGGCAGGCATGTTGGTGGGAATGTAAACTGGTGCAGCCACTGTGGAAGACTGCATTGAGGTTTCTCAAAAGAATAGAACTACCACATGACTCAGCAATTCCATTTCTCCGCATGTATCTGAAGAAAATGAAAACACTAATTCCAAAAGATACATGCACCCCAATGTTCATAGCAGCATTATTTACATTAGTCAAGATATCGGGCTTCCCTGGTGTCACAGTGCTTAAGAATCCGCCTGCCAATGCAGGGGACACAGGTTCGAGCCCTGGTCCGGGAAGATCCCACATGCCGCGGAGCAAACAAGGTGCGCCACAACTACTGAGTCCGCGCTCTAGAGCCCATGAGCCACAACTACGGACGCCCAGAAGCCCGCGCACCTAGAGCCCGTGCTCTGCAACAAGAGAAGCCACCGCAATGGAAGCCGGCGCACCGCAATGAAGAGTAGCCCCAGCTCCCGCAACTAGAGAAAGCCCGCGTGCAGCAACGAAGACCCAACATAGCCAAAATAAAATAAAATAAAATAAATGTTCTTTAAATATATATATATATATATATATGGAAGCAACGTAAGTGTCCATCAACAGATGAATGGATTAAGAAGATGTGGTATATACACACAATGGAATACTACCCAGCCATAGAAAGAATGAAATTCTGCCATCTGCAACAACATGCATTGGACCTAGAGGATATTATGCTAAGTGAAATGAGTCAGAGAAAGACAAATACTATATGTTATCATTTATATGTGGAATCTAAAAACTGAAACAAATGAATGAATATAACAAGAAAAACAGACTCACAGATACATAATTTAAAAAAACTAGTGGGCATCCCTGGTGGCGCAGTGGTTGAGAATCTCCCTGCCAATGCAGGGGACACGGGTTTGAGCCCTGGTCAGGGAAGATCCCACATGCCGCGGAGCAACTAGGCCCGTGAGCCACAACTACTGAGCCTGAGCGTCTGGAGCCTGTGCTCCTCAACAAGAGAGGCCGCGATAGTGAGAGGCCCGCGCACCGCGAAGAGTGGCCCCCGCTTGCTGCAACTAGAGAAAGCCCTCGCACAGAAACGAAGACCCAACACAGCCAAAAATAAATAAATAAATATTTAAAAAAACAACAAAAAAAAACTAGTGTTTACCAGTGGAGACAGGGAAGGGTGGGAGAGGCAAAACAGGGATAGGGGATTAAGAGGCAGAAGCTAGGACATATAAGATAAATAAGCTACAGGGATATATGTATTGTACAGCCCAGGAAATATAGTCAATATTTTATAATTAGTTTTTTTGTTTTTTTGGTCTGCGCCACACGGCTTGCAGGTTCTCAGTTCCCAGAATAGGGATGTAACCCGTGCCCCCTCAAGTGGAAGCACTGCGTCCTAACCACTGGAACACCAGGGAATTCCCTATAATAACTTCAAACGGAGTATAATCCATGAACATTTTTAATCACTGAGTTGTACACCTGAGACTAATACAATGTTGTAAATCAACTATACCTCAATTAAAACAAGAAAGGGGGGAAAAGAAGTCACCCCTTCCAACCTCTCTTCCAACTCGCTTTCAAAATATATAAAACTGAATAAAATACACGTCTACCGCCAGTAAAAACCGACTCAGCCCTGCCCCACCCACCCAGGAGTAACTCCCGGCTGCTACAACTCCTAGCGGACAGGTCCAGCTTGAGTTAACAGAAGGGACCTCAGGGCCAAGGAGATGAGATGTCCCAACTCTAGCCTTATTCAATCGCAGGTGGTCCTTTTTGCCTCCCAGGAGCCCGCCCACCGCCCACTGGGCCGCAGGCCAACAGCTCCCAACAGCCCCAAGATCCGCGGCGCGACCCCCGCACCCGGCATGCAGCGGGCAGCCTTCTACGTCACGGCGGCGCCGGGCCTCCAGGGAGGCCCCTTTCCCCGCCTCCTCCTCCCGGCGCCGGCGTAGTTTTCCGGAAGCTTCGAGAAGGCGGTGGGCGGTTATCGTTAGTCCCGGGCCAGGCGGAATCCGCGTCCATCCGTCCTTCCAGAGCTCACGCAGACCCGTCCAAGCTTGCCATGCCGGAAAACATAGTCACTCGGAGCGGGCCGCCCGCCGGGGCTGCTGGCGGCCGCGGGAAGAGCGCCTATCAGGACCGCGATAAGCCGGCCCAGATCCGCTTCAGCAACATCTCCGCGGCCAAAGGTATCGCTGCCCGGCCTAAGCCGTGGCCCTCCGGGCTTAGCTGTGCATTCTCACTCCCAGTCTTGGATGGGCATGATTCGTTTTCTGTTCCTTCGGATGATCCCCTGTGGGCCTCCCATAGAATAAGCTCAGTGCAGGGATCCTCCTGTCTGTTCTCTGCCCATGATTTCCGACCCCGAGTATGGAGGCCTTTGGACTTGCCTTATTCTGCGTCTTAGACGCCCATAATTTTTCTTGCCGGGCCGTGCTGCATTCATTCATCCTATTTAAGAAAGAGGCCGCGGCCCGCATGCAGCGGTCCACTGGTAGAATGTTTGAACAATACTTTTCAGTTTTCTTGTTCTTACTAAAAAGCTTCTTTCGGTACAGCTATTGAAACGAATTCGGGTACACTCTCTGCGCCTTAGATTGGGGCGGGGCCCATTGTACTGGGATGTGGGGAACCAACCGACCCATCTTGTTTGAGAATAATTATGAGGCCGCATTGTGCTTTGATGTCCTCTCTGCACGTGCAACGAGCAAGTAGAGAACAGTTTGGCCTTTGGTGGAATTTAAGAAGTCCTGGGTTTCATTCAGTTACGTTACTTCGTGGCTTTGTGACCTTTAACCAAGGTTTCCTTACTTATAAAATCGGGGAGGGAAAGTTGCCCTTTTTTTCAGAAAGGGAGTTGTGAGGATTAAGATAAGTCGGGTTGAGGTGGAAGAGTCTGGAAGGAAAAGTGAGAACAAATGCTTAGAGATCTTGCCGTTATGTGTATTTGCTACAGTATTTCATTCGGGTTAGAGCATAAGGTGCATGAAGAAATGAGAGGTGAGGTCGGAAAGGTAAAGTCGGTCCGAATCTGGAAGGGCCTGGTGTCTTGGAAAGGGTTTTAAAACAACTCGCGCAGCTACAGATTGTTCTTCAGTGTAGTGAGATAGTACCTAACTTGGAGGGTTGCTGTGAGGATTAAATGAGAAAGCATATGAAGAGCCAGATGTATACAAAGTACAGCCTTACAAATATTTGAGGTTATTTGTCTAGGTGACTGAGGGTGTGATGCTGCTGCTGAAAGAAGCAGGTGCGCTGAAGGGAGGATGGTGGAAGAAGAAAGAATAGGTTCTCGTTTGAGCCTAAATGAGTTGAGGAGGTCAGAATGACCAGATGGGTAAATTTAGGAGTCATTTGGAAGTTCAAGAGAGAATATTTACCTGGAAATAAAAGTTGGTGGATAGTTATCTAGGGAGCATAGTTGAAACTTAGATTTATTACATTAGAAACAAGATGTTAGATAAATTCTGGGGCTGTTGGAGGGGGGTGGGCAAGAATGCTATATAATATGGTAGATTTTCAACAAACAAGGAGGATACAAGATGGGACGTTTACTTTGGTAGCTTTTGAAACATCAGTGCACAGAGAATTAAAACTGAACGAGGGAGGTATGCATATAGGAAGAAAAGGCCATCTATTTACCTATAAACATGACCCTTACATCTTAAGTGAGGAGAGCTTGTGGAACTAAGGGCCACTCGTAGTCTGTCCAAGTCAGGCAAAACCCTACAAACTGGTTGAGAAAAGGTTTTGCCAGATGCATCTTTAGCGTAATTCATGGAGCCAGTTTTTTATTTTGCTAATAACCAAAAAGTATATTAAGTACCATTGGTTGATGATATCAAAACCACACACACAAAAGTAGTAGTGGTCGTTTAGTACTATTCAGCACAAGTCATTTAACATATAATTGTGTACTACTACACAGTGTGTTAAACTTCAAACACTTTCAGAGGGGTAATCAGTCTAGAATTTTTTTTATTTTTTGCACAATGTGTCTTTCTAGAGTCTTCACATAGATGAATATAAGGGCGCATTCTTAAAATGAATTGGTCTGCTTGTAGAATTGTGGCCATGTGGGTCCGCTAAAATCACCTGAAAGGGTAAGGATGGCTGAATAATTAGGAAATGCAGCCCCAAATTATGAAATAATTAAGTAGAATATAATTCTTAAACTATACCAAATATTTTCTCTTACCCTCTTTAAGATTATGTTTTTTTTAAATTATTACTATTATTTTTTGTTTTGGATGCATTAGGTCTTCGTTGCTGTGCGCAGGCTTTTCTGGCTTTTCTCTAGTTGCAGCGAGCCGGGGCTACTCGTCATTGCATTGAGCAGGCTTCTCATTGCGGTGGCTTGTCTTTGTTGCAGAGCACAAGCTCTAGGCGCGCGGGCTTCAGTAGTTGCAGTGAGAAGGCTCTAGGGTGTGCGGGCTTCTTTACCACTGCACCACCAGGGAAGTCCAGATTATGCGTTGTTTATACAATGAAGGGGAAGCATTATGCTAGTTGTGGAGTATACAACAATAGGGCACTATCTTAGCCCTTTGTATATGGGGTGAAATGGTATATGAGAAAGGGGAAGGCAGACTTTCCTGGTGGTGCAGTGGTTAAGAATCCACCTGCCAGTGCAGGGGACATGGGTTGAATCCCTGGTCTGGGAAGATCCCACATGCTGCGGAGCAACTAAGCCTGCGTGCCACAGCTACTGAGCCCACGTACCTAGAGCCCATGCGCCGCAACAAAGAGAAGCCACCACAACAAGAAGCCCGCGCACCACAACAAAGTGTGGTGCCCGCTCGCCACAACTAGAGAACCCCACGCGCAGCGATGAAAACCCAAAGTAGCCAAAAATAAATAAAATTAAATCTTTTTTAAAAAAAGGGTGGGGAGATTTAATTGTTTGTCCTGGACCTGTCGCAGTAAAGGGGATCAAGTACATCAATTACAATTTCTCTTAGAAAATAATAAGTGGATCAATAAAATAGAAACATGCTCGTGGACAAGTAATAAGAAGAATGGAGTGGTAGACTATATGTCCAGAGATGGTTCATAACATAGTAATGATGTCTAAAGACTATGATTTTAGGGGCTTCCCTGATGGTCCAGTGGTTAAGATTCTGTGCTCCCACTGCAGGGAGCGCAGGTTCAATCCCTGCTCAGACAACTAAGATCCTGCATGCCACACGGTGTGGCCAAAATTTTTTAAATAAATAAAAATTTTTAAAAATACTATGATTTTAGATTTAGTTAAGGTTTTGAGGTTTTGTTTTTTTGTGGGGTTTTTGTTTGATTTGGTTTTGGGTTCAAAGAGGTTTTTGTTACTGTTTTTTAAACTGTGGTCCATCCATATACCAGCTTCACATTAGTAAACAAAAGTCTTTGCCCTCAGAAATTATACTATAGTTGGGAGAGACAGAGTAAACAAATAAGCAAATTATATAGTTGTCCTATTATCGCGGCTTGTTTTAAGGAATGGAGAAAATAATACAGTCCTCATTCAGAGCGCATAAGTAGGTTATACCATTTTGATACTTAAAGGAAGATTAGGTGAACCCTCAAAATTTATTTTACCACATGCAGAGTACAAGTGCTATGTATAGTGATTTTATCAACAAAAAGTGAAGCGTCGTACAATTAAAGGAGTAAAATAATTACTGTTTCCAGTAGATTATTATTAGACATTGAATTTTCTTTAGTGAACATGATGAATTGTCCACCATATTCTAATAAGTCCAAAATGATTATTTGAGGGTAAAAATGCTCTTTAAAGGGTCTTGATTTATTTTTTTTTCTGTTTACAGCCGTTGCTGATGCTATTAGAACAAGCCTTGGACCGAAAGGAATGGATAAAATGGTGAAAGGCTCAATCATTCATTACTTACTGAGTGCTGCTGTTCATACTGCAAGCGCTCTATAGAGGGTTAAGATGTGCTGTTTAAAAAGTAAAGTGTTAGAAAGGCTTTGAGAGTTCAGAAAGGGATAGATTACTTTGGGATGAATGGGACCTAACTATAATTCATATTTTATTTATGATAATGATTCTTTATAATACCGTTTCTATCCCTTTTTTGGTGTCTCAGTTCCTTCACTTTTAAGTAGGAAAAAACCCAGCTATTTCATTTGCAAAGCTGGAATATTACTGTGTATTCTTAAATCATTATACCAATGTAAGGGAAAACAATTTGAAGTTAAGCACTATGCAAACATAAGTTAACTTCTGTACAAGAAGTGTTCAAATTAGTAGAGCTTTTAGGATTTCACATCAATACTGGATGAAGAAAACAAAATTTTTGAAATATAACTTTCTTTTAAAAAAACCAAACTTTGTAGATTCAAGATGGAAAAGGTGATGTGACCATTACAAATGATGGTGCCACCATTCTGAAACAAATGCAGGTGTTACATCCAGCAGCCAGAATGGTAAGTATAATTTTTAGGTGGGGGTTTTTTAAGTGTATTGTTTGATATTTGGTAAACAGTTAAATTTTTCTTATTTGATCACATGATATTGCTTAAAACATGGTGAAAATTTTTCCTTTTATATGCTAAACAGGCATATTTTTAGGATACATTGTATGTCTAGCATTATATTCTCCATTGCAAGTTGTAATAAAACATGACTCCTTGTCTTTGTTCACAGCAGTGTGCCACACATATGAGGAAGGGAGAAAAACATGAAATTGTACAAATTATTAGTTCAATGGGTGTTAACTGAAAGAGAGCAAAATCATTTTAATTGTTTGCAAAATAAATCTTGTGTTTAAACTTGCACTGACATTTATTTTTAAAAACAGTTTCTAATTCAACTACAGATCATAATAGTGATTGCAGTGTCAAGTGAGAAGTCACCATTTCAGCAAAAACAAATTCCTTAGAAGTTCCTATCTGTTAAAAAGTCTCTTTTAATTAGTTAAAGATGACTGAAAATGAATCAGACTATGCTTCATGCAGGGTCAGTTTAGATAAACTTGGCCAGGGATTTCAAACTGACAATATTCTCTCATCTGAATGCTGCATTTCATAGCTTCTGAGTCTACAGGGTACCCATAGTTCTCTTAAGTACTGGGAAGAAAAAATTTACAACCCTCAGTCTGAACTGGAAATCATAATATCATAATATAAATCATAATATAAATCATAGTATAGCTTGTAAGTATGTAAGTAGAATTTTGCATGCCACAACTATATAGGTTGTCATTTTTAAATGAGACCAAGGTGGACAGCGAATCAGAAGTCAAGTATATTGAATCTTACAGTTTTGATAATAATCAAATTCTATATGTGAACCTCATGGTGAAGGTCATTGATGTTATATTTGAATTAGATGTTACTGGGTTCTCATAGTTCTCATTGAGCAATTTGACATGTTCTGTTCACTTAGCTGGTGGAGCTATCTAAGGCTCAGGATATAGAAGCAGGAGATGGCACGACATCAGTGGTCATTATTGCTGGCTCTCTCTTAGATTCCTGTACCAAGCTTCTTCAGAAAGGTGGGTAGAACATAGGACATGCTTTATTACTGAATAAAGGCAAAAAAATATTAAGTAATATGAGATTTACAATTTAATTTGGAGCAGAATTTTTTAAGCAGGAATTTTTAGATTAAATTTTGGTATATTTACCATATTAATTAGAAATTTTTTTCTTTTTGCTTCTGGGTTTGGTTTTGGGGGGTGTTGTTTGTTCTTATTTGTTTTTGTTTTGGCTAGGTTTCCTTTTGAATGGAACTTGATAAAATTTTCCTTTTCAAAAATGACTGGTTGGTGGTGTACTAAACTTGAGATATAAATGAGAACTGTGATTTAGGAGAAAAAGTATGGGTTCCTGCTTTGGTAAATGGTGTCTAAATGTCATAGTGACTCGCCAGTCACTTATTCTAATTATTATGTAGATTTGTAGAGTTTTGAAAAGTGAAAAATCGGTTTTAGTCTTAAATATCATAGGAGTATGTAATTGATCTATTCCAAATTAAATGGAAATTTAAAAAATATTAGACATATTAGTGGTTAAGGTTATTCAAACCATTATTATTTAAGATTAATTTAAAATTTATGACTACTTTGAAATTTTAATGAACAGAGAAATTTTAAGTCATATCAAATATGAAGTTTATTTGTTACAATTAAATAACTCACCTTTCACAAATGGCAGGGATTCATCCCACCATCATTTCTGAGTCATTCCAGAAGGCTTTGGAAAAGGGTATTGAAATCTTGACTGACATGTCTCGACCTGTGGAACTGAGTGACAGAGAAACTTTGTTAAATAGTGCAGCCACTTCATTGAACTCAAAGGTGAGACAAGCACTATGGGATCATTGTAAAATTACAGTTTAAGGTTCATTAAGAAGCACAACTGTGATTTTTATTTTTATTTATTTATTTTGCGTTGGGTTGTCATTGCTGCCTGCTGGCTTTCTCTAGTTGCGGCGAGCAGGGGCTACTCTTCATTGCAGTGCGCGGGCTTCTTATTACGGTGGCTTCTCTTGTTGAGGAGCGCGGGCTCTAGGCGCGTAGGCTTCAATAGTTGCAGCATGTGGGCTCAGTTAACCACTGCGCCACCAGGGAAGTCCCTACACTGTGATTTTTGATGCTGTACAGTTCATAAATGTTAACTCTCAAGAGTGACTAGGTAGCTAATTTGTATAACTGAATTAGTTCAAGTAAAATTTACTCCTTCAAGGCTTTCAGGTAAGTTGTAGTATCTTCATTTTACAGATGGGAAAAGAGGTCTAGTGAAGTTATATAACTTACCCAAGACCCACTAATAAGAGGTAGAGCTGTGATTTGAACCCAAGATAGGGCTGCCCATCATGGTCCATCTCTTACTAATATCTATGCTGCTTTTCTTACCAAACTTAAAGAAGTGATGTAAGTTTAAATTTCTTGGGAACTCATGTCACCTGTTTTCTGTTATGTTGTGTGTCACACCCCCACCCCATTCTTTTTCCTTTTCATCAGCATTATTTATATATTAAGTGGAAAGCTAGATAGTATTAGTGATATTAAGTAATATTATTGATAAATGTCCCCAGAACTAATATAGACAGAATATCATAGTGGTTACAAGCATTGGTCATAGAACCTAGACTGCTTGGGTTTAATGCTGGCTCCACTTAATTAAGCTGTTGCAGGTTTTTCGTGTGAAGGTTGAATGAATATATGAATGTACAGTGCTAAAACCACTGCCTGACATATAATACGTGCTCAATAAATGTTAACCATTAGCTATTTTTGTCAGCCCCTCAGTAATAGGGGTGCACATATATAACATCTGATCATAAATTCATTTTAGATAGGAAACCTCAGCAGAAAATTAACTTGTTCTTTTGGATTTCCTGTAGAATTACTAGTAATCTAGTCAGTCCTGACTACTATATTAATAAAAGAGGAACACAGGCATATGTTTTTATATGGTGACTGACAAACCTGAGTGGAAAAGACAGTTTATATGGAATGTTTTCTCATATGCTCTCCACCCCAGCCAAAAAAATGATTGAGATTACTTCTTGAATACCTTTATCATTAAAAAACTAGGACTTTTTGTGTTACGACACTGACTTTATTTTCTTTTTTAATAATTCTAGGTTGTCTCTCAATATTCAAGTCTCCTTTCTCCAATGACTGTAAATGCAGTGATGAAAGTGATTGACCCAGCCACAGCTACTAGTGTAGATCTTAGAGATGTTAAAATAGTTAAGAAACTTGGGTAAGCATCTCTAATTATAACTTTAATAAAAATTAATTTTGAAAGTAAACATAAGCTCTTGCCAAAAATAAATAAGTTAAATGAAAAGTACATAGGTGAAAGTCACATACACTTGGTTGTTTTGTTTTCATGACAACTTGTGTTAATGTGGGAATTTCAAGAATTTATTTATATTCCCTAATGATGGCAGGGCAGTGGTGTGATTGGAGAGGTTCAGGAATGGGGCACTAATAAATGTGAGTGAGGCTGAAGCACATTTTATCAGACTGATGATTTTTAATCTGTTAGCAATCTATTAAACTTGAAGACTTCCGCCCCTTCATAACTATTTCGTTTTCTTTTTTCTTAGTGGGACAATTGATGACTGTGAGTTGGTGGAAGGTCTGGTTCTTACTCAAAAGGTGGCAAATTCTGGTATAACCAGGGTTGAAAAGGCTAAGATTGGGCTTATTCAGTTCTGCTTATCTGCTCCCAAAACAGATGTAAGTAAAACCAAATGAAATGATTCCTTAGGTGTTTGACTTTTTAATAATGAAATTTTTCTTTTTATAAAAATAGAAAATGCTGATACCAGTGATAAAAAGCAAGGATCTAAAAATAATTAGTAAAATTTAGATAAAAGTAGAAAATGTTGGATGCCACACATGATAAATCTATAATCTCAGTTGGCTATTTACTGAAATTGAGCATTCACTTCACAAATGAAGACAAATAATGATAGGGATGTCTATGAAACAATAAAAATAGGTTATGTGAAAGTGATAGTATAAATGGACTTTCCAGATTCTTTCTAGCTTTCTGAGAACAGAAACCTTTACCCATCCTTCCCTAGCAGGCAGATCTTTTGTCTTTATGTTTGCACAATGGAATTTTAAAACCAGTTTATTACCCACACTCCGAAAACCACCATTTTTTATTATTCCCATATCTATCAGTCATAAGTACCATCCCCTGAAGGAGTGGTTGATCTTTGTCATCTCATTCAGGTTTGCTCTCATTTTACATTGTGTTGGCATACAAGTTTCCTGTTGAGTCGTTTGTTTCCCAGATTTTAACCCACATAAAAACGTTGTTTTGTAGGTCTTTGTATAACAGTATTTGTCCTTCGTAGTTCCTTTCAGCATACCAGTTTTTTTAACAATTCATAGAGTAAAAAGGTTGCAACTGAAATTATTGATATTTCAGTAATGCGTAAATTCATATGAAAAGAACCGACATTCACGAAATAGGATAATCATTCTTATGTTTTATGATCATCAAAAATGTACTTGTAAAAAATAAGACAGCAATTTGTATAGATGAAAGTAAAAAACCTGAGTTAAGTTTTGTGTATACTCCTTTTTCTGAATTTTTTCTGTGCGTGTCTATAATTTCTTGTATGATTTTGGTTGAATTTATACTATACATAATATTTTCATTAAAAGTCTCACTTTTTTGCTTAAGGACTCTTAAAATGCAAATTATTAATACGTTCTTTTTCTGAACAGATGGACAATCAAATAGTAGTTTCTGACTACGTCCAGATGGACCGAGTACTTCGAGAGGAGAGAGCCTATATTCTAAATTTAGTGAAGCAAATTAAGAAAACAGGATGTAACGTTCTTCTCATACAGAAGTCTATTCTAAGGTGTGGGGCTATTTATTTTGTTCACCTCTTAATGATAATTGATTTTGGATCCCTTCTAGCAATTTTTTAAGAAACATTCGAGGTGGGTAAACCACTAGAAATCTGGAATGAATCTGCATTTTAGGATATTGTTGTATTCTGGTAAATGATCTAAAGTGAGTTCTCTTCGTGTTATGATCATTTAAATGTGGGATATATTATCCTTCTAGACCAAGATCCTCACTCTCAAGTAAAAACCTAACTTTAGTCTAAAATTAATTAGCTAGCTAAAATTTTAGAGGCATTTATTTAAAGGTCCATGCAATAGCTTGCCTTGAAATTGTAGAAGTTCTTTTGGGGGGAATGCTGGATAGTCCATGGATTGGAAGAATTCTCCAAAGTTTGAACTGATCCCTTTTTTGTGTGTTTTCAGTGTTTTCTTGTAATAGGTAGACATATTCTCATGTACTATATTAATATGTTATGCCAGAAAGTATTATGGATGCTCTTGATATAGAAACCTTGATGAAGAGTTGGAATACCTGGTTCTAAATACAAGTTATGTAATAGCTAGTAACCTTGAATAAACTGTTCTCAAAGCTCAGTGTGCTTATTTGTAAAACAAGGATAGTAATATCTGCCCTTCAGTATCAAGGGTTGTCAGGAGGATCATTGCAGGTAATTTGTGTAAAAGTGTATAAATTTGTGGAGTCTTGAATTACATCATACTTAATTTCTAAATTCATAAAGCATCGATTGTTAATTATCAGTTATACTTATTTAGTATTAAGAAAAATAATTTTTATTGTGTGTTTTACAAATGGTGTCGTTGGGATATGTTTTAAATATTCATTAGAAATCTTATTTAAGAATTTTGAGGTCATAAACTTGGTAAGCTGTTTAAAGCATCTTCCTTCACAAATAATTTTTTAAATCATTGGCTATTTAAACAACAGTAAAATTACTAAAACCGTAAAAAAGGAGTTGAACAGCAAAGTTTTTTTCTAACCTAGTATTGACATAATCACTGATTTTGTATTTTAGAGATGCTCTTAGTGATCTTGCATTACATTTCCTGAACAAAATGAAGATTATGGTGGTTAAGGATATTGAAAGAGAAGATATTGAATTCATTTGTAAGGTAAAATATTCTTAGTATCTGTATGTGTGAAAATGTTCACTATTCAGACTTCTCAATTTGTGTATACCACTATTTTTCTCAGACTATTGGAACCAAACCAGTTGCTCATATTGACCAGTTCACTGCTGACATGCTGGGATCAGCTGAGTTAGCTGAGGAGGTCAGCTTAAATGGTTCTGGCAAACTGATCAAGGTAGCAATATTAAAATTAAGCTTCTATTTGCCTGTTTTTTTTATTTGTTTTAATCCTTCAAATACCTAATTAGGAGTTTGTTTACTAAAGATTACAGGCTGTGCAAGCCCTGGAAAAACAGTTACAATCGTTGTTCGTGGTTCTAACAAATTGGTGATTGAAGAAGCTGAGCGTTCCATTCATGATGCCCTATGTGTTATTCGCTGTTTAGTGAAGAAGAGGTAATAATAAATTACTGTGTAACATTTTGAACATAAAAACTTGGGTATTTTTATTATTAAGGTATAAATACTAAGTTATTACTTTTAAAAAATAGCTTTCTGTTGGATAAAATAAGCTAAAAATATATTTGTGAATTTCAGGGCTCTTATTGCAGGAGGTGGTGCTCCAGAAATAGAATTGGCCCTGCGGTTAACTGAATACTCACGAACATTGAGTGGTATGGAATCCTACTGCGTTCGTGCTTTTGCAGATGCTATGGAGGTCATTCCATCTACACTAGCTGAAAATGCTGGCCTGAATCCCATTTCTACAGTAACAGAACTAAGAAACAGGCATGCCCAAGGAGAAAAAACTACAGGCATTAATGTCCGAAAGGTAATAATTTAATCTTTAGTTACTGCAGAAAATGTTGATTATTATAAAATACTAAAAGCTTCATAATTGTCAAATGAAAGGCTTTGTAATCAAAAATAGAGTTAACCTTGGATTTAAGTATAAGACCTGCAGGTTAATTAATGTATGCCATCTAGTGAGAATGAAGATTATGCCTTAAGTGAGAAGTATTGTTCATTAAGTCTGCCATCTAATGGTTGTACAATTTTTAACAAGTTACGTAGTCTGTGCTTCAGTTTTCTTGGTTGTAAAAACAGGGACTATTAATAGTTCCCTCATAGGCCTGTGAGGATTAAATGCATTACTAATTAGAAAGTTCTTACAAAGATGCCTGGTGTGTAGTCAACCATTGCTGCTGTTGTGAGCACCAGCCTAGTGTAGTTGTATAGGGTAAACACATAGAACAATAATAATTTCCCCTTTTGTATTAATGTTTTATGTCTCCTTTTATTGAGATGACAAATAATATGTAATGGAAAAAAATTGACAATCCAAGATGATATTTTTGGAATGGTTACAGAACTCAAAGGAGGGCACTACCTGGTTAGGGAAAGTTTCATGAAGCTGCAGCCTTGGTTGGTAGGGAATGAAAAAGTTTCAGATGGGGAAGCAGTGGTTTACAGGTAAGAGGGACCAAGAAGTTACTCATTTTGTCTAGAGCAGAGGTTATATGATGGTCATACAGTGGACTTTAAGATTGGAAAGATCAGATAAAAGCTAGAATGAGGAGTCCTTTAAGTTGTTGAGACAGGCATGGGTGTTTGTGTTTTTTTGTGTTTTAATTCCAGTAGTTGGGAGCCACTAAAGTTTTTTTAACCAAGAGGCTAAGGTGCTGAAAAGAGTATTTTAAGGAGGGAAGAATGGAGATAGGTTCACCTGTTACGACCATCACCAGTAATCCTAGGTTAAAGGTGACTAGGATAGTGGCAGTAGGAATCTAAAAGTGGGAAGTGAGAATGACGTAAAAGCAGGGTGTAGAGCAGACATGTCCAAATTCAGAATTGGGAATCAGATAATTTAAAATCTTATAACTTTTTTCTTTAACTGAAATATAGTTGATTTATAATATTGTGATTCAGGTGTACAGCAAACAAATCTCATAATTTTTAATAACTATGATCATCTACGTAATTTTTGCCAGGATACTCTTTATTTTTTTATATTTTAATAAATTTTTTTTTTAAGATGTTGGGGGTAGGAGTTTATTTATTTATTTTTGCTGTGTTGGGTCTTCGTTTCTGTGCGAGGGCTTTCTCTAGTTGTGGCAAAGTGGTGACCACTCTTCATCGCGGTGCGCGGGCCTCTCACTATCGCGACCTCTCCTGTTGCGGAGCACAGGCTCCAGACACGCGTGCTCAGTAGTTGTGGTTCACGGGCCCAGTTGCTCCGCGGCATGTGGGATCCTCCCAGACCAGGGCTTGAACCCGTGTCCCCTGCATTAGCAGGCCGATTCTCAACCACTGCGCCACCAGGGAAGCCCCTATTTTTTATTTACTTATTTTTGGCTGTGTTGGGTCTTCATTGCTGCACGTGGGCTTTCTCTAGTTGTGGCGAGTGAAGGCTATTCTTTGTTGCAGTGCGCGGGCTCATTGTGGTGGCTTTTCATTGCAGAGCATGGGTTCTAGGCGCGCGGGCCTGAGCAGTTGCAGCACGTGGGCTCAGTAGTTGTGGTTCACAGGCTCTAGAGCGCAGGCTCAGTAGTTGTAGTGCACGGGCCGGCATGTGGGATCTTTCTGGACCAGGGATTGAACCCATGTTCCCTGCAATGGCAGGCAGATTCTTAACCACTGCGCCACCAGGGAAGGCCCTTTGCCAGGGTATTTTTAACTAAAAGATGCTTATAAGGAGTTGTTTTGGAGTTAGGCTTGGAATTCAATTTTTCCAAATTTTATTTGAAATACAAGCTACAGTGTAGAGAAGAGCTTAGTAGAGAGTATCTGACTCTTGACTAGACTAAGGGAAAACTAAGTTTGAGAGGCCTTGAGGTTTACTGGTAACTGTAGTTGGTGATACGGATCAGTTACAAACACTAAAAGCAACTTGTACTGGTTTGCAGGGTGGTATTTCCAACATACTGGAGGAACTGGTTGTCCAGCCTCTGCTGGTTTCAGTCAGTGCACTGACTCTAGCAACTGAAACTGTCCGGAGCATTCTGAAAATTGATGATGTGGTAAGTATATACAGGTCGTGAATTTCCCTACAAGGTCAGAAAGGCATATTTTTGAAGAGTTGGGGTTGGGGGCAGTAAACGTTGTTAGTTTGCTAGTCTGGGTGAAAACAGTTCATACTTCTAGTCTTTTTTCACCTATAAAAATAGGGAGATTTGGATAACCACCTTAAACATCTTCCATCCTTAAAATTCTGTCCTTACAGGTTTTGAAATCTAAGTTTTTCTCTTTTCAGGTAAACAGTCGGTAACATGGATAACACTGGCTGACTGGTACCATCATGGCCACTAATAGCGCAGCTGGAGTGGAAGAGCACCTTGGCATTCCTTGTTGTTTGGAAGATTGTTTCCTTTATGAATTTCTGGGCCTCGTTTTCCAGCTGGCATTTGCTTCAAATTGTATTGACACAGTTTGATGAAAACATTAAAAATATGGTTTCAAAGGGCAGATTAATTGATTGCGCTCCTGCATTACCCCCACTGCCCTGCCCTCACAACCTCTGTTACCTCTGATCCTCTTGAGAAATCTGTATAGGAAGGGAAAGAAGACTTCGCACTTACCTGTTAACTTCCTTACGGGCTTAATCCTGGGTACTTTTAAGTTTTCGGTTAGTTTTTTAACAGAAGTATTGAGAAGGAAAAATGGCCCAGTATGCTCATCACCCTGATAAATCCCTGCTTACAGTAATATATATGCTGTTTGAAAAGTTAACAATACAGAAGAAAAGTGAAAAATGAAAGTCTTTCTCGTGCCAATCCCTTTCTCCAAGAATAACCACTGTTGTGTTAATTGGGATTCCTTCTAAAAATAAAAATGTAGCAGATCTTACTTGTACAAGAAGGATTCGTAACTAGTAAGTCTTTTTCCAGTGGTTTAAAACATCTTTATTGCCTCTACCCTGATCAACAAGCATTGTCTTGCACCGTGAGTGGTGTAAAATCTAACTAGTGTCCATCCTTGCTTTAGCCACCTTCCAGTCAATTCTGCATACACTATATATATAGCTAGTGATCTTTTTAAGCTTGTCAGGCACTCCTTTATAAAAGCTTTCATGACTTCTGATTGCCTTTGGAGGAAGGCCAAACCCTTAAGGTGGACCACAAATTGGGCCTCTGTAATCTGGTATCACACTCAACCATCTTTCTTTTGTGTATTTCACAAAAGTGTTATGAAAGCAGCTGGGGGGAGCTCCTTCACATCTGGAGAAAGAACCTCAGCAGACCAGCCTGAAGCTTGGTTGTGTCTGACAACTCCGGTAGTTAATTAAAATGACTAATTTGGTAAATGGTAAATTCAGATAACTCTTTGGATAGTCTGGAATTTAATAATTCAATGATTATCATTTTAGTGGGTATTAGGAGCTTGCTGTTAAAAAAATCATAGCTACCATAAAACAACTGAATTATGTATGTACTAAATACTTTTATTTTTGGCTGTGTTGGGTCTTTGTTGCTGCACGCAGGCTTCCTCTAGTTGCAGCGAGTGGGGGCTACTCTTCGTCGTGGTGCATGGGCTTCTAATTGTGGTGGCTTCTGGTTGCGGAGCACGGGCTCTGAGAATGCGGGCTTCAGTAGTTGTGGCTCACAGGCTGTAGAATGCAAGCTCATTAGTTGTGGCGCGTGGGGTTAGTTGCTCCGCAGCATGTGGGATCTTCCCAGACCAGGGATCGAACCTGTGTCCCCTGCATTGGCAGGTGGATTCTTAACCACTGTGCCACCAGGGAAGCCCTATCCTAAATACTCTTAAGTGAAAATATTTTAACCAAAATTATTTATGTTGGAACTTTTAATTGAGTTATTCAGTATCCTTACGTGTGTCTGTGTCTTAGGGTATACCTATATATCTAAATATATGAGTAGTTTATATTTAAAGCCTTGTAAAGGGAACTCTAACGAGACAAACGTTTCCTAGTCATTTATTCTGTTAAGTTTGATATAAATTAAGCTACTAACTATTTAGGGTTTGACTCGGGTTTTACAACAGTTTATAAAATAAGTTATGTTTTAGGAAAGGGAAGCCCAAATGACAAAATTCAAAATAGTTGTTTGATACAGTTAAATAATTCTAAAGTAATGAAGGGGAAATGTATCCTGTTAAATATTTAAAAGGTATGCTTTTAACAATGAGGAAGGATGACTATCCTAATGAGGCAAAGGTTTTGCGTACTTTTTTCCTCTTGAGTGCTATTTATTCCTCACCCTCAGTTTTTCTTTTTTTTTTTTTTTTTTTTTGGCCACACACAGCAAGGCTTGCAGGATGTTAGTTCCCTGACCAGGGATTGAACCCCGGACCTAGGCAGTGAAAGCACCCAAGTTCTAACCACTGGACCACTAGGGAATTCCCACCCTCAGCTTTTCATTAAAATGAAAAAATTTTAGTACAGTGAAGTTCAAAGAATAGTATGAACACCGTATACCCTCCACCTAAATTTAACTACTTTGGCATACCATAAAGTCAGTTCTGTAACATGTATAACTAAAAATCATGGTGTGCAAAATGGTGCAATAGAAATCACAGGGCTTACAGAAATGCGGTTGAGGCGCAACCCCAAAACTTAATCAGCAACGCAAAAGGAACCTGATAAAACAGTTTTACAGATGCTAAAATGGTTAACAACTGCCTAGTATATTAAATATGCCACTTGGAAACACCTCAAGTTGTGGAAGTAGCTGTCGGAAGTAGGAGCTACTGTCATTGGAAAGTAGTAGAAGGAGGGTTATCTGAAACGTGACAAAGTTGTAATAACTGATGTGATGAATGTGGCTCATAAAAGTTAATTGATGTCTCAGTATTTTGAGGTATAAGTGTGTGGTTTTGTGTGTTATTGGGCAGTTTGATTCAGATGGATTCATTTTTCTGTCTTTGCTTTTTTAAAATTGTCATTTAATTTTTTTAAGAAGTGTTTATTTATTTAGGTTGTGCCAGTTCTTAGTCGTGGCACGTGGGATCTTTAGTTGCAGGATTGCGGCATGCATGTGGGATCTAGTTCCCCAACCAGGAATCAAACCCGAGCCCTGTGCATTGGGAGCACAGAGTTTTACCCACTGGACCACCAGGGAAGTAAGTCCCTGTGTTTGCTTTCTTATTTTGAGGAAATGACACAAATGTGAAACTGGGATTTTGCTCAGATTGTTCACTTGCTACTTAAAGATTCTCGTATTTTGACAGTTTGACTATCGTGTCTTAAGTTTGGTCCCCTTCAGTTTTCTTGAGGTTTTTAGTGGTACAGATTAATATTTCTTCCATCGGTTTTGTTGAATTGAGTTAGGGATCAAAGTTCCAAAAGACTGAGTTGACTAGAAGTTGTGGGATGAAGTACTAGAAAACAGGAAGCTTTACAGAAATAGTTCCCAGACATGTAGAGGTGTCGCCTTGAGTATTTGGCTGAGTACTTATTTCTGTGTTGGGGGTAAAACTAGAGTTCAAGGAACAACCAATGAAAAGTAGCAGACTGAAGTTTACAACAGGCTAGGAATAGTTTAAATTCTCATTAGCCAAATTGGAGAAACCTTGCAATATACAAGGACTGAATAGAGCCTTCAGAAGTGTTCTGCCTTAGTAGCGAGGCTAAATTTGCCATAGAGTAAAGATTGCTGTGGACTCTTCATAGCAAAGGATTTCTTTAAAAGATCAAACCAATCCCAAGCAACATACCTGTGCATCTGAACAAAGCTTAAAACTCTTAAAGGATACAATAATATAAAATTCACAATGTCTGGTATTAAATCAAAAATCATCAGTAATGTGAATGGATAAAGAAGATGTATATGTATACAATGGAATACTACTCAGCCATTTAAAAAGGATGAAATTTTGCCATTTGCAGCAACATGGATAGACTTGGCATTATACTAAGTGAAATAAGTCCGAAAGACAAATACTGTCTGATGTCACTTATATGTGGAATCGACAAAATACAACAAACTAGTGAGTATAACAAAAAAGAAACAGTCACAGAACAAACCAGTGGTTACCGGTGGGGAGAGAGAAGAAGGGGGGACAATAGAGAGGTAGGGGAGTAAGAGGTACAAACTATTAGGTATAAAATAAGCTACAAAGGTATATTGTATAACACGGGGAATACAGCCAATGTTTTATAATAACTATAAATGGAGTATAGCCTTTATAAAGATTTGTGAATCACTATATTGTACACATGTAACATAATATGGTATAGCGACTACATCTCAATTTTAAAAAGGGCATCAAAACGAAAAAAAATCAGTCATGCAAGTGAAAGCACAATAGAGAGTAACTCAAAGCCATATGGAGAAATATAAAGATCTCAAAGGTAGTTACATGGGCAATATAAAAGCTAGTGTTTTTGTAACAGTTTATACTTTTTGTCTTCTATATGATTTAAGAGAGTGATATATTTAAAGAAAATAATTAGTCTAGGGGCTTCCCTGGTGGCGCAGTGGTTGAGAGCCCGCCTGCTGATGCAGGGGACACGGGTTCGTGCCCCGGTCCGGGAAGATCCCACATGCTGCGGAGCGGCTAAGCCCGTGAGCCATGGCTGCTGAGCCTGTGCGTCCGGAGCCTGTGCTCCGCAACGGGAGAGGCCACAACAGTGAGAGGCCCGCGGACCGCAAAAAAAAAAAAAAATTAGTCTAAGTTTTATAAACTTTGGTTTGTAACTTCGAATCTTGTTTTCTACATAGTTTAAGAGAGTAATGCACTTAAGAGAATTATTAGTTTATGTTTTGGGGCACATAGTCTATAAAGATGAAATTTTGTGACCTCAAATGAAAGCGGTATGAACAAAGCTATAAAGTAGCAGTTTTTGTATGCTGTTGAAGTTAGTTAAGCTGCTATAAATTCAAATTAGAGGGTTATAACTTTAGGATATTAAATGTTATCCCCGTGGTAACCACACGCACATACAAACTATAGAATATATACAAAAGGGAGTGAGAAAAGAATTTAAACAATTCGCTACAAAAAATTAAACACAAAAGACAGTAAATCACAAAATGAGGGATGAAAAAACCTATAAGTCATATAGAAAAGAAATAGGAAAAAGACAGTTGTAAGTTCCTCCTAACCAGTAATTAAATGTAAATAGATTAAACTCATCAAAACAGATTGGCAGAATGGATATAAACACATGATCCAACTATATGCTGTCTATAAAGACTAGATCCAAAGACAAATATATTGAAAGTGGAATGATGGAAAAAATATATTCCACGCACATAGTAACCAAAAGTAAGGAGTGGCTCTACTGATAACAGACAAAATAGAACCTAAAAAAAGTCAAAAGAAACAAAAGACATTGTGGAGATATAACAATTAGAAATGTTCATGCACCCAATGACAGGACATCAAAATACTGTGAAGCAAAAATCATCAGTCATGCAAGTGAAAGGACAGTAGACAGTAACTTGAGGCTGTATGGAGAAATAAAGATCTCAATAAAGGTAAATACATAAGCAGCATTACTGGCAATTGAAGGGAGATATAAAATTATAGTTGGAGACTTAAGTACCTCACTCACAATAATGGACAAAACAATCAAGAAAGTAAGGAAATAGAAGACAGCACAATAAACCAACTAGATATAACAGACATACAGAACACTGCTCCACAATAAGAGCATACATATTCTTCTCAAGTACACATGGGACATTTTTCAGGATATGCCATATGTTAAGCCACAAATCGTTTCAATAGATTTTAAAAGGTAGATAGCACACAAAGTATCTTCTCTGACCACAACATGAAGTTAGAAATCAATAACGGAGGGAAGAGTGGAAAATTCAAAAAATTGTGGAAACTAAACACACTTTTCAATAACCAATGGGTCAAAGAAGAAATCATAAATTAGAAAATACCTAGAGTTGAATGCAAATGAAAACACAACATACCAAAACTTATGGGACACAGCAAAAGCGGTGCTAAGAAGGAAATTTATAACTATAAAACGCTTACTTTAAAAAATAAAAAAACAACCTAACTGTACAACTTTAACTAGAAATAGAAAAAGAACAAATTAAATCCAAAGCTAGCAGAAGGAAGGAAATAAAGATTAGAACAGAGAGAAATGAAATAGAGGATAGAAAACAATAAAGAAAATTGATGAAACTAAAAGATGTGTGTTGGAAAAGATGAATAAAATTAACAACTTTTTAGCTAGATGGATTAAGAAAAAAAGAAAAATTACTAAAATCTACAAGAAATTAGAAAATACTTAGAGATGAATGCGTATGAAAACACAACATACCAAAACTATGGGACACAGCAAAAGCAGTGCTAAGAAAGTGAGGACATTACTACCGATTTTCCAGATTTGAAAAGCATTATAAGAAAATACAATGAACAATTGTATGCTCACAAGTTAGATAACCTGGATCGAATGGACAAATCCTAGAAACACAGAACCTACCAAGTCTAAATCATGAAGAAACAGAAAATCTGAATATACCTATAGCCAGTAAGGACACTGAATCAATAATCAAAATCTCCCAACAAAGAAAAGCCCTGGACTCGACCCAGTGGCTTTACTGGTGAATTAAACCAAACATTTAAAGAACTAATACCAGGCCTCCTCAAACTTTTCAAAAAATTGGAGAGGAAGGAACACTTTCTAATTCATTCTATAAGGCCAGCATTACCCTGATACCAAAGCCAGACAAAGACACTACAAGAAAACTACAGACCAATATTCCTTATGAACAATGATACAAAAATTCTCACTAGTAGCAAACCAAATTTAGCAGCATAGTAAAAGTATTATGCACCATGACCAAGTGAAATTTTATTCCTAGACTGCAAGGATGTTTCAACATGTGAAAATTAATCAATGCAATATATCATTAAATTAATCAATGCAAAAAAAATTAAGTGAAAAACACCTACATGGAACTTCCCTGGTGGTGCAGTGGTTAAGAATCTGCCTGCCAATGCAGGGAACATGGGTTCGAGCCCTGGTCTGGGAAGATCCCACACGCCATGGAGCAGCTAAGCCCATGTGTCACAACTACTGAGCCTGCACTCTAGAGCCCATGAGCCACAACTACTGAGCCCTCGTGCCACAACTACTGAAACCTGCGTGCCTAGAGCCCGTGCCCTGCAACAAGAGAAGCCACCACAATGAGAAGTCCGCGCACAGCAACGAAGGTGCAATGCAGCCAAAAATAAATAAATAAATTTATTTTTAAAAAAAACAAAAGAGGGGCCTTCCCTGGTGGGCCAGTGGTTAAGAATCCGCCTTCCAATGCAGGGGACGCGGGTTCAAGCCCTGGTCAGGGAACTTAGGATCCCACATGCCGCAGAGCAACTAAGCCTGCACGACGCAACTAAGACCCGACGCAGCCAAATAAACAAATTAAAAAAAAAAAAAACCTACATGATCATCTCAATTTATGCAGAAAAAGCATTTGACAAATTGCAACAATTTCATGATTAAAAAAAAGGAATAGGAGGAAACTACCTCAACATAATGAAAAGCCATATATGAAAAACCCAAAACAAACATCAGACTCAATGGTGAAAGACTGAAAACTTTTTCTTTAAAAAAGCCAAGGATGCCCACTTTTACCACTTCTATTCAACATAGTATGGACGTTCTAGCCAGAGCAATTAGGCAAGATAAAGAAATGAGAGGCATACAAATTGGAAAGGAAGACGTAAAATTACATTTGCAGATGATATGATCTTACATGTAAAAAGCCCCAAAGATTACACACACACACACACACACACACACACACACACACACACACACAAAAGCTGTTAGAACTAATGATTTCAGCAAAGTAACAGGATACAAAGTCAACACACAAAAATCATTTGCATTTTTATACACTAACAAGAATCTGAAAAGGAAATTACAAAAACAATTCAATTCATAATAGCATCAAAAATAAATAAAATATTTAAAAATTAACTTAACCAAGGAAATGAAAGATTTGCTCAGTGAAAATTACAAAACATTGTTGAAAGAAATTAAAGAAGACAAATAAATGGAAAAAGATCCCATGTTCATGGATTCAAAGGCTGAATATTGTTAAAATGTCAATATATCCAAAGTGATCTACAGATTCCATGTAATCCCTATCAAAATACCAATGGCATTATTCACAGAACTGGAACGAATATCCTAAAATTTGTATGGAACTACAAAAGACCTTGAATGTCCAAAGCAATGTTAAGAAGAACAAAGCTGGAGGTATTATGCACCCTGATTTCAAGCTATACAGCAAGCTACAGTAATCAAAACAGTGTGGCACTGGCATAAAGACCAACATTTAGACCAGTAAAATAGAATAAATAAACACAAATATGTTCAAATGAGTTTTGACAAGCAAGCCAAGACCACTCAATGTGGAAAGGTCGGTCTTTTCAACAAATACTGCTGGGAAAAGTGGATGTCCACATGCAAAAGAATGAGGTTAGACCCTTACCTAACACCATATACGAAAATTAACTGAAAGTGGATCAAAGACCTAAGACAATAACACTCTTAGAAGAAAACATAGAACAAAATCTTCACAATATTGGATTTGGCAATGTCACTTCTTAGATATGACATAAAAGACACAGAAAACAAAAGAAAAAATAGACAAATTGGACTTCATGAATATTTTAAAGTTTTGTACATCAAAAGACACTATCAACAGAGGAAAAAGCAACCCACAGAAAGGGAAAAAAATATCTGCAAATCCCATATCTAATAGGGATTAGTACCTAGAATATATAGAGAGAACTACTAAAACTCAACAACAAAATAACAAACAACCCAATTTAAAAATGGGCAAAGAAAAAAAAAGGGCAAAGAACTTGAATAGATATTTCTTCAAAGAAGATATACAAATGGCCAATAAGCACATGAAAAGATGCTCAACATCACTAATAATTAGGGAAATGCAAATCAAAACTACAGGATATCACCTCATACCCTTTAGGATGGCTACTATCAGAAAAACAAAACAACGGGAATGCCCTGGTGGTCCAGCAGTTAGGACTCTGCACTTCCACTGCAGGGGGCATGGGTTCGATCCCTGATTGGGGAACTAAGATCTCGCAAGCCACGTGGCGCAGCAAAACAAAAAAAAAGAAAAGAGGGACTTCCCTGGTGGTGCAGTGGTTAAGAATCCGCCTGCCAATGCAGGGGACACAGATTCGATCCCTGGTCCGGGAAGATCCCACATGCCGCAGAGCAACTAAGCCCATGCACCACAACTACTGACCCTGTGCTCTAGGCCCCGTGTGCCGCAACTACTGAGCCCACGTGCTGCAACTACTGAAACCCGTGTGCCTAGAGCCCGTGCTCTGCAACAAGAGAAGTCACTGCAAATGAGAAGCCCGTGCACCACAATGAAGAGTAGCCCCCACTAGCAGCAATTAGAGGAAGCCTGAGTGCAGCAACAAAGACCCAACGCAGCCAACAAAAAAAAAAAAAAAAAGAAAGAAAAGATAAACAAAACAAGATACTGGAACCCGTGGGTATTGTTGGTAGGAATGTAAAATGCTACAGCTGCTGTTGAAAACAGGATGACAGTTCCTCAAAAATTAAATTACCAGTTGATCCAGCAATTCCACTTCTGGGTATATACCCAAAAGAATTGAAAGCAGGGTCTCAAATAGGTATTTGTACACCCATGTTCATAGCAACATTATTCACAATAGCTGAAACGTGGAGGCAACCCAAGTGTCCACTGATGGATGAATGGATCAGCAAAATGTGATACACACACACACACACACACACACACACACACACACACACACACACAATGGACTATTATTCAGCCTTTAAAAGAAAGGAATTTCTGGCATATGCCACAACATAAACAAACCTTGAGGACATTATGCTAAGTGAAATAAGTCAGTCACAAAAAAAAGACAAATACTATATGATTCTACTTATATGAGGCACTTAGAGTAGTCAAAATCATAGAGACAGAAAGTAGAATGGTGGCTAATTAAACTTAAAAGCTTTTGCACAGCAAAGGAAATCACCACCAAAACGAAAAGACAACCTACAGAATCGGAGAAAATATCTGCAAATGATATGGTCGTTAAGGGGTTAATGATGGTGGTGTCAAGGGCTACGTGAGCTGAGGAGAAGTGAGGTGTAAGAGAAGGAAAACCATGCCTTCTGGTGGGTGGTGGGGAGGGACTTATCTAAAAGGGAAAATCTCTTTCTGGCACTTCTGTGGTGATAGAGAGGCATTCTGAATTGCTACCTGCCTACCTCACCATTTCTCATGTAGGACTTCTGGGTCTATCATCACCATCATCATCCGAGGAGGAGCTGGTTTTGTCGTCTGATTTGGTGTCTCTGCTGCACAGAAAATGCAGCAGCCATTTTGCCACCTTTGTCCTCTGATTCAGAGAACTCTACTTTTCTAGATGAGGGAGCCTCTTTTCTCAGTACTTTCTTTTTCTGTTTTATTTTCTACAATTTTTAAAAAAATATTTATTTATTTATTTGGCTGTGCCGGGTCTTAGTTGTGGCATGCGGGATCTTTTAGTTGTGGCATGTGAATTCTTATTATGAACTCTTATTTGCGGCTTGTGGGATCTAGTTCCCTGACCAGGGATCGAACCTGGGCCCCCTGCACTGGGAGCATGGAGTCTTAGCCACTGGCCCACCCGGGAAGTCCCTATTTTATACAATTTTTAAAGGTTACTTTCCATTTACAGTTATTACAAAATATTGGCTATATTCGCCATGTTGTGCAACATATCCTTGAGCCTATCTTACACCCAATAGCTTGTATCTTCTACTCCCCTACCCCTACATTGCCCCTCCTCCTGCCACTGGTAACCACTAGTTTGTTCTCTCTATCTGTGTCTACTTCTTTTTTGTTATATTCATTACTTTGTTGGTTTTTTTAGATTCTTTTTTATGGCTGAGTAGTATTCTATTTTATTCTCAGTACTCTTATCACTTTTTGTCACTTCTATCACTTTTTGTCACTTTACCTGAAGTTCTCCCTGGAGAAACAGAAATACAACTTTTTCTTGTAGGGCTTTGCTGCTGGGTGCTGGGGAATGATGCATTTCTGGTGGTAGAGTTGCTATAGGTGATGTTTGGTGCTTTTGCCTTGGAGGACTTGAAGGAGATAACCTGCTGAAACCATGCAACTCAGATTGGGACTTGAACCCACGGTCTTTTAACTGAGATCACATACCTGGTCTCAGGACTTAACGAAGCTCAGGTTCTTGATGTCTTGCTGCAGAAAGAATTCTGTGAGAGACAAAGTGATAGGTAAGAAGTGGGTTTATTTAGGGAGAAACACATTCCACAGATGGAGTGTAGGCCATCTCAGAAGGCAAGAGTGGCATCAGGGTATGGGGTTGTCAGTTTTTATAGGGGTGGGTAATTTCATAGGCTAATGAGTGGGAGGAGTGGTCCAGCTATTTTGGGGAAGGGGTGGGGATTTCCAGGAATTGGGCCACCTCCCATTCTTTGACCATTATGGTTGGCCTTGGAACTGTCATGGCACCTGTGGGTGTGTCATTTAGCTTGCTTATGTGTTACAATGAGCGTATACTGAGGCTCAAGGTCTAGTGGAAGGCGACTCATCCACCATCTTGGACCTATTTGGTTCTAATCAGTTTATGTCACGTCCTCGGGCTATGCCGTTCTTTTAAAGGTTGTGCCCTGCCTCCTTCCCTCCTGTTTCACTACCAGTTTTTCAAGGGGGCTGAAGGTCCTCTTGGGAGACTTCTTTGTCAGTGACCCGACACAAGACAAAGTGGACAATGAACTACTCCTAGACAAGAATGCTGATGAGTGCCTTTTTCATCTCACTGGAGATCTGCTCCGTCTATGCTTTGGTGGAGTTCTTCCTCCAGGTGATGGCTGCCTCCTTGGGCTTAGCTGTCTTCTAGGTGAATATGATCTTGATGGGATCTGTAGCGCCAGCAAGATCAAGTATGAGAAGAAGCATGAGATTTTGGTTGATTCTTCTCCTATTCCTTTTGTTTTTTGGAATTTTTTTTTTTTCCAGAGAATGTCCTTTAGCTTTGGTACAGTTTCAGGCTGGGGAAATTTCAGGATATCACTAAGTGTCAGAAGTGGTCACTTGTACTGAAGGTTCCGGGAGTGCTGGAGTGTTCTCTTCTGGAGCAGAGGAAGGACTCTGGCTCTTGGTTCTTTGATGAGAAAGGCTGAACATGATTGTGCTTTCTCTCTGTCCTGACTGGGCAGGATTGTCTTTTAGGGTAGGAGATCTGGACTGGAGTCTTCTTAGACTTCAAGATCTCTACCTTTTCTCTCTACTGCTTTCTTTTTCTTCTTTATCTCTCTTTTCTTTGTCTTGCTTTTTTCATAGGTGGCAATTTTTCTTCAATCTGTCTGTTTCCTTTCTTCTTTCTTCAGGTCTAGGAAAGTGAAAGGGATTCCAGCGATATTTTCTTGTGGAGGGGCCACAGTTCTCCCATAAATTCTGTAGAATTTTTTTTTCATTCAAAACGCCAGTTTGGTTGATTCGCATCATTTTAGAGCCTGGATTCTCCAAAAACAGCCAAGATAATTGGGCCAGAGCCACACTGGGTCACTCTGTTGTGACCTAATAAGGTGATGGTACTACACTTCAGATGCAAAGAATAATTTCCATCTTGGTTCAGCCCTTCACTTCCAGTTGGTTGACTAAACTCAGTCATAACATTCTCTTTATTTTTAAAAAAATAAATTTATTTTTGGCTGCGTTGGGTTTTCATTGTTGCGGCTAGCGGGGGCTACTGTTTGTTGCAGTGCATGGGCTTCTCATTGCGGTGGCTTCTCTTGTTGCGGAGCACGGGCTCTAGGCGTGTGGGCTTCAGTAGTTGCAGCGCATGTACTCAGTAGTGGTGCGTGGGCTTTAGAGCGCAGGCTCAGTAGTTGTGGTGCGTGGGCTTAGTTGCTGCAGCATGTGGGATCTTCCTGGACCAGGGCTCGAACCCATGTCCCCTGCATTGGCAGGTGGATTCTTAACCACTGCACCACCAAGGAAGTCCCATAACATTCTCTTTAAACCCAAGGATTTCTGTAACTCATTTTGTTATCCAAGGCTTTTGAACCTCAAAATTTATTTTTCCCATGTCTGCCTTATTTTTCTAAGCATTCTGCACATTTCAGCTACTTCAGTAGTTTGTTGTTGAACCAATGATCTTATCCTGCACTTGTTCTGTGGAAGAATCCAGGAGTCATATTGCTCTGAGAACACTCCCTATCCCAAGGTGCATGGGAGATTATGTATATATATATGTATATATATATATATACACACTCACACACACACACATACATATATATATTTAATACATTTTAAGTGGTTTGAAGCCACCTGTATTATAATTATATTATAAAATTATATGTTAATTTATACATTATATAAATATATGTTACATATATATTTTATGTAATATTATTTTTTATTTTATTATTTTTAAAAATCTACTAATATTTTATTGGGTCATTCAATCTCAGGACATCAAGAATGTAGAAGAAAGGGAAATGAGACAGCAAAAGATGGAAAACAAATACAAAGGTATGAATTACTAAGCTGGCCATTTCTTTAAAAAAAAAAAGATCGGTTTCTTGTCATCAGTGACTTGCCCAGACGTCTCCATAGAATCATCCTGCCTTAGAAGAGTCTATCAGGTAAAGGAAGGGAAAGAAATATATTTGCCAGTTTCATATCTCTCATTGGTCAAAGCTTATCCTAGCACGTTGATCCTTGCCCAGTGCCTCCAGTCAGCTGCTGGGGAAGCGCAAAAGCTCAGTGCTTCACCTGAGTCTGGAAGTGGTGTAAGTGGCGAGAGCCTCTGTGGGTGTAGGCAGTATTGCTTTAGCACAAGAGATGCTACTTTGCTACTACAGCAGCGAGCCAGAGGACCAGAGAGCAAATGGAACTGAGCAAATAGTTAGGTATCCTAGAGAAGAATTAGAGCCTTGGTTCTCCAACCTGTAAAAGATTAGAGTCATCTGAAGAATTTTGGAAGCTATCTGATAATCCAGTGTTCAAATTATCTATTTCTGCATTAAAAAAATTACTCCAGGGCATTCCCTGGACGTCTGGTGGTTAGGACTCTGTGCTCTCACTGCGGAGGGCTCCAGTTTGATCCCTGGCTGGGAAACGAAGATCCCACAGCCCATGCAGAGCAGCCCTCCCTCCCAAAAAATTACTCTAACACATGGCTTAAAAACCACTTAAAATATTTTATTAAATACATTAATATACTATCACAAATGAATATAATTATATAATATTACATTTTGTATATTAATATGTAAATTTAAATATAATTAATATATGGTTTCTATTTATTTAATATACATTTAAGTGGTTTCTAAGGAACATAATATTAATATATTAATAAATATATTTATTTCATATATAATTTACGTATATATACTTACTATATATTTTATAATTTCTGTCATTAATCCTTCTGTAACCCATAAATTGTTTTTTAGAAGTATTTTAGAGTTTCCAAACTGAAAGCCTTTTCTAGTTTTTAAAAAAAATTAATGTCTAACTTAATTGCATTAAGTGATCAGAGAATGTTAACTGTATAATATTAATGCTTTGAAGTCTGTTGAGGCTAGCTTTATGGCTGAGTGCTGTGGTTTCTTTTTATAATGTTCCTAAGATAATATATATTCTCCAATTGTTATATATATATTTATATAAATTTATTTCTATAATATAATATATAAAATATATTTATATACATATTAGAAAAAATATATTTTCTAATAGACATATGTTACCTAATTATAATTGTGCTGTTCAAATCTTCTATCCCTCCATGTATACACAAATGTATCAAAGACACTTACAGGACTTTTCATAGCTGCTTTATTCACAATAGCAAATGTGGCAGTCAACTAGCTGACCTGCTTAGATCTCCTTTAAAGACAGGCTCTGCTGTGAGGAGTGCAGTCAATTGACACAGCAGTGTGCAGGGGCCTGTTAGTACTGGCTTTAAAGACCTGACTGTAAAAATTTCAAGGTATTTGCAAACTGTTTGTTAAACACAGCCATTATTAAAAATTAAGTTTTGCTAAATTGTAATTAAATAAATTATATTCAAAACAAAGATAATTTCTCAAAACTCTTCACTTCCTCTTCTGTTACTACATTTTACTTATACTTAGGCTCTCAAGATTATTTGCATCTACTCTATCTGTATGGTGGAAAAACTATATAATGGTGTCCTATTGGGCATCATTCCCCAAGTTCATGTTCAGTGATGTCACACTGGTTACTTGAAATTGGCCTTGGCGAGGGTACTGACATCATGGAAATCAGCGAGTGCTACAGGTTGGCTTTTAAACTTAGAACAATGAGGAAAATGCTAATAATACAGAAAAAACTTAGTGTGTGGTGTCTGTAGCTGTCACATTGTGAACAGCACAAAAATTTAAGGAAAATTCTTTTAGTATTAGAAAAGTATTTATCTATTCTAGCAAAAAAGTTACTCACACATTGGCAGACAAGTGAAATTCTGACATACATGTTGGTTGTTTCACTTTCATCTTAGTCATTAATATAAACAAAAATATCAACCAGCATTCATGCTGGAACTACATTCACCAGTTGCAACCATAGGTTGGCTATAGATATGAGTTCAGCAAAAACCAATGAAAGTACTCTGGGAGAATCAATTGTGAGGGATTTACAGTAAAGAGTATGTTTTATTTATAAGTTGTGTGCTACAATTCTTTATATTACTAAAATTTATAAGTACAATCACATACACACACACTTTCTCCCAGAGAACCAGTCATCAAACATTTACCAGCATAACACTGGCCAACAGCCAGCAACCACAGCACTTCAGGGTTTTCTCACAGTGTTCCATTTGAGAACTTGCTCTTCAGAGGGAGTGCTAGCCAATGATTCAGATGGCAGGGCTGGTAGGGTCTGGCCATGTCTCCTCTATGAGCAATCTTTGTGCTGGAGTTCTCTTTTTACCTGGCTGAGACTTTCTCAGACCTTCACTGTAGTTTCAACCTTCACCTACACAATTATTCTCCTTTCCCTCTCTTTTCTAAGGTGTCAGAATATATCTTGTCCTGAAAACATTCCTACTCCCGTCCCTTTATCTTTCACAGGAACTTCCCCCAATAACTCTTTCACTTCTAACTCCTTCCTGGTATCATCTTCCTGAAGGACCCAAACTGACAGCTGAAAAAATGGAAACAATAGGTGAGTGAATAAACTTAAGAAAGTGATAAAGACAATGTTAATGGCACGGATTAAATTTAAGAGTATGCCTTGACTGTAACTGTTACATTATGAATAGCACAAAATAATGAGGAAAATTCTTCCAGTATTGGAAAACTATTATCTCAGCAAAGAATACTATTCAGCAATTAAAAAGGAACAGACTACTCATATATACAACATGGATGAATCCCCAAAAGACAGTATGCTGATCAAAAGAAGTTAAGAGCAAAAGGAGTACATACAGTATGATTCCATTTATATGAAGTTCTATAACAGCCAAGGGAATGTGGAATGGGGAACAGACTGGGAAGGGGCACAAGGGATTTTCCCGGGATGAATGAAATGTTCTATCTCTTAATATGATTTCATGAGTGTACGCATTTGTCAAAACGCATCCAGCAATATATTTTTTTGTACACTTAAAAAAAATATCTGTTTATTTATTTGGCTGTGCTGGGTGCGGCACACGGGCTCTTCCTTGTGGCATGTGGGATCTTCAGTTGTGGCATGTGAATTCTTAGTTGCAGCATGTGGGATCTAGTTCCTTGACTAGGGATCAAACCGGGCCCCCTGCAATAGAAGCACAGAGTCTTAGCCACTGAACGTCCAGGGAGGTTTCTCAACTATACATTTAAGATCTATTCATTGCACTGTGTATGTTACATCTCAATACAAAAATAATTCTTCCTATGATGATGTAAGATTTGTCATTTTCTTCTTGTAGATCTGTCCATTTCTGCTGTATATATTTTGAGGCTATATTATTAGATATCTGCAAATTTATGTATATATAACTGAATGCTGTACATCTGAAACTAACACAACATTGTGAATCAACTATATTTCAATTAAAACAATTTTTAAAATATATCTGCAAATTTAGAATACTGCTGATGAGTGGAAGCTTTTCTGCTCTTCTATAAACACAAACAATGTGTCCTCCACACTCATTCCTTCTATCGTATTCTAGCCTAATCTTCCATTTGCAGTGCTTCAGCACGTAGACCTGTCTTGCTGGTTTTGGGTCGGACTTAAAACGAATCCCAAGAGGGGGACGTGCAGCCACAGAACTAGCTGCATGCAAATGACTGGAAGTCCCTTCTCCGGTCACTTGGGGCATCCATACCTCATGGGCTTCCAACTCTGGCTTCTGCTCAGAATCCAGCCAGCATCTGTTCCAGTGGTCGAAGCAAATGCTCAGTCAAAACAAAGAGCAGCCTGAAGAAAGTGAGGGAATAGGGGATTTTGCAAGTTCTCACACTCCAGACCAGCGAACAAGAAAGACTTGGTATAAAGGGCTCAGATCTCAGAGAAGGGTTCTAGACATCGCACGCTGCATACTCTACTTTTGTGGTGGCGGTGGCAGGTTGTAGGGCAGGGAGCGGGAGGAAGCTGAAGAATAGGGAGGGGAAGGTTGCTGCAGCCTCAGCCTCAGGAGATAGGGGCTTTAGGTATCAGGTGCCTGGACTGCACCACGCCTGCTATTTTAAAGCTAGGCCTCTCTTCCAGGCGCGTGGTGTAGGGGGAAGGCGTCATTTGAAGCACCCACATCCCAGGTGGGAGATGTTGATGGGGGTGAGATGGAGATGACACTTGTCTGTGGCTACTGCTGGGCGCTCTCGCCCTCCGACCCCCACCACTATAAAGCTGAGCAACCCAAGGAGCAAACACGCGGTCCATACACTTGCACTTTCACTCACTGGTGGGTGGACCAGGCTCCACCCAACTCTGGGCTTTTATTGGTCAGCCGAGAAGAGATAGCTAGCAGCCTCCTCCGGATTGGTCGATTTCTGCTAGCTCTCAAGTCAATCAGAGTAGAAGGTACTGGACTCCCATTCTCTGGCTTCCGGGGGAGCCATGTTGGGTAGCGGCATGCAAACCTTCCAGTCCTGAGGCCGCAACGTGATAACATCCCCAGCTTTCCTCTGCCGCCGCCGTCTCCTCCTAACAGGTTATTTCAATGAATAAAAATGCGCTTTTTCACTCACAAAACGTGTCGTTTCATTAGTATAATGTGAGAAGCCTGCGTTTAGGCAGTGAAGCGCGAAGGAGGGGAAGAGGTGCCCTATTCTGCCCACCAGCCCTCTAAACCAGCAAAGATTCAATACTGATTCCCGCTATCCAGGAGGCCCCCACTTCGGGCCTCCCGCAGCGGGCGCCGGTTTTGAGTGACTTTTGGCCCCTAGCGGCACCTGTAGCGTCCCTAGTTACCGGACCCCTAGTAACCACCTCCCCAAGCAAGGAGCCATCGGGCGCCTACGGCCGCGCCGGCTTCCACGCCCCGGGCCAGCGCGGGCGCTCAGGCCTCGGTGGCGTGGTGATGGCCGCCTCGCACCGAGCAGCGAAGCTGGCGGCCAGCAGTCTCCAAACCCCGGTCAATCCCAGCACCGGAGCGCGGGTCACCCATTACGAACGCAAAGACCCCGTAGAGTCCCTGTCGGCGGCGGCAGCGGCCTTGGAGGAGACGGAAGAGGAGGAGGAAGAGGCAGCGGGGCTGGCGCGGGCGCCGGTAATGCAGGGGCGGGAAGTGGGCTGGGGCTAGGCCCCGGGGGGTGCAGCTGGAGGCTGGTCGGCGACCTCGCTGGTGAGGCGAGGGCTGGGAAACGCGCGCCCTGTCCAGATCCCTCCCTACCGGTGAGCCTGGCCCACCACGTTCTCTGTGCTCCCACGGAAAATACTCAAAACCAAGGCGTTGAAAAGTCTTTTAACTTTAAAGAGATTGTTGTAAAAATTTCTTGGAGAGCATTTACGTTAGTCTGTTTCCAGAGAGTGAAAAGTACAGAACTTTACTCCTTATGCCCCAGCATCTGTTGGGAGTAGATATTTGCTTTTCTTTTTCTTTTCAACTTGAGGAAAACTCTTCTATCCATAGAGGATAACCCATAAAACGCAAGTGAATCAGCTGTGCTGTCAGGTGTGTTTTGTTGTCATCTTGATGTCTTGGTTATTAGTGCATTTTAATACAGAACATGAGAGATGATGTTTAAAACCAGCAAGAGTTCGCTGGGTAAATCAGACAAATATAGTTAAGCCTCCAGAGAAACAAATTACCGAGGTTCCAATGTTTCCACTCGGCTCTTAAGGGTGGGGTGAGACAGCTTTTTCACTGATCAATTTTCGGTGTCAAATGTGTTGTGACCACCTGTCTACCAGGTAGAGAGTCAAGTCTGCCATCGGCTCTATTCACTTAAAAGATGGGAACCTTGAATTTTAACTAGCAATCTGCAGACATAAACCTCCTTAACCCCAGTTAAAGATTCTTAATACCATTTGTCCAAAGCTTCTCAGATTCAAATCATTGTGGTCTAGGGCTAATAGAAATTACTGGATATTTTGGAATTCTAATCTCTTTAATCTACACTAAAACTGTTAATGAGAAAATCTGTAGCAACACCTTTTATGGGCAGTATTTTACCAACAGATAAACTACTTGAGGTTATCCAGAGTAAGGCAGATTGAGACCCTGAACATGAACCAGGGTCAGTGACCTAGGACCAGATTCATTCATGGTAAAGCTTCCCCTCAACACAAATTTCAGGAGCCAACGAAGGAGGCAAACTGATGTTGGAAAAAGATTTGAATGGAGAAAAAGGATTTGGAGTCCTGGGCTAGGATCTGTTCATTTGCTAGTTGATATTCAGAAGTAACTTCCTTCAATCTCAGTTTCCTTATCTGTAAAAGAACTATAATAACTGTCTCTCTTTCTTGTCTCACTGGGCTATTATGATAACCAAATGAGAGAGTATGTTATAGCTAAAGGACAGCTTGTATAAATTAGTAATAATAATAACAACTGCCAGTGGGACTGTTATTTGAACAACTCTCGCAAAGATTAAGTTCTACTTTGGCTTGCTGTGGTGGAGGAAGCAGTCAGTTCTGTAGTCACAGGTATACTTCCAGAGTGTCCTGGTAAACTGCAGATCTGTATGAGAAACGTCACCTTAGGAGAGGTTAGTTTAATGAGCTAATTTCCAAGGGGCATGGTCCTACTGAAAAAAAAAAAAAAGGAAGCTAAGTTTGGAGTTTGACACTGTTTTGAGACCACTGTACTTGAAGGATCCAAAAGCAAATCTGGATAAGCTGCCACTGTAGAAGGCCTGATGGTCAGAGGACATGGGGTTGGCAGACAAAGCACTGAAAAGCCAAGGAGAGTGCAGGAGCCAAGCTTTGCCTTCTTCACAGTTTGGCTTGGTCTCCACCTTGGGTTTTTTATTTTTCTATTTATTTGTTTTATTTATTTATTTATTTTGGCTGCATTGGGTCTTTGTTGCAGTGTGCGGGCTTCTCGTGGTGTCTTCTCTTGTTGCAGAGCACAGGCTCTAGGTGCGCGGGTTTCAGTAGTTGCAGCACATGGGCTCAGTAGTTGTGGCGCACGGGCTTAGTTGCTCTGCAGCATGTGGGATCTTCCCGGACCAGGGCTCGAACCCGTGTCCCCTGCATTGGGAGCACAGAGTCTTAACCACTGCACCACCAGGGAAGTCCCTCCACCTTGGTTTTTTAAAGGTTAGTTTGTCTCAACTTCATCATCTATAAGATGGAGTAAACTCAGCTTACCAGAATCACCACACAAAATTGATTAGAGAACCAACTGTCACAGTAGGCCCCTTTAAGTCCTTTGGTTTGCCAAAGCAACCCCCGCCCCACCGCCGGCTCCATGCATACCCCTTGCAGGACTCTGTGCCCATATAGGGCACTAAGCCATATTTCTTGAATCTAGCCTCAGTTGGAGATAACAGTTCATAGACCTTTATGGGGTTGATGATGACATGGGTAAAGCACTATTCTATAATTCACAGTTAAAATTTCACTGACTTTCCTAATGGGATGGCCTTCTATTTTTCAACAAATATTGAGCATTTATTAAGTGCGAGTCACAGACTATTCAGTAGTAAGTGAAGCAGACATAGCTCATGTCCTTAGAGTGCTTCCATTCTGATGGGGAAGTTAGACAATAAAAAATGAACAGTCAAATGATTATAAGACAGGAAATGTTGGGAAAGAAATGAACAGGTTACTATAATTAAAAAAAGAAATAGGAAGGAACCTATTTCAGTGAGTTAACATTTAAGCCAATGCCTGATTGATGAGAAAGAGCAGCCATTTGAAGAGTGGGGGAGGGAAAAGCATTCCAGGCAAAGGGAGTGGCATATGCAGAGGCCCAAAGATAGGAAGAGAGAGAGTTTTGTGTGATTAAGGATCTGAAAGAAAGCCAATGGGACTGGAGAAGAGAGAGGGGGAGAGGGGAGGGGATGAGGTTGGAGAGGTAAGGAGGGTCTTGTAGACCAAGGTAAGGAGTTTAGTGTTTATTGCAGGTGCAGTGAGAGGTCCTTGAAGACTTTTAAGAGATCTGACATGTTCCTATTTACATTTTAAAACGCTGACTCTGATGGCTTTGTGGAGAATGATTGGAGGGTTTGACAAAGAAAGGAGACTGGGTAGGAGGCTTTTGCAGTAATTCAGGTGCCAGAAGTGGTGGCTTGGACCTAGAGCCCAGGGGAGATGGCAAGAAATGGACAGATTGCATAGGACTTAGATTAGATTGGATGTGAAGGCCAAGGAAGAAGTCAAGAATGCTCATTCCCACGTTTCTGGTTTGACCAGCTGCACAGAAGATAACGTCATTTACTGAATTGTGGGTAACTTGGGGAGGAATAGATTCAGGGGCTGGGTGGGAATCAAGGTTTCAGTTTTGAACATGGTAAATTTGAGATACCTGTGAAACTACCAAGTGGAAAGATGTAGGAAGCAGTTGGGCCTATGAAACTGTAGTCCTGTTGGGTGTGGGATGGAGAATCTCCATCTGGGAGTTTTCAGCGTTTTTGAAGCACTGGATTAAGTCACTTAAGGGGAGACTTCAGAGAAGGAAGAGAAGGGGCCTAGTATAGAACTCTTAAAACCCTTGACATTTAACAGATAGAGAAAAAGGGGGCAAAAGAGATTAAGACCAGCTACAGTGGTAGAAGAATTATTGCAGGGGTGTGGAAGTTTCCAATTCATTGGTTTCAATGCTAAGGGAAAGGGGCAAATGCTGCTAAGAGAAGGACACTTCATCCCCGAAGCAGGAGGGAAGGAGCAAAGGGGCACAAAGGCAGGCAGTTTTGTAGATGGGAAGATGAGGGAACTTCCCTCTGACGGTTTTTTTTTTTTTACTGAAGAAATAAAGGAATTATCATGGGCAGTTGGGAGTCGGGGTGGGAGCAGGTAGAAGAGCAAGGGACAGGTAGGCAGGATCTCTGGGACAGTGTGAGAGCCACTTCCAGAAGGAGCACGGGAGGTACCAGGCAGACCAAGTAGCCATGAGAAATTGTTCATTTTTAAATTTAGTATTAATATTCACAAAACATTCTGTTTCTTTTTTTTAAGTTACATTTTAATTATAGAAGTAATACATGAACACATTCTCCTTTTAAAATTTCAAATGTTATATCGTGCTTGCTTCGGCAGCACATATACTAAAATTGGAACGATACAGAGAAGATTAGCACGGCTCCTGCGCAAGGATGACACGCAAATTAGTGAAGTGTTCCATATTTTTATAAAGATGTTAAAAAAAATGTTATAAATAAGGCTTAGGCCCTTTTAACACTTCTCCCCTCAAAAAGAAAATCTGGTTCCCCCCTCCCTCCTCATCAGTAGCCACTGTTTTGAAACTGATATATATTCTGGGCTTTTTCCTGTCTCCTGTGTACATAATATTTTAATATATGGTAGCATTTTATAGATACATATTGTTCTGTCACTTGCTTTTTTTCTCTTATGTACATTTAGATCTGCCTCATTCCTTACAAATCCCTTTAATGCAAAAAACTTTTTAAATAAAAATTCCATAATTGTAGATGATAGTAGATCGACTATAACACAAATAATTATGAGTGCTGATTACTAATGAAGCAACATGTGTTGGAAGGAGACATCATCTAACTGGGTCAAGCCAATCTAGGGAAGATTATCCTGTAATCTAGTGGCTGCATGTACAACAACATTCCACAGAAAGCTCAACAATTAAAGGGAAAGGGTGCTATTTTAGGCTCTTGGAAAATAATGTCCTTGGCCTAGATTATTTGAACTACTAAATGTTTCCTTCTGTGTGGAGACAATTTAAGATGAAATTAGAGTTGGAAGTTGCTTACTAACCATTTATCTGTTTTGGGTAAAACACTGTGATATCAGTTTATCCGAAAAGTTCAGGCTAGTGTTACCAGTATTAAGCTGAAATGGAATGGATACTGTGCAAAATCAGTGCGTAAGTATAATTATCATTTGCCACATCTCTTCAGAAGCTACTCATCCTTCTATATCTTTTTTTTTTTTTTTTTTTTTTTTTTTTTTGCAGTACGCGGGCCTCTCACTGTTGTGGCCTTTCCCATTGCGGAGCACAGGCTCCGGATGCGCAGGCTCAGCGGCCATGGCTCACGGGCCCAGCCGCTCCGCGGCATGTGGGATTTTCCAGACTGGGGCACGAACCCGTGTCCCCTGCATCGGCAGGCGGACTCTCAACCACTGCGCCACCAGGGAAGCCCCCTTCTATATCTTTTTCAAACAGTTTTTCCAGGTTCAAATAAACCTCATCCTTTCTGTGAAAATGATTGTTATAAGGCCTTGTTTTAAGGAATGTTCTAAAAGAATGAATGGAGAGCACGTGGATGCTTTTGCCTAAAAGCGAGTCTTTGGAATATCCACTCTGTTTCAATGGTAGTTTTTGGAAAATAAGCCCTTTCCTTAATACTCAGTAGGATATCACTCTTAAGCAGCCAATATTTCTTTGATTCAGTCTTTATGAGGGAATACCTGTCCTCTTCCCTTGGGAGAAACTTAATATTGTTTTAGCTGGACATTGGCTCATCCAACAAATACTTATTGAGCGTCTGCCATTGGCCAGGCACTTTTCTAGGCACTGGGGACACAACTGAACGAAGCACACAAACGCTTGCTTTTGTGATGCTCACTTTTTGGTGGGGGCAGGCATCCAGTACACAAATCAGCAGAGATATCAGTTGGTGGTGAGTACTTATGAGAGAAAGCAGCAAAGGGAGGCTGACAGTGAGTCAGGGGAGAGGCTGTAATTTCAAACAGGGTAGTCAATGAAGGCCTTGCTGAGAAGATGACATTTTGAGTGAAGGTCTGAAGGAGTGAGCAGGTGGGCTGTTCAGATATCTGGAGGCAGAGAGAGGGAACAGTAAGCCCTTGAAGTGATCTTGCTGATTCTGTGAGCTTCGGAAAAACTGCAAACTGGAATCCGCCGCTTCTGCTAGTACGAGCTCCTGCCGCCAGGATGGACGAGGAACCCTGCTGGGGCGGTACAAGCGATTAGCAGATGGAGAACTAACAGGAAGGAATAAGTCCCTGCTTCTTCCTCCAGCCTTGCAGTCTCCCTGTAGCCCCACTGTTAGCAGAGTCTAGCGGGAAGCAGCTGGCAAAGTGGAAATGCGGTTTGCAGAGTCCCAAGCCCAGCATCACATAGCACGGCTTTGGAGCTGAGACACCAGTTTAACACCTGGCTCACATACTTTATGTATCGTAAAGCTGAAGTTCAAAAGGCTAGGGCCCACGTCACATGGCTAAGAAGTGCAGAACCTAGGCATGAATGAGAATGCTGACACCACGTCTGTAATCTTTTCCCCACGCCACGAGAACGCTCCAAACTGAAAAGTTACTTAACTTTCATCAAACCCTTTCAGCGTTGAAGGGTTGTAAAGGGGCTGAAACCAGGTGACGCGTGAGTGGTCAGGAGCCAGTGGTAGACAAGAAACAGAAACCACCGCCTGCTTGCCCTAACTTCCCTTTCCAGGCTTGCTTCCCAAAATTGCTTTATGCATTTTTACTTTCCTTTTAGCCTGCAGCTGTGTGCACGTTGCTTTCCACCACGCACCACCGCCCCCATCCCCAACACTTTTGCTAACGTCATTTCCTTTGGAGTGCCTGTTCCCTCTTTCCCCATATATAATACTTTCCAAGATCCTCCAGATTCTTCCATTCGTTGACTCAGCCCAAATATCACCTCCTCTAGGAAGCCTCCCCTTATCTTCCAAACTCAAACCAAACCAAAGCTCCCTTCTTTCTTTTTTTTTTTTTTGGCGGTACGCGGGCCTCTCACTGTTGTGGCCTCTCCCATTGCGGAGCACAGGCTCCGGACGCACAGGCTCCGGACGCCCAGGCTCAGCAGCCATGGCTCACGGGCCCAGCTGCTCCGCGGCATGTGGGATCTTCCCGGACCGGGGCACAAACCCGTGTCCCCTGCATAGGCAGGCGGACTCTCAACCACTGCGCCACCAGGGAAGCCCAAAGCTCCCTTTTTTTAAATACCCTTATCACTTTGTTGCTGAACTCAAGTTTGTGTGCCCAATGCACAGTGAAGCCAAACAAACCAAAATAGTGGAGTTTGGAGCAGAGAAAGGTTTATTGCAGCCCCAAGCAAGGAGAATAGGCGGCTTGTGCTCAAAAAGCCCAAACTCCCCTGATGGGGAAGAGTTTTTATAGGCAGAATTAGGGGGGAGGGCTGCAGGGTGTGTAACCTTTCTCTGATTGGTTGATGGGGAGGTAACAGGGTGGTGTTCCAGGAATCTCAGTCGTCAGCCTTCTGGTTCCAGCCAGTCTGGGGCCATGTGCTTAGGCTTAGCCTAAAGTTACCATCCTCCACCTGGGTGGGGGTCTTAGTTCCTGTAGAAGAACTCAGAGATTCGTATCAGATTGTTATGTATATCCCTTGAGAAGGAACCAGGACCCTCCGCTTTCCTCCACTACTGTTTCTTGACAGTTTTTCCTTTGTTTCTGCATTCCCTCACTCCTCGAATTAGTTACTGTTTGAATCTGCCCTTTGAAATGGGGACACAGAAAGACTTCTGTGCCGAGGAGGACCCCACAGGGTTCTGCTCAGTTTCAACTAGACCTTTGTATCTCTCATGACCACTGTCCATTTCATGTTAGTTCTCCTGTCACTGCTTATTTAGATGCTGGTGTTTGCCAACATTTCCATCCTCAGGTTCTTGCCTCTCATTGCCCACAGGCAGCCTTATCCACACCCAAGGATGCACCTGCACTTCTGTGTGCATTGCTGGCTCCCATATCTCCATCTCCAGCCCAGCCTTCTTACCAGGTCTCCAGACCTATTTTCCCCCCTGTTTCCTATACATTTGGCTGCCCTACTATCCTCTCACACTTAGTGTGTCTAAAACAGAGATTAGTTTCCTTTCCCTAAAATACTCTTCCTCCCTGTATTCCCTATATTAATGAATGGAAGCCCCATCATCTACCTAGACATACAGCACTCCAAACAGAAACCTTTTCAATTTCTTGCCCACAGTCCAGGCTATTATCAAGTTGATGATTCAGCTTCTTAAATCTCCCAAGGTAGCCTCCTTTCTTGTGTTCCTGGTGCTGTTCCCTAATTCTGCCCTTAATACCTCTAACTCGGACCCTTGCAGTAGCCCATGAACTGCCGCCAACCTTGCTTCCCTTCACTACACCTCACTTGCTACCAGAGAGTCCTTCTGAGTGTTACTGACCATGTCTCTCCTCTGCTCACATCCTTTAAGGCTCCTGTTGCATGTGGCTTGGCCCCCTGGACTCTTGGTTGGGCTTTTTTTTTTTTTTTTAAATACTTATTTATTTTGGGCTGTGTCAGGTCTTTGTTGCAGCACTCAGGATCTTTCGTTGCAGTGCACAGGCTCTTCGTTGTGGCACGTGGGCTTCTCTCTAGTTGTAGTGCAGCACAGGCTCAGTAGTTGTGGCACGTGGGCTCACTAGTTGTGGTGCCCAGGCTTAGTTGCCCCATGGCATGTGGGATCTTAGTTTGACCAGGATCGAACCCACATCCTCTGCATTGGAAGGCAGATTCTCAACCACTGGACCACCAAGGAGGTCCCTTGGTTGGGGCTCTTGACATGCCTTTTTCACCTTGCTTCCCATCCTCCTGTGCTCCATATGCCCTATTCCCCACCCCCACTCAGACTATATACCTCTCTCCGAGCACAGCATGCCTGTTCCTTCCTCTTGTGGCTAAAAACCCTCCTGCCCTTGGGAGGAGTGTGGTGTGTCTTTGGAGCCTAATAGACTTGGGATTGGATCCCAGCTCTACTTACTAGCTGTGTGACTGTAGGCAGGTCACCTAACTCCTCTGAGCCTCAGTTTCCTCACCGAGGACAGAGTACCTGCCAGTTGCATCATCATGAAGTAACATGATGAATGTTCTAGCACTGTGCCTCAGTTTCTCTGTTTTTCACTGTTTCCCTGCTCTGGCAAACTTTGTCCTTATCCAGCCTTATGTCTCCCGTCTGGCTCACCTCTGCAAATTTTGTCTCTTCTTTCCCCCAGTCAGAATTAGGTATTCCTTCTGTGAGCTCTCATGGTCTCTGATATTGTAACATACATGGTCACTCATCTGTCTACCTGCTCAGCTGGGAGCAACTCGTGGGCAGGAATCAGGAGTTCTGTCTCATCCAGAGTCTGCTATCAATTATTTATCTACATGTCCTGTCCTAAACTAGCTGGAAGCTTCTCGAAGGTGGAGTTTTCATCTGATTTGTATCTTTCAGCAGCTAGCTGAGTGCTGGGTGTCTCTAAATATTGAATGAATGACAAAATTAACAAAGTACTTGTTCCCACAGCTAAGAAGGTAATGGTGAAGAACACATACAGGAACAGCAAAAGATATCAGAAAATTCTCTTAATTGAGTTGTATGACTCATAAAGCAATTCTCCAATTTATTTGGCAATAAATTTCTGCACACTGTTTCTACTGAAGGAAACTTGTTTTCCTTCGTTTTCTCTAAGTTATCCCAAGTGGTAAAACACTGGCCTCCTGTACACTGTTTTTAGCCCATTAAAATATTATATCTATAAATATTATTTACAACTGACTCTTCTGAATTTTCCTGGGAGACACTACTCAGATTTATTTTCTAGAGTCTTATCAGATTGGATCTCTAATTTTCCATTGGCAAATATGCTTTTTCCATTTTGAGTCTGTTTCAGGCACTAAGCTAAATTTAACGCCATGGTCAGCAGCCTTTTATGCATAGTATCATAAATAATTTCAGTTGTTTCTCACCTGAGAAAATATAATTTTTTTTTATTTGTGGAGAATATGGGGTTTTACCTCTTTAGCTGCCTCAGTTAAAAGAACTTTGAAAGGTATGCGAAAGGAATGAGGGGAAAAGATCAGTCATGCCCTTCTAGGCATGTATATAGAATACCCACCCTATGTGTTCTTGTTTTGTTGTCACCCCACAGTCCCCGTCACCGTGGGAGCTACTGCTCTTGGTGCCCACGGGAGCGGCTATTCCGGAAGTCCCTCCCACCTCCTCCCAGGCCTTCCTACTCCCTCCTGAGGTACCCGCCCTCCCCACCCCGCCTCCCGTACCGTACCCCTGCGGACATCCTGGAGGGCTTTTCCCTGGCTCCTTGATGAGCCCCTGAGAACCTTGTTCCCTCCATTCTTGCATTCCCCTGACTTTTCTGTTCCCCGCTCTTCTCTCCATTGGAACACCCACCCTGGGGGCCCACAGTGCAGAGCCCAGCTGTGGGCTACGGTTGCTTGGTTTGCAGCCCGAGGAACTATGTTCTTCGTCTCGGGTAAACCTACACTCAGAAGGAGTTTTTTTTGTTTTTTTTTTTAACACCTTTATTGGAGTATAATTGCTTTACAATGGTGTGTCAGTTTCTGCTTTATAACAAACTGAATCAGTTATACATATACATATGTTCCCATATCTCTTCCCTCTTGCGTCTCCCTCCCTCCCACCCTCCCTATCCCACGACTCTAGGTGGTCACATAGCGCCAAGCTGATCTCCCTGTGCTATGCGGCTGCTTCCCACTAGCTATCTATTTTATGTTTGGTAGTGTATATATGTCCATGCCACACTCTCACTTTGTCACAGCTTACCCTTCCCCCTCCCCATATCCTCAAGTCCATTCTCTAGTAGGTCTGTGTCTTTATTGCTGTCTTGCCCCTAGGTTCTTCATGACCTTTTTTTTTTCTTAGATTCCATATATATATGTTAGCATACGGTATTTGTTTTTCTCCTTCTGACTTACTTCACTCTGTATGACAGTCTCTAGGTCCATCCACCTCACTACAAATAACTGAATTTCGTTTCCTTTTATGGCTGAGTAATATTCCATTGTATATATGTGCCACATCTTCTTTATCCATTCATCTGTTGATGGACACTTAGGTTGCTTCCATGTCCTGGCTATTGTAAATAGAGCTGCAATGAACATTTTGGTACATGACTCTTTTTGAATTATGGTTTTCTCAGGGTATATGCCCAGTAGTGGGATTGCTGGGTTGTATGGTAGCTCTATTTTTAGTTTTTGTTTTGTTTTGTTTTGTTTTGTGGTACGTGGGCCTCTCACTGTTATGGCCTCTCCCATTGCGGAGCACAGGCTCTGGACGCGCAGGCTCAGCAGCCATGGCTCATGGGCCTAGCCGCTCCGCGGCATGTGGGATCTTGCCGGACCGGGGCACGAACCCGTGTCCCCTGCATCGGCAAGCGGACTCTCAACCACTGCGCCACCAGGGAAGCCCTCTATTTTTAGTTTTTTAAGGAAACTCCATACTGTTCTCCATAGTGGCTGTATCAATTTACATTCCCACCAACAGTGCAAGAGGGTTCCCTTTTCTCCACACCTTCTCCAGCATTTATTATTTGTAGATTTTTTGATGATGGCCATTCTGACCGGTGTGAGATGATATCTCATTGTAGTTTTGATTTGCATTTCTCTAATGATTACTGATGTTGAGCATTCTTTCATGTGTTTGTTGGCAATCTGTATATCTTCTTTGGAGAAATGTCTATTTAGGTCTTCTGCCCATTTTCGGATTGGGTTGTTTGTTTTTTTGATATTTAGCTGCATGAGCTGCTTGTAAATTTTGGAGATTCTTTGTCAGTTGCTTCATTTGCAAATGTTTTCTCCCATTCTGAGGGTTGTCTTTGTTTTTTGTTTTTTTTTTTTGCGGTACGTGGGCGTCTCACTGTTGTGGCCTCTCCCATTGTGGAGCACAGGCTCTGGACGCGCAGGCTCAGCAGCCATGGCTCACAGGCCCACTGCTCCGCGGCATGTGGGATCCTCCCGGACCTGGGCACGAACCCGCGTCCCCTGCATCGGCAGGCGGGCTCTCAACCACTGCGCCACCAGGGAAGCCCCTGAGGGTTGTCTTTTTGTCTTGTTTATGGTTTCCTTTGCTGTGCAAAAGCTTTTAAGTTTCATTAGGTCCCATCTGTTTATTTTTGTTTTTATTTCCATTTCTCTAGGAGGTGGATCAAAAATGATCTTGCTGTGATTTATGTCATAGAGTGTTCTGCCTACGTTTTCCTCTGAGAGTTTGATAGTGTCTGGCCTTACATTTAGGTCTTTAATCCATTTTGAGTTTATTTTTGTGTATGGTGTTAGGGAGTGTTCTAATTTCATACTTTTCCATGTACCTGTCCAGTTTTCCCAGCACCACTTATTGAAGAGGCTGTCCTTTCTCCACTGTATATTCTTGCCTCCTTTATCAAAGATAAGGTGAACATATGTGCATGGGTTTATCTCTGGGCTTTGTATCCTGTTGCATTGACCTGTATTTCTGTTTTTGTGCCAGTACCATACTGTCTTGATTACTGTAGGTTTGTAGTATAGTCTGAAGACAGGGAGTCTGATTCCTCCAGCTCCATTTTTCTTTCTCAAGATTGCTTTGGCTATTCGGGGTCTTCTGTGTTTCCACACAAATTGTGTAATTTTTTCTTCTAGTTCTGTGAAAAATGCCAGTGGTAGTTTGATAGGGATTGCATTGAATCTGTAGATTGCTTTGGGTAGTAGAGTCATTTTCACAATGTTGATTCTTCCAATCCAAGAACATGGTATATCTCTCCATCTGTTTGTATCTTTAATTTCTTTCATCAGTGTCTTATAATTTTCTGCATACAGGTCTTTTGTCTCCTTAGGTAGGTTTATTCCTAGATATTTTATTCTTTTTGTTGCAGTGGTAAATGGGAGTGTTTCCTTAATTTCACTTTCAGATATTTCATCATTAGTGTATAGGAATGCTAGAGATTTCTGTGCATTAATTTTGTATCCTGCTACTTTACCAAATTCATTGATTAGCTCTAGTAGTTTTCTGGTAGCTTTTCTAGGATTCTCTATGTATAGTATCATGTCATCTGCAAACAGTGACAGCTTTACTTCTTCTTTTCTGATTTGGATTCCTTTTATTTCTTTTTCTTCTCTGATTGCTGTGGCTAAAACTTCCAAAACTATGTTGAATAATAGTGGTGAGAGTGGGCAACCGTGTCTTGTTTGTTCCTGATCTTAGTGGATATGGTTTCAGTTTTTCACCACTGAGGATGATGTTGGCTGTGGGTTTGTCATATATGGCCTTTATTATGTTGAGGAAAGTTCCCTCTATGCCTACTTTCTGCAGGGTTTTTATCATAAATGGGTGTTGAATTTTGTCAAAGCTTTTTCTGCGTCTATTGAGATGATTATATGGTTTTCCTCCTTCAGTTTGTTAAAATGGTATATCACATTGACTGATTTACGTATATTGAAGAATCCTTGCATTCCTGGAATAAACCCCACTTGATCATGGTATATGATCCTTTTAACGTGCTGTTGGATTCTGTTTGCTAGTATTTTGTTGAGGATTTTTGCATCTATGTTCATAAGCGATATTGGCCTGTAGTTTTCTTTCTTTGTGACATCTTTGTCTGGTTTTGGTATCAGGGTGATGGTGGCCTCGTAGAATGAATTTGGGAGTGTTCCTCCCTCTGCTATATTTTGGAAGAGTTTGAGAAGGATAGGTGTTAGCTCTTCTCTAAATGTTTGATTGAATTCGCCTGTGAATCCATCTGGTCCTAGGCTTTTGTTTGTTGGAAGATTTTTAATCACAGTTTCAATTTCAGTGCTTGTGATTGGACTGTTCATATTTTCTATTTCTTCCTGATTCAGTCTTGGAAGTTTATACGTTTCTAAGAATTTGTCCATTTCTTCCAGGTTGTCCATTTTATTGGCATAGAGTTGCTTGTAGTAATCTCTCATGATCCTTTGTATTTCTGCAGTGTCAGTTGTTATTTCTCCTTTTTCATTTCTAATTCTATTGATTTGAGTCTTCTCCCTGTTTTTCTTGATGAGTCTGGCTAATGGTTTATCAATTTTGTTTATCTTCTCAAAGAACCAGCTTTTAGTTTTATTGATCTTTGCTATCATTTCCTTCATTTCTTTTTATTTCTGATCTGATCTTTATGATATCTTTTCTTCTGCTAACTTTGGAGTTTTTTTGTTCTTCTTTCTCTAATTGCTTTAGGTGTAAGGTTAGGTTGTTTATTTGAGTTGTTTCTTGTTTCTTAAGGTAGGATTGTATTGTTATAAACTTCCCTCTTAGAACTGCTTTTGCTGCATCCCAAAGGTTTTGGGTCGTCGTGTTTTCATTGCCATTTGCTTCTAGGTATTTTTTGATTTCCTCTTTGATTTCTTCAGTGATCTCTTGGTTATTAAGTAGTATATTGTTTAGCCTCCATGTGTTTGTATTTTTTGCAGATTTCTTCCTGTAATTGATATCTAGCCTCATAGCGTTGTGGTCAGAAAAGATACTTGATATGATTTCAATTTTCTTAAATTTACCAAGGCTTGATTTGTGACCCAAGATATGACCTATCCTGGAGAATGTTCCATGAGCACTTGAGAAGAATGTGTATTCTGTTGTTTTTGGATGGAATATCCTATAAATATCAATTAAGTTCATCTTGTTTAATGTATCATTTAAAGCTTGTGTTTCCTTATTTATTTTCATTTTGGATGATCTGTCCGTTGGTGAAAGTGGGGTGTTAAAGTCCCCTACTATGATAGTGTTACTGTTGATTTCCCCTTTTATGGCCGTTAGTATTTGCCTTATGTATTGAGGTGCTCCTATGTTGGGTGCATAAATATTTACAATTGTTATATCTTCTTCTTGGATCAAGCCCTTCATCATTATGTAGTGTCCTTCTTTGTCTCTTGTAATAGTCTTTGTTTTAAAGTCTATTTTGTCAGATATGAGAATTGCCACTCCAGGTTTCTTTTGATTTCAATTTGCATGGAATATCTTTTTCCATCCCCTGACTTTCAGTCTGTATGTGTCCCTAGGACTGAAGTGGGTCTCTTGTAGACAGCATATATACGGGTCTTGTTTTTGTATCCATTCAGCCAGTCTATGTCTTTTGGTTGGAAAATTTAATCCATTTACATTTAAGGTAATTATCGATATGCATGTTCCTATTACCATTTTCTTAATTGTTTTGGGTTTGTTATTGTAGGTGTTTTCCTTCTCTTGTGTTTCCTTCCTAGAGAAGTTCCTTTAGCATTTGTTGTAAAGCTGGTTTGGTGGTGCTGAATTCTCTTAGTTTTGCTTGTCTGTAAAGGTTTTAATTTCTCCATCAAATCTAAATGAGGGGGCTTCCCTGGTGGCACAGTGGTTGGGAGTCCACCTGCCGATGCAGGGGACATGGGTTCATGCCCCAGTCCGGGAGGATCCCACATGCCACGGAGCGGCTGGGCCTGTGAGTCATGGCCACTGAGCCTGCGCGTCCAGAGCCTGTGCTCCGCAACGGGAGAGGCCATAGTAGTGAGAGGCCTGTGTACCGCAAAAAAAAAAAAAAAAAAAGTTTGAAATCTGAATGAGATCCTTGCTGGGTAGAATAATCTTGGTTGTAGGTTTTTCTCCTTATCACTTTATATATGTCCTGCCACTCCCTTCTGGCTTGCAGAGTTTCTGCTGAAAGATCAGCTGTTAACCTTATAGGGATTCCCTTGTGTGTTATTTGTTGTTTTTCCTTGCTGCTTTTAATATTTTTTCTTTGTATTTAATTTTTGATAGTTTGATTAATATGTGTCTTGGCGTGTTTATCCTGTATGGGACTCTCTGTGCCTCCTGGACTTGATTAACTATTTCATTTCCCATATTAGGGAAATTTTCAACTATAATCTCTTCAAATATTTTCTCAGTCCCTTTCTTTTTCTCTTTTTCTTCTGAGACCCCTATGATTCGAATATTGGTCCATTTAATGTTGTCCCAGAGGTCTCTAAGACTGTCTTCAATTATTTTCATTCTTTTTCCTTCATTCTGCTCTGCAGTAGTTATTTCCACTATTTTATCTTCCAGGTCACTTATCCGTTCTTCTGCCTCAGTTATTCTGCTATCGATCCCATCTAGAGAATTTTTAATTTCATTTATTGTGTTGTTCATCACTGTTTGTTTGCTCTTTAGTTCTTCTAGGTCCTTGTTAAACATATTTTGTAATTTCTCTATTCTATTTCCAAGATTTTGGATCATCTTTACTATCATTATTCTGAATTCTTTTTTAGGTAGACTGCCTATTTCCTCTTCATTTGTTAGGTCTGGTGGGTTTTTGCCTTGCTCCTTCATCTGCTGTGTATTTTTCTGTCTTCTCATTTTGCTTACCTTACTGTGTTTGGGGTCTCCTTCTCGCAGGCTGCAGGTTCGTAGTTCCTGTTGTTTTTGGTGTCTGTCCCCAGTGGCTAAGGTTGGTTCAGTGGGTTGTGTAGGCTTTCTGGTGGAGGGGACTAGTGCCTGTGTTCTGGTGGATGAGGCTGGATCTTGTCTTTCTGGTGGGCAGGTCCACGTCTGGTGGTGTGTTTTGGGGTGTCTGTAGCCTTATTTTGATTTTAGGCAGCCTCTCTGCTAATGGATGGGGTTGTGTTCCTGTCTTGCTAGTTGTTTAGCATCGGGTGTCCAGCATTGTAGCTTGCTGGTCATTGAGTGAAGCTGGGTCTTGGTGTTGAGATGGAGATCTCTGGGAGATTTTTGCCATTTGATATTACGTGGAACTGGGAGGTGTCTTGTGGACCAGTGTCCTGAACTTGGCTCTCCCACCTCAGAGGCACAGCCCTGATGCCTGGCTGGAGCACCAAGAGCCTTCCATCCATACGGCTCAGAATAAAAGGGAGAAAAAGTAGAAAGAAAGAGAGAAAGAAGATAAAATAAAATAAAGTTATTAAAATAATTATTAAGAAAAATTTTTTAAAAAGTAATTTTAGAAAAACACAAAAAATGGACAGACGGAACCCTAGGACAAATGGTAAAAGTAAAGCTATAAAGACAAAATCACACACAGACGCATACACATACACACTCACAAAAAGAGAAAAAGGTTAAAAAATATATATATCTGTGCTCCCAAAGGCCACCTCCTCAATTTGGGATGATTCGTTGTCTATTCAGGTATTCCACAGATGCAGGGTACATCAAGTTGATTGTGGAGATTTAATCCGCTGCTCCTGAGGCTGCTGAGAGAAATTTCCCTTTCTCTTCTTTGTTCTCACAGCTCCCGGGGTTCAGCTTTGGATTTGGCCCCGCCTCTGCGTGTAGGTCGCCTGAAGGCGTCTGTTCTTCGCTCAGACAGGACAGGGTTAAAGAAGCAGCTGCTTTGGGGGCTCTGGCTCACTCAGGCCGGGGGGAGGGAGGGGTACGGAGTGCGGGGCGAGCCTGCGGCGGCAGAGGCCAGCGTGACGTTGCACCAGCACGAGGCGTGCCGTGCGTTCTCCCGGGGAAGTTGTCCCTGGATCATGGGACCCTGGCAGTGGCGGGCTGCACAGGTTCCCGGGAGGGGAGGCGTGGAGTAACCTGTGCTTGCACACAGGCTTCTTGGTGGCTGCAGGAGCAGCCTCAGCGTCTCATGCTTGTCTCTGGGGTCTGCGCTCAGAGCGTGGCTCGCGCCCGTCTCTGGAGCTCCTTTAAGCGGCGCTCTTAATCCCCTCTTCTCATGCACCAGGAAACAAAGAGGCAAGAAAAAGTCTCTTGCCTCTTCGGCGGGTCCGGACTTTTTCCCCGGACTCCCTTGCGGCTAGCTGTGGCACACTAACCCCTTCAGGCTGTGTTCACGCCGCCAACCCCAGTCCTCTCCCTGGGATCCGACCTCCGAAGCCCGAGCCTCAGCTCCCAGCCCCGCCCGCCCCGGCGGGTGAGCGGACAAGCCTCTCGGGCTGGTGAATGCTGGTCGCCACCGGTTCTCTGTGCTGGAATCTCTCCTCTTTGCCCTCCGCACCCCTGTTGCTGCGCTCTCCGCCGTGGCTCCGAGGCTTCCCCCTCCACCACCCGCAGTCTCCGCCCGAGAAGGGCCTTACTAGTGTGTGGATACCTTTCCTCTTTCACAGCTCCCTCCCACTGGTGCAGGTCCCATCCCTATTTTTTTGTCTCTGTTTTTTCTTTTGCCCTACCCAGGTACATGGGGAGTTTCTTGCCTTTTGGGCGGTCTGAGGTCTTCTGCCAGCGTTCAGTAGGTGTTCTGTAGGAGCTGTTCCACATGTAGATGTATTTCTGATGTATTTGTGGAGAGGAAGGTGATCTCTGCGTCTTACTCTTCCGCCATCTTGAAGCTCCTCCAGAAGGAGGCTCTTTACAAAGGGTGGTTTGGCTTGATCCTACTGTAGTGTATGGGTTAGTACATTATCTGGGAATCTAACCATCCTTTATAAAATGGATTAAACATTTATTTTCTGGCAACTCGGTCTCTCTCTCTTGTTCTTAATAAAATGTCATTAGGAGAAAATGTGCATAGGCCACAAGTAACTTATAATCTGTTATATGTACATAGTCCACAAATAACATATAACCTATTTAAGTGGACTTTTTAAAAAGCAGCATTGGGAACCAGTGTCAACTTAATTTGTCTTTCAATTCTAGACATCATATAACAGGTTTTTTCCTCCTACCAGGCTGATTTTAACACCAACATTTCTGGGGTAAATGAACAAAAACGTATAAGCTGTGAAGATTTTGTGGACCTTTCTGATATTTACCACTCTAATGAAGAGTACTTCAGGAAACTAGAAGAGCTGAAGGCAGCCCACATGGAAACTATGGCAAAGTTAGAGAAAATGTACCAGAATAAATTAAATTTAAAGGAAGTTCAGCTAGCAATCACCATGGAAGAAGCTGCTAGTGTCTCTTCCAGGTAAGTTTGTACATAATGTTATTTGTGGACTGTAAAGTAAAATGTATACTTAAAAGTGCAGAACAAAATTATTTCAGAATATTTTCTTTCAAATATCCCTTTGTGCTTTTAATGATATACAGAGGTGAGATTTTATTCAGATTGTTTGATGGCTTATCAACCTGTTAGGTGGCTTCTTGCCTTGTGGGTCATTTGGTGGCCCTTTGTTCTTTTCTCTCTGACCCACCATTCTTAGACATGTATCAGAATATTTAGTCTGGGCCATTTTCAAATGATAAATATTAAAATTTAACTTTAAAAGCCCTTTTTTAATAATATGTGGATTAATATGAGCTCAGTAAAGATATAGTACAGAAGGTTCAGAGCTAAGACATAGATCCGATTTAAGTTTTCAAAATGGTCATTTTTGCCATAAACTTGCTTCTTTTGAAACTTGAGTTGGTCAGCTCTGATTGTGCATCTCCTGTGTGCCAGACCTTGTCTGGGCACCGGGGAGTCAAAATCAAGATGCCCTCAAGGAGGTCAAAGACTAGCTGAGATCCAAACACACAACATGGTGTAACAGAGTGTCATAGAGACAGAGGAAGAGCAGTTGATCATGTCAAGGTGTCAGTGGAGGGATACAGGCATATCGAGTGTCGTATCTGAGTTCAGTCTTGAAGGAGAAATAGCTGAAGCAGATGTAGGAGGCAAGGAGTGGCCTTCTAGGCAGCAGGAACCATGTGTGCCAAGGCATGGCACCGTGCGAAATCACCGTGTGTGTGTGAGGAACTTCCCGTGATTGGATCTTTTTTTTTTCCTTGTGCTGGGTCTCCGTTGTGGCACACAGGTTCTTCTTCGTGGCAGGTGTGCGGGCTTCTCTAGGTATGGCGCGAGGGCTCCAGAGCCCGCAAGCTCAGTAGTTGTGGTGCACGGGTTCCCTAGTTGCAGTGCGTAGGCTTAGTTGCCACGAGGCATGTGGGGTCTTAGTTCCCCCACCAGGGATCAAACTCGCATCCTCCTGTATTGGAAGGCAGATTCTTAACCACTGGACCACCAGGGAAGTCCCCTGTGGTTGGATTTTTTTTTTTTTTTTGGCTGCATTGGGTCTTTGTTGCTGCGCACGGGCTTTCTCTAGTTGCGGCGAGTGGGGGCTACTCTTCGTTGTGGTGTGCAGGCTTCTCATTGCAGTGGCTTCTCTTGTTTTGGAGCACAGTCTCTAGGTGTGCAGGCTTCAGTAGTTGTGGCTCACGGGCTCTAGAGCGCAAGCTCAGTAATTGTGGCGCACAGGCTTAGTTGCTCCGTGGCATGTGGGGTCTTCCCAGACCAGGGCTCAAACCCGTGTCCCCTGCATTGGCAGGTGGATTCTTAACCACTCTGTGCCACCAGGGAAGCCCCCTGTGATTGGATCTCACTTAAGAATGGTGACGGGGTAGGGAGAGGCAAGAGGTGAAACTGGAAAGGAAGGCAGGGGCTAGTCTTGAAGGGCTTTAAAATCTAGACTTTTCTTTTTTCAATTAAAAAAAAATTTGGTGGGGCTGCATTGGGTCTTCGTTGCTACGCACAGGCTTTCTCTAGTTGCAGCGAGCGGCGGCTATTCTTCGTTGCGGTGCACGGGCTTCTCATTGCAGTGGCTTCTCTTGTTGTGGAGCACGGGCTCTAGGGCGTGTGGGCTTCAGTAGTTGTGGCACGTGGGCTCAGTAGTTGTGACTCGTGGGCTCTAGAGCGCAGGCTCAGTAGTTGCGGCACACAGGCTTCAGTAGTTGTGGCACACGGGCTTCAGTAGTTGTCGCGTATGGGCTTAGTTGCTCCGTGGCATATGGGATCTTCCCGGACCAGGGCTCGAACCCGTGTCCCTTGCATTGGCAGGCGGATTCTTAACCACTGCGCCACCAGGGAAGTCCCTATAATTTAGACTTTGTAACAATGACAAATCATGGGAAAGTTTCAGGAAGGAGAGTGATTTGATCAGATGTATGTTTTAAGATGGTGACTCTGGAAAATGTGTGGAGAATTCAATAGTGATTAGACCCAAGGAGCCTCTGCTGTCTTAGGTTCCTGCCCTGTAAAATGAGGGAGTAAAACTAGATCATTTATCGGCATCTCCCAGGCTCTGTTCTAAAAAAAAATTGATAATTTTCACAAGCCCTATCTAGCTCCTATTTTCTAACTGATTTTGCCTTGATCTTAGAAATTATGTAGTTCTTAATCTTTATATTTGGTCACATGCAGCTGAAAGAGTAACCTAATTATTCTTCTCATTTACTTAGGTCTGTATCAGAAAAGAGCTCCCATCATCCTGTTTCATTAATGACATCAATTTCAGAGCCTGATTTAGGTCAGTCTTCCTCTTTGATTGTGTCTTCCTCTGAAGATGAGTTGCCCAACGTAGAAAAAGAGTATTCTGAGAAAAGCAGAATGATGACCTATGCTAAGGAGCTCATCAACAACATGTGGACAAACTTCTCTGTTGAAGATTATATTCAGTTTGAAGATGCTGACTTGCCAGCACTCGAAAAAAAAAAAAAGAAGCCAAAAGAATGGGTGCCAAAGATTACAGTACCTGAGCCTTTTCAAATGATGATTAGAGAGCAGAAGAAAAAAGAAGAGAACATGAAATCTAAATCAGATATTGAAATGGCACGCAAACAGCTCAAGAAACAAGAAGAAGAATCAGAGTGTAAGAAAAAATTCCGAGCCAACCCAGTTCCAGCGTTCGTCTTTCTCCCCCTTTATCATGATATAGTCAAGCAAAATGAAGAACGGAGGAGGTCTATGAAGGAGAAAAACAAAGAAGCTCTTTTGGCCTCGCAAAAGCCGTTTAAGTTTATTGCAAGGGAGGAACAGAAGCAAATTCGGGAAAAGCAGCTGAAAGACTTTTTTAAGTCTAAGAAGAAAACAAACCAATTTAAAGCCAGACCGATACCTCGATCTACTTATGGTTCAACTGTCAATGACACATTAACAGAAGAAGAGCTCTATAGAAACATTAGGACGCAGCAGAGAACCCAAGACTTTTTACAGAATTCATCCCCTCTGCCTTGTAGTCCAGCTCGCAGAAGTTATGCTACAAGGAAGCCCAAGTGTCCTGAACAGGCTGAAAAGTCCAAGTGTAAACACAAGTTTAGGTGCCAGACTGCTGATACTGAAGACCTTCCTGAGAGATATAAGAAATATCACTCAGAACAGAAGTGTCCAAAACCCCTGACAGTCTGTGAACCATCTGACCTTCATGCAGCCTCACATGCATCCACTGAAAGAGAGAAAATCTTGGCAGATATTGAAGCAGATGAAGAAAATTTAAAAGAAACACGTTGGCCTTATCTGTCTCCAAGGCGCAGGTCACCAGTAAGAAGTAGAAATGCAAAACCTGTGCCTTGTAGCTGCAACCCTCCCATGCCCACGGTGTCCTCCAGAGGAAGAGAACAAGCCACAAGGTAAATAACTGATGCAGCACTGATTGACTCGTGGTTGCTCCATTGATTTTGTATTGGGGAATTTGAAACTATGACGTTATTTTATCTGGTAACATATTTTACTATATAATATAGAAAATTTTGCCAGAGGGTGTTCTTCTAAGAAATGAATGTATTTTCCATTTTATGAATCTTTGGGGATAGAAAAGGTTACAGTCACCCTATTGATTTTCTAATTACAACTCAGATCCTTCTCAGAAGGTTGCCCCTTGTTTTCAACCGTTGAATTATCCCGTGTTGTCTTTGCTAAACAACATTCTCATTGGCTTAAAGTGAATTAAGCCTTAGTTTGTTGCCCTCAGGAGATCACTTGAGGAAAAGAAAATGTTGGAAGAAGAGAGAAATCGGATCCTAACTAAGCAGAAGCAAAGAATGAAAGAATTGCAGAAACTCTTGACAACCCGGGCTAAGGCTTATGACTCACATCAGAGTTTAGCTCAAATGTCTAAACCCAGAGTAAAATCTCTCAGGTATCATGAGAGAATCCTGACCCTCCAGATCATTGGTTTTCAAACTTTTTTTGAATCAGTGGACCCCTCAATATATGAAAAAATTAAGAATAGTATTAGTATTTCAGTTTCTGGATTCAAGTTACTATCTGTTACTTATAGTTAACTTACACACACACACACACACACACACACACACAAACACACACACACACACACACACACTCATACTCACTCACTCACTTCGTGGTGAGAACCAACATGTATACTGACTCCAGGACCATGATGCCATGTTGATGAACAGAAAAACATGTGGCCATGGTTCACAGTTGTAATCTTACATCAGCATCTAAACTTTTTCTTTATATTATTTTTTATTGCACAGTGCAATATTGAGAAAAATCTTGATTCACACAGATAAAGCTCTTTTTAACAGCTTGCCTTGTAATCTCAGAATATTCTTCAACAAACAGATATGTCAGAGAGCTTTGTTCTAAGGTCTGCATGATATCTGATAGCACAAATTAACACATTGATGTTAACATCAGTTATGTGGTGTGTCAGTTAACACCTGTGTTAAGGTTTAGTAGTATGTATTACATGCTGCAATTCTGCAGTACAAAGTTTGAAAATCAGTGTTCCAGAGGAACATTTTTATGTTGCAACATAAAAATGTTCATGTTTAAGTAGTAAAATATCTCCCTCAAAGCTGGGTAAGTAATATGATTTATTAATTTTTAATCTGATTTATAAGTATCCCCAAATCTATATTTGCTTTTAATTATGAGTGTTCCTTTTTAAATGTATATTATGTATAATAATTATTATATTCCTTTGTAACAGATGTTATGTATACATTCCTTATAATGTGTATCAATGTAATTCATTGATAAAAGGAGCTTGATTTGATGAACTTGAGCAAAATATTTGTTAGAAATATACTAGTCATCCTTAGAAAGTAAACGGGATTTTCCATAATGCTAAATTGTGTATAGTTAAGCATAATTATCATTTTATGGTATAATTATTTTTTCTAATCCATGAAGTCTTATGATCTTGGTAGAATTAGTGTATTTTACATAGAGAAAGTCGCATAATTTAATTTATTATAGGATCTGGTTCAAATAGTAAGTATACTTACAGTGAATTTGTGTATTTTGGTTCCTGTTCCTCTCTATGTGGTATTCCCATAATCCCCATTTCTCCCCTGCCCTGCTCCCATTTAATTCACTGTGCCATCAACCTATAGGAGATATCATTTAGGGGAAAAAAGAAGAGCAAGGTCTTGTTTTCAGAAGAAATTCCTTAAAGAGAAGATACCAAATTTGGACCAAACTTTTTTGGTTTATAAATACTTATAAATGAGATAAGAGGGCATTCATTTATCTCCTCAGGCCAGTTTGAAGCCACTGAATCCATTATGCTTTGAAGATTTCAGGAACCTCAAAGTACCCAGACTGTTCCCGGCATGTAAAATGTGTGCTCTCAGAACCTAGAACTTTTATCCTGCATTCCATAAAAATTTACCAGTCTGGGAAAGAAATTGTGATAAACTGTGCTCATGACTTAATTTCTGATTTGTCATCTACGCTAAATGTTATATGTGCAAATTCTTATTTCTTTTAAAAATTCCATTCCTTTTATTTGATTTTAGAAAGAGTGAAAAAGAAAGGATGAGAGAATACCGACGAGAACTAGAAGAAAGAGAAGAAAAATTAAAAAACAGGCCGCTGCTATTTGAAAGAGTTGCTCAGGTTGTGTTTGTTGGAATTTGAGAGCTATTGTCAGCTTTGTTTCTTTTTTTTTTAACATCTCTATCTCCTAATTTTTATGGTCCATTTTTCTTATGTGTTATATAATTTACTGAGATAGTATTATTTCTGTGACAGCTTCATCACATCAGTCAAGTAAGTAGTTTTGCTTAAATCTGAGCATTGAATCTTGATGAGGCTCGTAAGCTTGATAAAGAACATGCTGCTAATCCAATCATTTTCAAAATAATAGTTTCACAACCTGTTTTTAATGGCTAGTACCAACTTGGCCAAATACTAAGGTGAGTTTTGGAAGTCTTTGAAAAATTAAAAAATGAAACAAAATGGCTAATTGAATCAGATTTATTCCTGCCAGTTTTTTTTTTTGTTTGTTTTCTTGGGATAAAATTGACATATAGCAGGTATAAGTTTAAGGTATACAGCATAATGACATACGTATATTAGGAAATGATTACTACAATACGTTTAGTTAACATCTATCACCTCGTATTGTTACCAAAAAAATTATTTTTCCTTGTGATGAGAACTTTTAGGACCTACTCTCTTAGCAGCTTTCAAATATGCCACACAGCAGTGTTAGCTGTAGTCACCATGCTGAACGTCACACCCTCAGTACTTATTTATCTTATAACTGGAAGTTTGTACCTTTTGACACCTTCATCCAATTCCTCCAGTAACCACAAATCTGATCTCCTTTTCTATGAGTTGTGTGTGTGTGTATTTAGATTCCACGCATAAATCAGATCATATAGTATTTGTCCTTCTCTGTCTGACTTACTTCCCTTAGCATAATGCCCTCAAGGTCCATCTGTATTGTCACAAATGGCAGGATTTCCTTTTTTATGGCCGAATAATATTCCATTGTGTGTGTGTGTGTGTGTGTGTGTGTGTGTGTGTGTGTGTATATCACATTTTCTTTATCCATTCGTCTTTTGGTGGCCATTTGGGTTGTTGCCACGTCTTAACTATTGTCTATAATGCTTCAGTGAATCGACATAGTGATTTCATTTTCTTTAGATAAATACCTGGGAGTGGAATTGCTGGATTGTGCAGTAGTTCTATTTTTAAGTTTTTGAGGAACCTCTATACTTTTTTCCATAATGGCTGCACCAATTTACTTTCCCACGAACAGCACACAAGGGTTCCCTTTTCTCTACATCCTGACCAGCATTTGTTATGTCTTGTCTTTTTGAGACTAGCCATTGTAACAGGTATGAGGTGATATCTCAGTGTGGTTTTGATTTCATTTCCCTAATGATTAGTGATGTTGAGCACCTTTTTACGTGCCTGTTGGTCATTTGAATATCCTCTTTGGAAAAATGTCTATTCAGATCTCTTGCCCATTTTTAAATTTGATTATTTGGTTTTTGCTAATCACTTGTATGAGTTCTTTATGTATTTTGGATAGTAACCCCTTATCAGGTAGATGATTTGCAAATATTTTTTCCCATTCAGTAGGTTGCCTTTTCATTTTAAAATTTTTGCCTTTTCATTTTGTTGATCAGTTTTTTTAAGTGAGTCTATAATTTTTAGTCTTATCTACAATTACCGAAAGGACTTCCTTTTTTTAAAAATTGAAGTATAGTTGATTTACAATGTGGTATTAGTTTCTGGTATATAGCAAAATGATTCAGTTATATATGTATATGTGTGTGTATATGTATACTCTTTTTCAGATTCTTTTCCATTATAGGTTATTACAAGATATTGAATATAGTTCCCTGTGCTATACAGTAGGACCTTGTTGTTTATCTGTTTTATATAAAGTAGTGTGTATCTGTTAATCCCATCTCCTAATTTATCACTCCTCACCCAATTTGGTAACCATAAGTTTGTTTTCTATGTCTGTGAGAAGCACTTCCTTTTTATCAGAAAAAATACTTTGATCCTATGGACGATGAATTCTAATTTTACTAGATTTATACTCAGTTTTACAGTCTTTCCCTTAAGAGAAATTTGTCAATTTCAGATGATCTTCCCCTTTGTGTCCATGAGGGAGGGGCTCCTATGGGCGACATGGTTTAACAATGGACAAAATCACTGGAGGTTACAGGTGCTGTGTTGTGAATTTCAAGCTGTTACATTTGGAGCTTCCTGCCAGCAAGTGTCTGGGACAGATGAGTGTCCTTATAGGACTGCCCATGTCAGTGACTCACTGAGGACAAAGGACGTGTGTTATGGGTAAATCTACATATTACAGCCTCTCAAAGTTATGGGAACCCTTTACTGACTGATTTGGATATAATTTTATGTAATGCTTTTCATTTTAAGGGATGGTGTTTTTTTTCATATCTCAGTTTCAACTTTAGGGGAAAAAAATTATCTTAAGCTGTTCTGTGTTACTCAGCATAAAGTGATTGACTTTCGCCTCAAAGTAGTTATCTCCAGCTCCCAACTGCAGGCTTTTTTTTTTTTTTTTTTGCGGTACGCGGGTCTCTCACTGTTGTGGCCTCTCCCGTTGCGGAGCACAGGCTCCAGACGCGCAGGCTCAGCGGCCATGGCTCACGGGCCCAGCCGCTCCGCGGCATGTGGGATCTTCCCAGACCAGGGCACGAACCTGTGTCCCCTGCATCGGCAGGCGGACTCTCAACCACTGTGCCACCAGGGAAGCCCCCTTTTTTTTTTTTAAAGTAAGTATTTTAGTCTTTTTATTTATTTATTTTTGGCTGCGTTGGGTCTTTGTTGCTGTGCGCGGGCTTTCTCTACTTGTGGTGAGCAGGGGCTGCTCTTTGTTGTGGTGCGCAGGCTTCTCATTGCGGTGGCTTCTCGTTGCAGAGCACGGGCTCTAGGTGCACGGGCTTCAGTAGTTGTGGCTCGTGGGCTCAGTAGTTGTGGTACACAGACTTAGTGGATCCGCGGCATGTGGGATCTTCCTGGACCAGGGATTGAACCTGTGTCCCCTGCATTGGCAGGCAGATTCTTAACCACTGCGCCACCAGGGAAGTCCTCTTCTGTGTTCTCTTATTACTCTTTTGTGCATCTCTGTCTTTGCTCCTGCATGTTGTGTGGAAATTATCTGTTCAATGCTCTCTTCTCTTTCAGCTAGTTACTTTTAAAGGTGTTGGTCAAATCTTTGTATTCCTAGCACTTAGCACCTAAGACAATGTATGGCACAAAGGGGATGTTAAGAAACATTTGTTGAACCCAAACTGAACTGTTTCTTCCTGGGATTAGTCCAGGCTGAGAGCACTACCCTGACAATACTAGTGATGAGCCTCAGTATTAACAAGCAGTTTTACCATGCTGTGAATTCCCACTCTTTCTAAGCACCAGAGAAAATGTGGTAAAATAAGTGGTGTGTGTGAAATTAAACCCATAAAGAAATGTTAAATATTGAAAACATAGGTTAGTTTCATAGCTGATATTTCTTCCACCACCCTTGGCCCACACATATGCTGTTCTCTTTCCCCATATAGCCTCTACCTCCCGTGAGGGCTTGTCACAAAATAAGTATTCAGTTATTATTAAATAAAGGAAAGAATTACTATAAACTAAACTTAGGCTCATAAAAATTAAGTATTTTTCCCCTTCAAACTAGGGCAGTGATTGTAGACAGACTTTCATCATTCCTCATTATTTTGGTTTCCTCAAGAAACAAAGTTAATTTGTTTTTTTTGCAGTCTTAGATAGAAAAACAAAATAACCATACAGTTATTTTAACTACTTTTTATTTCATGGTCTTTACAATTCTTTTGCATTGTGAAATTCAAGGGGGAAATGTTTGTTTCAATTAGGAACAATTATACACTATTCACCTTGATATAAAATATTAAAAGGTAATAAATTCTATATACAGGGTGACTGAGGGTGACTCACCATTGTTTTGGTTTTGTTAACATAAATTAGAACTTCTTTTTTTCTTGCAGTGACTATTGCTGCTAATTAACAGCTGTTATTTAATAAATTCACTCACAACTTTATGCATTACCCGTTTATAAGTGTTAATTGTGGTCTTGCTGCTGTTGAGTTATCCCCTAGCAGAGTAAGCCTGTGATCCAGGACAGAGCAAACCATGTTTTCCTGTTTCTTGAAAATCACAGGATTTATTAACTGAATAGATGTTAAATTGGATTTTAAGCCAAATTCAGATGAAGGCTTACAAGCACTAACATTGATTAGTATCATTTAAATCTTTTATATTTCATTTGCTTAAAATTAGAATATATTTTTCTTAATACATTGGGTTACGTTTGGGGTTTCTTTATTCTGCTTTACAGTCTTTGGGGCATAGTTCTCATCTCACTTTGCTGTGCCTGTCAGTTCCCCAAGTCTTGTCTGTTTGTGTTCATAGCCTCTGGTTGCATTTTTACTTACTTTTCTGAAATTTATTATTATTCACAGTGGGTGCATTTTAGCAGCAGTTTGAGTGCTTCTTTTTTCAGTTTTCTAGCATGTCAGGAAATGCACTGGTGATAGTTTTATCCATTGTAATCAGTCTTTGCCATTTTGGTTTCTCCAATGGGACACTAGACTCCATGGTCCTTCCTTATGCTGGAATCCCTGGGTTAGGAAAATATCTGACACTGATTTGCTGAAGTCAGGCTTTAGGCTACCTTCAAACTCCAGGATAACCACTTCCACTTAGAAAGCAGCATGGTGGAGTGGAGAAGACTCAGGAAAGGATTAAGAGACTTGGTTTTCCCTCTCACTATATCCTGTGACCTTAAGCAAACAGCTTAACCTCAGCAAGAGTGGAGGGAGTATCTTACTTATTTGTTAAATTTGGGGTGAGACTGGGTGCTCTTCCACACCCTTTCCAGGATGGGATGCCATTGGTGCATTGGGGCTGGGCCATTCCTCGGGCCTTTCCTTTAGTTTGAGGTCCAGATGACGATTTTTGGCCCTATACTAGTTCATGTCCACTCATAGGAGATAAAATTGGAGTAAAGCCAAGGCACTAATGAGAACCCCAGTCATCTTATGTCTCTGTAAATCCTGTGGCCTCAGGAACTGTGACAACTGACTTGCTTTAGGTATGAGAGTGTCATCACAACTCCCACAAAGCCAGGAAGTAACATTCCGGAGAGTTGAACCCAGTTCTAAATTCATGTTTTTCTTGCTGTATCTCTTGCTTCCTCTACAGAATTAAGGTAACAACATAGATGATTTTATCATCTTTGGTGGATTAGAGATATGGCGTGTAAATAGGCACATAAAGAACTCTCTGACAACTATCACAGGAACTTATTTTCTTACTGATTTTTTTCAGATATCCTTGAACAGTCATGAAACAGTATAAAGAATAATTATAGATCAAAACTCATGTGGCCACTACCCAGGTTAAAAGCATTAGAGCACTGCCAGAAACCCTGTGTGCCCCTCCCAGATCAAAACCCTCTCACCTAGAGGTAGCCACCCTTCTAACTTTTGACATAAGCATTTCCTTGTTTTTCTTTACAGTTTTACCACTGCTGTACCTATCCCTAAACAACATAGTTTAGTTTTGCCTGTTTTTGGACTTTATGTAAATGAATCATACTACGTGTACTCTTTTGCGGTATGCTGCTTGTGAGATCCGTCCATGTTGTGGCATATAGCTAGAGTTCATTTTCGTTGCTTTATTTTAGTCTGTTACATGAATACGTCACAATTTATTTATCCATCCTACTGCTGATAGATATTTAGGTTGTTTCCAGTTTGGGGTTGTTACAAACAGTACTGTTCTGAACATTTTGGTATGTCTCCTTGGGCAGATATGTAGGAGTTTCTCTGGGCATATACCTAAGAGTGGAATTGCTGGTCAGAGGGTATGCATATTTTTCAACCAACTGTGATTATTGAATTTAATTTTCACAGGAGCTTTTAACCCGTACATTTGTAATGGAAACTTAAAGTCTTTTGTTCTTATCTAAAAAGGTTTGTCTTTCCTATAGAAAAATGCAAGAATGGCAGCAGAAAAGCATTATTCTAACACCTTAAAAGCACTAGGAATATCTGATGAGTTTGTTTCAAAGAAAGGCCAAAGTGGAAAAATTTTTGAGTACTTCAGCAATCAAGAGATGAAAAGTTTCACTGAAGATAAAGAAAGGTAACATATATAAGATGTCTGAATGGTTTACCTTTGAAAAAATTCTTACTTGCAGGAAAGCTAAAATTCTGTTCTATGATATTTTAAAAGGCCTTTTACCTAATGGAATACATGTGAACTACTGTAAAATATACTGACATTTTAACATGTTTGACACTTCAAAATATTACAAGGTGATGAAGTATCTTGTTTTTAAAGTAAAATAATTTAAATTTCTGACATAAATAATGAAAATAATAACATGCTTTCAAATGAAGTTTGAGTCAATCAAGTTTTGAAATAAATTACTTCTCAGAAGAATATCTACTTTCCCAATTGGTACTTTTATAGACTTCTCTTGATAAATCGGAGCTTATACACTTGAGGAAGACTAACTGCAGGATGGCGTACATTACAGAGGGTTTGTTTACCTTTAAACCAAATTATTTTTCCTTTGAAAGATTGATAAATTTCTTCCTCTAGCTTTAATGAAGAGAAAATAGAAGAAAGAGAGAATGGGGAAGAAAATTATCTTACTGATACCAACAGCCAAGATTCTTGCAAGGAAACAGGTAAAGCTGATGAAGAGAGTGGAGAAGAGAATTGTGTTGAAGAATAAAACTGAATCAGTCGACAGGGTCTCCTCTCTGTTCCGCTGATGTTGTTGGCAGCATTGGGTGTCAGAAGCCGCGCCTGTGGTGTTAAGGACATCCATGGGAACCCGTCTGATAACGTGCAGGTCTCTTTTTGCTCCGGATGCGCAGGCTCAGCGGCCATGGCTCACGGGCCCAGCCGCTCCGCGGCATGTGGGATCTTCCCGCACCGGGGCACGAACCCTTGTCCCCTGCATCGGCAGGCGGACTCTCAACCACTGCGCCACCAGGGAAGCCCCGTGCAGGTCTCTTGAGCAAAGTCCTCGTGTAGCCTGAAAAGGCCGAATCCAGCTGATGGGTCATTTGCTCAGAGTCAGGCTTTGCCTATACAGTTTTTAAAAGTACTACATATGGTCTGTTTGCAACTTTGATCTTACTTCTATTTTTAAAAAGTGTTTGAGAATCACAGCTGTCACAAACTGATTAGGTATAAAAATATACATAATTTTATCATTTTGGGTGGAAAAAAATGCTTAGCATTGAGAGCAGAGGGGAGTATTGGCCTTTGGTTTGAAAAAAAAGTTCTGGAAAGCATGAATCAATAAATATTTTTAAATTATACTACTTGCTCCTTTTTCTCTGCAGTACATCTCACAAAATGAATCCTCAAACTTATTTTACTAGGTATTTTAAATTTCTTATCTGAGCCATTTTTAAAAAGTAATAAAACAGGAAAAAATCCAAGTCTATTGTTTCGTATGCCCTTAGGGAGCTGCCATTAAACTAAATAACGGAGGATGTCAGAATATAGAGGCCAACGAATAAAACTCAAGAGTTTTCAAATGTAAAAATAAAAAAGAAAAGGAAGAAAAGTTGTTATTTGGGTAAGTTTAACATCAAATTGAGTGTGGATAAATATACACCTGAAGGCTTCTAAAAGTTTGATGGGACTGGACTGCTAAAGAAACTCTAAGCCTGGTCTGCAACCGTTAAGGCAACACCAGACCTGCTGCACCAGTCAGAAGCCAGCTGTGAAAGGTATGCAGAACCCAGGGAGGGCACATGCTTCAAAGTCCGTTTTATTATTTATTTATTTATGCCACACTGTGCAGCATGCAGGATCTTAGTTCCCCGACCAGGGATTGAACTCATGCCCCCTGCATTGGGAGGGTAGAGTCCTAACCATTGGACCGCCAGGGAAGTCCCAAAGCCCATTTTAAAATGGAGAAAAATTAATCTCCAAGTGGCAATTCCAAGGCCAAAGAGAGAGTTACTGTTAAATTAGCCACACCATCATCACTTTTTCTCTTTTATCCCTACTTTTATTCCAATTTATTTTTGATACATAAATTTTTAGAAAAGCTTTTATACTAGTTTTTTTAACCCTGTGTATTAAGACAGGTGGAAATAATTATAGCATCTGAGTTTTAACCTTAATTGGAATTAAATATCACCCCTGTTTTATATATGATGAAATTGTGTATAATAACTTTTTCAAGGCAAGTCTCCAGAATAATTCAAATTTGACCCTTTAATACGGGACCCAGTTGTGCTCAACTCTTTACACATTATTGCAGACACACTTGTCTTTCTGTGCATGACGTTAATTTGATTATATGAATCCATCATTTTGCTCTTTGAGCAAATTTTTGTTTTAAAAACTCAAACCAGTCATAAAGATGTGATTGGGTAAGAGTTCTCTTTTCCTAGAAACAATAAACCTTTAAAAACGAAGAACTAATAAAGGTGTATATAATAGCAGTGTCTTCCAACTGGCAATTTACGCCTTAAATTAAAACATGAGGTGATTTTTCTCAATTAAGAGCAAATGTCCACTCATAAACTCCTTTCCTAAGTTTGTGTTAAACTGTTTGTCACTATCATTAGATTGTAAACTCCTTGTGAGTTGGCACAACTTAAAATTTCATCTTTCTATTCCTTAATATTTTGCACAGGATTGTACATACAGTAGGTATTTAATAAAGACTTAGATGAGTAAGTAGATGAATATGGTTTTTAATTTTACTTATAATTACTTCAAAATGAGTACACATGGATTAAAAACATTTCTCTTCCAATTTATTGAGAACCTGTGAAACACAATCCACAAATTGTAACGTTCAAAACGTAACTTGCTTCCTAAGGATTTACTCCCCATTCTGTTTCTTCTCAGTTTCATGGGCAGTGTGTGGGACTTGCTTTCAGGACCAATCTCCAGTTTTCTTTAAAAATGGGAATAGTACCCATCTTGGGTGGCTGTAGGAAGAACTGGTGTAATCGTATATGGAAAGGCTCTTTGTAAACTAGGGTATTCAAGTGATAGTGTCAGAGGACAGGATATTACTCAAGAAACTTTTAACTTTAAACATTCTTTTATTTAAGTGAGATATGAAATGGTTTAAGTATTATTTTGTTAGAAATAATATTTGAACTACTTATTTACTACTTATATTACTACTAATTTATTATTTTTAAAATTATAGTCGATTTACAATATTATATTCATTTCAGGTATACAATGTAATGATTCAATATTTTTATAGATTCTACTCCATTTAAAGTTATTACAATATAATGGCTATATTTCCCTGTGCTATACAGTATATCCTTGTTGCTTATTTATTTAATAAATTTATTTATTTTTGGCTGCGTTGGGTCTTCATTGCTGCACGCGGGCTTTCTCTAGTTGCAGCGAGCCGGGGTCACTCTTCGTTGCAGTGTGCAAGCTTTTTATTGTGGTGGCTTCTCTTGTTGTGGAGCACGGGCTCTAGGCACGTGGGCTTCAGTAGTTGTGACGTGCGGGCTCAGTAGTTGTGGCTCGTGGGCTCTAGAGCGCAGGCTCAGTAGTTGTGGTGCACGGGCTTAGTTGCTTTGCGGCATGTGGGATCTTCCGGGACCAGGACTCTAACCCGTGTCCCCTGCATTGGCAGGTGGATTCTTAACCACTGCACCACCAGGGAGGTCCCTCCAATTCTTTTCTATTTCTCACATTTTCCTCATTTTAAGACATTATTTGTTGTATTTATTCACTCTAGTCTTCATTTTTGAGATGACTTTTTCTTTCTGATGTTTCCTGGGTTTTTTACTCCTCTTTTAAAATCTTTTTTCAGTCACTTTATTTCAGAGTTTTTCAGTCACTTTATTTCAGTCACTTTTTCCAGTCACTTTATTTCAGAGTTTTTCACATTGTAATTTACATTTCCCTTTACAGTTTTTATCATTTTCTTTTAGCTAATTCTGAAGTATTATGATAGCTATAGTTTTCTTTCCTTTTGTGGGTATGTTTTTCTGATATGGTTTCATTGTCCAAACAGATATTATTCTTCTCTGGTTCTCCTGTTTAAAAAACAAAACGAAACAAACAAGAAAAACACTTTGAATGAGATTCAATTGTGATCCTTTTTCTTTGCTCATATTTTAAGTGGAATGAGTTGTACTGTACTCCTACAAGGGAGAAGCAGCCCAGGACAGATTTTCTAGATTCTGTCAAGAACTGTGCAGGGTCTAGGATTTTACCATATTTATAAGTTAACAAGTTAGCATGCCACAGTTTCATGGATGTTGACAGAAGACATGAGACTCCTATATCAAAGACAAAGGACTTTGTTACTAATGGTAAAAGCAGTAGTTGAAGTGTCAGCATGCTCTTCATTTGTGCTGGCTCCAAGTTCCTTGGGGGAGATGCAGAGGGACCCCCATGGATGCCTTCACACCCAGTGGGCTATGTTATAGGAGGGAAACACTGAGCTTGGGGGAGTCCCCACTTTCATAGTATTTGGGAACAAGACTGTAATTTGGGGTGGAGGTGGGGAAGACATTACTTCACCCTGCAAGGTGAAGCAAGCAAGGTTGCTTGCTGCAGACAAAACCCTGAGAAAATGGCCCAGCTAAAGAGTGGTCAGTACATTGCCTTCTGGCCTACCTAGCAAGAATGTGCATGGACTCTCAGGGCCTGGGTCAGATGGCCTCCCCCAACAGCTTTCAACTCTGTTGTTTGTATGATGTGATTTTTTAAAAATATGGGCTTGAACTTTCTGAGATTTTCTACGTTGCTCACCCACCACCTTTTTTCTGGATCTCCTATTTTCTTTGCCTCTGCTATCCCTACTCATAGAAGTTTCTCCTCAATGTGGGACTTTTTTTTTTTTTATATTTATTTTATTTATTTATTTTTATTTTTTGGCTGTGTCGGGTGTTCGTTCTGGTACGTGGGATCTTCATTGCAGCACGCAGGATCTTTCATTGCGGCGCGCAGCCTTCTCTCTAGTTGTGGTGTGTGGGTTTTCTCTCTCTAGTTGTGGTGTGCAGGCTCTGGAGTGTGTTGCACACAGACTCTCTAGTTGAGGCGTATGGCTCAGTAGTCGTGGTGCGTGGGCTTAGTTGCCCCGTAGCAATGTGGGATCTTAGTTCCTGGACCAGGTATCGAACCTGCATTCCCCTGCATTGGAAGGTGGATTCTTTACCACTGGACCACCAGGGAAGGTGGGACTTTTTTGGGAGGAGGGTGCTTTGGTCATTTCAGGGCCCCCAGACCACTTCAGCATTATCAGACCTTTCTGTAGTCTCATCATACTCAACTGCATATTGGAGCCTGCAGAGTCTGTCTTGATTTCTGCTGCTGTTCTCAGAACAGCCTGCTCAATTGTCAATTCTCAGAACATCTGATGGTAGTTTTAGGGTTCTGGGATTCCCAGGGCCTTCAAAATTGCCTTTGGCTTCTGTACTTCCTTTCATATTTTTCCTGACACCACGAGGGTCTTGTTTTCTCATTTTGGAATCTGTGGCTCTTTATATCGCCTGATTTTATTATAGGTGTTAGCTGAGGGTTTTGAGTTTTGTTCTTGTCATTAAATGGGAGGATACAGGATGATTCAAACACTAGACTGCTACCATTACCATCTTCCCAGAAAATTCTCAAGACTTAGTTTTCCTGTGTACTTTTTGAACTGTTTGAATTTTTTTTTTACCGTATTACTTAGAAAAATAATTTAAAAGAAAATATTGGACTAGGAGTAAAGATTTTACCCCCCTTCTACCACCGAAATGAAATGAAATAAAAAGATAGTGGTGATAAATGCAGCTGATACAGAAAATTAAGGGAGATGAGGGAAAGCTTGTGCTGCTAATTTAAAGGACCTTGTTAGAAAAGGTGACCTTCAAAAAAGCCCTGAAAGGGTGAGGGGTGGGCCCTGTGGATATCAGGGGGGAAGGGCTACAGGCAGAGAAGAGCCAGTGCTGAGTTCTCGGCCGCGGCGGTTGGGCGGGGGAGGGGGGCGAAGTGTGCTCAGATGTTTGAGGAACAGCAAGGAGGCCAGGGTGGCTGGAAGAGAGAGAAGAGGAGGAAAAGACACAGGAATGAGGTCAGAAAGACATGGCGGGGGGAGGTGGGTACAGAGAAGGAGAGGATCTTGGAGGCCATTGTAAGGATTTTGGCTTCTTTGACTAAGATGGGGAGCCACTGGGGGTTTTGAGAAGGGTGACGTGATCTGACATCACTTAGTGTCTTTCTGCAGCTGGGTGAGAATGGTCGGTAAATGGCAAGGGCAGAAACAGGCAGGTCACTTCAGAGACTTTTTTTTTTTTTTTTTTTTGCGGTACGCTGGCCTCACACTGTTGTGGCCTCTCCCGTTGCGGGGCACAGGCTCCGGACGCGCAGGCTCAGCAGCCATGGCTCACGGGCCCAGCCGCTCCGCAGCATGTGGGATCCTCCCGGACCCGGGCACGAACCCATGTCCCCTGCATTGGCAGGTGGACTCTCAACCACTGCGCCACCAGGGAAGCCCCTCAGAGACTTTTTTAATTACCCATATTGCAAATACAGGTGTGTCTAATTTCAAAGCCAGTTCTCCTACCACTATACCTTATGCACTGAAGTGGTCATAAGGATGATTTACTTCTAATGTATGGGTAGTTATTTTTTCCCCAAAACTGCTGTATTACAAATGAGCCGTGAAAATATACTTTAAAAAAATCATCTTAAGACCCACTCACTACAGTTTTGCATATGTAGTGTCTTAAGTTCTTTTATTTTTCCATTAGAAGCTATTCCCCCAAGAGAAGAAAAACTGACTAGCTTTAGTAATATAATAGCATTGAGAAATTCAAACCAGCACTTATGACTCAGTCCATTAGGGACTGAAAGCAGCAGTGGGGCAATTTTGTAAAGGTTCTTCTTTATTGATCTTATAATTAAGAAATAACCATTGGGTTGCAGACATGATCTTGAAATAAAGTAATATTTTTCCAGGAAAAGGATGTGGTAGAGACTGCCAGTTGTTTGACCAGTAACTATTTTTCCTTTCTTCCTTCCTGCTTTTGCTGGAGGTGGCAATATACCCAGCTGGAAACAAAAACAAAAACCTGTATTTCCCAATTTCCTTGCAGCTAGGAGGTCACGTGATACCATCCTGGCCAGAGAGAAGTAAATGGGGTTTTCAGGAAAGGTCTTTAGAAGGGAAAGATTTGGCTGGCTTGGCCTTTTGGTCTTTGCCTTTTCTCTTTTCCTCCTTCATCCTTCCTGGAACTTGAATGTGATGGTTAGAGTCACAGCATTCATCTTATAATCATGAGAGAAAGGCCAAGGAAAATCTGAGAAACTTTGGCCCTCACACCTTTGAGCCACAGAAATAATACTAGAAACTGCCAACCTCCAGACTCAGTGTTATCTTGTTTAAGCCTCAGCCATTTGAGTTGTTATTAAATGTAGGAAAACACAGTTTCTAATTCAAGAGATCTATGCAACCCATCATTAAACATAGTTTGGAAAGAAGTAACATTTCTGAATTTTCACAGACTACATGTGCCTGTTATGCTAAACATGTACACTGAGGTCTATCTTTTACTTGTCTTTGAAGAATGCTCACTTTTTCCAAGAAGAAAAATATTCCTTGTATTTATCTGTGAGGAAGGAAATGCAAGATAGGAAATTAACATTCTAAAGAAAAACAACAGTGGCGCTCTACTCAAACAAATAACAATATTTCTGTTCATCTTGAATTATTAATAAAAAGAAGCATGGTACATTTTATTATGGAAATAAGTGATATTGTGGCATCATAATCATGTTCAGATGGATAGGGTGTGGTACAGTATCCTTTTGCCAACCTTAAAAGTTATGTTCCTGAAAACCATGCCAAGAGAACATGTGGCTGACAAACTGAAACACTTCATGAGGAATGTGGAGGCAGGAACAAAAATATGGCAGGATGAAGCCGAAAAAAGTACATTTTAAAAAAAATTATTTATTTTATTTTTGGCTGCGTTGGGTCTTCGTTGCAGCGTGCAGGCTTCTCCTTGTGGTGGCTTATCTTGTTGCCGAGCATGGGCTCTAGAGCACAGGCTCAGTAGTTGTGGCGCATGGGCTTACTTGCTCTGTGGCATGTGGGATCTTCCCGGACCAGGGATCGAACCCGTGTCCCCTGCATTGGCAGGCAGATTCTTAACCACTGTGCCACCAGGGAAGCTCAAAAAAGTACATTTTAAAAAATGTTCACTAATATAAAACAGCCTGTAACAGAGAAGAACAAACCTGACTTCGTATTGGACCTATTCCTTTAGTTCTAACCCTGGTGCTCTGTTGCCTGTGCTTAGTCATGCTGGCTCTGCACCTTTGTAAAAGAATGTTGCCTATAGCTGGAAATGGTAGCCCATTCTCAAGGCTCTGACCTTTAAAGGTATAACACTTTTTCCATCATTTCAAGATAAGAAGTTGCAGAAGAGAGAATAACATTTGTCTTGTTAGAAGTTTATAGGAACATTGTGACCAGGCCTACATGGACAGCTGCAAGAACAAAGGATTCCAGCTCCAAGAAGTTTACAACAAACAGCCACACCCCCTCCCCTTCTAGTATAAAAGGTGCATGAATTCTAAGTCAGGTAAGATGGTTCTTTGGGACACTAGTCCACCATCTTCTTGGTCTGCTGTCTTTCCGAATAAGGGCACTACTCCTTGCCCCAGCACCTCATCTCTTGGTTTACTGGCCTGTTGTGGGGTGAGCAGTATGAGCTTGGACTCTGTAACAAGCTCACTAAATAAAGGTCATATCAATGACATTATGGACATACATATACATAATTAATAATGAGTGCCATACAATTCATTTTGTTATTCCTTACTCACCAAGAAATTTTCAGAACTTGTTTATCTCTCATTGTTTTAATGAGATCTTGTAAATTTGTTTTACTCTTATGGGAGTGAAGAGAAATTGCATTTTGCCTCAGTTTTTCTTTCTCTCACAAGGAGACTCTGAACCAATATTTCCTTGTTAGTTCTTCTGTGCTCCGCTGTTAGTTCTACCTCTCTCTAACTTCCCCAGTTTCTTATCTCAGACCAACTGGGTAGCTGGACTAGCTCAGAAGGCTCTCTGACCTGCCATCACTTCTGGAACCATTAGGAAAGTATGAATTTTAAGAAAAGGGGAAAGGAGGAGAGTTTAAAAGCAGCAAATAAAAATAAGATCCTTGAAGGCAGAACTTTCTTTTTTTAAGCTATTGCATTATTTATTTATTTATTTATGGCAGTGTTGGGTCTTTGTTGCTGCACGCAGATGTTCTCTAGTTGCAGTGAGCAGGGGCTACTCTTCATTGCGGTGCGCGGGCTTCTCATTGCGGTGGCTTCTCTTGTTGTGGAGCACATGCTCTAGGCACGTGGGCTCAGTAGTTGTGGCTCACGGGTTCTGGAGTGCGGGCTCAGTAGTTGTGGCGCATGGGCTTAGTTGCTCCGTGGCATGTGGGATCTTCCCGGACCAGGCATCAAACCCCTGTTTTCTGCATCGGCAGGCAGATTCTTAACCACTGGGCCACGAGGGAAGTCCCTTCTTTCAACTGTCGATCCCCAGGGCTGGCCCAGCAGCCAACATACAGGAAAGGCTCAGTCTGTGTTTTTGAATGACTGATTAATGAATAGATCTATAATCATAGAGCACAATATGTTTCAATAAACAATCTCTACTGTATGACTCTAAGAATAACATTTTTCTAATATTGTTACACTAATCTTTATATGAGCATAGCTCAAGAGTTTTCACTACCATCTTCTTAAAGTATGGGATTTAAGCATTCTTCTTTAAATATGCGATGTTTTACTGGAAGCTTTTGATTCTTTTATTTTAACCAGAGATCTAACCTATAAATAATCCATACAAAATAATCAGAATGCCCCATAATACATAGTAATTTATTCAGTCAGCAAGAGCTTAATCTAGGTACTGAGAACATATCAGCAAACAAAAAAGAGTCCCTGCTCTCCTGGAACTTACATTTTAGTGGGAGGTGATAAAAACTTACATTCTAGTGGGAGGTGATAAAAATTATATGTCAGCTGATGAATAAAGAAAAATAAAGCAAGGTAAGGCAGTAAAGAGTGACTGGGGAGAATTTGCATAATTAGAGTCAAGGAAGGCTTTTCCAATAAGAGGACACTTGAGCAAAGACATGAAGAAAGTAAGGGCTATAGGTGTGTGGATAACTGGGAAGGGCATCTCAGATATAGGAACAGCAAGTACAGTGGCCCTGATGTGGGAGTGAGCCTGGGGTTTTGAAGAACTACAAGGAAACCAGTGAGGCCAGAATGAGAGACAGGGAGAGTTGTAAGATGTGAGGTTAGGAAAATAGCAGGGGCCAGATTCCATGGAACTTTCTGGGACATAGTAAGGACTTTGGTACTTTATTCTAAATGAGATGGGGAGCTCTGGGAATGCTGAGAGCTGAAGAGGGACTTGAGCTTGAAATGGTCACTCTGGCTGCTGCATAGGAGACCAGTGAAGGTGGTTTCAATGACCCAGTAATCCAAGAGAGAGATGATGGTGGCTTGGACCAGTGTTATAGTAGACGGGATAATGAGAAATACTCAGATTCTGCATTTTTTTAAAGGTGACATTAAAAGGATTTTAAGGTGGAGTGTGAAAGAAATTGATGAGTCCAAGGATGAAGTTTCTAACTTGAGCCACTAGAAGATGGAGTTGCCACTTGCTGAACTGGGGAAGATTTGGGAAGAAATGGGTTTAGGGAGTTAGCAGAAGCTATTGATGCGCTGTCCCACCTCCCCTGGGCATACTTCTGAGCTTACTTACGAGCCTGGCCTCCTTGTAAGTAGCAGTGGACAGTTCCCATGCACTCTGACACCTTCCACCCCGTGCTTATCCTCATCCCTCTACTTCCCTGCCTCAGGAACCTCTCCATTGCTGGGGAACTTGTTCAGCTTGGCTGCAGAGCAGCCCCAAGTGCTGGGGACCTAAATACTCCAGGAATCCCTCTACCAGTGAGAAATGGGGGAGGGAGTTATTGGATAAATAACCCAGCTTCTCTCCCTGGGTGGGACAGTCCTGAGATGCCTTCTACAAGATTCCTCAGAGGGTATCCAGTACGAAGGAACTTCAATTCCCACAGTAGTGACCCGCTCCTTAAAACACCCTTTGTTAACTTTTCTCCCTTCTCTTTCTTTCTCCCCGTTTCCTCACTTGTACTTCCTGGGGTAGCCTCCTGCATAAATTAGCTTTTGCTGCATAACAAACCGCTCCAAAATTTAGTGGCTTAAAACAACTATTATTTTTGCTCATGATTCTGTGGGTTAGCAATTTGGGCTGGATTCAGCTGGGTGACTCTTCTGCTGGTCTTGCCTGGGGTCACTTAGCGGCTACAACCATCTGGCAGCTTGACTGGTGGTGGATGGTTTATGAGAACCTCTGCTGATAGATGGTAGAGGCTAGCTGTCAGCTGGCTGATTTAAGAGACTTCAGATGGGAGGGCTCATCTGCTTCCCATGCTCTCTCATCCTCCACTAGGCTAGACTGGGACTCATCACATGGCAGTCCTCAGGGTAGTGTTCTCAGGGCACAAAGGGAAACACAAAGCCACCAAAGCATCATGAGGCCTGGAGTCAGAAGTCTCACAGTGTCACTTCTATGCACTCTTTTGGTCAAAGCAAGTCATAACCCCAGGCCAGATTCAAAGGGTGAAAGAAATTCCACTTCTTCATGGGAGTGATGTCCAAGTCACACTGCAGGCACACAGGAAGGGAAGAATGTTGAGGACATCTTTGCAAACAATCTCCCCATCTCCCTGGCTCCCCAAGGTAGCTACTGGTTTAAGTCCTTGTTTTAGAGTCTGCTTTGGGGGAATCCAGACTAAGATGGGGGTGGCTGGGAATCAAGGCTCTGGTTTGGACATGCAAAGTCTGTGTTGCTTATTGGAGAAATCCAAGGAGGGATTTTGAATTAGCAGTGGGATAGGAGATTGCAATTCAGAACCGAGGTCTGGGCTAGAGATACTCCATTTGGGAGTCGAGGAGATATACCTAGGTATGTAAAGTAGTAAGCGTGGATCCGAGCACATAGGGAATGGATGTGGAGAGAGAAAAGGTCAGAAGCCTGAGCTCTGGCCCACTCTAGTGCTGAGAGGTCAAGGAGAGGAAGAGGAGCCAGCAAAGGACACTGATAAGGAGCAGCCAGTGCAGTCCTGGGGTGACTGTGGTGTCCTGGAGACCAAGAGTGATAAACTGACAGGAAAGAGCATTCCCTATACTCTCCAGGTAAAGTGATGTGGAGATCATTGCTTCACATGTGCCAGCATTTTGTAATCATCTTCATTGTTTTCTCATTAATTCACTTGTAAGAATTATTTTACAACTCAAGGGCAGAGGTAAGTAAAACATTTACTGTTGGGTGGGTCTTTTAACATGGAAGATGCTGAGAAGGAAGCCAAGGAGAGGCAACGGCCCTCAGGTTCAGCACACTAACAAGGTTAACCAGTCTCTGCAGCCCTGGGGAGTTTTCACGATTTTTATACAGTTTAGACCTGGATATGGGAGTTACCATGGTTCTTACAAAGGAACTAGAGGATCAGCCATTTATAAATTCATATTTAATGGGACTTCTCTTGTGGTCCAGTGGTTAAGACTCCACGCTCCCACTGAAGGGGGCGCAGGTTCAATCCCTGGTTGGGGAGCTAAGATCCCACATGCTGCACAGCATGGCCAAAAAAAAAAAACTTATTTTAAAGGAAGTCAACATGATATCGCTTATTTACAATTAGCTTGTGATCAGGCATTATCCAGCCTCCCGCCCACCCCATCTATTCTGTTGTGCTCTTCACGCCTTTTTTTTTTTTTTTTTTGGCAGCACCTCGGGGCTTGCAGGATCTTAGAACCCAGACTGGCAGTGAAAGTGCCGATCCTAACCACTGGACTACCAGGATATTCCCTTTCATGCCTCATTTTAATGGTTTGGTCCCCTCCCCTCCCCCAGGAGTAACAACTAACCTTTCCCCTCCAAGCCTTCCTGAACTTTTACTTGTCATGCATCCCAAGTATAGTAATGCTATAATTTACTGGATAGTACATCCTATGCCTAAAAGAAAGAAAAAGAGCCTACCTTAAAAGCTGGGTTCCACTCATAACTAGAAAATTTTTTCTATTCCCTGTAAATAATTACTAAGAAGATTTAAATATGTTTACTGTTAATAACTAAAATCTCAAAATACTTCTTTTGAAAAGATAAGGCAATTTTCCTTTTCTCTCCATGCAGTGGTTGCCAGATGGCAACTGCCCCCCCCTTCAGTGAGCATCCTGAGAAGGGTTACCGGGTCTGTTACAGGAAAGGCAAGTGTTCAACGGCACTTCTTCTCTTCTCCAGCAGGTGGCAATGAGTAAGTGACAAAACCCCAAGGAGAACCATTCAGAGCCAAAGCCAGAAGGGCACTGAATATTTAAAATTCTTAATTAAATGCCAACTTTTAAAATATTTAAATTTCGTTTAAATTGGCATAAAACGAAAGGCCTACAAAAGGTTCTCAGGATTACAAACAATTGTGGGGAATTCCCTGGCGGTCCAGTGGTTAGAACTCTGAGTTCTCACTACGGAGGGCCTGGGTTCAATCCCTGGTCGGGGAATTAAGATTCCACCGTGCGGCCAAAAAAAATAAAAATAAAAACAAACAATTGTGGCAGAAACAGACATTTTTAATGAAAACAGAGCCCTAAATTCTGTGTCTTTTTATGTAAAAAGATGATGTCAGACCAGTACCAGGGGTGAAATAGAATAGTCTGCAGATGACCCCAGGACATCACTCTGGGTTACCTGGACAATGGACCAGCTGTGACCAACAGCCTCCCTATTTCTTCCAAATTCCCCTTTCTTTGGCACAGGTGGCTTCCTGCCTCCCATCAGGAGGGGTTGCAACTTCCCAATGGACACCCAAGGAGTCCTGATACAGGCAGCTGACTCTCTCAGATAATTCTTTTTTAAAAAATAAATAAATAAATTTATTTATTTATTTAGGCTGCTTTGGGTCTTTGTTGCTGTGCACGGGCTTTCTCTAGTTGCAGTGAGCGAGGGCTACTCTTCGTTGTGGCGCAGGCTTCTCATTGTGGTGGCTTCCCTTGTTGTGGAGCATGGGCTCTAGGCTCGCAGGCTTCAGTGGTTGCAGCACGTGGGCTCAGTAGTTGTGGCTTGCGGGCTCTAGAGCGCAGGTTCAGTAGTTGTGGCGGTACACGGGCTTAGTTGCTGTGTGGCATGTGGGATCTTCCTGGACCAGGGCTCGAACCCGTGTCCCCTGTGTTGGCAGGCGGATTCTTAACCACTGTGCCACCAGGAAGCCCCCCCTCAGATAATTCTTGACAGTTGACATCTAAACAGTCTGATACCAAGTAATCTGTGTGAACCCCACTGACAAGGATGTTTACAACTTTGGTCTTGAATAAGAGAGAGCACGAGAAGAAGAGAGAGAATGCCCCTTCACTGGAATGCTCACTTATGACATGTCCAACAGAGAACCCTGCCCCTTGTGCGACCCCTGTTCCGTCTCTTGCAGACTCTTGGCTCGTAAAGTTCCTAGCTAAGCCCATTCCTTTGTCTATGACGTTGTGAATTTGCCCGAGCTCTGTTGCATGAAAACCTATGCTTTAAGTTGCTTTCCAGATGATGAGCACTCCTTATGCCTTCCATGGTCTCACCATTGTGATCTCTCTGGGGATCAACAAAGTATAGAGTGAGACAGCAATTTTCCTACTTAGAAGAAGGCAAGTAAAACCATGATCTGTTTTCTAGGGGACTGTCTCTAAAGGGCTTACAAAGCACTGTTAGGATTTGGAATGAGACTTAAGAAATTTATAATTCTCATTTCTCTGTTTTTATTTTTGGCACTGTCGGTTTCATTGATTTGTAAAATTTACCCTGACATTTTCTGCCCCACATGTCTATGGAAACATCCAGTGTACTGAACATCCTTTCTTCTGTGGATTGCTCTGATGGAGGTATTGAGGCTGAGGTCAACTGGAGGAAAGGAAGCTCTCCACTGTTAAATCCACTTTTTACTTTTCCATGCTTCAAAATTAATGCATAAAAGACTTGATCACACATACAACAACAAACTAAGTCTCATGATTTCACAATTCCTTGTGATATGTTTGTATGAGCAAAATCTGTTATCTTTGGCCTACCCAACTCATGACTGAAAAATGAAGAGAGAACAGCTCTCTAAAGCTGAATTATGGAAATCCCTATTGCACCAACATGCAAAAATCATTACTCTCTTGAATGTGATTAAAATATTGTGTTTGTGAGGGCTTGAGGGTTCAACTTTTTTTTTGTCACATCATGCAACAAAATTCCATAAGTAGATGCTGAGAATCTTAACATGTAAAATTACACAAAATCTTTACAAGTTATTTTTTTCACTCTCTAAAACCCATCATACTATAAGTTTAATTAATCACTTTTTCAGAACAAGAAATTAGAATTTCAAACCAGAGTAATCATGGAAAACAGTTCCAAAGTTGAATAAAGATAACCTTGTACTTAAATAAGAAAAGATCATGCCAATGATACAGAAACTAAAACAATTCAACCTATGAATTTCAGTAATAATTTTAAGAAGTAAAGTAATAGCCATCTATTTGCATATGTCAAGGTAATGGTTTTCTTTTCTTTATTGACATTATTTGACTTACAAATGGAACCATACTGTTTTATAACTTGCCTTTTCTGCTTCATATATCTTGGACATCTTTCTATCTCATTCTTTCAAAAGACTGTGTAATATCCCAATACACGAATATCATTATGCTAACCAATTCCGTATGTATAAATATCTGCATTGTTTTCAATCTTTTGCTATTATGAACAACGCTGCAGTAAATATCCTGTACATATATCCTTTTAACCTTGAGTGATTACTTGTATAGGATCAATTGCTAGAGGAAAATTGCTGAGTCACACAGTATGAATGCTTAAATTTTAACAGATAGTGCCAAGTAGTCCCTCCAAAATGTCGAACCACTATATGTTCTTGTATAAACACTGTATCAGGATAGGGCAGTGATTTTCAGACTTTTGTTGCATGGGAACTCTTTCTTCGAAAGAAATCTTTTTCAGAATTCAGAATGTAAATCAGAAAATGAGCTTCATTTTGGCAGAGGCTGATACAGAGGTAGGAAGCCTGCAGCTCTGCTTACCTTAGCCTCTGTGGCACCTCCATGTGGCCTCCTGGAACACAAAACAATACAATACAGACAGTTTTTTCTTTGTCCTCAAATATTATTTGGCTGAAAGTAGGACTAACATGATATAAGACCTAAAAATAATTATAAAATCCCTAATTATACCTCAATTTCAGACACAATTTTCAGTAATTTAGTCCCAGCACTCTATAAGGGTTCTTTCATTGGTTTCTTTTCCTTTATAATGCACATCTGTTGTGGCTAAGTTCTGGTCCTTTTAGATAGTCAAATGATTTACATCTTTGTCTAAATTGTGCTAAGTGTATGAAACCTAAATTTGCTCTCACTGGAATCAGCGCATTCATTTTTGGATTCTCCTCATTTTAATAAAAATAAATAAATATTCAAATATTTGACTTTCAATATTCAATATTTGAATAAAACATTCAAATAATTACATAAACAAACTCATCAACGAAGGTAGTGGCTTCCAAAACTGAACTGAAACTCTTGGCTCTATTACCATATATTTCAAAGTGTTAATTCATTAACTGATATAGAAAAACCTGAACTGAGGGAAAGGTGGGTTGAGGTGTGAGTAGAAGGGCAGGTGGTAAAGATATGAAGAACCACCTAGAATCACTGCAATCAGTGACCCTGTTCAGTGGTTTAGAAGCCTATTTGCAATTTTTTCTTAGTAGTTTTATCAGACTTTAACAAGCCTACTCTTTCCAGGAAAACAATTGAAAGAAGAGTGCACCAGGTAAAGAATACATAAATGTCCACTACGGCTGGGAAGCCACTTCAGATCTAAGCTTCTGTGAGATTCTTCTTCACGGAGGCCTCTTCTTCCCCTGATTTTCCAGGAGAATGCTAATCTCTCTTTTTTTACCCCGAAACCTTTTCACTTTTATTCTGATTTTTGTCAGATTGAAGAGAAATCATCCAAGGTTTATTTCAAGTTGCTTCACATAGGCATAATTAGGCTTATTATTTTTAGCCAACCAGCTATTGTCCCCCTTCTTATCACTATATAATGCTTCTTAAAAGCATCCAGAAATCCTGGCCCTTAGAGACAAGGCTGGAACACATTCAACTCTCTAAAAGGAGCAGATCTTCAGCCTCAGTCAGATGCTTATTGTGAAGGAAGAAGAAACTCAGTAGAGAATACACAGAATACTAGAATGATTTTATTCATGGACTCCACAAATGTATGAGTCCCTAAGAAGCAATGTGCTAGTTGCTAAGGGGGTACAAAATGCATAAACCGTGATCACTACTCGGAGTTTATGATATCACTGGGACTCACACACCAAAAAAGTTACATGATAATTTAAGTAGTTTACAAATAAAATATGAAATGTGTGGTACAGGTTATAGTTGCTATAGAAGACCCACTCTTTCATATTCTCTGTTCATTAACCCCCTTATAGCTTCATGTGCCCTTGTACCCACTCTAGACTTTATGCCCAGCCATTGTAATTACATCATTACCTTAGAATCCTTTGCCCACTTGATTTTTCATATATGCCTTATCAATCTTCAATCCTAGGTAAACTCTGCTCTCTGCTTTCTCAATTTACTCTCCCAGAGTGCTACACACAGCTGGAGAGAATTATATTCTTTGCTCTACCTGATTCTGTTTGTGGTATCTCACAGTAGCTCTTCCCATTTTTCCTACTCTCCTGGAGCTCCTGGTCCCAGAGGGTCCTTCATCTCAGAGGGTGACCTGACCCCCTTTGCTGCAGGAATCAAGGACATCTGGCTTGATTTCACCTTCCATCCTTCCAATCTGAATTTTTTTCTGATCCTCATTTTTCCTTTCCAAAAATAACTTCTCCACCCTTTCCTAAGGATCCTCTCCCCTACGTACATCTTCCAGAATTTGACCTAGCCATGATTTCTCCTCTCCTGTGGAATCTGCAGTCGCTCAGTCTCCATTGGCTACTTCTTCTCAACCTGCAAACATGTTTAAGACTCTCCTGTTTCGACACCTTCTGCATCAGTTATCTATTACTGCATAACAAATTACCTCAAAATTTAGCAGATTAAAACAACAAACACTTATTATCTCACAGTTTCTGTAGGTCAGGAATATAAGATCAGCCACTTAGCTGGTGGTCATTCTGGCCCTGGGCGTCTCAGGAGACTGCAATCAAGATGTCAACCAGAACTTGGCTGGGGCTGCAGAATCCATTTCCAAGGTTGAGTTCCCTCACAGCACACCAGGGGGCTTCCCCCAGAGCAAGTGCTCCCAGAAGGTAAGAGATCTGAGAAGGAAGCCAATGCCTTTTATGACCTAATCTCAGAAGTGGCAGACTATCACTTCTGCCTAGTTCTGTTTGCTAGAATCAAGTCACTAAATCTAGCCCACACTCAAAGGAGCAGATTTAGTCTCCACCTCTTTTTTATTTTATTTTTTTGAAGTATAGTTGATTTACAATATTATGTTAGTTTCAGGTGTTCAGCAAAGTGATTTGTTTATACATATATGTATATATCTATATGCTTTTTTCTTTTCCATTATTGTTTATTACAAGATATTGAATATAGTTCCCTGTGCTATACAGTAAATCCTTATTGTTTATCTATTTTATATATGGTAGTATACATCTGCTAATCCCAAAGTCCTAATTTATCCCTTCCCCTGCCCCTTTCCCCTTTGGTAACCGTTAGTTTGTTTTCTATGTCTGTGAGTCTGTTTCAGTTTTGTAAATAAGTTCATTTTTTTAGATTCCACATATAAGTGATATCATATATTTGTCTTTGTCTGACTTACTTTACTTAGTATGATAATCTCTATGTCCATCCATGTTGCTGCAAATGGCATTATTTCATTCTCTTTTATGGTTGAGCAATATTCCATTGTGTATCTACACCACATCTACTTTATCCATTCATCTGTCGATAGGCATTTAGGTTGCTTCCATGTCTTGGCTATTGTAAACAGTGTTGCTATGAACATTTTGGTGCACATATCTTTCCAAATTAGTATTCTTCTTTTCTGGATATATGCCCAGGAATGGGATTGGTAGATCACGTGGTAACTCTATTTTTAGTTGTTTAAGGAAACTCCATACTGTTTTCCACAGTGGCTGCACCAATTTACATTCCCACCAACAGTGTAGGAGGGTTCCCTTTTCTCCACACTCTCTCCAGCATTTATTATTTGTAGACTATTTGATGATGGCCATTCTGACTGGTGTGAGTTGATATCTCCTTGTAGTTTTGATTTTCATTTCTCTAATAATTAGTGATGTTGGGCATCTTTTCATGTACCTGTTAGCCACCTGTATGTCTTCTTTGGAGAAGTGTATATTTAGGTCTTCTACCCATTTTTTGACTGTGTTTTTTTTGTTGTTATTGAGTCATATGAGCTGTTTGTATATTTTGGAAATGAAGCCCTTGTCAATCGCATCGTTTGCAAATATTTTCTCCCATTCCATAGGGTGTCTTTTCATTTTGTTCATGGTTTCCTTTGCTGTGCAAGAGCTTATAAGTTTGATTAGGTCCCATCTGTTTACTTTTGCTTTAATTTCTATTGCCGAGTGTCCACCTCGTAAAGAAAGGAATTTCAAAAAAAATTGTGAACATGTTTTAAAGCTACTGTATCTCTCAAACCATTTTTTAGCCTGCTAGTTCTTCAAACTGTTTTGCTGTTCTTACTCCATTCAGTGCCGCTCTTCTCAAAATAATGATCTATTCCCTTCCTTACTTTCTCATTACCCAATATTCAACTGTTGTTGATAGTACAGATTATTATCGCCCAAATGAACACTACTGCTATTGAGCATAAAAATCCAAATTAGCATGGCATTCAAGGCCCTACAAAAGCTACCTTTTCATTTGCAGCCTACCTTTTCATTTTACCTCCCTGTTTCATTTACACTTCAGTCAGTTGGACTTATCATTCCCCAAATATGCCCTCTGCTTTCCCACCTCTGTGCCCTTGCTCAGATGGTTTCCCACATCAGGAAGACCCTCTCCTTACTTTCTCATTGGTCGAGATCCAGTTCAAATGCCATTTCATCCAAGAAGATTTCCTTGATCTTCCTAACTAGAAACATTCCCCTCCTCCTCTGCACACCAAAGCACACTGTCAGCTTTACTGCAGTCACTTAATCTTATACCATAGTGTGTTGTATACATCTTTGTATTTCTTTCAGCACTCCAACAATGCCTTGCTCATAATGTCTGTCATCTTTTTCAAATGAATACATTTACCTAAATCATTAAAATCTAATTTTACTCTCATCAAAAGGCAAATTAAAGTCCTTATAATCTCTAACTCTATTAGACTAATATATTGAGCTAAGGGAAATTGCAGAATGGTCTCTGCTAAAGAAAAAAAGTCTTCTTTTCTATTATTTGAACAATTTTAATGGAGTGACTCAAATTAACTCACAATTATTCTCCAAAAATGTTTGCTTCCGAGACATGTTTGCATATAGTATTTTTACAATTCCTGGTCAACATGAAATTTCCATGGAAACAGATCACACATACTGGAGAAGAAAGGAATTGAATTGTGTTTGAGCTGCATTTTGTCATCTCCATGGAGCTATTTGTGCTAAACATTTGAGTGCACAGGGAAAGTATAATTTAAAACCACCTAAGTAAAGACGTAATATTTAATGTTCTTCAAAATGACAATATCTGCTATGAGTTTTAAAGATTTTTATTAATATGTGAAGATAATATAAAGTTCAAATATAGCTTGACTCATACATTAGTATCAGCAAGTAAAATACCCCCTTTGCCTCTTTGCTAGTACATAAAAGGGAAAGATATTAAATGCTCAGCATGGAAAGGGTGATGATGTTGTTTTTGTCCTCTGGATAAAATGACTTCTTCTGGATATCATTCAACTGTTTGTACAAAAAAGGTTCTAGTCTAGATTCATTGTCTAGCAATGAGCTATCTAACAATTTTGATATTAAATATGACTAATCAAATAGGGACAGTTTGTTTAACTCAAGGATGAAAATATTTTTTACTCACTAAATAGTGCTGTAAATCTTTCTGATTTACGATTTGAGAAATGTATTCTTTTCCTAAGCACTGTAAAAATTTACCCTTACTTAAACTTACTTAAAATCACTAGAAAGACTGTATCTTAAAGATTATGTATTTCTAATCTGCCTTTGTAATATTAATCTATCTTTGTAAATCAAAATTCTTAGGCATTTTTTCAAACAACTCAAAATGTTCAAGAGGTACCAGCAGCACTTTAGGATTTTCTTTAAATTCTCATGTACTATGCATCAACTGTTGACTTTTATTTTTACATTTCAATAAATGTAATCAGAACAAACATAACATAGAAAAAAGGAAAAGAATGACAAAAGCTGTATACTGTGTTCACTGAAAATGTGCACATAGGCTATTAATATAAAGAAGTTACATCACACTGGTATTATTTGTTCTACAACGATACAATTGTTGGTTTTTAATATTAATGAAAGAAGGCATTGGTAACAGCAATTTAAATGTATTAGTAACATACTTAGCTTATTCTTTATAGACCAACTCTCTATACCAAAATTTATCTTGCAAAAAAGGACATCTTTTACTCTGCCAGGGCAAAAAGTGTTAAAAAACAAGAAGGTAAAAGTAAAAACAAAACCAAAATGAAAAAACAAAAAAACCAGCAGAAAGCTGCCAATGGAGTATCACTTCCATTTGGCCGATTTTAATTTTTTCTGATAGTTACCCTCCAGTGGAAATTTGAATGAAGCTTCTACCTAGTTGGGCAGAATAAGGCTGAGTGATAACAACCCCCTCAGATAGGTTTGCCACATGCTCGCTTTCTCCAGTTGGGGGAGGGCTGCCTCATAGTGCTATGCTTCTGTTTCCTCACAGGTCTTTGCAGGGCTGCCTATACCTTCAACTAAATTACAGGCAACCATGCTTAAAGGAGTTAAGAGTTCCAGTTACAGGCTTTGTCCCACTTATAGGAACAAGCTTTCCTTTTCTGGGGCAGCTGTGGCTATCATCGAAATAAACGGCACCTCAGAGGCTGAGATGATTACACTTTGACCCTTCCACAGGTTATGTGACTTTGATAGACAGAGGGCCATATGCCCTCCAAAAAGGGAAGTCTAAAATCCAAGATGTGACTGATGACAGAGGGAAAATAAAGGTTGAAAAAGCTGAAATACTCAGGTCTGGAAAGTGATACTTTGATTAAATTTAATGAAAATTTACACACCATAGATAATCTATTTTCCCCTTCAGATTCATTCTCCAGCCTACTGTATGCTCAGAGAGGCTGACCTATATGGACTGCATCACTGGACCCCATTGCCCTCCGGCTTCCAGTTGGTTTCAGCCAATGTGGAAGGGGCTGATACTGGTAGGAAATTGGTAAGAGAGAGAAGAAGAGATATTTTTCCTGGCTCCCTCCCTACCACACAGCCATAGGTTGGCTCTTTCCCTCTGCCAAATTTCCACTCCTGTCAGGTGGCCCTCATAACATAGTTCTCCCTCAAGGGTTTAGAAACCATTCCCTCCCCTAACCCCTTCAAGTAATAGCTCTCTGCTATTCCTGGCACGGGGGTCCACACCATCTCTCCTTATTTTTTCTAAACCTTGCCTTTGTTAAACTCTCCTTAATTACCCAGTCTGTAGTACCATCTGTCTCCTGGATCCTGACAGATACAGATGGTATTGATTTCGAACAAGAAATCTCAGAAACATAATTCTACATTGCAATTCGACTACACAATAACATTCATGTTATGGAGGTATTTCCTTGTTCATGGCATATTTTATAACTAAAACCTTCCCAATCCTCAAGCCTATCCTGGAGGTGCACTGTTTTCTCTCTCTGCACTTCCGTCCTGTGGATAAACTGAGATGCTGGGCTATTATGAAAAATGAGTCTGGGGACTTCACTGGTGGCACAGTGGTTAAGAATCTGCCTGCCAATGCAGGAAACACAGGTTCGAGCCCTGGTCTGGGAAGATCCCACATGCCGCGGAGCTACCAAGCCCATGAGCCACAACTACCAAGCCTACGTGCCGCAACTACTGAAGCCCTCATGTGTAGAGCCCGTGCTCCACAACAAGAGAAGCCATCGCAATGAGAAGCCCATGCAACACAATGAAGAGTAGAAAGCCCATGGGCAGCAAAGAAGACCCAACGCAGCCAAAAATAAATAAATTTATTAAAAAAAAAAAAAAGAGTCTGTAGCTTTCTTTCAAGTTGTAGCCAATCAGTCTGACTAACCTTCAGTCCTGCTTACTGGTTTTCAAATTTGGCTCCCTGCTGACGCTGGAGCCTGACCTTGAACCCCAGACTTGTAAATCTTGCCAATACTTTCTCCAGAGATTTTTTTTCCCCGTTGTCTTTCAGTGACCTGTTGCTTCCTATGTCACTAGGATAGACTTCCTTGTGGAAGTCTGTTCCTGTCTGTTCTCTGGTCTGTTCCTAAACCTGAAAGCTCTCCATCTCAAAAATCCCTTCTATTAACTACCCTTGTTCCTCGATTGGAATCATATTCACTGAGTCTCCTGGGATTTTCTGTTTGGACTGCTAGCCCCTCCTTGGAGGTTATGCCTATAGGATGACTCATAAGATGATTTATCCCCCAGCTCCCATGCCTCCTACATGAGCTACTGACATTGAGATTTTGGAATACTTTGTGACCAAGGTTACATTACTCATGATCGATGTAAACAGAAGGGAATGGAATACAGTGTTTAAAATAAAGAAACAGAAAGCAAGAATCACTTAATGTGCTTTCAGCAAAATACTAAGGATAATGCATTTTAAGCAACCAATACAAGTATTTCTCAATTTATTAACGAATTGGCATAATGTTTTGGGATTTAAAAGCCTGAAAATCAAGATCCTGAAAAAGGGAGCAATAATAATTCTTGGACTCCAGCGTAAAGACTCTGCCAAGAAACAATCATAAATGTCTAAAATTAGGAGAAAGATTAAAATTATGGTATTAATAATGGCTACTTTGTTGGGCATCTACCATGTATCAGGTATTTTACACATATCACTTTATTAACTCTAACACTCCTGAAAATTTGGCGTTTTACTATGACTGAGGCTGAGAAAAATTACCTACCTCTAGTCACACTGCTAGTATTTGGGGAACTAGAGTTTGAATTCAGTCTTGTTTAAAAAGCTCACATTCTTCTTGCTATATTATGCTGCTGTATCAATATGATAAAACATTAGGCAGCCCTTAAAATGATAAATATGATGACTCAATCACTTTAGATGAAAATGTATATGAAAAATGTAAATGTAATATAATATAAAAACATAAATATTCAATGATCCTAAAATCATTTATGTAATGGAACAGAGAAATTAAAATAGTTGCCACTTTAGAGCAATAAGACTATGTATTGATACATTTATACCTAAATATTTCACTTTTTTGAGCTATTATAAATATTATTTTTAAATTTTTGGTTTTTCAAGTCATTATTAATGTATAGAAATACAACTGTTTTTTTGTGTCTTGACCTTGTAACCTTGCTAAACTCACTTACTAGTTCTAGCAGATTTGGTGGGGGGGTAGAGTCCTTGGGATTTTCTTTGTATACGATCATCTTCAAATTTCTTCCTTTCCAATCTGTATACCTTTTATTTATTTTTCTTGTTTCCACTGGTTAGTATTTCCAGTACGATGTTGAACAGGAGTAGTGAGAGAGACAGCCTTGCCTTGTTCTTGATCTTAGGGGGAAGCAGTAAGCCTTTCTTTATTAAGTATGATGTCAGCTGTACATTTTTTGAAGATGCTCTTTATCATGTTGAGGAAAGTCCCTTTTATCCCTAGTTTGCTGAGAGGTTTTTTAAAATCATGAATTGACATTTAGTTTTTTCAAAATATTTTTCTGCCTCAATTAAACAGTCATGTTGTTTTTCTTCTTTAGACTAGTAAGTTGGTAGATTACATTAATTTTTCAATACTGAACCAGCCCTGCATTCCCAGAATAAACCCTGCTTGGTCATGATGTATTATTCTTTTTTTATATTACTGAAGTCAATTTGTAAATATTTTGTTGAAGATTTTTCTGTCTAAGTTCATGAGGGACATTGATCTGTAGTTTCCGTTTCTTGTAATGCCTTTGGTTTTAGCATCAGGGTAATGATGCCCTCATAAAATGAGTTCAGGCTTGTTCCTTTTTCGTCCCTCTCTATTTTTTCTTGGATGAGTTTTGGTAGTATTTGGTTTTTGAGGAATTGGTACATCCCATCAAAGTTGTTGAGTTTATATGTATAGAGTTGTTCATATTATTCTCTTATTATCCTTTTAATGTTTGTAGAGTCTGTAGACTCTTTCAGTCTGGATCTTGGTAACTTGTGTCATCTCTTTTTTTGTCAGTCTTGCTAAAGTTTTATCAATTTTATTGATTGTTTCAAAGAAACAGCTTTTTGATTATTGATTTTCTCTATTTTTCTGTTTTCAATTTAATTGATTTTTATCCTCCTATCTTTATTTTTTCCTTCTTTCTTTTTGCTTTGGGCTTATTTTGCTTTTCTTTTTCTAAAAGCCATTCCAATTTTCTTTTGATTAGAGTTTTTAAAATATATCTTTCATTCTCATTAATGAATCTCTAAATCATATTTGAAACGAGTTTCTCATATACAGCATGTGTTGGGTCATAACTTTTTTTTTTGGTCCATTTTGACAACCTCTGTCTTTAAGTTGGTATATATAGGTCATTTACATGTGATGTAATTACTGATATATTTAAGTTTAGGTCAACCATTTTATTATTTGCTTTCTGTTTGATTCCTTTGTTTTTCATTCCTTTGTTCCCCTTGTCCTGCCTCTTTTGCTCTTTATTTGTACATTTTTTAGTGTTTCATTTTAATGTTTTGAGATTTTTTTTACTATATTTATTTGTCCAGATTTTTAGTGGTTGCTCTAGGGATTATAATATACATACTTTTCACTGCCTACATAAAATCAATACATTACTACTATAAGTGGACTATAAAAACATTACTATCATATAACCTCAATTGTATGTTGTAGTTGTCTTATGTATAAAACCCTATACAATGAAAACCCCATCAGATATTGTTATAATTTTTGCTCTCAACCATTAAACATGTTTTAAAGAACACAAGAGGAGAAGAGTAATTTTATATCTACCATTTCTGTTGCTCTTCCTTCATTCCCAAGGTTCTAAGTTACCTTTTAGTATCATTTTCCTTTGCCTGAAAAACTTGCTTTAGCAATTCTTTTAGAGCAAGTCTGCTAGAAACAAATTCTCTTCATTTTCATTTACCTGAGAATTTTTTTTTTTAACCTTAATCCTAACGGATTTTTTAGCTGGATATAGAATTCTGAGTTGAATTTGTTTTTTCTTTCAGCACTTTAAAAATGTTCGACTTCCTCTAGCTTTTATGTTTTTTAATGAAAAATCCACCATCATTTGAATAATTGTTCCCCTGTATAATGCATGTCACCCCCCCACACACACACACTTCTGGATTTCTGGACAAAAATCTCTTTCAAGAGCTTTTCTTTGCTTTTAGTTTCAAGAAGTTTGATTATGATGTGTCTCGGTGTAGGTTTCTTTGGGTTTATCCTTTTTATCCTTTTTTCTCTCTGTTGTTTAGATCATTAATTTTTATTGCTCTTCCTTCAAGGTCACTGACTGTTTCTTCTGCCATCTCCATTCTGTCCTTAAAGCCATCTGGTGAGCTTTTAAATTTGGTTATTGTGTTTTTCAGTTTTTTGATTATTGTGTTTTTCTCCAGTTTCCACAAGTGGAATTCTTCTATTTCTTTGCTGAGACTTGCTATCTTTCCATTCATTTCAAGAGGGTCTTTGGGATATTTTTACAATAGCTACTTTAAAGTCTTTGTCAGATTATTCCAACATCTGTGTCATTTTATCATTGGTGTCTCTTGATTGTCTTTTCCCAGTTTAGATTTTCCTAGTTTTTTGAAGGCTGGATTTTAGATTGTACCTTGGATATTTTGAATACTAAGCTATGAGACTCTGAGTCCTATAAAAATGTTGATATTTTTATTTTAGTAGGCAATTCATCTGGCTGGGATTAGACTGTATGTTCCAAGCCGAATTTCTAGGTCATGATTTCAATAACAGTTGTCTTTGCAAAGATGTTACAGCATTACTTGCATCTGTCCTGTATGTTTGCCACCCAGTAGCCAGTCAAATTCCTGGGCAGTGCTCTATCTTGTAGTTTTGTTCTCAAAGCATTTGATATGATGCTGAGGGTCAGATTCACACATGCACAGCTTGGAGGTTAGCCCAGAAGTCATAAACAACTTCTGCTCTCCTGAGCTCCTCTCTCTCTCTACTCAATCTCCTTGGTTCTTTCCAGTTCTATGGGACTCCCTATTACAATACTTTGATCAGAAAGCTAGGGTTTTATATACCTCATTTTGCTCTTTACTTCCTATGACGGTACCTGTATCTGGCCTAAGCAGTGGGGGAACAGAGGTTTTTAAAAAGGCAAAGGTTTTGTCCTACTTCAGAGTTTTGGGAGCACATCTCCTCTGACCAGAGAGGAAGGTTCTCTTCCCTGAGTTTGAGACGCCCTTTATTATTATTATATTTTTGGCTTCACTGGGTCTTCATTGCTGCTCTCAGGCTTTCTCTAGTTGTGGCGAGCGGGGGCTATTCTTCATTGCAGTGCACGGGCTTCTCATTGCAGTGGCTTCTCTTGTTGCAGCAAGAGAAGCACGGTCTCTAGGCACGCGGGCTCAGTAGTTGTGGCTCACGAGCTTAGTTGCTCCACGGCATGTGGGATCTTCCTGGACCAGGGCTTGAACCCATGTCCTGCGCATTGGCAGGTGGATTCTTACCCACTGCGCCACCAGAGAGATTTCTGGGCACAAGTATTAATATCATAATTTGAACTACTGGATCCATAATTGTCTCTTATAGTAATTGGAGGGTTTATGCCTCCAACATTCAATGTATTAGAAGAAAAATATATTCATGCTCATCCCTCCATTTTTTTGTGTGTGTTTCTGTTTGCAATGTAACACATTTGCTAGTATTTCTCATTTATCCCATCAAAAATGTCACATAAAAATTCAAGTAACTCAGAACTTTGGTGTGGAATTCACTTATGATTCTTAAGTCACACGCAGAATCTGACTTACAAGGGAGCACACGGTGAAACATATGTAAGGTTTAGTGTTAGTTAGGATTTGGCTTAGCAATGAATGACAAAACCAAAAGTAACAGTAAGCTACATAATATATATCTATTTTGCTCTCGCATAAAGTAGAAAGTAAAGGGTTCAAAGTTGATATGGTGGTTCACTGTGTCAGGAATTCAGGTTCCTTCTTTCGTGATGCTCTGCCATGCATGACTTTGATTACTTCATGATTATCTCATGATTATTAGCTCATTGTGACAGCTCCAGCCATCACAGGAATAAGGGAAGGTAAAGGAGAAGGCACATGGCTCCTCTCTTTTAAGGACACTTCCTGAAAATTGCACACAGCACTTCAGTTTATACCTCTCAGGACAGAATATAGTCACAGGGCCACACTTCATCACAAGAAAAGTTGGGAAATATAGTTATATTCTGGGCAGCTATATCCACCTAGAAATTGAGAGTTATTATCATTGAAAGGGGAAGAATGAATACTGAGGGCCAACAAGCATTCTTTGACAGGACTGTATCCTTAAGAAAACTTTATGTTGTAAGAAACAGAAACTAAATTCAAATTAGCATAAATAATAAAAGAGATATAGGGCTTCCCTGGTGGCGCAGTGGTTGAGAGTCCGCTTGCCGATGCAGGGGACACAGGTTCGTGCCCCGGTCCGGGAAGATCCCACATGCTGCGGAGCGGCTGGGCCCGTGAGCCATGGCCGCTGAGCCTGCGTGTCAGAGCCTGTGCTCCGCAGCGGAAAAGGCCACAACAGTGAGAGGCTTGCATACTGGAAAAAAAAAAAAAAAGAGATATAGGCTTATATAACTGGAAAGACCAGAGGTAGAGGGAGCTTTAGAGTTTGATTCAGGAGAATTTTGATGTCATGATGGACTCAACTTCCTTCCCTTTTTCTGGTTAGCTTCCTTCTCTGTTAACTTCATTATAAGGTTAGCTTATTTATGGCAAAATGTCTTCAGAAGTTATAAGCTTCACATCCTCATGCCACATTGCTCAGAAGGAAAGAAAGCATTGTCCTCTGGTAACTACAGTGACTAACTGTCACAGTTTATTCAGGACTATAGTAAATACTTAACATAAACTTATAAATTTAAAGCAATTTAAATTATCTATTATAACCCCAACAATTTCATTCTATTCTCTGTAATACTATTATAAAGTTTGAAATGAAAGTGTAAAAATATTTTTAACATCTGGTCACTTGAAGAAAGAGAATGTCAACAAATAAACCTCTTTCAGTTCTCTTCCAGACTCACAAGGAAAATGATTCTAATGGATCCCATATCACATTATGAGTTTATTTAAAGATTCCTGTGTATCTGCTTAGAGATTCTGATTCAGAAGATATTTAGAAACTACTGTATTACATGACTGTGAGTCACTAGTGTAAATTGAATATATATGTTTCATCCTCAACCTTCAAGCTGTATTTGTCTCTTTCAAGTACTAGTTAGGAAATTTTGAAAGCTTGATGCTATGGGCTGACTATTTGTGTCCCACAAATTTCATATGTTGAAACTCTAATCCCCAACGCGATGTTATTTGGAGATGGGCCTTTGGGAGGTAATGACGTTTAGATGGGATTATGAGGGTGGAGCCACCATGGTGGAATTAGTGTTCAGTCTTGTAGAACTGAGTCCTTGACCTCTGGGATCAGATACTATCTCTGGGTAGTTTCAGAATTGAGTTGAATTGTAGGATACCCAGCTGGTATCCAGGAATCGATGGTGGTATGGAAATCCCCCCCCAGCAGTTTGGAATTGGGAGCAGAACCATTATTCCCAGCCACCTCCTTAAAATTACTGAATCCAGGGGTGAAGCACAGGAGTATCTTTTTTTTAATTAATAGACTTTATTTCTTAGAACTGTTTTAGAATTATAGAAAAACTGAGCCAATAGTACAGATAGGTCCCATATCCTACCCTTCCCCCTACACAGTTTCCATTATTATTAACATCTTATATTACTATGGGACATTCATTTCAATTAATCAGCCCATATTGTTACATTACTATTAACTAAAGTCCACAGTTTATTCAGATTTCCTTAGTTTTTACCAAATGTCCTTTTTATGTTCAAGGATCCCATCTGGAATGCCTTGTTACATTTAGATGGTGTGTCATCTTGGGCTCCTCTTAGCTGTGACATTTTCTCAGACTTGCCTTGTTTTTGATGACCTTCACAGTATTAAGGAATATTGGTCAGGTATATTGTATCATTCACCTCTACTGGAATTTGTCTGACTTTTTCTCATGATTAGACTGGGGTTATAAGTTTTTGAGGGAGGTTCACAGAGGTAAAGTGAGAATAAGCATTTTTAACAGGTACCCTGGTGATTTTTATTTACAGACTATAGTTAGGCCTTGATGTTAAGATATGTATGTCTAGTAATTGTGACTTTGGGTGCAGCTTTAAGTATTATACTACTATACTGATATTTTCAAGGACAGAAAACGTGTTACTTATCTTTGGATTCTTACGGTTCAGCATAGGGCTTATCACATAGTACACATTACAATTCTATTTATATCAGAAAAGGAAACTAATATAAACTAAAAATAATTATTTCTGTGAAAATGAAAATGAAAGGGAATCACCAAAAATAACTTATGTGAACTAAATGTTTATGTGGTGACAAATGTTTGTGGGGTACCAAATTCATATGTCGAAGCCCCAGCCACCAATGTGACTATGTTTGGAGATAGGGCTTTCACAGAGGCAATTAAGGTTCAGTGAGGTCATAAGGATGGGGGCCCTGATCCAGTAGGAGTAGTGTCCTTATAAGAAAAGCAAGAGACACCAGAGAGCTCTCTCTCTCTCTCTCTCTCTCTCTCTCCCTCTCTCCCTCTCTCTCTCCCCCTCTCTCTCTCTCTCTCCCTCCCTCCCTCCCTCCCTCCCCTCCCTCCCTCTCTCTCTCTCTCTCTCTCTCTCCCCACCATGTGAGAACATAGCAAAAAGGCTGCCATCTGCACACCAGGAAGAGTTCTTACCGGAAACTTACTACGCTGGTTCCCTGATCTAGGACTTCCAGCCTGATCTATTTCCTCCAGTGAGAAAATAAATTTTTGTTAAGCCACCCAGTTTGTAGTATTGTGCTATGGCAGCCCAAGCAAACTAATACAGACTTTGATACAAAGAAGTGGGCTGCTGCTTTTGTACTAAATACCTAAATATGTGGAAGTGGCTTTGGAACTGGATGATGGGTAGAGGCTGGAAGAGTTTTGAGGTACATATTACAAAAAGCCTGGACTGTCATGAAGGAATTGCTGGTAGAAATACAGAGATTAAAGACGATTATAGTGAGAGCTCAGAGAGAAAAAGGAGAGCTGGAAAGAAAGTCTCCATTTTCTTAGAGAATATATAAATAGTCATGAACAGAATGTTCACAGAAATCTGAACATTAAAGGTCATTCTGGTGAGGTCTCAGAAGGAAATGAGGAACAGTTATTGAAAAATGGAGAAAAGGCAATCCCTGTCGTAAAGTGGCAAAGAACTTGGTTGAATTGTGTCCTCATGTTTTGTGGAAGACAGAATCTGTGAACAATGAAATTGGATATTTAGCTGAGGAGATTTCTAGACAAAATGTTGAAGGTGCAGCCTGGGTCCTCCTGACTACTAATAGTGAAATTCAAAAGGAGACATATGAATTGAATAAGGAATTGTTAAAAAGGAAGTAGAACTTAAAAATTTGGAAAATTCTCAGCCTATCCATATTGCAAAAGATGAAAAAACTTGTTCTGAATAGAACACTAAGGGTGTGGCTGAACAACCATTTGGTAAAGAGATTAATATGGGTGTGAACCATGAATTTAATCTGCCACCTCAGCAGAAGCCAGGAATAGAGATGGGACTCTAACAGCAAAGACAAGGTCAGTTAGAATGAAAGGGGACAGAGAAAACGAGAGGAAATGAAGGAAGGCTGCTGGACTTACTGGATTTTACAGACCTGGGTGAAAGAGCTATGCTGCAGCAAACATGTTTTTTATCCTTCAAGAAAAGGGAAGAATGACCCTGAAGGTTGTTCAGAGATCATCAGGGCTGCCACTCCCTTCACAAGCCCAGGATACAACCTTGCTTCCTCCTTGATTTCACAGACTGGTGTCCTTGTAGAGCATTGGACCCAAGCCTTAAGATCTAATGGAATTATATATAGTTATATAATAATTATATGTAAATGGAATATATATATTATATTTATTATATATAATATATATTATATGCATTATATATTATATATATAATGTGTTATATTATAAATAAGTCCTGGATGTAATGTACAGCATGGTGACTATAGTTAATACTATATTGTATATTTGAAAGTTGCTAAGAAAGTAGACCTTAAAAGTTCTCATCACAGGAAAAAAAATTTGTAACTAAGTGTGGTGATGAATGGTAACTAAACTTATTGTGGTTATCATTTCACAATGTATACTTATATCAAATCATTATGTTGTACACCTAAAACTAATACAATGTCAATTACATCTCCATTTTTTTTTAATTAAAAAAAAAGATTTAATGGGATTTGCCTTGCTAAGTTTTAGACTTGCTTGAGACCACTCATTCCCCTTTCTTCTTTTCTATTTCTCCCTTTTGGAATGGGAATGTCTATCTTATAACTGTCCCACTACTGTATTTTGGAAGCACATGACTGCTTGGTTTGTCAAGTTCCCAGCTGGAGAGGAATTTTGCCTCAGGACGAATCATACCTCAAGTCTCATCCATGTCTGAGTTAGATGATATTTAGATGAGACTGTGGAATTTAGATTTTAGAGTTAATGCTGGAACAAGATAAGACTTTTGGGGTTGTTGGGATGGAATGAATGTATTTTGCATGTAAGAAAGACATGAATTTGGGGGGCAGAAGGCAGACTAATACAATGACTATACATTAGGTTAGGGCAAGAGAAGTTTAAAAGATGAAAGTAAGTTTAAAAGAAGAAAACGGCTTCCCTGGTGGCGCAGTGGTTGAGAGTCCGCCTGCCGATGCAGGGTACACGGGTTCGTGTCCCGGTCTGGGAGGATCCCACATGCCGCGGAGCGGCTGGGCCGGTGAACCATGGCTGCTGAGCCTGCACGTCCGGAGCCTGTGCTCCGCAACGGGAGAGGCCACAGCAGTGAGAGGCCCACATACCGCAAAAAAAAAAGAAGAAGAAGAAAACAATCGTAGAAATTTAGAATTCTACACTCATTGCTCTGTGAGTATCCCTAAGTTCTTCACATGAAAAAAAATTAACACTTGCAACAATAGGCAATGTGTTATGCGTATGGTTTATAGAGGTTATCTGAGGAACTCCAACCAGAACCCAAATTCAAAAAGTCTTGGGCCTACATCAAAGTATTAGAAGATAATTATTCATACATCTTAAGTTAAAATAAAATGTTTAAGTATACATCTGTCAATTAGAATTTGCACTTGACTACTAATATCCAAGACCCACACTTATTGTGTAATAAGTCACATAAGGTCTTATTTTCTCACTGAAAGGAAGGCCTGAGATAGGGAGAGTTTGGCAGCAAAGTTATCAGCAATCAGGCTCCTTTTATGCCATCTCCAGTGGCGTATAAGATGGCTGCCAGGGCTCTGACCATCATAAATGAATTCCAGATAGGAAGCAAGAGGAAAGGGAGAAGAATGAAAAAGTTATTTCCCAGAAGTCACACTCAACAGAATCCACTTATATCTCATTGACCAGCTCTAACTGCAGAGGAGGCTGAGAAATGTCTTTTGGTTAGTACACTGCCTATGCAGAATGAAACCTCAGTTTTATTGGTAAGGATGAAGGGAAGAATGAAAATTATTTAGGCAGCTAACAGGCCCTGCCAGTGTATATAATTTTGTAATGATTTCCTGAGTTAGTGACTTAAAATTAATTAACCAGCCCTAATGGCATCAGAGAAGAGAGCATCTACTCTACAACCTATTCAAGTGGGATACTGGAAAGCTGTTTGGATTTGGTTTTTTTACTCATGTGGCATATAAAAGGTATAAAATCAGCTAAAATCTGAAAATATGAGACTTGAAGGTTGGTCAGAGTTTAATCGTGTGACATGACAGCCTGTTGGATGAACTCATAGAAGGGTAGAAAGAAAAAGAAAGTCTAGGACATCAGCTCAGATAATCATAGTTAAAGAAGAGTGAAGAATGTTAAAATAAAAAAATTAGAAAGGATAGAATATTATATCATGAAGATGAAGGGTGAAAAAAGTGGGTGATCAGCATCAAATGAGATAAACAGGTGAATGCGGACTAATTAAGCCTTTGGGTTTAATGGTAGTCACTGGAAATATTCAAAGGAATAGTTTTGGACCTCAGTATTTATCTTGGAGGCTTTCTTTAAATGTCTAGTGATCCTTGGCTTTCCATTCATAATTAAAGGGTAAGTTGATTGGACTATCTGTTTATGTGGGCATTTTATTAATTAAAGGACTTTACTGTCAACTTGGGGAGGGCGCTAAGGGACCTAACCATTTTGTTGAGGGTACTCCCAAAATATCACCTTGAGGTTATTTCCTCTGAGACCTCAAGATTTATTTAGAGAAAAATCTCCTTCATGGGGTGTACACACATGGCTATCAGTGCTCTGAGAGCAAAGAGTGGAAAGGGGCAGGGGTGGGTCTCACTATTCAGTACAGAGACTTTCATTTAGTCTGGTTTTTTGCTTGACATGAGGTCCCTGAATCTGGGTCTCCTCTGGTTCAAACTCTCTGCCAACTAATCCTCGTATTTCACAGAAATGACTAGGGGTGAGCTAGTAACTTGGCTACGTGTCCTAAGGATGGTGAACTAGACCTAGAAGTCTAACTACTTTGTACAGATTTTCAATCAATCCTCTGGTCTTTCCTTCCACACCTTCCCATTGATGAGGTACTTCCAGTTTATGAGGCTGTGGTACAATAAGACATATATTTGGTCTTTGTCCCCAGTTCCTGACACAGAGCTCCTAAAACCTTTGGAATTTCCTGACTGATAGTATCTTTTGTTACTCAGAAGGTGCCCCTTTTGAGCACACATTTTATGCTAATGAGGTGACTTAGGGGAGAGCTCCTAGATGGCCTCAGGATGGGGCTGGTCACCAGAAAGACCAGGTGATTAGAGGGCTGGAACTTTCAGCCCCAACCACAGATTGCCAGGAAAGGGAGAGGGGGACTAGAGATTAAGCTCTATAAAAAATTCTTAAACAGGAGATTTGGTGAGCTCCTGGGTTAGTGAACACGTGGAGGTTCTGGGAGGGTGGTGCACAAAGAGAGGGCATGGAAACTCTGTGCCCCTTCTCCCTACCTTGCCATATGCATCTCTTCCATGTGGCTGTTACAGAGTGTATCCTTTCATAGTAAATCAACCAACGTAAGTAAATATTTCCCTGAGTTCTGGGAGCCATTCTAGCAAATTCTTGAACCTGAGGAAGGAGTCATGGGAAGGTCAATTTATAGCTGGTTGGTCAGAAGTAGAGGTCGCAACCTGGACTTGTAATTGGCACCTGAAGTGGGGGTAGTCTTGAGTCAGGGTTCTCCAGAGAAACTGAACCAATAGTATATAGATAGATATAAGAGGAGTTTTATGACAGGAATTGGCTCACATGGCTATGGAGGCCAAGAAGTCCCATACACTGCTTGTTGTGTGCAAGCTGGAAAAACAGGAAAGCTGGTGGTATAATTCAGCTTGATTCCAAATACCTGAGAACAAGGAGCACCACTGTGTGAGGGCAGAAGATAGACACCCCAGCTCAAGAAGAGAGAATCTGCCTTTCGTTTGCCTTTTTGTTCCACTGGGGCTCCCAACAGATTGGATGATGACCACCCACATCAGTGAGGGCAGATCTCTTCTCAGTCTGGTGAGTCAAACGCTAATTCCTTCCAGAAACACCCTCACAGACACATCCAGAAATAATGTTTTACCAGCTAACTGGGCATCCCTTAGGCTAGTCAAGTTGACACATAAAATGAGCCATAACATTTTAACCTCTGGGATCTGATGCTATCTCCAGGGGGACAGTGTCAGAATTCAGTTAAATGTGTAGGACATCTAGTCAGCGTCTGTCAAGAATTGGAGAACTGCTTGGTGTGAGATAAACCCCCACATACCTAGTGTCAGAAGTACTGAGAATAGAAGAGAAAAATAAAATTTCCCTTTACAGAGCCTTTCTGGAGTACTGAAGTATGAATTACAAGTTTCCCTCCCCCACTATCCGAAAGGAGAGCATTCCCATGAAACCTTTCCTAAACCGAAATGGTATAAAGCGAAGACACAATTACCTTGGGGACACATCTTGCTAACAGATGCACAAAATAAATCGAGATGCTCAAAGACACAGTTCAAAGCTATGGCAGCTTGATGCTGAGATGCTCTGTACAGCTCTTACAATAGAACACACTAACACCTCTCATTCTCTATTGTCTCTTCAGCACTCTTTGTCTTTGTGGGTTTTACATTTTCTCATTTCAGTGGGGTTTCACAGGGAAACAAAATAACACGTTTCACCTCTCAAATTAAATCAAAAGTCACTTTGTGGAATATGTTTCCAAAATTATGAACTTTAAAAATCAATGATGGAGTTTTCAATTTCTTTGTTTTTTTCTGATTAGAAAAGTAATGCTTGCTCACTATGATAATCCAAATAATACAGAAATATCTAACAAAGAAAGTCTCTAATAGTCCTAACTCTAGACAAAGTCACAGGTTGGTTTCTATCAAATAAACTGTTTAGTGATTCTATGCTTATAAAACATATGATAGGAGAAAACAGAAAGATATTAAAATATTAACAACAGTTAACTCTGGATAGTGGGATTAATGGATTTTCCCCTTCTTTTTGTTTATCTGTATTTTCTAATGTGCCCAAAGAAACATCTAATTTTTTTTTGGAACTTTTTTATTTAAAAAAACTTATAATGTTAAACTATAAGTATCTTCCTTAAAATATGTGTAATTATATACAAAGTCTTCTTTTTGCAGTTTTTTGAAATGAAAATTTTCACTTAAAACAATATTCCAAGAATAAAATAGTAAAAGGCTCTCATATCTACAAATTAAGAGAAATTTAAAATTATAATTAATAGTAGCCAACGAGTCAGTATAACCTACCATAAAGTTTCCATCACTTAGTTTTGTAACTCAGTTTTGTAATTTGTTTTAAGATAAACAGGTACTTAAGCCTGAAGAGTTTCACAGATGAGCACACTCTCAATTCTTCCTTTAAACGTCCTTCACCAGATCGTCTGGAAATCTGGAAGCCTTACTCATCTGCCAGGTCTCCCATGGAGGTATTACTCTATCGAAACATTATGTGATTCTTGTCCACTCTCTGGGGCTCCAAACGACTTTTACCAAAGCTACTCATTCATCACCATAAGTTAGATAATAGCCAAAGTGAACGGAATGAATTGTACAACGCCATTTACCGGCTGTTTTTAGTATTATAAAGACACAAATCAGTATTATAAAGACACAAATCAGGGAACCACTTTCCACAGGCAATTCACAAAGACTGCCTTAAAAGACCTCACGTCAACATTTCTACCCAAATGTCCTACTGATACCCTAAACCCAATGGCCATTTATCTTGAATGACAGTCGTTCAAAAATTGGTTATCAACCCCCACCCCAAACACAAGCTTAGTCAGGTCTATCTAGTTCTCAGTAACCAGGACGGTGACCCTCACGAGTTAACGCGAGGGTGTGAGCCTGCTCATCTGCCGGGCCCCTCACCTGCTAATAGTCTACTCTCTCGTATCAGCTTCGCTGTATCAGTGCGGTCTAGCGGGGGGGGGCGGGGGGGGGTTCGGGGCAGCGGGCCCCTCCACTCCCGCTTTCCCGCCCCGGTCTTCCCCGCCCTTCGCTACGCAGGCAGCGGCCCGCACCTGACCCGACCTTTTGGCCTGGGCCTCGCCTCTCCCTCCTCCTCTGCAGTTCCTCGCCTGCACTGGGCCAGGCCTCGGAGGAAAGCCTCGATTGACTCACGCGCCCGGCTAGTTACGCGTGTGAGAAAGATTAACCGCCTACATTCTCGAGGCCAGGCCTTCATAACTTCCCTCGCTCCGCCCAGTTCCCCAACTGGAGCACCCACACTGGCACCGGGGAGACCAGCAGGAGCGCGAGGACGCCTCTCCGCACGCGCGCCGCGCCGCGCCGCGCCGCCCCGCCCTTCCATCGGCCTGAGGAACCGGGGGCCAGTCAGAGCGTGCCTCGCCTCCGCACCCGGCGCTCCGTCGCGCACCCTCCACCTTTCCGGGCGGCATTAGTACACAATAGTCGGCTCGCGGCATTTAAGCTTGCCGTGTTCCTGCAAGTTGTCACGCGTAGAAACAGCCTTCCCCGGGGCGGCCTCGAAGCTCCTGCGGAGTGACGGGAAGAGGCTGGTGGAGGGGAGGGGGAGACAAGGAAGACTTTAATTTTAAAGAAAGACTTTCGCCCTCGCGACCTCCCCCGCACTCATCTCAGGATAGAAACGCCCCTTGACTGAGCTAATGGTGTTGTGTTAAAGGAAAGAGATGGTTTTTCTTTTAAATGTAACAGTTTCTTCCTTGTGAGGTAACGCGGGGCCAGTGCGTACCCAGAATTCCCGAGGTCTCTCGTGGCGTGTTTCCGGTTACTGTGCTCTCGCGGCAGCGGCAGGGCGAGGCTCGGACGATCGGCATCCGCTTCTCTCAGCCCCTGGTGTGGCGGGCTCGTCACCCGTTGCCCGTTTCTCTCAGCAAATTAACAGTTTCCTAGTATTTTGTGATTGTAAGAAGAACACTGCTTTTTAAAAAAATGCCTACTCCCTGCAACTGTCCAGTAGTAAGTACATAAACCTGTATGAAAGAAACTTAAACTCACCCACGATCTCGTCGCCCAGAAATAACCGTATTAACGTAGTGCTGTATAAACTTGGAGACTTTTCCATATATACACGTAAAGCTTTTTTTAAAATAGGAAAATGTGAGCATGTTATATTCTCCAAATAATGTCTCATATCTTTCCAGATAAAGTAGGCTACGTAATCATTTTTAATGGCTATGTGTATGTAATGGCATTTAATGGCTATATGGTTATAATATGTACAACCAACCCCTAAATTGTTGGACTTTTAGGGTATTTACAGTTTTTTACTTGTGCAAGCAAAACTAGATGAGTGTTCTTATACATAAACTGTACATATCCCTGATAATTTCCGTACTGTAAATTCATACAAATATAATTACTGGATCAAAGGGAATGCACATTTGTAAGATTCTAGATGTTGTTACCAGACTCTTCCCTTGAAAAGTATTGAATACTTTTCCACCAACATAGTGGCTAGTGAATGACAGCTGGGTCTTCCTCTCTTTGCCGGTCGAGTATTGTTAATCTTTGTGATCTTTGTCACCTTTTAAAAAAATCTTTTATCATCTTTATCGTCTTGTTCTAATTTGCATTTTGTTGACCAAGTGTAAAACTGAACATCTTCCGTATATTTATTGGGTCTGTTTCTGTGAATTGCCAGTTCATGATTTCTGCCTATTTGAAATAGTCACATTTTTTAAATTACAAGGGCTTTTTGTAAGTTAGGAATATTATTAACCTTTGTCTAAAACATAATCACAAGTATTTTTCAATTTTTCAATTTATCTTTAAATATAGCCTGTGGTGTTTATTTGCTGAAGGAAGTTTTTCTTTCCTTTGTTTTCTTTATATGGCTTCCACCCAATAAAACTTTTATTGGAAGAAAAAAAGGGACGTCTAGCAAAAAGAACGTACGATGCCAGATGGACTAATACAATTAGCAAAGGATACAGTTCATCTCTAGGTTATTTGTATATTATCAGTTTCAATTAAAATGCAAAAATATATATATACTTTATAGATCTCAAGAAAACAATACTAAAACTCACTTAAGAAAAAGTACATGGTTATAACTTTCAAAGAAAGTTATTTTAAAAGGGGAGAGAGAAGCAGAGTAGAGAATGGACTATCCTGACATGATGCGTGGGCTAAATAGAAAGACAGTAGGAGTACAAGAAAAGTACATGATAAGGTTATATAAAATGTTTACCATAAAATTATATATGTTCAGTTTTGTATTATGTAAAAACTGTTTATATAGAATTAATCAGAATCAGAACCCATAAATAGGTGCAAATGAGTAGTAAGTTTAAGGTGATGGGGTTCTTGTGAAGTTTTTCATTTTTAGGTAGGTCTTTTCCTTTATTTACATTTACAGCTTTAATGTCATGCTTAGCAGTGTGTATTTTCTTCTAACGTTTTTAGGTATCTTCTTAAAAATATTTCAATAGTTAATCCTTCTGAAATTTGTTTAGGAGGAGGAAAGGAAGAATCTAGCTTAATATTTTTTTCCCTAAACGACTTGATGGTGCCCTATACCATTTATTGAATGCTCAGTCTTCCCTGTAGATTTGAAATTCTACCTTTATACAGTACTAAATTTCCATATGTACTTTATTTTCTATTCCATTGATTTATTTGTTATTGGATAATAATAATATTGTTTTAGTGTACTTTTAAATTATTTTTAAATTTCTGGTAGGGTAAATCCCTGCTTAGTGGTCCTCTTTTTTGGAGTATTTCTTTAAGAAGTGTCTTTTTGTAGAGAATGGACTTGAGGACACGGGGAGGGGGAAGGGTAAGCTGGGACGAAGTGAGAGAGTGGCATGGACATGTATACACTACCAAATGTAAAATAGATAGCCAGTGGGAAGCAGCTGCATAGCACAGGGAGAACAGCTTGGTGCTTTGTAACCACCTAGAGGGGAGGGATAGGGAGGGTGGGAGGGTGACGCAAGAGGGAGGAGATATGGGGATATATGTATACGTATAGCTGATTCACTTTGTTATACAGCAGAAACTAACACACCATTATAAAGCAAGATGTTAAAAAAAAGACGTTAAAAAAAAAGACACTGGGGTTTGTGTTAGTCATTATCCCTCTTATAAGCATAGAAAAAAGGGAATAATCAGAATCATTGACATAGGAAGAGCGGTGTTACTGGTGTTTTACCAAGAAAAAAAGAAGTGTCTTTCAAAAATATATTTGATATATATAAAAGAAAATTTTGTCATATATGTACATTAAAAAACATAATGTGAAACAAACCACCAATGTAATATCTAGAACATAACCAATAACTTGCATCAGTCTGTGCTCTTCACATTCTACCTATGCTTTTCTCTCCATAGATATTTCTTCCATAGTAACTTTAAAATTATTTTATCAAATTAAGAGTTGTGATTTTGATTTGAATTGCATTAATTTTATAGACTAATTTAGGGGAAATGGGCATCTTTATAAAAGTAATAAAATACTTATGTGGTTTTTACTGAGTGCTTTATATGTGTTAATTCATTTAATCCATGCAACAACTCTATTATCATCACCCTCATTTTACAGATGAGGAAACTGAAGCATAAAGAGATTGAATAACTTGTTGAAGGTCAAGCAGCTAATAAGTTGGCAAAGTCAAACTCAGGCAGTTTGGTCCCAGAGCCTGTGCTCTTAACCTCTGTATTGTATTTCATCTCCACAGTGTGGAATCTGCTCATCTATAATGGACATGTCATTCAATTTGCCTGCACCACTCACTCATGTTCCAGTCTGCATCCTTATCCCATGTTAGTAAGCAGATAGCCACTTAACCCTCTCCCTTCCCCTGCCATAGCTGCTTGGACCAGGAGTAGGTGGATAACGGATTCAAACTGGTCCAATCAGATTCTCTCTCAAGAAATTTGCAGTCAGTCTTACCTGGGCTCTTGACCTAGAAAGTGATGACACAAGGGTAAGGCAGGGAGAGACGTTTGACCCACGTGCAGGTAGTACAGAGAAAGCAGGCCTGCAGAGAGCAGCAGATGCACAGACAGCAGCAGAGTTAGGAAGCCCTGTGGTCCCCAAAGAGGGTAGTGGGGTAGTTGCCTGGCGTTCTGGGGCTTTCCAGGTCCTGGTTTGCCCTACTAAGGTCTTACTGTCCTTTCTGCTTCTGGGGACCTACACAAGTTACCTCTCTTCAAATAAACTTCTCTTTCAGTTTAAAGTCACCTGATTCCTCTTCCTTTTGAAACCAAATATGTAGTCTAGAAATATGTGGTCCTCTATTTACCCAAGTTTTCTTTTAATGTTTCCCAGTGGCATTTTCTTCATAGATCCTGTACAGTTCTTGTTCAGTTCATTCCTAAATATATCTTAGGTGTTTTTTGCTCTTTACAGTGATAATATCTGTTACTGTTGTCTGCTTTACATTTTAATCTACAAAAATTCTACTTTCATCAGTTGAGTCTGCCAAATGTCAGTGGCTTGTAAGTGTGACATTAGCCTTTCAGATGTGTTTCAAAATGATATGTTTCCACTAGACATTTTTTTTAGTTCTATACTTTCAGTTCTGGTGATGATTCATGTGAGGATGATGATGATTCATCTGATGGGAGTGAGCCACAGGATCCCGAAGAAGTATAGAATTTCCTTAATTTAAAAAGAAAGTATCATATATGAATAGAAGCAGTGAGTTTCCAACAGTATTTATCTAATGTTAAAACAGATAAAATGAAGAAAGCTTTTTTTGGGGGGCCACACCGTGCGGCTTGTGGGATTTTAGTTCCCTGACCAGGGATTGAACCTAGGCCCACGGCAGTGAGAGCACAGAGTCCTAACTACTGGACCGCCAGGGAATTCCCAAAAGCTATTTTCATTAAGACCAGTTTTTCAGATACAAAATGAGAAAACAATAGGGGGCATTATTTAGATAAATATTTCAAATACAGTAGACAAAAATACAGGGATTAGAGAAATTGGTATCTCAATACAGGCACATAATCCTTCATCCAAACCCTTTGGGCCAAATGTGTTTCAGAATTCAGAATTGTTGGGATTTTAGACAGGAATATAATGCATATACCATATTTTCTATAACACCTCAGTCGGGTCTGGAGTAGCATCTTAGAATCAAACATATTAATATTCATGCCACAAAAATGCATTAGTATTAACACTAATTTGGATAAAGCCCTATAACATAAAATAACTACATATCTGTTTGGGTCAGATTTTGCTGCTAAATGAATTTGCCTTAAACTTGTGAAAAATTTTACGTTTCTAGAGCTTTTTTGGAATTTGGAATTTTAGATAATGGTTTATAGACCTGTGCAAGCAAGTATGTTCTGATTTCAACATCTGGCCAGCTCTGGGGTTCAATTAAAGCGTTCTTTGAAGTCCTGGCTATGTTAGATAGTCTTGTGGTTTGGGGTGTTTAGTCTGAAGGGAAGAGAGTTCACTTTTAGAAGAACAAAATACAGACTTTGAAGTAATTATTGAAAAAGTAATGGGTAAAGTATCTTAACTTGAATTCTTGACCTTTGTCATCAGTCATTTCAGTGTGAGGTGTTCTGGTTGAAAAGAATTGTAATAAACAATAACACTTCCTAGAAAATCTTAACATTAAAAATTGCCTTATTTATCCTTAAGCCTATTGATGAAGGGATCCTTGGTGTGTTTTCATCCTTTATTTTTAGCCCATAGAAGCACTGCCTTCTAAATAACATATGACTGTAAAAATATTGTTTCAGTTGAGTCTTTTAAGGTATCAAAATTAAGGAACCTATTCAGTCATTATATACATTGAGTGCCTACTCTGTCAGACTGTGCTAAGTGCTGAGGATATAGTCTGGTGGGAGAGAGACACACATAAATAGGACATTATAATATCCTGTGATAAGTGATGGGATAGGGTAAGTACAGTGTGCCGTGGAACACCATGTTCTGGGGTGAGGGAAGGACTGAAGGTTAAGTAAGAAATTAGGCAAGTGAAATGGGAAGGGAAATAAAAAAATGTTCTAACACAATGATTTTCTAAGTATGGTTCATGGACCAGCAGCATCAGCATCACCTGGGAATTTGTCAGAAATGCAGATTCTCAGGACTTATCCCAGACCTACTGAATTTAAAACTCTGAGAGTGGAGCCTAGCAATCTGTTTGTTTTGTTTTTAAGGGTTATTTTATTTTGTTTTGTTTCATTTTTGGCTGCGCCAAGCGGCCTGTGGGATCTTAGTTCCCTGACCAGGGATAGAACCCGTGCCCCCCCTGCAGTGGGGAGCACAGAGTCTTAACCACTAGACCACCAGGGAAGTCCCTAGCAATCTGTTTTAATAAGCCTGATCAGCCGGGTGATTCTGATGCACAGTAAAGTTTGAGAACCACAGTTCTAAACAGCAAAAGTGGAAAAAACAACAACAACACATCAGAGCACATAGGCAATCTGCTATAAATGGCAAGATGTTTAGTGTAACTGAATGGCATTATTCACTATTTAGTGTATCTGGATGGGAGTGGTGTGCCAGGGTGGAGGAGCCATGGAAATGAAAGATGAGGTTGGAAAGGTAAGCATGCTTCATTTAGGATCTTATAGGTCATGTTAAAGAGTTTGGACTTTATTTATTCAACAGATGTTTATGCCTACATCATAAGTACAGTATACAAAGTAGATTCCCTGCTCTCGGGGAACTTATCCTAATAAGCAAATAAATATGTATGTATATATGTCAGGTGATAAAAGATGCCATTACAAAACAACTTGGATGCATCTCCAGGGAATTATGCTAAGTGGAAAAGGCCAATCCCAAAAGGTTAATACTGTATGACTACATTTATATAACATTCTTGAAATAACAAAACTATAGAAACGGAGAACAGATTAGTGGTTGTCAGGGGTTAAGGAGGGAGTAGAGGCTAGAGGGTGGTTGGTGTGGCTGTAAAAGGGCACCATGAATCCCTGAGGTGATATAACTGTGGAAATGTTCTGTATCTTGGCTGTATCAGTGTCAGTATCCTAGTTGCACTATTGCACTGTAGTTTTTGTAAAATGTGACCATTAGGGGAAACTGAGTAAAGCATAAACAAGATATCTCTGTATTATTTCTTGCAAGTGCATATGAATCTACAATTATTTCAGAATAAAAAGGTGTTAAGAATAATAAATCAGGGTAGGGTATCGAGACAGATGAGGGGACTTATTTTATACAGGATAGTTAGGAAAGGCCTAGGTAACAAAGAAGGTAGAGCATTACGTAGGAATATTTGTAGAACATTAGAAGTCCAAAGGCCCTGAGATAGAGTGTGCTTGGTGTCTGTGAGGAGCAGCAAGGACACTATTGTGGATACTGTGGGTTCAGCAAGAGGGAGAGCAGTAGGAAATGAGATCAGAGAGTTGGTAGAGGTGGTGTTGTTGGTGGAAACATCATAGGGGGCTTATAGGTCACAATTAAAGACTTTTCATTTTGAGTAAAATGGGAAGCCATAGGAAAGTTTTAAGCAGAAAAAGTAACAATCTAACTTACATTTTAAATGCATTGCTTCACAAGATAAAAAACTGACCAAGTGAAGGGGACATGAGATGATAGAGGTTTGGACTAAGTTGGCAGAGCAGAAGGTAATGAGAAGTAGTGTGACTGGTAGTGTGAATAAGTTTACAGCTGACTAGATGTTCTGATGGACTGGATATGGGGTGTGAGAGAAGGAGAGGAGTCAAGAATGATTCCAGGGTTTGGGCCTGAGCAAGTGGAAGAATGGTGCTACTACTTTTATGAAATGGAGAAGATGAAGGAAGAGCTATAGGGTACAAGATTAGCAGTTTAGTTTGGGGCTTGTTGAGATGCCTGTAGACATCCAAATGGAGATGTCAGTAGCCTGTTGGATATGTATACCTGTCTGCAGTTTGTGTAGGAGTTGGGCTAGGTGTATGAATTTGTGAGGCAATAGCATGTAAATAACATTTAAAGTCATGGACTGGATGAGAACTCCAATGAGTGAGTGTATGTAGATAATGAAGAGGTCTATACAAGGAGTCCTAGACACTCCAATTTTTAGAGGTTAGGAAGATAAAGGAGAACTCAACAAAGAATGCAGAATGCAGAGAAAGAATGGCCATTGAGGGAGGAGGAGAACCAAGGAGGGAGGTGTCTTGGAGATCTAGTGAAAAAACTGTTTCAGGAAGAAGAAACCAACCAATAAGTCATATGCTACTGATAGGTGGAATGAGATAACAGCTGAGATTTGTCCTTGAGATTTAACTGCATGGAGGTCATTGGTGATTCTGATAAGCACAGTTTTGATGACACAGTGGGAGGAAGACCTGATTGAAGTAGGCTCAAGAGAGAAAGGAGAGTCAGTGGAAATTAAGTAGACAATTCTTTGGAAGAGCTTTGATCAGGGAAGAGGAAGTGCAAAGAGAAGAGTCAGTAGCTCTTGCCTAAGAACAATGGGGAGTCCATGAAGAACTCTTGGTGTCTACCCTTTCAAGGACAGTTTAAAATACTTGACACGACTGCTTTGTTAATGTGTCTTCATTAGCTATTACATGCCAGAAAGAATGATTATGTTAGCTAACATTTAAATTTTGTGTCCTGTGGAACAATGTCATTGAAAGTGAATAAATAACTCAACTATTTAAAGAATATTTGATATCAGATTTTGATTGTCTGTTTTAAGTAATAAGAGATTTGTTCTATGCCTTTGTGTGTATATACATGTGTGTGTGTGCATGTGTGTATGTATATATACAGTTGACCTTTGAACAACTTGGGATTGAATTGTGAGGGCCATTTATACACATATTTTTTCAATAAATATGTTGGAAAAAGTTTTTGAGATTTGTGACAATCTAAAATAACTCGCAAACTGAGTAGCCTAGAAATACCAAAAAATAAAAAAAAGAAGAAGTTAGGTATGTCATGAATCCATAAAATGTATGCAGATACTAGTCTACTTTATCATTTACTACCATAAAATATACACAGATCTATTATAAAAAGTTAAAATTTATCAAAACACACTTACAGACCATACATGGCACCATTCCCAGTCAAGAAAAAGGTAAACAAACATAAAGATTTAAATCATATTTACATTTAAATCATATTTAAATCAGTATTAAATCATAACTGCATAAAATTAACTGTTGCACATAGTATACTACTGTAATAATTTCGTAGCCACCTCCTGCTGCTATAATGATAAACTCAAGTGTTGCGTGTTATGAGTACAGTGCTGTGTGACGCTAATCATCTCCATGTGAGCACTTGTCTCCCTAGTAAATTGCATATTGCAGTAAAAAGTGATCTCTCATGGTTTTCAAGTATTTTTCATCGTGTTTAGTGCAATGCCATAAACTTTGAATAACACCAGGGACCCATATGAAGTGCTGCTAGTGATCCTGGAAATTCTCCCAAGAAGCAAAGTTGTGACATTACAAGAAAAAACTGAATTGCTTGATATGCAGCATAGATTGAGGTCTGCAACTGTGGTTACCCACCATTTCAAGATAAATCCAGAGTAAAGACCGTTGTTAAAAACGAAAAGGAAAATCATGAAAACTTGTAGCTGGTGCAAAACTTTGCACTTTTGGTGAAATACCTTCTTATCTCATATTGAAAATGCAGCTTTTATGTGGATGCAGGGTTGCTATAAGAAAGGGATACCTATAGACTCTAATATGATTCAAGAGAAAAACAAAGCCATATGACAACTTAAAGCAAAAGGAAGGTAAAGGATCTAAAGCTGGAGAAGTTAATGCCAGCAAAGGATGGTCTGATAATTTTAAAAAGAAGTTTGGCTTTAAAATGTCAAGATAACAGGAGAAGAAGCTCCTGCTCACCAAGAGGCAGCAGAAAAGTTCCCAGATCCCATTAAGAGAATCATTGAGGAGAAAGGATATCTGTCTGAACAGGTTTTTAATGCACACAAAAGTGCCCTATTCTGGGAGGAAAAATGCCACAAAGGATATTTATTAGTAAGGAAGAGAAGCAAGCATTTAAGGCAGGAATAGGCTAACTCTAGTGTTTTGTGCAAATACAGTCAGGTTTATGATCAGGACTGCCCTTATCTATAAGGCTGCTAACTCCTGAGCTTTGAAGGGAAAAGATAAACACCAGATGCCAGTCTTTTGGTTTTACAGCTAGAAGGCCTAGACAACCAGAACCATTTTTCTGGATTGGTTCTGTCAATCCTTTGTCTCTAAAGTCAGGAGGTACCTTGCTGGTAAGTGATTGCCTTTTAACTTTCTTTTAATATTGGACAATGTCTTTGGCCACTTCGAACCCCATGAGTTCAACACCAAATGTGTCGAAGTGACCACTTGCCCCCAAACGCAACGTCTCTAATTCAGCCTCTAGATCAGGGGTCATAAGGACCTTTAAACCTCATTGCACATGGTACTTTATGGAAAGGATTGTCAATGCTATGGAAGAGAACCCCAAGAGAGAGAACATCATGAAAGTCTGGAAGGATTACACCATTGAATATGCCATCACAGTTATAGAAAAACCCATGAAAGCCATCAAGCCTGAAACGATGAATTCCTGCTGGAGAAAACTGTGTCCAGATGTTGTGCATGACTTCACAGAATTTACAACAGAGCCAATCAAGGAGATCATGAAAGAGATTATGGATATACAGTAAAAAAGGTGGGGATGGAGGGTGAAGAGTTTCAAGATACGGATCTTGGAGAAACCTAAGAGCTAACAGACACCACACCAGAGGAATTAACAGAAGATGACTTGGTGGAGAAGAGTGCTTCCGAACCAGGGCCAGGAAATGAGGAAGAAGACGTAGAAGAAGCAGTGGCAGAAACAATTGACAGTAGACAATCTGGCAGAAGGTTTCTGATTATTCAAGACTACTTTTGACTTCTTTTATAACCTAGGCCCTTCTGTGATATGGGCACTGAAACTAAAGCAGATGGTGTTTGCTACCATATAAAAACAATTTTAGAGAAATGAAAAAGCAAAAAAGTCATTCAGAAATTACAATGTATTTCCTTCAAATTACACCAAGTGTGCCTGCCTCTCTTGCCTCCCCTTCCATCTCCTCCACCTCGGCCACCCAAGACAGCAAGACCAACCCCTCCTCTTCCTCCTCAGTGTGGAGACATGAGGATTAACTGAAATAATGTACATGAGGGGTTTATTACAGAGCAATAACAAAAAGTACATCTGATTTGATTTTTTTAAAGCAAAACTATTAATTCTTTTGCAACTAACTAGTTCACATCTAATGCTTCCATATATTTACATATATATTCCCCCAAACCCTTTAATGTAGATTTACATGAAAATACTCCTTGGTTCCAGAAAGAAATATAGAAGTGAAATCAGCTTTAATAATTGTTTCCCAATTTAGAACATTATGTGGGCTGGAATTCTGCTTTTAATGGACTAATCTCTTAAAATGTACAGATGTAAAACCTAGAGATGGGGGAGGGGACAATCCTATAAGACAGGAGATTTGGACATTTCTGCTGTGTGGTCTGAATAGTATATAACCAGTTTTCAGAGAAAATAGTTATATGTAACATTTACCAAGAATTTACTGTCAAACTACCAGGCTCTGGTGCAGAGAGGTAACCTGACCAAAGCTCTGTAGTTTGTAAGTGAGAGAGGTGGGATTTGAACCCAGGCAGTCTGCCTCGGGAGCCCAGGAACTTCACCACCACCCTCACAGATAAAGAGAAAGAAATTGACACAACAAATTGCAAGAATACCGCTTAAATTTGCCTAAGCAGAAAGCAAAAATGGAAGTTATTATAAAGACACAGCAAACCTGGTTACCTCCCAGAATCCAAGGGCAAGGTATCTGGAAGGACTGTGAACTGGTGATTCATCAGGAAGCAGGCAAGATGTCTCATTACCAAATGGCAGACTTTATACGGAGTCTGCAGTATAAGTTTGGGGCTTCTACAAATAAAATATTTTATCTTCAATTATGTTCTTTTCCATAAATGTACAATAGCACACAATATGGATGAATAACATACAAAATCACAAACTTTCTTCAAGTATAAGAGAAGCAGCACCAGCCTAGGAGTCTGAAGATTTGGTTTTTGTTCACACATAAAGTTGACGGAAGCTTTTGGGAGTGATGGATATGCTTGATAATGTTTAATATCTTGGTGGCGGTGTTGGTTTCACAGATGTATACATATGTCAAAAGTTAACATGCAGTTTATTGTAAATCATTTATACCTCAGTAAAGCTGTTTAATCTTTTATTTTAATTGAAGTATAGTTGAGTTACAATGTTGTGTTAGTTTCTGGTGTACAGCAAGGTGATTCAGTTATACATATATGTACATATTCTTTTTCCTTTTCTTTTCCATTATGGTTTATTACAGGATATTGAATATAGTTCCCTGTGCTATACAGTAGGACCTTGTTATTTACCTAATTTATATATAGTAGTTTGTATCTGCTAATTCCAAACTCCTAATTTATCCCTCCCCCACTGCCTTTCCCCTTTGCTAACCATAAGTTTATTTTCTATGTCTGAGAGTCTGTTTCTGTTTTGTAAAGAAGTTCATTTGTGTCATATTTTAGATTCCACATATAAGTGATATCATATGGTATTTGTCTTTCTCTTTCTGACTTACTTCACTTAGTATGATAATCTCTAGGTCCATCTATGTTGCTGTAAATGGCATTATTTCATTCTTTTTTATGGCTGAGCAGTATTCCATTATGTATATATACCACATCTTCTTTATCCATTCATCTATCAATGGGCATTTAGATTGCTTCCATGTCTTGGCTATTGTAAATAGTGCTGCTATGAACATTGGGGTGTATGTACCTTTTTGAATTAGAGTTTTCTCCATATGTATGCCAAGGAGTGGGATTGCTGGATCATATGGCATTGATTTTTAGTTTTTTTAAGGAACTTTCATACTGTTTTCCATAGTAGCTGCACCAATTTACATTCCCACCAACAGTGTAGGAGGGTTCCCTTTTCTCCACACCTTCTCCAGCATTTGCTATTTGTAGACTTTTTAATGGTGGCCATTCTGACCAGTGTGAGATGGTATCTTATTGTAGTTTTGATTGGCATTTTTCTAATAATTAGCAATGTTGAGTATCTTTTCATGTGCCTATTGGTCATCTGTGTGTTTTCTTTTTTTTTTTTTTTTGTATGTCTTCTTTGAAGAAAAGTCTATTTAGGTCTTCTGCCCATTTTTTGATTTTTTTTTTTGTTGTTGTTATTGAGTTTTATGAGCTGTTTGTGTATTTTGGAAATTAAGCCCTTGTCAGTCGCATCTCTTGCAAATATTTTCTCCCATTCTGTAGGTTGTCTTTTTGTTTGTTTTTTGTTTGTTTCCTTTTCTGTGTGAAAGCTTATAAGTTTGATTCGGTCCTATTTGCTTATTTTTGCTTTTATTTCTATTGCCTTGGGGGACTGACCTAACAAAACATTGGTGTGATTTATGTCAGATAATGTATTGCCTATGTTCTCTTCTAGGAGTTTTATGGTGTCATGTCTTGTATTTAAGCCTTTAAGTCATTTTGAGTTTATTTTTGTATGTGGTGTGAGGGTGTGAGGGCAGCCACATGTAAATCAACTTTATTGATTTACATGTGGCTACCCAGCTTTCTCTGCTGAAGAGACTGTCTTTTCTCCATTGTATAGCCTTGCCTCCTTTGTCAAAGATTAATTGACCATAGGTGTGTGGTTTATTTCTGGGCTCTCTGTTCTATTCCATTGATCCATATTTCTGTTTTTGTGCCAATACCACACTATTTTGATTACTGTAGCTTTGTAGTATTGTTTGAAGTCTGGGAGGGTTATGCCTCCTGCTTTGTTCTTTTTCCTCAAGATTGCTTTGGCAATTCTGTGTCTTTCAAGGCTCCATATAAATTTTTGAGTTATTTGTTCTAATTCTGTGAAAAATGTCATGGGTAATTTGATAGGGATCACATTAAATCTGTGGATTGCTTTGGGTAGTATGGCCATTTTAACAATATTAATTTTTCCAATCCAAAAGCATGGGATATCTTTCCATTTCTTTGCATCATCTTCAGTTTCCTTTATCAATGTTTTATAGTTCTTTCATCTCCTTGGTCAGGTTTGTTCTTAAGTTTGTTTGTTTTTTTTTATGTGATTTTAAAAGGGATTGTTTTTTTCTTTCCCTTTCTGATATTTCATTGCTAGTGTAAAGAAATGCAACAGATTTCTGTATGTTAATCTTGAATCCTGCTACCTTGCTGAATTTGTTTATCAGTTCTAGTAGCTTTTGTGTGGAGTCTTTAGGGTTTTCTATACATAGTATCATGTCATTTGCATATAATGACAGTTTACCTCTTCTCTTCCAATTTGGATACGTTTTATTTCTTCTTGTCTGATTGCTATGGCTAGGACTTCCAATACTATGTTGAATAAAAGTGGTGAGAGTGGGCATCCTTTCTTTGTTCCATATTTTAGTGGAAGGCTTTTCAACTTTTCACCGTTCAGTATTATGTTGTCATATATAGCTTAAAAAGCTGTTTAAAATGTTTATGGAGTGACCAGAATGTCATCTGTTAAGAACTAAAGCTAAAAGAAGATGCAAATTATGTTTAGTGCAGACTCAACATAGAAAATGAGTAGTAAATCTCTAACAAAGTGCCCAGCTCATAATAAATGCCCGTCACAATAGTTTTTGAATGTATAAATGAATGAATAAATTTGAATGTATTGCCATATGTCCCATATAGGTCCTTTGAAATGACTTGTATATCAACCAGTAATTTTTTTTTTTCATCTCACCTGATTCTATCTCATTTAAACTTAAAAGTCCTGGCCAAGGATCCAGCAAGTGAAATAATTTCCTTTAATAAAGACTTAAGTTTACTTTCTATGTATTTCCTTAAAGAACCTCTGGCACATATATTAATAGCAGATCTTATAAGCTCTGCAAAGTGGCATTGTTATGGAATACTTAGATGAGTGGATTCTCTTTAAATAATATTGAAAACATTTACATAACTATAAACTTTAGTATTAGAAAGAAGCCCACGGTGATTGAACACATACTACTTCCCTAAATTATTATCTCCATTAATCCTCACAATATTAGTTGAAAGAGGTATTACCCTCTTTACTGCTGCAGGAACTGAGGGTCTGGGAAGTTAAGTAAATTGCTCAAGGATAAATAGTAGGTAGTAGAGTGAAGATTCAAATCCAAGTCTTTGGATTCCATGAAGAGGGTTCTGTCTCCTTGTGCTTGCCAAGTCCCAGGCATTAGAAGTAAAAGGAAATACAAAGATGAGTAAGGCATAGTCCCTGCCCTCTAGAAGCTTAGAAGCCAACTGGTCAGTTAGAAACGTAAGCGGATAGTTGAAATAAGTTCTAACTTCTTTGTGTACTGGAGAGTTATCCAGTCTCCTGGAGTAGCTGCAGCTTAAGGTGGACATCACATCCCAGGTCTCTTTCTCAGTTTAGCATTATTTTATTTTATAGTATTTATAAGTTTTAGTTTCTTTATGAAGATTAACTCATATAATTCTCATTTAACAATGCTATGAGAGGGCTGCCCTGGTGGCGCAGTGGTTGAGAGTCCGCCTGCCAATGCAGGGGACATGTGTTCGTGCCCCGGTCCAGGAAAATCCCACATGCTGCGGAGCGGCTGGGCCGGTGAACCATGGCCGCTGAGCCTGCGCGTCCGGAGCCTGTTGCTCCGCAACGGGAGAGGTCACAACAGTGAGAGGCCCGCGTACCGCAAAAAAAAAAACCAAAAAAACAAAAACCCCCACAATGCTATGAGGTAGTCACTATTATATCCCCATTTTACAGATGTGAAAATAAGGTACAGGTAAGTTAAATAACTTATCCAAAGTCACACAACTAGTAAGTGGCAATGCTAGGATTCAAATCCAAGCAGTCTGGCTCGAGAGTCTATATTTCAGCCACTAGATTATGTTGCCTCTAAACCTTTCTAGACTCAGAAAAATTAACATTAGCATCCACCAAAGTGATCTGATTCTAGGACATTGACCCATTAGGTTCCATCTTATTGCTTAACAATGAACAATGTAACTGTCAAGTAGACTGGATACACTTGTTTGTTTATTACGCTCTCTCTAGGCAATTCTACCTAAGAAGGCAATTTATAATCAAAGGCTTGTTGGTGTGCTTGGAATTAGATCAAGGGGAATTACTGGCTGATCTTAAGGATCTTCTGATTCCATTTTCACTATAAGGTTATATCTGTGGCAACCATCTCCCTGGGCAATACTGAAGGCATACTGCTTTTGAGACTCTTTCTAAACTTAGGATGATGACCAATCCTCCTCAAAGTTTGAAATACTCTTTAGACATTTGTGTTAGTCAAAATCCCTCTATTTTTAAGTGTGGAGAGTCCCAACTCAAATAAACTTTAGCACAAATGGGAATTTTTTGACTCATGTCCCTGGAAAATGAAGAGGTGGATGTGGCTTCTCATATTTTCTCTCAAATGAAATCATCCTCCAGATTTCTTTTTCTATCTGTGTCCCTCACCCTCCACAACTCTTGGCTTTGCTTACCTCTGTGTGTTGACCTTATTCATTCCTACAGAAAGATACTTATTGGGCCATGCTGGGTCACCTATTCTGTTTTCGATCAATCAATATAGTCAAGAGAATGAGATACTCTTGTTTGGTTGGGTTTGGTTCACTTGTCCATCTGTGTGGCCTTGGGGTTTGAGTTTGCTTGATAATCTCACCAGGGGAACAAGTTGGAGGGAAGGAGGATACATTCCTCAAAGGAAGTAAGGATGATGTACAGACAAAAACAATAGGATCAGTAAACCGTATGGTAGCCTAAGATAAGAGAAAAAAATAGTTAAAACTAATTCTATCCTTGTTTAAAATCTTGATGGGTTCATCATGGATTTTTTGCCTTAATTTTGATTTTTAAAATATTGCATTAAATATTATTTATCTTGATTTTTTCAGTTTTTTGGCATCCCTTAAATTTTACATTAAGGGCAGATGTCTCACTCGCCAGGCTTCCTCACCCTAGACCTGGTCCTACCATGAAGAGTCAACTTACTTCACAGATTAACATGGTGTCTGACTCAAAGTAAGTGCTCAATAAATGTTTGCAAAATGAATAGATTTATGAATAAATTGAAAAGTTTAGTCACTGAGATGTATGATAAAGCTACTGTCAATTCTATCATTTTTTAATATACAAAAGTACACATTTTATAAACTTACGTTAAGCAAACATAAGAGACTGAATGATAATCAGAATGCCGTTTTAAAAGTTTGCAGTTAGAAATGTGAGACAGTAAACTTCTTGGAGGGAAGGGTAGAAGAGTAGAAAGGTTACTAATGTTTGTTGCGACCTTATACTGTGGATGTACTATCCACTATGTGAGGCATTTTGGATGTGTCATTACATTTAATACAAGTCTATGAGGTTGATATTTTTGTGTTGTTTAAATAAGGAAACTAAAGCTCAGACATACTTGCTCTATAACTGATAAGTGACAGAGAAAGGATTTTTTAAAATAAATTTATTTATTTTATTTTTATTATTTATTTTTGGCTGCATTGGGTCTTCGTTGCTGCACGCGGGCTTTCTCTAGTTGCAGCGAGCGAGGGCTGCTCTTCATTGCGGTGCGTGGGTTTCTCATTGCGGTGGCTTCTCTTGTTGCGGTGCATGGGCTTCAGTAATTGCAGCACGCAGGCTCAGTAGTTGTGGCGCACAGGCTTAGTTGCTCCACGGCGTGTGGGATCTTCCCGGGTCCCCTGCATTGGCAGGTGGATTCTTAACCACTGCGCCACCAGGGAAGCCCAGCAAAAGGATTTTAATCAAGGTCTTTCTGTCTAAAACACCCTTATTCTGGCTGCTGTGTTTGTTGGAGGCAAGGTAAGCTAGAGGGGAAGAAAAAGAGAAAAATATAGTGGTATCTGTCCACAGTGTCAAGCTCATGTCTTATACATAAGCACTCAGATATAATTATGAAACAAATGTGTAATAAATAAAATAACTCGCAATTGGTCTAGATAAATTAGTTATCTTGGCTAACTAAGGCATTATTCCCTTCTGAATTCTACTTTTTTTTCATTTAAACACAGAAAAGAAATAACTTGTCTCTTCTCCACGCTCCCCAAATCTAAAAGTAATTCACAATTATGGATAGTGGTCTGAGAACATTCATCGACACCCACCTCTCACCTAAAATCCAGAAAGAGGCATGTGTATGTGTGTGTATAACACACAAAATATGTACATGCATTCATTCTTTCATGCATTCAAAATATACAGTATTTATTGGATACTTACTATTTCCGTGGGACTGTTTTACATTTCTACATGCTACACACACACACACACACACACACACACACACACCTGTGTGTGTGTGTGCATATCAACTTATAATAGCCTGGAAAAACGAGAAAGAACTTTATCAGAAACATTGAGAAGTTCCTAAGAGATCTAAGACGGAATCAGATATATCTAGGAACAAAAATAAATAAAACCACAGGGACTTCATTGGTGGTCCAGTGGCTAAGACTCTGCACTCCCAATGCCAGGGGCCCGGGTTCAAATCCTGGTCAGGGAACTAGATCGCACATGCTGTGACTAAGAGTTCACATGCCGCAGCTAAAAGATCCTGCATGCTGCAATGAAGGTCCCGCATGCTACAATGAAGGTCCCGCGTGCCACAACTAAGACCCAGCGCAGCCAAATAAATAAATACTAAAAAAAAAAAAAAAAAAAACACAGTCCAAAAACTTCAGGAGAAGACGGTTATACAGATAGGACTTTGGTATCATACCAACTCCAGACTCAATGGATAAAACAAGCGAGATGGACAAGCCCTGGACGTTCATAAAAGTTATTAACTGAGGGGACGTAAAAGAAGTAACTAGGCTGGTTGACCACCAACTGTCTCCCACTCCTCCACTAAACAGCAAGTGGTAGCAATGCTTATTCATTGGTTAAAGAAGAATTGTGGACACTGAAGCCAGAGAGAGAGGGCCATGCTGCCTCAGCTAGCTCCTGACCACCGAGAGCTCCTGACCTCAGAAAAGAAGTCATTAAGACACTCTTCCTAGTAGCATATCCCTTCCCTTTAGTTAAGAAAAGGCAAGCTAGTATAACATATATTGAATTTATTGAGCAGGAAACTAAGGATTAACAGATACAAAGATAAACAGATATAAGAATCATCAAAATTTTGTAAAAAACCAGCCCCATATAAGAAAAGCACTGAACTCAACAAACAGAAGGACTAAACACTCAAGGAAAGCGGGTTTATAGATGATCTGTTAATAGAAGAGAGATAGTTGAAGAATAAATTGAGTGGAAGATAGAGGCTGAGGAACTTTTCCTTATTCATTTCAAAAGACAAAGAAAAGTTAATAGATCTAGAAGTTTCAATATTTATGTAATAGAGGCACTAGGAAGAGAGAAAGAGAGAATGCAGAGGAAAAAATAATGATAAAAGTGTATTTCTCAGAGTTTAAGAAAGATGCAAGTCTTTAAGTTGAAAATGTTAACCAAGATGAATGAAACAGAACCAACACTTAGACTCGTCATGGTGAAATTTTAGAACACTAGGGATAAAGATAAAGTCCTAAAGGCTTACAAAGGAATAAACAGGTTAAGCTCAAAGCAATGAGAATCCGTGTGGCATCAGATTCCTCACTGGCAACACTGCTGGAAGACAACATAACAATATCTTCTAAGATCTGAGGAAAAACGATACTGAGAAAAACTAGCTTTCAAGTGAGAGTACAAAATATTTTCGCATACCCAAAGATTCAGAAATTTTACCCCTCGCCCCCCAGACCTTCACTGAAATAATTATTTGGGGATGTACCCTAGCAAATGAACGATGAATCCAAGAAAAAGGAAGATGTAGGATTTAGGAACTAATGTGAGGGGGAGACTGGGTAGGCTTGAGGTACAGTGTATTCTGGATTACTACTAATGACCTTGTATCCTAGACCTCCAACACCACACCAAATAGGACCCATTCCAATTCTAGATGGTACTTAAGATTTTCATCACCAACAAGCTTCCCTTCAAAAAATATAATCAGAAATTTTTTTGGCCATAAGGGACTTTACCAACTCAGAACTAAACTCTGGAATATGGCTTTACTCTATTGTTTCTTATAGGGTTAGAGTTAAGAAAGTCACATTTGCTATGAAAATAATTACATGATATTTTATGCATCACCATATTTTGCCAATTGCAAAAGTTTGGATTAAAAGGTGGTTCTTTCTCATAGAGGCATATAAAGATGGGAACTGGTATAGCAAAATGTTCTGTGATGTCATACCCATCTGGGTTTGAATTATGACTCTGAGATTTGATCTTGAGAAATATATTTAGCCTCTCTGAACCTCAGTTTATTTACACATAAGGATAATCAGACCTACCTCTCAGGTTTGTATAAGGATTTAAGAAGTTAAAATACGTAAAGTATCATGGTGTGCCAAGAGTTTCAACCCTGGTTGCATATTAAAATCCAGGGGGCTTTTAAAAACTATAGATGCTCAAGCCCCACCCCTAGAGATCTGGTTTCAATTGGTTCCAGGTTGGTATATATATATATATATATATATATATATATATATATATATATATATATATATTTTTTTTTTTTTTTTTTTTTTTTTTTTTTTCGGTACACGGGCCTCTCACTGTTGTGGCCTCTCCTGTTGCGGAGCACAGGCTCCAGACGTGCAGGCTTAGCAGCCATGGCTCACGGGCCTAGCCGCTCTGCGGCATGTGGGATCTTCCCAGACCGGGGCACGAACCCGTGTCCCCTGCATCGGCAGGCGGACTCTCAACCACTGCGCCACCAGGGAAGCCCTCCAGGTTGGTATATTTTAAAAGCTTCCCAAGACCTAAATAGACATTTCTACAAAGAAGACATACAGATGGCCAAGAGGCACATGAAAAGATGCTCAACATCACTAATTATTAGAGAAATGCAGATCAAAACTACAATGAGGTATCACCTCACACCGGTCAGAATGGCCATCATCAAAAAATCTACAAATAGGGCTTCCCTGGTGGCGCAGTGGTTGAGAGTCCGCCTGCCAATTCAGGGGACATGGGTTCGTGTCCCGGTCCGGGAAGATCCCACATGCCGCGGAGCCTGTGCGTCCGGAGCCTGTGATCCGCAACGGGAGAGGCCACAACAGTGAGAGGCCCGCGTACAGACAAAAAAAAAAAAAAAAAAAAAAAAATCTACAAACAATAAATGCTGGAGAGGGTGTGGAGAAAAGGGAACCCTCTTGCACTGTTGGTAGGAATGTAAATTGATACAGCCACTATGGAGAACAGTATGGAGGCTCCTTAAAAAACTAAAAATAGAACTACCATATGACCCAGCAATCCCACTATTGGGCATGTATGCAAAGGAAACCATAATTCAAAAAGACACATGCACCAGTGTTCATTGCAGCACTATTTACAATAGCCAGGACATGGAAGCAATCTAAATGTCCATCGACAGATAAATGGGTAAAGAAGATGTGGCTCATACATACAATGGACTATTACTCAGCCATAAAAAAGAATGAAATTGGGTCATTTGTAGAGACGTGGGTGGACCTAGAGTCTGTCATACAGAGTGAAGTAAGTCAGAAAGAGAAAAACAAATATCATATTTTAATGTATATATGTGGAATCTAGAAAAATGGTACAGATGAACCTATTTTCAGGGCAGGAATAGAGATGCAGACATAGAGAACAGATGTGTGGACATGGTGGGGAGGGGAAGGGGAGTAGGATGAACTGGGAGATTGGGATTGAGATATATTCATTACCATGTGTAAAATAGATAGTGGGAACCTGCTGTATAGCACAGGGAGCTCAGCTCAGTGCTCTGTGGTGACCTAGATGGGTGGGATTGGAGTGGGGGGAGGGAGGTCCAAGAGGGAGGGGTTATATGTATACATACACCTGATTCACTTCGTTGTACAGCAGAAACTAACACAACATTGTAGAGTAACCATACCCCAATTTTTAAAAATAAATTAAAAAAAAATAAAATACAGGCTTCCCAGGTGATTCAAATAGTGGGTTGGCCAAAAAGTTTGTTAGGATTTTTCCATAACATCTTACAGAAAAACCCGAACAAACTTTTTAGCCAACCCAATATATCGACAAGGTTGAGAAAATTTGACAAGCATATATATGGCTGGCACAAAGTTAAGTGCCCAATAAATGGTAACTTCAAAAAATTGGGGGGAAAATGTAACAGAAAGCTTCTAGGTAGAGGTGGATTTAAGCAAGTAAGGCTTAAGTTTTCGGACCCTTCACCGGCACAGTCTCCTTCTAAGGCTCAGTGTGGCTCCTTAGAGTGAGGGGAAGATGTTAGCAGCCCCAGCCCAGTGTGGGAGTGCTGCCCCACCTAGGGTCATCTGCCTAGGCTATCTAATTCTCTTTCGCTTCACTATTTCTCTTTCTTCCAATTGCAAAAGCAATTTTAGATATTAGAAGAGATCAGCCAGATTTCAGAACAAGGATAAAAATTATTTCCTTGGGAAGACCTCAGTATACTCCACAAATAGGTAATTCTTGTTATTCTGTTTTACTAGTGTTGAAATAGACACCCAGAGATTATATCACTGCCACAAGTCACAAATCAGCAAATAGTAGCCGAAGCAGCATAGTAATAGAATCCGCAAGTCTTGTCTTACACTCCTGTGTCTAAGCACACTGGTATATCTCCTGGGCAATTATGCAGGTCTGTGCTGGGTGATCATGCATAAACTCCAGAGGATGGTGCCACTGACCTTTCAAAACTTGCCTCATTCCTTGAGTAATTGATGCGTCCTCAGGCCTTACTAGCTTGTGACCTCAGAACAAGGCCACGCAGCTTAGTATCCAAACTGCAGCTCTGAGCCTCTGGAGTTGGGAAGTCTGTTCCTCTGCTGGATCCACACTTTCCTCCCCACCTCCCACAAATCCAAGGAGTGTTTAGGAGTTACTTTTCATCTCCATCAGTCCGTCACTTGCGTGGGCCTCCTCCAAGGCCCTGGAAGAAGCCCTGGCAGTGTATTCAAATGGGTGTATGATTTTGTAAAATTTGTAAATATTTTAATAGCAATCAGTTGACTTCTGTCTCTTTCTACCACTTCTGCTCCTTTGCACTCTCCTGTATAGTGTGGTACTGGAACAGCTTTTTGTAGGATCTGGCTAGGAGGAAGGTAAATACTATACTATATGTATATGTTCCTCAAAAATATTTTTTAAAAAGAAAGTTAAGTTGGAAATATGCTATTTTTAGCAGGTTTAATGCCAGATGTTATTGACATACAATAAAGGCACATTTTTAAAGTGTACAATTCGGTAAGTTTTGACTTATGTATAGCAGGAGAAACCATCACCAAATCAAGATAATGAACAGACCCATCACACTCAAAGATTTCCTCATGCCTCTTTGTAATTCCTTGTTCCTGCCTTCACTCCCATCCCCAGGAAACCACTGGTCTGCTTTCTGTCAGTATAGATTAGTTTGCATTTTCTATAATTTTTCTATAAATGGAATCATACAGTATGTACTCCTTTTTGTCTGGCTTTTTTCATTCAACATAGTTATTTTGGGATTCATCCATGTTGTGTGTATCAGTAGTTTTTTCTTTTCTTTGCTAAATAGTATTCCATTTTATGGATATGTTACAATTTCCTTATCCATTCTGCTGTTGAGAGACATTTGGATTGTTTCCAGTTTGGAACTATTACAAAGCTGCATTGAACATTTGCATATAAGTCTTTGCATGAACATATGCTTTCATTTCTCTTGGCTGAATACTTGGAAGTAGAATGACTGTGTCAGATGGTAGGTATATATTTAATTTTTAAGAAATTGCCAGGTCTTCCAAAGTGGTTGTATCATTTTACATTCCCGCTAGCAATGTATGAAAGTTCTAGTTGATCCATATCCTTGCTAGTACTTAGTATGGTCAGCCTTTTATTTTAGCCATTCTAATAAAGGTAGTGGAATCTCACTATGATTTTAATTTATATTTCCCTAATGGCTAATGATGTAGCATATCTTTTCATGTGCTTATTTGCCATCTTTATAGCTTCTCTATGAAGTATCTTTTCAAATCTTTTGACCATTTTTAAAATGTTTGTGTTGTTTGTTTTCTTATTATTGAGTTTTGAGAGTTCTTTATAGATTCTAGATATTCTCAGATGTGGTCTGGCTCCATATGGCCAGGATAAACCAATCACCATGGATGACAGAATATTTCCAAAGCTGATTACTGAGTCTTGAATAATGTCACGTGTAGGACATCTTCTACCCTACCCTGCAATGTAGTCTATACACTGGGCCAAACCACTCTGTAAGGGAAAAATACCTCCTGTGTCTCCCGTACTCTCACACTACTACCACACTTCACATCACTTCTGCCACCAGATGTGCTAGTTTTCCACACATCTAGAAATTCTGTCACACCATCTGGGTGTCCCATAATTTAACTCAATTCTGACACTATTGGAGGTAGTATCAGATCACATAGTTTAACGTCTCAGTCCCACAAGACACCCCCCCCCCCCGCTTCAGATGCCAATTGCAAGTCCCAGGTTGTCACCTGTGTTTCTGACTGATCAGCTATACATCTCACAACCTACTCCTTGGGTTTGATAATTTGCTACAGTGGCTCACAGAACTCAAGGAAATATTTAACTCATGTTTGCCAGTTTATTTTAAAAGGATATGACAAAGGATACAGATGAATATCCAGATGGAAGAGATGCATAAGGCAAGGTATGGGGGAAGGGACACAGAGCTTCCATGTCCTTGCCAGGCATGCCACCCTCCTGGTACCTCCATCCTCCATGTGTCCAGCCACCTGGAAGTTCCCTGTACTTTTGGGATTTCTATGGTGGCTTCATCACATAGGCAAGACAGATTATTAATTCAGTCTCCAGCCTCTCTCCCCTTCCTGGAGGATAGGGGGTGGAGCTGAAAGTTCCAAGCTTCTAATCACAGCTTGGTCTTGCTGGTGACCAGCTCCCATCCAGGAGCCCACCAACCACTGCCTCATTAGAACAAAAGACACTCCTATCAGTTAGAAAATTACAAGTTTTAGGAACTTTGTGCCAGGAACCAGGGGCAGAGACCAATACATACATTTTCTAATTATTTCACACACTCTAAGTCCTTTTCATGGCTTTTTTTCTAGCATGGGGAGAAGACAAGTTCAGACCTGCACAGTAACCTGCCTGCGGTCTAACATTACAATCTCCCATGAGCAAATGCTTTAACAAAAACACACACACATCTTCCAAGAAGCATCACTTTCAGGGACACACCAGTCTACAGTTGCAATTAGAAAAACAAAAAACAAAACCAGCTCTCTTACTGGAAAGCATATAGTCTTGCTAACATTTGTTTCCCTGAATAAAAGGCTTAACATTTTAAGCTTTCAGATGCTTTACAATTGCCTGCAGTTTATCTTCACAGTGTCTCCAAGAGCAATTGATGGATTTCTGCTTGTCATTTGCATTTTGCAGGTTCCATTTTGGCAACTCTTCCCCAAAGCAAAGATTTTCATCTTTGCTTCTAGAGACAGAACATCTATAATATCATTTCTTCAGCTTCTCAAAACACTAAACTTGCTTGTCCACTGGACATTGAAAAAAAAAATATATATATATATACAAACATACATATATATGACTGTTGCAGATGTTCCATATAGTTATGTGTATATATAGCTGCAACTCTCCCTTCTATAGAACTTTTTTTTTTTTTTAGAACTTTGATTGAGGGGGAATGAGGAGTCTCTGGATCAATGAACAAGCACATTTCCAAACACCGGTAAAACTGACAGAAGAGTGAGAGAGTGACCCTAAATGGAGCCAAGAAGTGGATGGCAGAATTTTTTTTCCATCCTAAACTTTTCCCTGCTGCTATAACCTTTAGTTATACAAAAACAAACAAAGATTTTACAGAGGGGCATGGAATAGGAAAACTCAATGGAAATTAGAGCTAAAATTGTGCAAAGAACAGCTGTAGCTGATCTAAGACTGATAAGAGGCCACAGAGCAGAGAGGGAGCTGAAGGAAGTCAGGGGTCTTGGAATAACTTGACAGTAGTATGAAAATTAGTCGTATCTCTGGATCCCAGGAATATGAAAATATTTCCCAAAGTTTTGCCATTTTTTTCTGCCTTAATGCCCTTTTTGTTTATGCTGCTTCTTAGTTTAAATGAGAAAATTACTTAAGTCATTCTTCATCAGCTTTTATTGCAGAATCTTGCAAAACTTTGGAAACTAAAACCAAGTCAACCAAAGGAATTAAAAAATCACAGTTGTTTGGGAAACAGTTATTATAGAATCAAAAAGCATTATACTCTTCAACATCCTTTGACCACCTTATCATAGTCAATGTAGTCATCATCATTGTATAACTATTGTCTTTTTTTTAAAAGACTTTTTAAAGATTTTTTTTTGATGAGGACCATTTTTTTAAAGTCTTTATTAAATTACAATATTGCTTCTGTTTTATGTTTTGGTTTTTTGTCCGCGAGGCATGTGGGATATTAGCTCCCCAACCAGGGATCGAACCCTCACCCTTTGTATTGGACAGCGAAGTCTTAACCCCTAGACTGCCAGGGAAGTATTATTAGTGTTATCCATCTGCCAGGCACCAAACCACATGCTTTACACATTGTGTCAATATCTTTCAATATCTCAGTACAGCCCTATGTGTTAAGATATTATCCCCTTTTCACAGATTGAAAAACAGAGGCACGGAGAAATTAACTTACTCACAGTCACAAACTAGTTAAAGTGAAGTTAAAAATCAAACGCCAACCCATTTAACCCCAGAGTCAGGCTCATAACTGGCTCACCATATTCACACTTTCACTCAGTGATTGATACTTGTGGAAGCAGGTTTACCATGACCTAGTGAAGCTTAAATTTCAGGCCCTTTCATTTGTACAAGACCCTTCCAAAGCCTTGGGAGTGGGGGTCCATGATGATGTGTTCACATGACCGTAAATCTTTGTAAAATTAACAATCAGTTAAGACTGCTATCTCTTCACTCCAACTCCTCCTCCATCACACTTACCCTCACATCATGGGGCACTGGAGTGGCTATGGACATTTTTGGGATCATGCTGAATTGGGGGTTGGAGGATATATTTAATCTGAGTTTTATGTGATATTTTATGTAGTTCATAATCATGTTTGTGTACAGTTAAGCAATTGCTATCTATGTTGGTGTAGGAATGGCTTTCAGTAATTCTCTTAACCACTGATTGTGCCAACTCACCTGGTGTTGTGACAGTTAAACTAAAAGAGTAAAAATGTGGTGGGAAGAAAAAAGAAAAGAGAGGGAATTAGAGCAAATATTACATTTTTGACATTTTAAATTAAACTTGTGTAAGAATTCATAAGTCTTAAAATTAAGCTCCTTACTATTAGAATTAACTATTTTAAACCATTAATGAAATTAGGTACAGTATAATCTCTAAGACATTTTAGAGAGACTTTATTAAGTGTTTTATATAAATGATCATCATTTTTTTGGGTAATATGCTTGTATGAAGCAGCTTATTCCCCTGTGGTGCCTGATGAAGCATATATTTGATGTGAAGGAGCCCTGGCATATGATCACATGTGATGTGTGATAAATTTATAACATTGGCCTTCCCAGTCTGAATTGTCAGATGAGCAGTGAGAGGCCTACCTGGCACATACTTAATGAAGCATTTGTGAAGTGAATGAGCAAATGAATGAGTGAATGAATCATTAGATTTATAGGGTTTATATGTCATCAGATTTACATATCATTCTCTAGATTGAGACCCCTTGGTTCCGAGAGGCTGAGTGATTTACCTCCTAACACTCGATGGCAGAGTGAAACAAGGACCAGTTTGCCTGACTTTCAATCATGCATTCTTTAATAAGATTTCAGATCATGGATATTTTCTAGAAGGCTTTAAATAAATCTCCACCATTTCCAAGCACTAAAAGTACCTCTTTTATAGCCTAGAAACTGCTGTCCTTCAGTGGAAAAGAATTCCTCTTTAGAATATCTAGGAAATTAGGCAGTGATTGTTTTAAATATGCCTTCATGTTACCTGACCTGGTTCTGATAAAAAAGATGCCAAAAGAGTCTTGTGGCAGCCGGTGGGGTGGGGTTAGGAGTGGGGGGCGGTGGGGAGACTCTTTAGATCAAGGGTTTTCAAACTCAGAGTTTTGACCCATTAGTGGTTAGTGAAATCAATTTAGTGGCTGAATTTTTTTAATAGAATAAAAAGAAAATATCAGATTTCATTGCCACATGGTAAAGGAACTAAGTATTGCTTAGGGAAAACTTTGATGGACCTTGTCACAATATAAAATATAAATATATATATTTTTAAATTCATTAATTTTTTTATTTTTGGCTGTGTTGGGTCTTCGTTGCTATGTGCAGACTTTCTCTAGTCATGGTGAGTCGGGGGCTGTTCTTCATTGCGGTGCACTAGCTTCTCATTGCGGTGGCTTCTCTTGCTGCAGAGTGTGGGCTCTAGGCTCACAGGCTCAGTAGTTGTGGCACACGAGCTTAGTTGCTCTGCGGCATGTGGGATCTTCCCAGACCAGGGCTCGAACCCGTGTTCCCTGCATTGGCAGGCGGTTCTCAACCACTGCGCCACCAGGGAAATCCCTAAAATATATTTTTTACTGTGGATCATGGTCAGAATTTTTTTAATTAATTAATTTTATTTTTTAATTGAAGTATAGTTGATGTACAATATTATGTAAGTTACAGGTGTACAATATAGTGATTCACAATTTTTAAAAGTTATACTCCATTTATAGTTATTATAAAACATTGGCTATATTCCCTGTATTGTACAATATATCCTTGTTGCTTATTTTATACCAATAGTTTATACCTCTTCATCCCCTACCCCTATATTGTCCCTCCCCACAGAATTTTTTTTTTTAAACTAGTGTTGGTGACCAAGTGCCTAGAACAGAATAAGAGTATAACATTCAGCATAGTATGTATTTAGAAGGAATAAACCCAGGGGCGGAAATGTAATTGTTTTGGGCTGATGAGAAAAGGAAGGAGGAGGACTACCACATTTGGGCCAGCCCTTAAATGATGCACAGAGGACGGAAAGCTCAGAGCCTGTGTTGTAATGCCAGAGGTCGAGGCCTGGAGGTTTTTACAGAATGGGTAGACCTCCAGGGCCATGGGAAGCTTCTCATTGGATGGAGATTCAGCCTGAGCTGGGCCTGTGATAGAATTTGATATGGACAGGTTTGCAAGAGGCTAAGTTGAAGTGGAGATATCACTGGGCATGGGGGAAGATCAAGGTTGTTGACTATGAAGTTGGTTGAGCTCCAGTTGCAAGTGTAGTTGGTTTATTCAGTGCTAGATTTTGAAAGAGTGGCATGAAAGGATGTAACTAGAGTTCATTGGGAGTGAGTATAAAAACACTGGAGAAACTGGCACTGGGCACCTACTGAATTGTGGGGGACCCTGCAGGCAATGGGGTGGGGTAGGCAAGAACGATACATTGGGATTAAGAAGTCATCGCTATTACCTGTTTGTTTCAGACTGCTTAGTACATAAAAGTTATATATTTACAATACTGCAGTGCTATACCAAATAATATCCAAGTAGAATAATGAGTATGAAAGTGTTATATCCACCTTTTGTTAGCATTTTCCTAGTGAATCTTTTTCCATTCCTTTATTTATTTATTTATTATTATTCTTTTGCGTTACACGGGCCTTTCACTGTTGTGGCCTCTCCCGTTGCGGAGCACAGTCTCCGGACGCGCAGGCTCAGGGGCCATGGCTCACGGGCCCAGCCGCTCCGCGGCATGTGGGAGCCTCCTGGACCGGGGCACGAACCCGCGTCCCCTCGGCAGCATCGGCAGGCGGACTCTCAACCACTGCGCCACCAGGGAAGCACCCCCATTCCTTTATTTTTAACTTTGACATATTGTTTTGTGTGTCTCTTGTAAATAGAAAATATTTTCATTTAATTAAGAATATATCAAAATGTAAAACAGTGTTTTGATTAGGAAGGTGAATAACCGTCAAGATTCTTACCTTAAAGAAGCAATTATAAGAAAATACTAAAAATTATTAACTATATAACTGGATGGGTTAAAACAAATAGTTCACCAGGTAGCTTGAAATACAATTCATTAAATCTGAATCTATAAAATTGTAATTACGTTAGAGTAAGTGACCAGAAGAAAAAGAGGTGTGGAAGCAAATAGTACTATTAGATCACACTGAACCAATTTCAGATTATTAGGGATTTGACATCCCGCTATTGCTGAAAGAAAAAATGACAGAAAAAAAAAAAGATATGTGATCAATCTATTTTAAAAATCATTTGAGGCCTTGGAAAAGGGTCAGAATTTAACTTGAAATTTTTATATAAGAAAAATTCTCTAATAAATCTACATCTTAATGAAGTATTTGTCTTTTAGCTAAAAGAGTAAAAAATACATCAATCTTAAAATTCCTGGGAAAAAAACTTGAAATATGTTTATATTTATATAAAAATACAGTATAAAGGCTCCACTCTCAAGAATTCCAGGAGTTGAGTATAGTTTTATTGTTGTTATTGTTTTCATTTGTTTTTTCCAGTAGGAGGATAGGTTTTCGTTGAAATATTCATGCTCTCTTACCTGATCCACTTTGTCATATTGTGAGGAAGGCTGGCTAAGGATCAGAACCAGGAAAGTCAGCCTGCCCACACTGGCATCAAACTTTGGGGATTATGAGCATCAGATAACTCTCTGAGTGGACCTACTACAAATAGCTGTGAAATACATTATGCACGCTGACATTATTCAGGCAGCTGCATTTTCTGTTCTGATTATCTTTGCATAGAATAAGTTTTTTTCTCAGTTTCTGTGTTAACAGAAAGAGGGTTAAGATTGGATGGTCAGTGTGGTAAACATGGACCAACACAACAGTGCCCAACAGTTACCAAACAAATTCATTTTCATAGCCAAGCTAAGCCAAAACTTAAAACACAAAACAATCATATTCTCAGGTTAAGACAGAAATACTTTGTGGGCTATAGTGAGCTAACTCCAACAATAACATTTAACAATATATCAAAAGTCCCTTATATCAGCCATGATTAATTAGTATAAGGTAGCAATTATACCATTAATATGGAAAGACCAAGATATTATCTGAATGAAGTAGTAATTAAATCAGAAAGGATTTAAAAGATAACTCTGTCAGAAATCATGTCATCATACTTGCTGGAAAAATAATCATTGTTGAAGCTGAGTTATACTTGGAGGTTCTGTTTTCTCTACTTTTGTATATCTTTGAAATTTTCCATTAAATAAGTGAAAAGGAAACAGACAAAAGTTAGAAAAACCTAAATCACTTTTTTTTTACTTCTCTAGAAGTAAAAATAAAGCTTTAAGTGGCAGGTTATGGAAGAGTGAATGCTACAATGAGTATAACTAGACTTTACCACAAATTGAATTCATATTCATTAAAAATTTTTCATTCATTTTTGTGTGTATAAGCGTGTTGGTTTCAGTGCTCATAATATACGTGGTAAGGTTGAGTAAAATGTTTTTGTAAGTATATATCACAATATAAATGTCAGATATTCTTATTCATTCTGAAAATTACCAGTGGCCGATGTCACTGAAGCTGATAGAGGGCAGTATGGTCTTGTGATTTTTAGCAACAGATCCTGAGAAATGGGCTGTGATCCCAGTTTTGCTTACTAAGGAAGCAGCCCAATTCAATCGTCATTTAAGTGACATTCATTAAGGGTTCAACACCATACTAGAACAGCGTGACATAATGGTAGGTTTGGAGTCACACATGGGCTAGAATCCTGGCTTGGCCATTTATAGTCGTGTGATCTTGGGCAAAATAATTTAAACTCATTGGACCAGGCTCAGCTTCGTCTTCTGTAAATGGGAACAGTAATAGCTAACTGAGAGGGTTGTTGCAAGGATAAAATGAAATACAGCCCATTATGTATCTAGAACAGTGTCTGACATGTATTGACAGTATGTGCAATAAACGGTGGTTATTATTACTGTCTGCCCCATTGAGTATGATATATTCTCTCCATAGTGATAAGTAGAATATAGAAATATCCATAGTGGTAAGTAGAATGCAGAAATAGGTAATATCCTACTGCAGTAGGCATTCTAAGATAGATACATACGCAGGGTAGCCTAGCTCTTGACATGGACAGCATTATTCAGATGAAATTTTCTTGCATCAGTCTTTCAGGCTCCTTTACTTTGGGGGAATCTAACATTAAAGTTCCTGCAGCCTCCTGAGGCTGGCATTTTGAGAAATCAGCCAAGAAGGAAACAGGCTGAAACCTATTCCACCCTCTAACTTTGCACCTATTCCACCCTCTAACTTTGCAACCTATTCCACCCTCTAACTTTGCACCCACTAGCTTCACAGCTGGACCTCTCTTCCAGGTGCCCTTATTTCCAATTGATCTGACTCTAGGTCTGCCCCTGGCACCATGACAATTGCCTGGAGCTTCCAAAGTCAGATGCCACCACCCCTTTCTTATCCCTCATATCAGACCACCCCTTGCATGCCATGGCCTGGGTGGAGTTTAGCCACTCGTCCTAGGCCTGAGTGTTAAGACTTCTATGCATCTCCGCAGTTAAGAGAGCATCCACATATATACAATGGAATGTTGCTCAGCCATACAAAGAAACGAAACTGAGTTATTTGTATTGAGGTGGATGGACCTAGAGTCTGTCATACAGAGAGAAGTAAGTCAGAAAGAGAAAAACAAATACCGTATGCTAACACATATACACGGAATCTAAAAAAAAAAAAAAAAAAAAAAAAAATGGTTCTGAAGGACCTAGGGGCAAGACAGGAATAAAGATGCAGACGTAGAGAATGAACTTGAGGACACGGGGAGGGGGAAGGGTAAGCTGGGACGAAGTAAGAGAGTGGCATGGACATGTATACACTACCAAATGTAAAATAGATAGCTAGTGGGAAGCAGCCACATAGCACAGGGAGATCAGCTTGGTGCTTTGTGACCACCTAGAGGGGTGGGATAGGGAGGATGGGTGAGAGACACAAGAGGGAGGAGATATGGAGGTATATGTATATGTATAGCTGATTCACTTTGTTATAAAGCAGAAACTAACACACCATTGTAAAGCAATTATACTCCAATAAAGATGTTAAAAAATTTTTTTTTAAAAAAAGAGAACATTCACCATTTCTAACAATTGCTTTCCCACTGCTGCCCTCTCCTTGGCTCTATTTCTCACCCACCCCAACTCCTCCTAGCATGCTACATGACATGCATAGTTATCTAGCATGTAGAGGATATTCACTAAATATTTGTTGAATAAATGATGTTTATGTTAATCATGAGGATGGGAGGATATTCAGCTAAGCATGGGCATGGGTGTAGGTAGTTCTATAAGTCATTGTATATTTAATACTCAACACCAGGCCTTTTGTTGATGTCTTTCTATTCATTCTGATTGTCTGAAGCTCATTCTCTAACCTATTTCTCAGGAAAGGCACATGAGAACAACATTCCCTAATAGCAGTTTCTTTGTGCCCTTTATACTTGAGTCAGTTTTGCTCTAAAACAGGTATTTCAAACTTTAACATCTCAAACTTCTCAAAACCCTGATCATTCTCTTCTATTTTCTCGTTGGCGATAGCGAACCTCACCTCCTACATTATAGAGGAAATAGAAGCCCCATTTCTTAATATAAAATATATAGGCCTACTTTCCTCCTTCCTGTCATTACAACAGAGAGTCTATCTTTATTGCTCTTTAATGTAAATCCCTCTTCTCATTTAGATTCCATTCCCTCCTTCTTTTTAAGGAACATTACACTGTCAATTATAGTTTTTTTGTTCACGTATATTTAAACTCTCGATTAGACCCTTCTCATCAAGTTTTAAATACATTCCAGTCATTCGCATTTTTTAAAAAAAGTCACTCAATCCCACATCCCCCTCCAACTATCATCTTATTATCTCCTTCCCTTTATGGACACACTTTATGAACGTGTGATTTGTACGTGCTATGTAGCTGCAGTGGTTGCCTTCTCAATATCCATCTCCCATTCTTCCACAGAAGCTGATTCTTTTAGAGCAGCAATGGGTCAAGCTAAAGAGTTACATTTCCTAGCCTCCCTTGCAGCTAGGAGTGGCCACATGACACAACTCTGACATATAACATGTAAGCTGAAGTCAGCTGAGGATTTATAGAAAATGCTTGCTTTCCTGGTATAGACACCAGACCTTTCCCTTTGATGTTTCTTTCTTCCTTCTGTCTGTAGCACTGGCTTGAGAGTGAGCAGCCATCTTGTATTCACAATGGAAAAAAAAAAAGCCCATATTGAGGATGACAGAGCAGAAAGAAGGGTTCTAGGATATTGATGACATCATGGAGCACTGCACCAGCCTGAATGTCACCCTTTGTCATTTTTGTTATGTGAGAAAAATAACTCTATTTAGTTAAGCTACTGTCATCAGGTTCCATTACATGTGACCAAATGTGATTCCTAAACTATAACCTTGCTCCCTATGTTTCCTCACCTTTGACTCATTCTCAAACCATTCCATTCTGGCTTCTGGCCCATCATTCCACTGGGCTCACCAATGACCTGCATGTTGTGAAATCCAGGGGACACTTTCAGTTCTCGTGTTACTTAACCTCCCAGCAGCATTTGACTCTGTGACTTCCTTTTTGAAACAGTCTTCCCGTGGCTTCTATGGGTTTGCTCCTTCACCTCCAGCTGCCCCCTCTCTGTCTCCTTCATGGGTTAATCTTCCTCTTCTAGCCAAACTTACCATCTTTCAGCCTCTATGACATACCACAGCCTCAGCAACATGCCTTTCCCTCTTTCTGGAATGCTCTGCCCTCCCTCCTTTTGCCAGCTAACTCTTCCTCACCCTTCAGTTCTCCATCCTTTTTTTTTTTTTAAAGGTTTAATTTTATTTATTTTTCACTGCATTGGGTCTTCATTGCTGCGCACAGGCTTTCTCTAGTGGTGGCGAGTGGGGGCTACTCTTCGTTGCGGTGCGTGGGCTTCTCCTTGCGGTGGCTTCTCTTGTTGTGGTGCACGGACTCTAGGTGCGTGGGCTTCTCTTGTTGCAGAGCACGGGCTTAGTAGTTGTGGCTCACGGGCTCTAGAGCGCAGGCTCAGTAATTGTGGCGCATGGGCTTAGTTGCTCTGCAGCATGTGGGATCTTCCCGGACCAGGGATCGAACCCACGTTCCCTGCATTGGCAGGTGGATTCCTATCCACTGTGCCACCAGGGAAGTCCTTCCATCCATTCTTCACTTCCTCCTTGTGAGGTCAAATTTCCCTTATTCTATATCCCTTCATAGCTCTTACATAGTTAAAACTTTACCATCTTTAGTGTAACTCTTTAAGTTGCCCCTCCCCTCAGAATGTAGGCTCCATGAAGGCAGGAACCAGTCTATTTTTGCTCATTATTATCTCCAGAACCCAAAATATTCCCCAACACGTAATATGTGCTAAAGAATTAGTTCTTGGAGTAAAAGGATGAATGTATAATTATACAGTGATATTTTATTGTCTGTCTTCTTCCAGCTCCATGAGAGAAGGAAACATATCTGTTTTATTCACAACCATATATGTGGTACCTAACACATACTGCATGGCACATAGAAGAAAACATAATAAATTAATTTTTTTAAGGAATAAAAGAATAAATGAATGAGTACGGTTCCAAGGCAGACATTCTAGTAGTTCTACAAGTAGCATGTCAGTGTTTGGGATTTTTTTTTTTAACTATCTTTTGATAAAGTTTCTGGTTATAATAGAGCACCAAATACCTTTATTGTCTCCAGAGAACAGTCTTTTGGAAAATATTACTTACTAGCTTGTTCTCCTTACAATATGTCATGCCTGAAATAGGCTGTCTATAAAGATCTTGAATCTATACACTTCTCCCCCCTTTTCATTGCCGTCACTCTCATCAAAGTCACTATCATATTTCCCCTGGACTAAATTGGGCCACACACTTTTCCTTAAGCATTATTTATTAAACTGTATATAAACTTGGATAGTCCAGAGTTTTTATTGTATCTCAGGGCCAAGTATCATATCTGTTTATGTTACCTCCAAAGAAAGGTAGGCAAGTATAATATTTTTACTACCAAAAAAAGCATAAATAATATTTTATTTTGTTGTGGGAGAGGATTATTTCCATTCTTCATTCTACAAAATATTTCCTTTACTTAAGGAAAATAAGTATTTTTTAAACTAGCAACAAATCTTTGTTTTCAAATGACCAAACTGAAAATATTCAGTTTAAAAAAAAACAAAAACAGCCAAAGACCTTTTAAGTCCCCCTACCTCCCTGCCCCATGAATTCTTAGCCTTTGAGGTACCTGAGATGCTCAAGGAGATTGACAAGAAGAGGCAATTATGCAACTGTGACAGCCCTGAGAATGTGCCCAGTCTTGTAGTCAGCATATCTGGATCCTGCCCTTCCTCCAAGGCAAAGCTCCTGTCTTTCTTCCTCAACAAACCTTCCCTTCACCCACTCATAGCTGTGAATCTCAACTTACTATATGTGTCTAAATAAACATATGTGTATATGTATCCTTTCCTCTCTAATCAGCCTGGGAAGGATGGAACATGTATCTTACACATTGTTGTATCCTCAGAACTTAGTGCAAAATCTTGTAGGTGTAATGTTTTTCTGCTGCTGCTGTTTATTAGTATTATTTTTGCTAATAAGATTTACCAAGCACTTGCTATTGTGCCAGGCACTGTGTTACGCTCAGTAGAGGCTATTATTGTTCCCTTTTAACCAATGACAGTTTAAGTAACTTGCACAAGTCTCATAACTAGTGAGCAGTGGACCCAGGACTCAAACCCAGCTTATCAGATTCCAGAGCTTGTGCTTTTCACCACTAGGATACCTTGTCCCTCGTGAATATTCATAGGTGCCAAACTCTTAACAAGCCTGCATTTGCTCCTGCCTAATGCTGAGAGGGTACCAGGTGAGCAGCTTTGCTTGTGACTACTCAGAGGCATTTCAGATTGTTTTCAAACGAAGTTGTAGCTCTGAAAATAATTAAAGAAACCATTTTTAAAACAGCAGGAAGGGGTGATGTATAGAGGTCCACTTTGACATTTTGATGTGTGTTTAAACACATAGCTCAGGGCTATAAAAAACCACTACACTGAGATTGCAGAAGCATTAAAAATCAAATTGCCTTTGAAAAATTAATAATTTTTTAGAGAACTGTAAATGACATCCTATCATCTCTGGGGAAATCTTTCCCTAAAGCTCCAAGCCTCTTGGTGACCAGGATGAATAAGTTGGCCTTCCTTTTTGTTTCTCCATTTTCTGCCCCAGAGGGCCAAAAGGAAACCATCTCAGTTTAAGATTTAAGCTTTATTTGTTGAAGTTACTAGCTAGTTAAACTGGAAGCAAGAAAAGCCATTTCATGTTGGCATGACAGTAGAAAGCATTCAGCCGCATTCCAACTTAATGATGGAAGATTAGCCAAGGTTATTATTAAATTTTAATCTCTTCACTTAACTAATAAGGTCGATTAATACCCTTCCTGTCAAGGGAAAAAAAAAAGCATTACAAAGTCTTGACTATTGGTATTTTAACCAGCTTACCCTGTTGTATTGTGAGTAAAAGGCACTATATCATGGACCGCTGAGTTTCCTCGAAAGCTCCAGAGAAACAAACAGATGGAGAAAAAAAGTCCAGGTGTAAGATAACCCAGAGACTTGAACCTGTAGCAAAATGGAGTTTCTCCAAATTAGGCAGCAGGAGAAGCAGCAGATAAGAGCAACTGGCAACTGAAGATATCCTTGTTACACTCTGGGCTAGAATCATGCTGGCAGAAGCTTTAACTAACTAAATTTACTTGCAGGGTCTCCGAAGGGAGTGATCATATTGCACCAGGGTCACTTTTCATAACACACTATTTTGCAAATGAGTTCCCAGGGCCTTGTAAAATATTTGACTTCTAAACCTCAATATAAGTATTAAAATGTCAGCATGTCCATTACATGTCCCAACTATAAAAAATATGAGTTTAACGATCTACTTAAAATGGAAAGTCCAATAATATTTATGACTTCTTAGAGCATACAGTCTTCATTTTGAAAGACTTAAAGCCTCCAGGAGGTGTTTATTCAAAATTAGCATCCAGTAACAACACCTTGGGATATCCCTGTTCTGGCAGCACCTGTAGCCAGATCTGGTTACAGTTATTAAATCTAATGCTGGAGTTGCTGACCTCAGGAAGACAGGTGTCCTCTCCAACAGCAGGTCCCTATTCTGGTCAATAAAATTTGTGCTCTTCAGGCCTGGTCTGTTTGCTCAGGTATGTGGCCAGCATAGTAGCCTTGTCACAAAGAATTAATGGAGTTTTCATCTCTTCCCCAAATAAGTTGCTCTGTAGTTAATTGAGCATTACATTTCCCAAAAGAAATGCTCACTTGGCTAAATACATAATGCCATTCATCAGTTTATTTATTAGTTAATCCAATATTTATTGAATACCTATTATGTGCTAAGCATTGGAAGGTTATGGAGATACAAAAATTAATGACAAGAAATCTCTTTGATCAATAAGCTCAACTTAGTAGCCCAATAATTGTTTGAAGGATCCAGATTAGATCCTCTATCTATATTTTATCCACTCAGCCTAAACTTCAAAGCCTATTTCAGGTCTTATCTCTTCATTCACTCATTTAGGAAAACTTTATTGGATTCTTAAAACTGTGTTAGGCACTGGAATGATGAAGATGAAGAGAATATAATCCCCACCACCAGGATCCCCCCAGCCTTGTGGGGAGATATGTGAGGTAGACAGGACCTGATGTGGAAGACGTTGTAAGCCAGGTTAACCAAGGAATACGGGTTTTATCCTACAGCAGCAAAGAGCTATTAGACAACCCTAAGGAAGAGAGAAGCATGATTAAATTTGCATTTTAGAAAAATCAACTTAACAATGACAAAGAAGATAGATAGGTAAGGAAGAATGGCCGGAGGGAAGAAACCAGAGGGGAGGAAAATCCAAATTCTAAAATTATTCAAGAAATAGAAATAACAACATTTTATTAACAAACTGAATGTGAAGACTGAGGGAGAGGATGAAGTCCAAGATGACTTCTACGATTCTGGTCTGAGTGGCATTAGCAGCAGGAGAGGAGGAACAGGGTTAGTGAGAAAATGAGTTCAACCTCAAACATTGCAGGTGCCTTTGGAACATCCAGGTGTCAACATTAGGTTTGCTGTTATAAATGTTTGTCTGCAACTCATGAAAGAGGTAAGGGAAGGAGGTAAGGATGCAGGAGTCATCACCTTATAGACTGTAGCTGAAACATGATTATAACATTATGAATGACATTGCCAATTCTGTAGCCATCTCATACTACTCCCTAGTCCCAAATGCCTTATCCTCATCCAACATTCATTTTTAAAATTAATTTATTATTCATTAGTTAATTTCTTCATTTGGTTGAATAATACCTATGGAACTCTGATATATTCCAGGCAATGCAAAAGATCCTGGGTGTACATACATGAATAAGCTTTGATTCCCTACCCTAAAGGATCTCATAACCTGGCTATTGACTATAAACTAATTCTCTAATTCTATGTGTGTCTGTCATGTCTCCAAGAAGGGATAAACTCCCAAAGTTTATCCTCTTACGCTCTTTTAAAAAAAAATCCCTGTAAAGACCTAGCACAAAGTTCTGCTCTTTGTAGATACTCAGTGTGAACATTGAATGATAGAGTGATTACTTATTTTAAAACATAGACCAATTTATTTATTTTTAAATAGTTTTTGGGGAAGAGTTTGGACTAAAAAAGTATTAAATTTTCATTAGAAAAATTTAGAAACTACATTAAAAAGATAAAGAAAATAATAATTATTAATATACTGTCCAAAGATAACCACTATTAATATTTTATGGAAAATACTCATAATCCTTTTTCTAAGTGTAAAAACATGCTTTATTACATTTTTGGTAAAAGGAATCATATTGAACATATTTTTGTGTCACTTCTTTAAATTAAAAAATGCTATATCGTGAACATACGCTAGTGCCATTAAATATAGGTTTTCATCATTATTTTTAAACCATTTCATTGTATTCCATTGTATGACTGTCCTATGATTTATTTAGCAGGTCCTTCACTGATGGAAACTTAGGTTTCCTAAGAAAAACCTAAGACTTTTTAAAAATAGAAATACAGCATATATTCATAAAAGTTCACAGATCAAAACTGAGCTTGATAAAATTTTATAAAATGACTACACACATGAAACCCAGACTAAGAAACAGATCATTACCAAAATCTCAGAAGCCCTCTTCTGTCCTCTAGTTACTACACACCGTGACCACCTTCTTCCCAGGAAGCTCTCAGCCAGTGACTAAGCGTGGTATAGCTACTAGTACCTGGACATTTCTGCCCAACATCGGCCCCCTCTGTGGGCTGGCCAAGATTTTGTCAGAGCTATATACCTCAGTCTAAGGCTCTTCCTACTCAGTCCTTCCTTTCCCCTCTCCTTTCCCATGTGTCAGACCTGTATCACGGTCTAAAATTCTACCCTGACTACTCCTGCTCCTTTCCCCTTTTGTCCTTTAATAGATGTTACCAGCAATAAATCTCTTGCATTTCTAACTCTGCCTTGATATCTGCTGCCCAGAGGAACCACCAACACAAATGGTACTGGAAGTGGACTGAAATGACAAGCTCAGTTTGAAGACTGGACCACATACCTCCCTCCTGTTAAGGAGGATCCCTTCCAAGTGGTATGTGGACATGGATAGTCTCAGCCACCAGTGGTAGCCCAGTTGCTAAAAATATCACTAGTAGTGACTTGAGAGTGACATCCTAGTGCTGAATGCCCTGGCTGGTGAGATGATGCAAGCCTTTTTAAATGCCTGTGATCAGGCATAAGGAAAGTGGAATTGGCTGGGCATTAAAAAGTTGCATTGACATCCTACAGAGGAATAATTGGAAATGGAGGGCAATTAACAAATAGTTATGGCTAAATACAAGAGCCAGAAGGTCTCTTTAGTAGCTTACAAAGTAGAAGAGTTAGCACAACACAGGAGTAAACTCAGGATCTGATAGCTAGGAGCCCCCCAAACAGTTGACTGCTCAGACAGGGCAGGTCTGTTATTCCCTGGTTGAGAAAACCTGGGACCCTGAAACATGGGATGGGAACATCTCAGTGGATACCCTCAAAGATAGTGCTTCGGCAGACTCCCCTGAACCCCCAGAATTTACAGAGGTGGCCCACCCCTCGCTGTGTAGGACAACACTGCACAGGCCACTCCTCAAGGCAACAGATACCCCTCAGGAGCTGTGCCACTCCTCTTCTGGCTGCCAGATTGATAGTTACTGTTAAATCCCCACATAAGTTGACTGGGACATACTGGACCTGATAAGAGCAATAGTGTTCCTCCGTCAGCTCACACCTATGGCACAGGGTGCATCCAGTATGACCAGCTAAAGGAGGAGGGAAAAGGCCAATCTTGTTACAGTCAGGTCAGTGCAATTGTGGGTGCAAGCTTTGTCACTGGAACTGGCACAATGGGCACATGAATGGAGTGGCCGCAGTGGCAGAGACAGAAGCTATGCATGGGCCCAATGGCATGGACTCCCACATATCAAAGCTGGCCTTGCAATTACTGCCTTTGAATATGCAACCTGTCAGAGACCAGTGCCCAGCCCCTTATATGGCTCTGTTCCTTGAGGAGGCCCACCAGTAATAAGTAGAATAATTGGGCCCCTTGCATCCCGGAAGACAGAGATTCATTCTCACATAAATGGACATTTATTTGAATATGGATTTGCTTTTCCTAACCTCAGAGCTGCAGCCATTGCCACTATGCAGGTTTCCAGGGGCTTACAGAGTATTTGGTCCACAGGCATAGAATCCCACACAACATAGGATATGACCAGGGGACCCTGTTCTCAACAAAGGAGGTGTGGGTGTAGGGCCAGGATCTTGAGATTCGCTGCAGCATCAGAAGATGCTGACCTGATAGAGTGATGGAATGACCTGCTGAAAGCATAGCTGAAATGCCGTCTTAGAGGCAAGACTCTTAAGGATCGGGCACTGCTCCTGGATGCAGTATATGCACTGAATCAGAGCCCTCTATATGGTGCTGTGTCCCCAGTAGGAGGAAAATATGTGCCTAGGAACCAAGAAGTGGAAGCAGGAGTGACTCCACTCACCATCACCTCACTGGAGGACTTTGTGTTTCCCCTTACAGCAACTCTGGACTCTTCAGGGTTGGAGGGCCTAGTCAGGAAGTACACTCTTGCCATTGAACACAGTGAATGACAAACTATGGCTGCTGCCTGGGCACTTTGGATTCCTGTGTCTGAGGACCAACAGGCAGGAAGAAGAGTCACCATACTGGCAGTGGTCATTGTCCCTGATCAGCAAGTGGAGGCAGGGCTCCTGTTATACAATGGGAGAAAGGAGGACTATGTGTGGAACTCAAGAGACCCACGTGGGTGCCTCTTAGCAATTTATCATCGAACTGCAACCTTGAGTGGACAGGTGTAGCAATCCCAGCCTGAGAAGGGTATGGTTAAAGAAAGCTCAGACGCCACAGGATGGAGAAGCATGAAGGAGCTGCTCCTGAACCTGTGCAGAGAAGTAAGTCTGTGCGGCACAAGGCATGAACCACGGCAACAACGGATAGGTGTGCTGTTCAAATGTCCCTTCAAGAAAGAACTTAGTGATGAGCTGCAAGGAGCAGTTAACTGACAGTCTCAATTTGCAGCACCGTAGGGATATGCTGCAGTAATTGAGCTGAGGCCGAGCTTTTCCCTGGCAGTCTCCAGCCCACGACTGAGCATGGCAAGGGTCTGCCCAACACGCTCCTTTATGTAAGGGAACTTCTCTACCCAAACTCCAATCATAGGTTTCCCACAGGAGCAGTCAGGCTCTTATATGTCCCGGCTCCCACCACCCAAGTTGACTGGTCTAAGGATGGGTACCTGACCCAAGCTAAGCCACCCATAGTCCTTCCCTTGGATTTTTTCTTTTTTTTAAGTTATAACTCAGGGTGACTTGCCTGGTGGCACAGTGGTTAAGAATCCACCTGCCAGTGCAGGGAACAAGGGTTCGATCCCTGGTCCGGGAAGATCCTACATGCTGTGGAGCAACAAAGCTCTGGTGCCACAACTACTGAGCCTGCACTCTATAGCCCGGGAGCCACAACTACTGAAGCCCGCGCACCTAGAGCCTGTGCTCCGCAACAAGAGAAGCCACCGCAATGAGAAGCCTGTGCATTGCAACGAAGAGTAGCCCCCCTGCTCTCTGCAACTAGAGAAAGCCTGCATGCAGCAACGAAGACCCAATGCAGCCAAATATAAATAAATAAAATAAATAAATAAAAATAAAATAAACTATAACTCAGAAGAAGCTCTCTCCAGTGGACGAAGTTGCAAGAGGTAGTTTGGGGAGTTGTTGGTTTCTGGTCACGTGAGGAAGCCCATCTGCAGTGAGCGAGAATGAAATCAGCACACACAGAAGCACAAAGACAAGAGACAGAGAGTGCCTGCAGCGTTCAAAGTTCTTGAGGTCCAGCTGTACCCAGCTCCCTGGGGTCTGACTGTTCTAACTTTTCTTTCTATTGGGTAAGATAGTCTAGTGTGCTTCCAATAAATAATTAATTGGAATCAGATGTTGATTACATGTGACCACATAAGTTCTAGCACACACTTAGAAGTATCCTATGCTTATTTTATATTAATAGTTAACACTGATTGAGTTGAGGGTTTATTATATTCCAGACACTGGTCCAAGCACCTTACATATATGAATTCATTTAGTCCTCTCAGCAATAATATGAGTCCACCCAAATGCCCTCTCTCTGTTGTTTTCCCCAAGGCTACTTTATTTTAAAATCATAAATAAATAAGAGATTCTACATGACCTTTTAATAGAGGCTCCAAAGAGCCAACTTTGGAGATGTACAATCTTCAGCATTTTCGTCTCTCACCCGGTGATGCCAGCTCTGATTTGGGGCTTCAGCAAGACAGGTTTGCAGGTACAGGTGTCCTTCAGTGCCTCAGAAAGGCCCATTTTTAATAATAGAGAAAGTGGTATTACAAATAAGCAGAACAGATAATTTCCTATGGATACACATTTTGGAATTTTAAATGGGATTCCCAAGGTTTGACAAGTATGAATACTTACATGGTCAGAACATGTAAATCAGGACAATCTTTGAAGTCCAAGAAGGATGCCACCAGCACCTATCAACAGAGACTTCTACAAGGCCAAATACCCCCTCACTGAGGCCTGAAATCCAATTGACAGTGAGCCATTCCTTTATGTAAGGCATCCACATGACCTCTGCTGTCTTTTAAAATTAAATACTCTGTAGAGGTATGATTAGGCACCTAATCCCTTCCCTACCTCAAGGGTGTGAGGGGTAAGAAGTATGGAGGAAAAGGACGAATGGAGACAACTAGAGTAGTAAAAATTGGGGAAAGGCCTTCCAACCCCACCACTTGACTGAAACTTCTGTTAGTACCAGGATCCTACCTTCAGATCAAAGCTGTCCAACAGAAATATAATGCACACCACACATTCAACTAATATTTTTCTAGTAGCCACATTAAAATTTTTTTCTACAACCAGGTGAAATCAATTTTAATAATGTATTTATTTAAGTCAACATATCAAAAATATTATTTCAACATGTAGCAAATTAAAATTATTAGTGAGCTATTTTATATTCATTTCTTTCATATAAGTCTTTGAAATCTAGTGTATATTACATGTACAACAAATATCAATTTGAATGCTAACTGTATTTAGAGTTCACAAATTTTCAATTGAAAAAGTAGTTTTATATATCAGTGTTCAAAATATACTTAAAATTTTCCAGTAACTGAATCAGATGTTTTAAAATTTAAATTTAGACTAATTAAAATTAGGGACTTCCCTGGTGGTCCAGTGGTTAAGATGCTGTGCTTGCACTGCAGGGGGCGCAGGTTCCATCCTTGGTCGGGGAACTAAGATCCTGCATGCCATGGAGTGCGGCCATAAAATAGAAAATAAATAAATTTTAAAATAAATTTTTAAAAAAACTAATTAAAAGTTCAGTTCCTTGGTCCCAGTAGCCACGTTTCAATTGCTCAGTCGCCACATGTGGCTAATGGCTACTGTATTCAACAACACAGATGGAGAATATTCTATGAGTGCAGAAATGTTATGGGACTATGCAGCTCTAGACGTAGCCTTTGGTGTACAGTAAACTCTACTCACTGCTTGGCTGGCAGTGTCAGGGAAGTGGGTTACATCTATAAAACATATTCCTTAACAGATTCCAGAAGCCTCGCCATGCCTCTCCATTGACTACCAGACTCCAGGTCCCCTCTCCCATGCTGCACCAGCCTCCATCCACACCCAGCAGGCTAGTAAAGAGCAAGGGCTCTGGAGTCAGAGATCCAGTTTTCATCTCAGTTCATCACTTACCAGTTGACTTCCAACAACTTAATTAACTTGTTTGAGTCTTAGTTTTCACATTAATTAATTGACGATATTTTAAAGGATTGTTGAGTAAGTGAGGTAACGTGCACAAGACATTTAACACAATGTCTGCCACATAGAAAAGAATAAATGGTAGCTCTTAAACAAAAACCTCTGTATACGCTTTTGTATGTGCTTCCACAACTTCCCGCCACCCAGGAGTGGTTATTCCTGGGTATTCTTAAGTGGGGCAGGAGTTAATGGGAGTGGGGGAGAGAGGTGGGGAAGAACCCTGGCATCTGGGCACTGACATGTGTCCCAACTCAGCCTTGTGGCTAATTTACAAACAGTTTTTACTGCTACTGTTTTATTCAGCTCTTCCTTCCCAGCTTATCAGTTCAGATGGCTTTTGCTCTGGAACTCCAAGTCCCACATGGCCCCCCTCATTCTGCTCTGAACTAGAACAAATGATTAACCACACAAAACAGCCATCAACACTCTTTCCAAGGACATCAATGACCTCTTTAAGCCCAAGCCCAGGGACACTTTCTCCTCAGCCTCTCTGCAGTGTGTGACATTGTTGCTTCTCTCTCATCATCCTGGTTCTCCTCCAAAATCCCTCAGACCATTCTTCCTCCTTCTTTTTTTTTTTATAAATTTTTATTTTATTTATTTATTTATTTTTGGCTGCATTGGGTCTTCGTTGCTGCATGTGGGCTTTCTCTATTTGTAGCGAGCAGAGGCTACTCTTTGCTGTGGTGCGCAGGCGTCTCATTGCGGTGGCTTCTCTTGTTGCAGAGCACAGGCTCTAGGTGCGCAGGCTTCAGTAGTTGCAGCACGCGGGCTCTAGAGTACATGCTCAGTAGTTGTGGCACACAGGCTTAGTTGCTCTGTGGCATGTGGATCTTCGTGGACCAGGGATTGAACCCGTGTCCCCTGCATTGGCAGGCAGATTCTTAACCACTGCGCCACCAGGGAAACCCCAGGCTTTCATTATTTCTGACTTAGACAATAGACTTCTAACTGATCTCTCTTCCTCCTTACTTTTCCTTTGCAAGTCTATTTTACACTGATGCCGATTAATCTTAGAGCTCTCATCATCTTACTCCCTTGTTTAGAATCCATAGTCTGGCTTTCAAGGTCTTCCACAATGTGATCCCAGCCCAGCATGAGTTAAGGGAATGTTCAATCAGGAAGGAGAGGGGTGGAGGTCAGAGGCAAATGGAACATGTTCCCCAGGTAAAGCATAGTTTCTCAGGCCCCCCTATTCAATAGGAGCTTCAGGGCCCTTCTGGAAGAGGTAAAGGCTGGTTAACCACCCCAGATGTGTCTTTTGCAAAGTCCAATAACCGTAACCATGTGCTCTGGTTCAGAACTTCTCTTAATATTTCCTTTGGAAATTCACAAAAGAAGAAATACAAACAGCCAATAAACATTTAAAAGTTCAACATCACTAGTTAGAATGTCAGCCATGAGAAAAGGTGTGTACCATTTTTTTCTTTAAAGAGCTTATCCATTATTATCTAATAGCTGGACAGTTTAGCTGGCATCTGCTTTCCCCTCCTCTCTGGTCTGAATCCTTTGGGGAACTGGATAGGCCTGGCAGGGGGCACTAACTGCAGAGAGCATGTGAGGCATGTACCTCTGTGTCACGGAAGCTGCGACACTGAGCAAGATTATTTTTAGAGGTGACCTTCTAGGTTCCAAGGAAAAGTAAACAGACATGCACATGATTTCCTCTGAGAGACTAGTGGTAAACAAATTGGCATGCACACACTCACTATTATCCCATGTTCTGACTCCAGGGCGCTTAAAGAGCAATTTCAGGTGAAAAGCTTTACTGAAAGCTGAAACCAACCAGGATGAAGAGAGGGGTAAACTGAGTGAAAGTTCACAGCTTCTAGCTACTGGGTCAGAGAACTGCAGGTGAAACAACTTATCTATTCCAAATTCTTGGAAAACATGTTGTTTTAAATGAAGTTTCAATAATTCCTCATGAAAATATTGCTAAAACTTATTATTTAATGTCTCACCTCTTATTTTGTATTATTCCATTTGTTTTACTTTTGTTGTTTTTCCTATGTAATGTGTTTATTATTTTTAAGTGAACATTATAGAAAATGCAGAAAGAAAAAATCCCTATAATCCTGCTCCTTATTGTTTGTTATGTATCCTTCAGGTATTTTTATGCATATACTTATATCTATATATCAACAAAAGAAAAACATACTGTCATAAATTTCTTTGTCATCTCATACTGGATCTAGGGCATCTTTTCACATTGGTATATATAGGTCTGCCTCATTCTATTGATGGACATTTAGGTCATTTCCAGTGTTTTACTATTACAAACAATGCATAAGCAAGCATCTTTGAACAGATATCTTGAGCACTTGCATGAAAATTTCTGTTGGACAGCTTCTGGGAAGAATTTCTGGATCAAAACATTTACATATTTTTAAAGGTTTTGGTTTTTTGTTTGTTTGTTTGTCTTGGCCGCACCACACTGCTTGTGGGAATCTTAGTTTCCCAACCAGGAATCAAACCCGGCTTTCGGCAGTGAAAGCGTGGAGTCCTAACCACTGGACCAACAGGGGATTCCCTCAAGTTTTAATTTAGTTATTGCCAAGCTGCTCTCCACCTGTTTCCTGGAAACATGCAAATAAATTAATTTCTCATGGAGACTTAGCAGCAAACACAATGCCTGGCACATAGTAGCTGTTCGTTAATTGATGGTTAGATTAAAGCTTCATAAATATTACTTATTGTTCTGACTGTGACACTACTGAAGTGCATTGCCCTGCCTGCCTCACTCTTAATTATCCCAGACAACTGAGGTATTTAAGTGTGGTAAAGTAGTAAATACAATACACATTAGTAGTAAATACAATAAAAAAAATAGTATTAATACATACCACAACACATAGCACTTCTGATTGTCTCCTCTGTGACAAGACATTGTTGTCATCTGAAATCATAAAATTCTAGAGTAGACAGGAACCTAGACATCAAATAGTGTTTCTTTTTTTTATATGAAGAAGTGAAAGCCCAGAAAGGTAATGATTGTCCAAAGGTTTGAGAATTAATAGATCCTACTGAAAACACCTCTTACTTCTCACTTTCCTTCCTTGACTTAAATGCACAGATCTATTATTATTTTATTTCACTTGACTATATCATACAAACAAGGCACATTATTGACTGAGATATGTGTCCTCAAGTCTTCTTAGTTCTGTCAATTTACCTGCCTAGAGCTTTCCTGCTTGCCCTTCTAATTTTCTACTTCAAGTTGGCCAAGGATTGAAAACAAGATAGCCAAGCTTATTAGAACTATACATCAAGTGATGGGATCTGAGAGTGAGTCTAAGATTTTCTTATGAGTGAAACACAAGAGTCTTAATACTTTTTTGTCAGCTATTTTGGCTACTCAGGACAGCTTGTGTGTGTGTGTGTGTGCATATGCACTTCCTAAGCTTTAGCAGCTTAGGAACATGTTGCCATGTTCTGGATAGATGAGACTGTTATCTATATATAAATAAGTGTATATGCAGTTGACCTTTGAACAACACAGAAGTTAGGGGCATCAACTCTCCTTGCAGTCAAAAACCTGAGTATAACTTTACAGTCTGCCCTTGGTACCTGTGGTTCTGCATCTTCAGGTGCAACCACACCTCAGATTGTGTAGTACTGTAGTAGTATTTATTGAATATAATCAGAGTATAAGTGGACATGCACAGTTCAAACACCTGTCAGGGGTCAACCGTATATGAAATATTGCTAAGAGTAAAATCCTGGAAGGTATTCAGAACCATTTAGATTTAAAAATTTTCCCAATTCTAAGGAAACAAATAGTCAAAGCATTTGTCTTCATGTGCTATCAACATTTGGCCAAGGTCTATTTAAAGGACAGTGAAATAAGAATCCTTTCTCCTTCCATTTGCCGATATATAACGCCAACTTTGGTCTGATCATCAGTAATTTCAGGAATAGTTTCTGTGGCAGTCAGAATAATGGCTGCCCAAAGATGTCCACATCATAATTCCTGAAATCTGTGAATATGTGCCCTTACATGACAAAAGGGACTTTGCAGATATGATTAAATTAAGGATCTTGAGATGGGGAGATTAGCCTGGGTCATCCAGGTGGGCCCAATGTAATTACAAGCCTCCTTAAAAGGAAAAGAGGGAGGCAGGAGAGTCAGAGAAGGAGATACAATGACAAGAGCCGAGGTCAGAGTGATATGATTGTTTGAGGAAGAGACCATGAGCCAAGGAATGCAGGCAGCCTCTAGAAGCTGGAAAAGGCAAGGAAGCAGATTCTACCTAAGAGTCTCCAGAAAGGAATGCAGCCCACTGCCAACACTTTGATCCTGGTCCAGGAGACCATTTTAGATTTCTCTCCAGAACTGTAAGAGCAAATTTGTGTTATTTTAAGTCACTAAGTTCATGGTAATTTGTTATAACATCAACAGGAAGCTAACACAGTGTCTTACCATAAGCCAGTGTAAGTTTGAGTTTTGATTGAAGGACAATTGTTCTTTTGCATCTGAATCAAATATTTAAAGAATGTGAAAATGTTTAAAAGAAAAAGAGCTGAAAAAAGTAACCACATAATAATAGTAATAGTTAACATCAATTGAGCACTTACTATATACAAGACATTGGATTTCCAAAATTTCATGGAAGGCTTACAATGAAAGGATGATGTAGGACTATGACAATAATCTGTTTATTAGATAAGAAAGCAAATATAAAGAAGGTGAAGAATTTAACTTTAATAAGCGAAGAGATTAGCTGAACTATCCTGTGGTAAGGTGCAGAATTCCATCCTCTCAAACCAAGCAGGGAAAATTTGAAGGTAGTTACTATAAAAATTAGGCAAAGGTAAAGCTTGTAAGATTGCTAAGGGATAGGTGATGCCTTAGGTTGTGAAAATAAATCCCACCTGAAATGCTTTGAGTTCCTACTACATGGCAGGCAGCTCCCAGCTATCACAGTGGGCTCAGCTTGTTAACTGGCAGACCAGGTGGAATCCCCAGAAGGTGCATCCTTTCCTCCCCCACCCTCCCTACCCCCATCTGGAACCTTTGACCCATAATCCTGAATTCATAACCCCAATCTTGTCTTTGACTGACAACGCTGAATACATGACATCAGATTAACAATCCCAAAATAAATCTGTTCCCCTCCATTGGAATGTCATTGGGTAATGACTGCAATCCCAAATAATATACACAATGATAATGACATCTTATATTTACAAGATGTAGTGACAAATTTTTAACTCACTGTGCTGTTTGTGTATGTGTTCTTTGTATTTAAGATATTTGAAATGTTTTAGAGAATCTCACAGGTTGGATAAAGATCTGACATTTTAAACTGACTTTTCATTGAAATACTTAGGATTTGACCAATTAGGGATATAGTGAATATTTAAACGCTTTAGTGAACTATAGGTTTGATTTTTATGCTGCATAGATGCCTAAGAGAATCTGATTTACTAGATTTACAATAACACATTTGTTAAGTGCTTATTATTTACCCGGACTGTTATAAGTGCATTGCATGGACTAACTCAGGTAAACATCATAACAACTCTATATGAATTTGGTATTATTGCTACTCCCACTTTCAGAGGGTAAAACAGAGGCACAAAGAGTTATGTGACTGAACCAAGATCAGGCAGCCAGTTAGTAGCAGAGCAATCTGGCTGGGAGTACATGCTCCTAACCAATGTCCCCTCGGTGCTCAGGAAGACTCTTACAGGGGTACTCTGATAAGGGCTCAGGACTCGGCAGAGAATGGCCCAAGATGATTTACAGAATGTAAATCTGCCTTGTTAGAAGCGTGAAGTACCTGGGACAATCAGATACAGCAATGTGTGAATTTGACATGTTAAAGGGAATTTAATAAATGAGGTTTATAAACAGTGTCTAAATGTGCAAGAGAATGCGATTTGTTAGATTTGTATGCTTTTGTGACTTTAATATGTAATGCTTAAAAAAATTCTATCCCATTTATAAATGGGAAGTTTAATACATCAAATTAATATGCTCACTGGTATTAATCAAAGAACAAGTGAAAGTGTTTTAACATGAAATTGACAGATTTAGAAATGAATTTGATTTGTGTTTAAATACTTAATAGACTTAAATTTTACAACCCTAATAAATATCATTCAAAACACAAGCAACTTTATGGGTTCCTTCCCATGCACAAGAAGTCCACTCTGACATTTAAAATCTCAACTGATCATTGGTACAGTTTTAGCCCTGTTTTGCAGAGGGGGAAACTGAGGGGAAGAGAAATAACTTCCCAAGGTGGCAGAACTGGGAGGTGATGGATGCTGCATTCCAGCCCAGATGACACCAGACTGCCAAATCCAGCACACTAACCACTCTCCTATACCACCTCCAGGTTCTAGAGATGCCATTTCTATAGAATACAGTGTCAGTTGTGAATACATAACCTGGAGGAATATACACCAGTACAACAACACTGGTCTTTCCTGGAATGGGAATTATGGAGGACTGTTATTTCTGTAACATTTAAGATTTGAGTAAAAGGAGTTCTCTACCCCTTCACCCCACTTTCCAACTAATTTCTTTATTGACAAGAGAATTCTGCATCTCTTTATATTTCACTTCTCTGCATTGTCAATCAGCATTTTGTAGTCATTTATTAATATCTACCTCATGAGCTTTTTTTTTTTTTCAAACACTCCTGCTTATGCTCAGATGGGTATCATTACTGGGTGAAACATTGTATGCCCTCATCCCTGTATGTCCCATAGAATGTCACTTCTTTAATTATGCTACTTTTGTATCTAGTATATGCTTTTGTTAAGTGTATAACACTGAATTATAGTTATTCTATTCAGCCATCTTCCCTATTAGAATATCTGTGTTATATATGACTTTCCCCAGGGTCCAGCACAGAATTTGGTTGGTTAAACCACACATATTTTTCAGTTATGGAATCTGAAGTATGCTTTGCATAGGCAATCGTTATAGTTTTTCCTTTTCGTAAAAGGCTTACTTTCTTTCGGTCTTTGAACTCTTTGGTCTAGCACTGGGGTAAATGACACAATGCAGACTTAAGTAGAACTGGGATTTCCCTGGTGGCACAGTGGTTGAGAATCCACCTGCCAATACAGGGGACACGGGCTTGATCCCTGGTCAGGGAAGATCCCACATGCCATGGCAACTAAGCCCATGCGCCACAACTACTGAGCCTGCGCTCTAGAGCCCACGTGCCACAACTACGGAGCCCTCGTGCTGCAACTACTGAAGCCTGCGCGCCTAGAGCCCGTACTCCACAAGAGAAGCCATTGCAATGAGAAGCCTGCGAGCAGCAAAGAAGACCCAATGCAGCCAAAAAAAAAAAGACTTAAGTAGAACTAAAAGTGGAGGAATTCAGTTAAGAAGTTATTACAAAACTAGAAAAAAGTTTCTGAAAACACGAATCATTTACAAGGAGGAGCTGAGAGTGGAGCTGTGTAACATATTAAAAACTGGGAGAGGAGGAGAATCTCTTTGCTTCCCGAGGTGCTCCGTGTTTGGTTGCTCTCAGACTAGCTAGGCTGCCACATCTGGTATGTATTTCTAAGGGTCAGGTTTTCTGCTTAAAAGAGAGAAGAAAAAGCAGTTAACCCCTTAATCAATAGAATAGTTTTAGATAGTTGTGGGCCAGAAATGCTTCAGTTACTTATCATGACCCCAGTACATTTGCATTTTATCCTGGATTGCATCTATGGTGGGAATCTCGGGGGCGCCGGTAATGTTTTGGATGATGCAGCCCTCCAGACCACCTAACTCCCACAATAGTGCTCCTGTGCCCTCCAGCCTGGGGGCGAGGGCGGTGACGCTGGAGCTGGCCCCGGCCACTTCCTCCCCTCCAAGTCTGCGGCCAGGGCGGGAAAGTGAAAATGAAAACAGAAACTGCTCTGATTGCCCCCTCGCCGGCTGGCGACCCGCGCTGGTCACGTAGACTGTGTGAGAGGATGGGAAGAGCCGCGAGATCACGGGCTGGCGACCCTCTGAAGAGTTTGCCTTCTCCTCTGGGGAAAGGGCGGGGGATCTCTTTTCCCACCGCGAGCGGACTAGTGCAGCCCGACCGCCCACTTGGGGGAGGCTCTAGCTGCCCCGCCCCGCCTCGCTTGTGCTCGCCCCATGAGTCTCTGCCCCCACGAGGCCCCGCCTTCCGCTTTGGTCCCTAAGGCCACGCCCCTGGGGCCCCAAGCCCCTGAGGCTCCGCTAGGCCTGGCCAGCCTAGAAGAGGGAGTTTCCTTTTCCTCTCTTGCTCCACCTCCTCCTCTTTCTGGTCTCTCCGCCTTCTCCGCGCTGCCTTGGATCGCCTGATGCAGAAGTTCTGGCAACGACTGGGCCGAGGCGAAGCCAGGGTGCTTTCTTATTAGGGCCTTGGCCAGGCCTGGGGATCCGGCGGCGACGGCCGACTCAACCTTGGGGTTGAGTCTCCTTCCAGGCACATCTCTGCAGTGAGAACCTTTTGGGGAGGGTAGATCCTGAAGATCCGTTTGGGAATTTCTTTCTCCTGGCTCACCAGCCCCACGTCCCCCAAGTGTAAGTGATAGGATGGGGAGTAGGTAGACTGTTGAGAGGTAAAGAATGCAGCCGAGTTACGAAGTGCCTGGCCAAAGAAAAATCGGGGAGCAAGGACATGAGAGCAGTAAAATTTGGGGCGGCCAATTCATTGTCAGTTAAAAAAATACAAATAGCTAGAATCATCATCAAAGTATCACTAATTTCAAACTGCCTTCTAATTAATTACGGTTCACAGGATGCCTGTTAATTACAGGAGACACCTGACCTAATGTTTGCAAACGAAGTGCAGATGGCAGTGTTTAGAGAAATGCAGGCATGAAGCAGGAAAATGGGGTGTTGGTGTTTTCAGAGTTCCCATCAGGTATCTGAAAGATAGTGGGGTATCTATCTGAAAGATAGATCCAACGAATATATATCAACGACATAATCAAGAATGACTTAGTCACTGCCTTCTGTAGTTCTCTGATAGCAGATTGTAGTCAGGGCAAGTTATTCATTGGCTGGTGTGAACCCTTGTGATTCAAATGAAGTCAGATGGTTTAACACATACAATTGTTTGCCTATGTTCTCGGACACTGAAGAACGTTGCTTTCACACTTGTAAGGAGTTTAAAGGAAAAAAACAAAACAGTTACCTGCTTCAAGTGCTTAGCATTGTACTCAAACAGTTATAGACGCCATTTAGCTTCTGTGAATTTTTGCCTAAGGAAATGTGTAGTTGTGAGACTTACTTCATGACTACCTATTCCTAGTGAAACTTTGTCCTTTAGAAATTACTTAGCAGTGGTTGGTTGCAGAGTGAAAGGTACACACAATTGTATATGCCTGTCAATGCTGACAAAGACATACTGAAAATTCTAAGAGTTGTCAAACAAGATATAAGTTCAGGCTGTTTCTCCAGTGTTCTTTCTGCCTCTGACAAAGAATAAGTGAATATGGTTAACAGTCAGAAGTGAGGAAGAAATGAGTTTATAGATTTCTATTTGAAAGACCCCAGATAGAAATTTAGAAATATGAAGGTTTTTTAAAATCCTACCTAATAGTAAAAGGTGAATTGAGAACAGACTGTATGCTGGACACTTGCTGTTCTTTATTTCACAGAACATTCACAACTCTGAGATCACCACTATCCACATTTCAGAGAGAAGTATCTGGGCTTTAAGAAGTTAAGGCTGCCCACGGTCACATGGCTAGTAAGTGACGAGTTTAAGATTGAGCTCAGGTCACCCATCTCTCCAAATTAAAAACCATGCAGAATGCATGTGTATACATTTATCTAAGTGCATCAAGATGTACAGTTTAAATGGGTGAATTTTATCTAAATCATACCCCAGTAAAGTTAATTTTTAAAAATCATGCAGGATGAATGTGATGTTTTTATAATAAAACTCATCCAAGAAAGAGCACTATGATGATTTCACACCTGACAGTTTCTGAGGAAAAAGAGATGGAGGTGACACATGTATGTTATTAGCATACACACTGAAAGACTGGTGACACCACAGACTAGAATTGTTCATTCAGGTGACCTTCCCAAATTTAAGATACAGACATACAGAAATATCAACCAGGATGCTACCATGTGTAAGAGGCATGCAAGTCTCTTGTGGAAATCAACCAAGCAAATGCAAAATTGGAAAAGACATTTGAAGTATGAGATATCAAAATTGTCTAACAAAAATACGTCCCAAGTGCTGGGCATTAAAAAGTTAGATACTTTTGCTGTGGTATGCATTAAAGTAACATTTTCTGTGTGTAAGATAGTATGTACTATATTAAGCATTGCGATTATAAGCTGTATAGCAGAACTTACACATTATTTTCAATTAAAATTTGTTTGAACAGTATGTCAAAACATGCCAAGGCACCAGTTGTTAGTGCTTTTGTGTTTGAAGGCTGTGTTTGGCTGTTTAAAGAGAATATATTGACTCCTTTTTCATTTTATGATGTTCCATTTTGAAGTTTCACCAGTTTCAGAAACATTTTAAACTTAAAGCTTTAATTAAAATGTATCAAATTTTTAAAATAAATTTATTTATTTTTGGCTGTGTTGGGTCTTTGTTGTGGTGCGCGGGCTTCTTATTGCGGTGGCTTCTCTTGTTGTGGAGCACGGGCTCTAGGTGTGCAGGCTTCAGTAGTTGTGGCATGCAGGCTCAGCAGTGTGGCTTGCGGGCTCTAGAGCGCAGGCTCAGTAGTTGTGGTGCACAGGCTTAGTTGCTCTGCGGCATGTGGAATCTTCCTGGACCAGGGATCGAACTCATGTCCCCTGCATTGGCAGGCAGATTCTTAGCCACTGTGCTACCAGGGAAGTCCCTCAAATATTTTGTGAACTGGGTATTCTGAATAATCACAGTTGCCCATACATATGTAGAAACAGGACACAAAATATCTCAGTACTTTTTACAAGCACCCAAACTGGCTTTCTTAGGATGCTTAAACTGATAGTTGCCATCCCCACCTGAAACAGATATATCTGTATTGGTCAGTTTAACAGCCCCAATAATGACAAACTCCACAAGACCTCGGAATAAGATTTGATCAATGAGATTTCACTCTTAGGAATTCTGCACAACCTTAAATTCTCCCAGAGAATATATTCTTCAGTGGCAATCATGAAGGCAGTGACATATCTTGAGTGAAAAAGAGAACAACTGTGACAGAAAGCATGAGTCTTTTTTGTCACAAATGAGGCAATTTGATCAGGATGCATACTTAGCACCCCTCTTGAAGTCCAAGAGGAAACCCTAACCCAGCGCTCCCCATCAGGAGAGTCCTTTGCAAGTCTGAGCGTAACAACAGAAAATCACTACTCTTGGTAATTCAATATAACCAGGGTGGTGGGGAATAGCACAGAGCCTGAGATGAGATCTCTGAACACCTATCCTTCCTCTCTTTACTATTTTACTGCTTTAACATTTGTTTAGTATTAGTGCAGCTTGCTTGGCAATGAAAGCTATGTCTTCTCAGACATGCATAAGCCTATAAGCCTATAGTTGATGGACTACTAAAAATGTTTCCACTCCAACTAACTGCTAGTGTGGTTTTTCATAATTTATTCACCAAATTTATGATTCATTCCAGAAATGTACAGTTTACTAGAAACCATTCTGAACAGGTGGAAGCAGTTTCATTTTGCATACCATGGATGTGTTATCCATAATAAATCCATAATAAATGCACATTTTTTTCCTGTTCATAGCATATCACCTCTAGTCCTTCTATCTGCATAATAAAAATTGAGGTACAATTTCAAAACTATACTTCAAATTCTTAAGATACATTTTGGTGAGATATATAAAGAACCTTTAAAAAGTATATGACCTTTGATCCAATAATTGCCCTCTAGAAATCTATCCAAAGAAAACAGAAATTCAAGCAAAGATTTTTATACAAAAGATGTTCACTGTCGTGTCATTTATGAGAAACATTGGAAAATCTAATCTAAATCAACCTTAGTAAAATCCTTTAATGAATTGATGTATCAATTTATGGTTATTTTAAAATATAGTCATTTAAAATTTATGGGAGCTTGGTTCCAGATGGTGGAGTAGAAGGATGTGTGCTCATTCCCTCTTGCAAGAGCACTGGAATCACAACTAACTGCTGAACAATCATCGACAGGAAGACACTGGAACTCACCAAAAAAGATACCCCACACCCAAAAACAGAGGAGAAGCTGCAATGAGACAGTAGGAGGGGTGCAATTACAATAAAATCAAATCCCATAACCGCTGGGTGAGTGACTGACAAACTGGAGAACAATTAATACCACATAGGTCCACCCACTGGAGTGAAGGTTCTGAGCCCCAAATCAGGCTTTCCAACCTGGGGGTCCAGCAATGGAAGGAGGAATTCCCAGAGAATCAGACTTTGAAGGCTAGTGGGATTTGATTGCAGGACTTCGACAGGACTGGGGGAAACAGAGACTCCACTCTTGGAGGGCACACACAAAGTAGTGTGCACATCAGGACCCGGGGGGAAGGAGCAGTGACCTGCATAGGAGACTGAACCAGACCTACCTGCCAGTGTTGGACGGTCTCCTGCAGAGGCGGGGGTGGCTGTGGCTCACCACGGGGACGAGGACACTGGGAGCAGAAGTTCTGGGACATACTACTTGGCATGAGCCCTCCCTGAGTCCACCATTAGCCCCACCAAGGAGCCTGTGGGCTCTGGTGCTGGGTCGCCTCAGGCCAAACAACCAACACGGAGGGAACTCAGCCCCACCCATCAGCATACAAGCAGATTAAAGTTTTACTGAGCTGTGCCCACCAGAGGAACACCCAGCTCTACCCACCACCAGTCCCTCCCATCAGGAAGCTTGCACAAGCCTCTTAGATAGCCTCATCCACCAGAGGGCAGACAGCAGAAGCAAGAAGACTTACAATACTGCAGCCTGTGGAACGAAAACCACATTCACAGAAAGATAGACAAAATGAAAAGGCATAGGACTTTGTACCAGATAAAGGAACAAGATAAAACCCCAGAAAAACAACTAAATGAAGTGGACATAGGCAACTTTCCAGAACACGAATTCAGAATGATAGTGAAGATGATCCAGGACCTCAGAAAAAGAATGGAGGCAAAGATCTAGAAGATGCAAGAAATGTTTAACAAAGACCTAAAAGAATTAAAGAAAAAACACCTAGAAGAATTAAAGAACAAACAGAGATGAACAATACACTAACTGAAATGGAAAATACACTAGAAGGAATCAATAGCAGAATACCTGAGGCAGAAGAATGGATAAGTGACCTGGAAGACAGAATAGTGGAATTCACTGCCATGGAACAGAATAAAGAAAAAAAGAATGAAGAGAAATGAAGACAGCCTAAGAGACCTCTGAGACAACATTAAACGCAACAACATTCGCATTATAGGGGTTCCAGAAGGAGAAGAGAGAGAGAAAACACCTGAGAAAATATTTGAAGGGATTATAGTTGAAAACTTCCCTAAATTGGGAACGGAAATAGCCACCCAAGTCCAAGAAACACAGAGAGTCCCAGGCAGGATAAACCCAAGGAGAAACACACTGAGACTCATAGTAATCAAATTGACAAAAATAAAAGACAAAGAAAAATTATCAAAAGCAATAAGGGAAAAATGACAAATAACATACAAGGGAACTGCCATAAGGTTAACAGCTGATTTCTCAGCAGAAACTCTACAAGCCAGCAGGGAATGGCATGATATATTTAAAGTGATGAAAGGGAAGAACCTACAACCAAGATTACTCTACCCAGCAAGGATCTCATTCAGATTCAACAGAGAAATCAAAAGCTTTACAGACAAGCAAAAGCTAAGGAATTCAGCACCACCAAACCAGCTCTATAGCAAATGCTAAAGGAACTTCTCTAAGTGGGAAACACAAGAGAAGAAAAGGACCTACAAAAATAAACCAAAAACAATTGAGAAAATGGTAATAGGAACATACATATTGATAATTACTTTAAACATGAATGGATTAAATGCTCCAACCAAAAGACACAGGCTCAATGAATGGATACAAAAACAAGACCCATATATATGCTGTCTACAAAAGACCCACTTCAAACCTAAAGACACATACAGACTGAAAGTGAGGGGATGGAAAAAGATTTTCCATGCAAATGGAAATCAAAAGAAAGCTGGAGAAGCAATACTCATATCAGATAAAACGGACTTTAAAATAAAGAATGTTGCAAGAGACAAGGAAGGACACTACATAATGATCAAGGGATCAATCCTAGAAGAAGATATAACAATTATATATGCACCCAACATACAAGCATCTCAATACATAAGGCAAATGCTAACAGCTATAAAAGAGGAAATTAACAGTAACACAATAATAGTGGGAGACTTTAACACCTCACTTACACCAATGGACAGATCATCCAGACAGAAAATTACTAAGGAAACACAAGCTTTAAATGACACAATAGACCAGATAGATTTAATTGATATTTACAGGACGTTTCCATCCAAAAACAGCAGATTACACTTTCTTCTCAAGTGTACATGGAAGATTCTCCAGAATAGATCACATCTTGGGTCACAAATCAAGACTTGGTAAATTTAAGAAAATTGAGATCATAACAAGCATCTTTTCTGACCACAATGCTATGAGATTAGAAATACATTACAGGGAAAAAAACACGTAAAAAACACAAACACATGGAAGCTATACAATACATTATTAAATAACCAGGAAATCAAACAGGAAATCAAAAAATACCTGGAAACAAAAGACAATGAAAACACGATGACCCAAAACCTATCAGATGCAGCAAAATCAGTTCTAAGAGGGAAGTTTATAGCAATACAATCCTGCCTCAAGAAACAAGAAAAATCTCAAATAAACTATCTAACCTTAGACTTAAAGGGACAAGAGAAAGAAGAACAAACAAAACCCAAAGTCAGTAGAAGGAAAGAAATCATAAAGACCAGAGCAGAAATAAATGAAAAAGAAAACAATAGCAAAGATCAATAAAACTAAAAGCTGGTTCTTTGAGAAGATAAACGAAATTGATAAACCTTTAGCTAGACTCATCAAGAAAAAGAGGGAGTAGACTCAATAAAATTTGAAATGAAAAAGGAGAAGTTACAGCAGACACTGCAGAAATACAAAGCATCCTAAGAGACTACTACAAGCAACTCTATGCCAATAAAATGGACAACCTGGAAGAAATGGACAAATCCTTCCAGGTGTAGCCTTCCAAGACTGAACCAGGAAGAAATAGAAAATATGAACAGACCAATCACAAGTAATGAAGTTGAAACTGTGATTAAAAATCTTACGGCAAACAAAAGTCCAGGACCAGATGGCTTCACAGGTGAATTCTATCAAACATTTAGAGAAGAGGTAACACCCATCCTTCTCAAACTCTTCCAAAAAATTGCAGAGGAAGGAACACTCCCAGACTCATTCTACGAGGCCACCATCACCCTGATACCAAAACCAGACAGAGATACTACAAAAAAAGAAAATTACAGACCAATATCATTGATGAATATAGATGCAAAAATCCTCAACAAAATACTAGCAAGCAGAATCCAACAGCACATTAAAAAGATCATACACCATGATCAAGTGAGATTTATCCCAGGGTTGCAAGTATTCTTCAATATACACAAATCAATCAGTGTGATACACCATATTAACAAATTGAAGAATAAAAACCATATGATCATCTCAATAGATGCAGAAAAAGCTTTTGACAAAATTCAACACCCATTTATGATAAAAACTCTCCAGAAAGTGGGCATAGAGGGAACCTACCTCGACATAATAAAGGCCATATATGACAAATCCGCAGCAAACATCATTCTTAACAGTGAAAAACTGAAAGCATTTCCTCTGAGATAAGGAACAAGACAAGGATATCCACTCTCGCCACTCTTATTCAACATAGTTTTGGAAGTCCTAGCCATGGCAGTCAGAGAAGAAAAAGAAATAAAAGGAATACAAATTGGAAAAGAAGAAGTAAAACTGTCACTGTTTGCAGATGACATGATACTATACATAGAGAATCCTAAAGATGCCACCAGAAAACTACTAGAGCTAATCAGTGAATTTGGTAAAGTTGCAGGATACAAAATTAATGCACGGAAATCTCTTGCATTCCTATACACTAATGATGAAAAATCTGAAAGAGAAATTAAGGAAACACTCCGATTTACCATTGCAACAAAAAGAATAGAATACCTAGGAATAAACCTACCTAGGGAGACAAAAGACCTGTATGCAGAAAACTATAAGACACTTATGAAAGAAATTAAAGATGATACAAACAGATGGAGAGATATACCATGTTCTTGGATTGGAAGAATCAATATTGTGAAAATGACTCTACTACCCAAAGCAATCTACAGATTCAACACAATCCCTATCAAATTACCAGTGGCATTTTTTACAGAACTAGAACAAAAATCTTAAAATTTGTATGGAGACACAAAAGACCCCAAATAGCCAAAGCAGTCTTGAGGGAGAAAAACAGAGCTGGAGGCATCAGACTCCCTGACTTCAGACTATACTACAAAGCTACAGTAATGAAGACAATATGGTACTGGCACAAAAACAGAAATATAGAATAATGGAACAGGATAGAAAGCCCAGAGATAAACCCATGCACCTATGGTCAACTAATCTATGACAAAGGAGGCAAGGATATACAATGGAGAAAAGACAGTCTCTTCAATAAGTGGTGCTGGGAAAACTGGACAGCTACAGGTAAAAGAATGAAATTAGAACAGTCCCTAACACCATACACCAAAATAAACTCAAAATGGATTAAAGACCTAAATGTAAGACTGAACACTGTAAAACTCTTAGAGGAAAACATAGGAAGCACACTCTTTGACATAAATCACAGCAAGATCTTTTTTGACCCACCTCCTAGAGTAATGGAAATAAAAACAAAAATAAACAAGTGGGACCTAATGAAACTTAAAAACTTTTGCACAGCAAAGGAAACTATAAACAAGATGAAAAGACAACCCTCAGAATGGGAGAAAATATTTGCAAATGAATCAATGGACAAAGGGTTAATCTCCAAAGTATATAAACAGCTCATGAAGCTCAATATTAAAAAAGCAAACAACCCAATCCAAAAATGGGCAGAAGACCTAAATAGACATTTTTCCAAAGAAGACATACAGATGGCCAAGAGACACATGCAAAGCTGCTCAACATTACTAATTATTAGAGAAATGCAAATCAAAACTACAATGAGGTATCACCTTACACCAGTTAGAATGGGCATCATCAGAAAATCTACAATCAACAAATGCTGGAGAGGGTGTGGAGAAAAGGGAACCCTCTTGCACTGTTGGTGGGAATGTAAATTGATACAGCCACTTTGGAGAACAGTATGGAGGTTCCTTAAAAAACTAAAAATAGAATTACCATACGATCATGGAATCCCACTACTGGGCATATACCCAGAGAAAACCATAGTTCAAAAAGACACATGTACCCCAACGTTCATTGCGGCACTATTTACAATAACCAGGTCATGGAAGCAACCTAAAATGCCCATTGACAGATGAATGGATAAAGAAGATGTGGTACGTATATACAATGGAATATTACTCAGCCATAAAAAGGAACGAAATTGAGTCATTTGTTGAGACATGGATGGACCTAGAGACTGTCATACAGAGTAAAGTAAGTCAGAAAGAGAAAAACAAATATCATATATTAATGCATATATGTGGAATCTAGAAAAATGGTACAGATGAACCGGTTTGCAAGGCAGAAATAGAGACATAGATGTAGAGAACAAACATATGGATACCAAGGGGGGAAAGTGTGGGTGGGGTGGGGTAGTGGTGGGATGAACTGGGAGATTGGGATTGACATATGTACACTAATATGTATAAAATAGATAACTAATAAGAACCTGCTGTATAAAAATAAAATTTAAAACACAGAATAAAAAATAAAATTTATGGAAATTTTAGGGACTTCCCTGGTGGCGCAGTGGTTAAGAATCTGCCTGCTAAGGCAGGGGACATGGGTTTGAGCCCTGGTCTGGGAAGATCCCACATGCTGCACAGCAACTAAGCTCTTGTCCCACAACTACTGAGCCTGCACTGTAGAGCCCACGAGCCACAACTACTGAAGCCCACAGGCCTAGAGCCTGTGCTCTGCAACAAGAGAAGCCACTGCAAAGAGAAACCCGCACACCGCAATGAAGAGTAGCCCCCGTTTGCTGCAACTAGAGAAAGCCTGCACACAGCAACGAAGACCCAATGCAGCCAAAAATAAATAAATATGTAAAAAAATAAAATAAAATTTATGGAAATTTTAAAATATGCTTCATTTTCATTTGATCATATAGAGCATCATCCCATCTTAATAAAAATACATGTATATGCATACAAAAAAGACTAGAAGCAATTACAGAAAAATGTTAACTGTGGTTATAGTTATAACTGTGGTTATAGCTGAATAGTAGGATTATGGGCCATTTAAATTTTCTTTACACCTTTAATTTTTTTCATATTCTCTATAATGAACATTATTTTTTTATTGTTAGGAAAATAAATGCTATTTAAAAAAATTCTTAGAGGGTTTAGTAAGCGCTTGACTTCTCAATTCATAACTAGTAGAATGAAATATTAGTGCTTATGCATGGGAAATAGCCCAGAAATAACCCCAAACAATGACTACTTTAGAAATCAACCAGTTTCACTCTGCCTCCTCCTTTCTTTCGTTCTTATCATGAACTAGTTGTTTAAAATGTTTCCTATGGGGCTTCCCTGGTGGCGCAGTGGTTGAGAGTTCGCTTGCAGATGCAGGGGACAAGGGTTCGTGCCCTGGTTCGGGAAGATCCCACATGCCGCGGAGCGGCTGGGCCCTTGAGCCATGGCCGCTGAGCCTGCGCGTCCGGAGCCTGTGCTCCGCAGGGGGAGAGGCCGCCAACAGTGAGAGGCCCGCGTACCGCAAAAAAAAAAAAAAAAAAAAAAAGTTTCCTATAGTTGCAAGCCTATTTCTACCAAAGCAGAGTAGTGTAAAATGAATTAAGTCTAAAAGCTTACAGCTACATAAACCTAAAGTGTTAACATAATAAAAAATAAAAAGAGGTTAATAACACAAGCCCCAAAACAAATATTGTATGTAATGACATATTTCCTTCTTTCCAAAAAATCCAAAGAGCCCTAGGCCCTGTGCCAAATATTTCAGAAGTACCATAACTGGAGGTTTTTTCTACTAAAACAGTTATATATATATATATATATATATATACACACACAGACATATATATATGTTTAAACATATCTAGGAAAAGGTCTGGAAGGCTACACCTTGATATCAAGATATCAAGTCTCTAGGTTGGTAGAATTATAAACGTTTTCAGACATTTTTGCACGTCAGTATCTTCAGATTGTTCTAGAATGTACAAACATAGCCTTTTGTAAAAGAAAAAGGTGTTTTAATGTCATTTTGGAAAAAAAAGAAAAGATGCCACTGGGAGCTGTCAGAATTAGTCTCTCTGAGACCTCCCTAACTTAAAATTAGGAACAAATTACCAATTACTCACGGTATGGAAGGTTTTTTGTTTGCTTTTTTTTTTTTTTTTTTATTATTATTTTTTTTACAGTAGGTCCTTTTTGGTTATCTATTTTAAATATAGCAGTGTGTACATGTCAATCCCAAACTCCCAATCTATCCCTCCCCCTCCCTTTTCCCCCTGGTAACCATAAGTTCATTCTCTAAGTCTGTGAGTTTGTTTGCTTTGTAAATAAATTCGTTTGCATCTTTTTTTTTTTAGATTTTGCATATAAGCAATATCATATGATATTTGTCTTTCGCTGTGTGACTTATTTCACTTAGTATGATAATCTCCATGTTGCTGCAAATGGCATTATTTCATTCTTTTTAATGGCTGAGTAATATTCCACTGTATATATGCACCACATCTTCTTTATCCATTCATCTGTCATTGGACATTTAGGTTGCTTCACAGTATGGAGTTTTCACAGGCTAAATAATATAGCTTTATATTTGGTATCTTCCTATGACTTGGGAGAAAAAAAATAAGTCCTTTGAACTTATCTATGAAGCAATTTAGGAAATTCTCTTGGAAAGTTCAGTTATGCAACAGCTATTTAAATAGATTACACATCTTTCATTGGCAGTTGTATCAATGGAGTTGTACATTGATAAAAATTTAAAACAAAACAGGTAGAAAATTAAACAAACAAAGCATCATGTGAAAACAGACACGTTTCCTAAAAGAACTGCAACAAGTTAATAATTGGTCATTAAATAAAACACCTAGGACATTTTTGCATGTTAGAGGTTTTTGAGATGGACAGTTATTAGTGGTTTGGTAACATGGCCCATTTACAAAGTATATTAGCACAGTTTTTTACATAAAGTAGATGTTCAGAATCTTCTTATAAAAATTTATTTTGACTAAAACCTGTGCAATAGAAAATGATTCCAAGTTTATTTTACAAATTAATTTTTATTATTTACTATACAAAATACATGGTGCTAAGTTTTTTCCCTAAATTTGAGCATCTGGAGGAAAAACTTCAATTAATTTGAGTACACGTCTAACCGAAAGAAATAGAACCATCTGACTGAGGCACTCTGATACACTGAAAAGCACTCACTTCGAACTCTGGAATGTACTCCCAACGTTGCAGGTAACTAGCTTGTAACCTTGGGGTTCATGGTTTTCTGTTAAATAAAACAGGATCATCTCTCGCCAAGATTTCTTCTGGTTTTAAAAGTCTAAGATCTGAAAACAAACAGGAAGATTCTAAAAGGTAGAGAGAAGTTCGACCAACTGTGGACCTCGGGATCTAAGGCACAACACAGGGATGAGTCCTCTGGGTCATCTTTCTGCCTCATATATCCTAGACTCAGAGCTGAAGAAGCTGGCAACCAGCACAAATAAAGGAAAGCCCCAATAAAAGCCTACTCGCTTTAGCCAAAAGACCTGGAAAAGAGCAGCCTAGCAGGGCAGAAGAACTTCAGGCAATAAGTGCTATACTCTAGCGAAGCATGACAAAAGAAAACTGTGGCTCCAACCCCACCCAGACCAGTGGAAGCCAAGTGGAGATCTCAGACTTCCACTTTTGCCAGGCTGTAATGAAGTGCCCCAACCCTCTCCCCAGCTCTCCCTACCGCAAGTATGGTGTCAGAGGAAGCCTAGTGGAGAGTCAGGACTTTGATGGCAACCTAGTAGTAATGAGGCCAGACACCATTCACCCTATGCCTGTGGTGTCAGTGGAGTCCACATGGGGAGCAGTATTAAATCCCTCTTACCCCTCCCTAGTAGGAAGGTATCAGTGGAGGTATAGTGAGAAACTGGAACTCCCATCTCCACCTATAAGTAATGAAAATCAGCCACAGCTCAGGTACCAACAGAGGCTGAGAAGAAGCTGAGAGAGTCCACTACCCATCTGGATTTTACCCCCAACTGGCAATAATGAGGTAGCCACTCCCAACCCCCCCTTCCTTCTGCTGCTGGAGCAGTGTCAGAGGAAAGCAGCTAAAACAGAAGGTTTAAATGAGACACATATGGTCTCCTTTGAAGCACAAAAGTTTTTAATTTTGATGAAGTCCAGTTTATCTATCTTTTCTTTTGTTGCTCATGCTTTTGGTGTCATATCTAAGAATCTTTTGTCAAATTCAAGGTCATGAAGATTTGACCCTATGTTTTCCTATAAGAGTTTTATAGTTTTAGCTCTTACATTTAGGTCTTTGATCCATTTTGAGCTAATTTTTTATATGGCATAACATAAGGGTCAAACTTCATTCTTTTGCCTTTGGCTATCTACTTGTCCCAGCATTTGTTGGGAAAAAAAAAAGATTGAATGGTCTTGGCAGTCTTGTCAAAAATCGTTTGACCATAGATATATGAGTTTATTTCTGGGCTGTCAGTTCTACTCTATTGATCTATGTATCTGTCCTGGTGCCATTACCACACTGTCTTGATTAAGGTTGCTTTGTAGTAAGTTTTGAAATCAGGAAATGTGAGCCCTCCTACTTATTGTTCTACTTTTTCAAGATCAATTTTGTTATTCTGGATCCCTTGAAATTCCATATGAATTTTAGAATCAGATTGTAAATTTCTACAAAGAAGTCAGTGGGGATTCTGATAGGGATTAAGTTGAATCTGTAGGTCTGTTTCAAGAATATTGCATCTTAAGAATGTTAAGTCTTCTGATCCAAGAACATGGATTTTTCCATTTCCTTAGATCTTTAAGTTCTTTCAACAATGTTTTATGATTTTTTGGGAAATTTTACCCTTCTTTGTTAAATTTATTCCTAAGCAATTTATTCTTTTTTTTTTTTTCGGTACGTGGGCCTCTCACTGCTGTGGCCTCTCCTGTTGCGGAGCACAGGCTCTGGACGTGCAGGCACAGTGGCCATGGCTCACGGGCCCAGCCGCTCCGCAGCACGCAGGATCCCCCTGGACCGGGGCACGAACCCGTGTCCCCTGCACTGGCAGGCGCACTCCCAACCACTGCGCCACCAGGGAAGCCCCCATTTTATTCTTTTTGATGCTATCATTAATGAAATTGTTTTCTTAACTTCATTTTTGGATTGTTCATTGCAATTGTATAAAACTACAATTAATTTTTGTAAATTAATCTTGTTATCCTGTAACTTTGTGAAAACATTTCTAGTTCTAAAAGTTTTTTAGTGGATTCCTTAGGATTTTCTACATAAAAGATCATGTCATTGGTGAATAGAGATAGTTTTACTTCTTCCTTTCCAATGGATGCCTTTTCTTTTTTATGTCTTATTACCTTGGCCAGAATCTCTAATACAATGTTGAATAGAAATGGTAAGAGTGGACATCCTTGTCTTATTCTTGATCACAAGGGAAAAGCATCCAGTCTTTCACCATTAAGTATGATGTTAGCGGTGGGTATGTTGTAGGTATCTTTTATTGAGGAAGTTCTCTTCTATTCCTAGTTTGTAGAGTATTTTTATCACGAAAGGGTGTTGGATTCTGTCAAATGCTTTTTCTGTGTCTTTTGAGATTGCCTTACTCTGCTTGGGCTGCCATAACAAAATCCTGTAGATTGAGTGGTGTTAACAACAGAAATTTATTTTATCATAGTTTTAGAAGCTGGAAATCTGAGATCAGGGGCCCAGCATGGGTAAGTTCTGGTGAGAGCTCTCTTCCTGGCTTGCAGACAGCCACTTTCTCATTGTATCCTTACATGGGGGAGAAAGAGGACCAAATTCTCTGGTATCTCATCTTATAAGGGCACTAATCCCATCATGAGGGCCCTTCCCTTATGACCTCATCTAAACAAAATTACCTCCAAAATGACCCATCTCCAGATACCACACATTGGGTATTAGGCCTTCAACATATGAATTTGGGTGGTACTCAATCCAGTCCATAGAAGAGATCATCATGTAATTTTTGTTTTTTATTCTATTGAAATGATGTATTACATTAACTTGTTTTCAGATGTTGAACCAACATCGCACTCAAAAATAAATCAGTGTTATCCACTATATAAACAGGCTAAAGAAGAAAAATTACATGATCATATCAATTAATGAAGGAGAGCATTTGATAAAATTCAACACTTATTATAAAAGCTGTCAGAAAACTAGCAACAGAGGGGAAATTTCTCAACTTGAGAAAGAGCATCTACCAGAAAAACACCATTAACATTATACCTAGGACTTCCCTGGTGGTCCAGTGGTTAAGATTCCATGCTTCCAATGCAGGGGGCATGGGTTCAGTCCCTGGTTGGGGGCCACATGCCACGTGGCATGGCCAAAAATATATATATATTATACCTAATAATGAAAAATTGAATGTTTTCCCCCTAGAATCCCAAACAAAGCAAAGTTGTTCAATACTATCACTCATTCAAAACAGTGCTAGAAGTCCTAGCCAATGCAATAAAGCAAAAAAAGAAAATAAAAAGCATACAGATCAGAAAGGAAGAAATAAAATTCTCCCTATTTGCAGATAACATGATTGTCTATGTAGAAAATCCCAAGGAATCTACAAAAACAAAAACCGTCCTAGAACTAATAAGTGAGTTCAGCAAGTTCACAGGTTATAAGATAAACACAAGAATCAGTTGCATTTCTATATGCTGGCAATGAATATGTAAACGCCAAAATTTTAAATTCAATACTACTCATATTCGCTCCCCTAAAAATAAAATAAGGTGTAAGTCTAACAAAACATGTAGAGGATTTGTATGCTGAAACGTATAAAACACTGATAAAAGAAATCAGGAAGATCTAAATAAATGGAGAAATATACTGTGTTTATAGACTGGAATACTCAACAAAGTAAAAATGTCAGTTCTTTCCCAGATGGATATACAAGTATAGTTCAAGTCGTATCAAAATCCCAGCAAGGTTTTTTGTAAATAGAACAGATTATTCCAAAATTTATATGGAAATGCAAAGGATCTAGAATTGCTAAAACAATTTTGAAAAAGAAAAATAAAATGGGAGGAATCGGTCTATTTTAAGACTTCATTATATAGCTATAACAGTCAATATCATGTGTCTATTTATACATAGATCAATAGAACAGAACAGAGAGCCCAGAAATAGACACACAAATATGCTCAACTGAATTTTGACAAAGGTGCAAAAGCAATTCAACTTAAAACAGCCTTTCCAACAAAGGCTGGAATAATTGTACATCCATAGGAAAAATAATAAATCTTTCCCTAAGTCTCACATATTATGAAAAATTAACTCAGACTGGATCTTTGACTTAAGTGTAATACATAAAACAATAAAGCTTTTAGAAAAAAAATAGGAGAAAATGTTTGGGATCTAAGGTGAGGCATAGAGTTCTAAAGCCATTCCACAAAAGGAAAAATTGATAAATTGGATTTTGTATGTTAAAAACTTTTTCTCTGCAAAAAACCCTGTAAAGATGGAAAGACAAGTTACAGACTGGGAGAAAATATTTGAAAACCACATATTCAGGATTAGTTTCTAAAATATTTAAAGAACTCTCAAACTCAACAACAAAATATAAACACTCCAATTAGAATATGGGTAGAAGATATCAAGAGACCTTCTACCTAAGAGGATATAAAGATGGCAAATAATCACATGCTGGCAAGGGTGCAGAGAAACTGGGTCACTCATTACATGATAGTGCAAATGTAAAATGGTACAGTCACTATGGAAAATAGTTTGTCAGTTTCTTAAAAAAACTAAACATGTAACCACCATAGGACACAGCAATAGCACTCCTGGGCATTTGTATCAGAAAAATGAAAATGGGTTCACCCGAAAACCTGTACACAAATGTTTATAGCAACTTTATTTATAATAGCCCCAAACTGGAAACAACCCAGATGTCCATCAATGGAGAATGATTAAACAAATTGTGGTACATCCATCCCATGGAATACTACTCAGCAATAAAAAGGAACAGACTATTAATACATGCAACAACCCCTGGATGAATTTCCAGAGGAGTGTGCTAAGTGAAAAAAGCTAATCCCCCCAAATTATATACTGTATGATTCTACTTATATAATATTCTCGAAATGACAAAATTATAGAAATGCAGAGCGTATTAGTGATTACAGGGACTAAGGAGGGGGTAGGGGCAGGAAGAAAGCACATGTGGCGCCTTGAGGGATTCTTATGGTGATGGAAGTGTTCTATATCTTGACTATCAGTATCGATATCCTGGTTCTCTAATTTTGCAAGATGTTAACATTGGAGGAAAGTGGGCGAAGGGTTCATAGGATCAATCTGTGTTATTTATTACGGCGGCATATGGATCTAAAGTGACCTAAAAAAAAAGTTTAATTTAAAAAAGTCTATGATCTTCCATGCAGATAAGTAAGAAAAGCTGACATCATAATATTGCTGTTGTTTAAAAAAATAATAACTGCACTTTTCTGGTAGGTGAAATTATGGTTGAGTTTTCTTCCTTTATACTCTTCTGTATTTATGATGTTTTATTCATTGAGCATGCTTTATGTTTGAAATTAGGAAAAAAGAAGGAAGAATCAAAAAAATTCTGTGTCCTATGAAACACACTGTTACCTGGAGAATTTGAAAAAGGAGATAGAGTATAGATCAGAAACTGTCCTGAACTAGGATTCTTAGAATAAAGCAAAACCTTTTTGATTTAACAAAATTCTATTGAGCCATTACTTGTGATAGTTCTGAAGCACAGATTCCTAAAAACACTATTTGCCACAAATTCTGTTTTCGCTATAGTTAGGAGGATCATATAATTTATTATTTAAATTAGAATACTTTTGAAAGTAAAGAGGAATGTTATTAATTATTCTTGAAAAAATGGGTGAAAACTAATACTCTCCCAAAACACCTGGTACATATGCTTATCCTTGCTTTTGATCATGCTTAATTCTTATAAATCTAGAATTTTTTATATTAAAATCCAGCGACTTTAATATATGGCATCATATCAAATTAATGTACATAGCAACAGTGTTAAATACACTGTTGTTAATCATTCTCTCCTTGAAGAGCTACTTTCTTTACTTGGGTTCCAGGACCACCCTCATTTGATTCTCCTCCAGCTCCAGACTCTAACTGTTGGAGTGTCCCAGGGTTCAGCTCTCAGCTCCCTTCTTGTCTCTTCCATAGCCACACTCCTTCTCTAGGTAACCTCATCCTACCTTGTGGTTTTCTATACCTCTGAAATGCTGTTGACTTCAAAACTGGATCTTCAACCCAGACCATTCCTCTGATTTATATATAGGCTCTTATATCCAACTCCTACACAAACATCTCCACTTGAATATCTAATAAGAATCTCAACTCTAACATGTCCTGTGAAGAATTCTCAATTCCCATGCCTCCTCCCCCACCAAAATGTGTTCCATTATTGGTAGTCTCCATTTCAGTAAGTGGCTTTAGGCCAAAAACTTAAACTCATCCTTGTTTCCTGGCTTTTACTCACAGCCCACATCCAGGTCATTAGCAGGTCCTGTTGTTTGTACCTTCATAATCTATCATGAATCCGTCTTCACTTCCTCATCTCATCTTCCTTGTGTGAGCCACCATCATCTCTTTCCAATTACTGCACTGTCCAATGGTCTCCCTACTTTCATTTTCGGTTTTGCTCCCCACAGATTATTCTCCAAACAGCAGGCTGAATGCTCCTTTATATAAATATATTTTTTGTTATATACATTTGTTTTATTTTTTAGATTCCACATATCAGTGACAACACAGAATATTGTCTTTCTCTGTATGACTTATTTCACTAAGCAGAATACCCTCTAAGTCCATCCATATTGTGGCAAATGGCAGAATTGCATTCATTTTTATGACGAGTAAAATTCCATTTTGTGTGTGCGTGTGTGTGTGTGTGTATGTGTGTGTGTGTGTGTACACACACACACACACCACATCTTCTTTATCCATTCATCTGTTGCTGGACAGTTAGGTTGCTTCCGTATCTTGGCTATCGTAAATAATGCTGCTATGAATATTGGAGGGCATGTATCTTTTCAAATTAGTGTTTTTGTTTTCTTCGGATATATACCCTGGAGTGGAATTGTTGGATCATATGGTTGAATGCTCCTTTTTAAATTTAAATCAGTCATGTAGCTCCCCTACTCTCAACCCTGCAACGGGTTCCTAGTGCTGTTATTGTAGCCTACAAGGCCTTCACGATCTGCTCTCCTGCTTCCCCCCAACCTTTTCTCTAACCTCTTTTCCCGAGAAGCTCCCCTGTACACTGTGTTGCATACTGGCTTCCTTGCTATTGTTTAAACACCAAGCACATTTTCATCTCAGAGCCTTTGTACTTATTGTTCCCTCTGTCCAGAATACCCTTCCTCTAAATATCTACAGTTTCCTCTTGCTTTAAGGTCTCTGATAAAATGTGATGACTTCTGAGGGACCTGGTTACCAACTACCCTGCCAACCTAGTCATCCTCTAGCCCTTGACCCTTTCTATATAGCACTTACCACCACCATTACATATCTGTTTGCTTAGCATCTACCTCCTTCTCTAGAACACAAGCTCCGTGAGGACAGGGACTTTGTACATTTCTGAATCCCTAGAACCTAGGTCAGCATTTGGAACACAGAAAATGCTCAATAAATATTTGGTAAATGAATGAATTAAGATAATAGGGGAAATGGAACACTAGATTTTCCGTAGGGATTGCCAAGCAGAAAGATATAGTGAAGGGCTTCCCTGGTGGTGCAGTGGTTGAGAGTCCGCCTGCCAATGCAGGGGACACGGGTTCGTGCCCCAGTCTGAGAAGATCCCACATGCCACGAAGCGGCTAGGCCTGTGAGCCATGGCCGCTGAGCCTGCGCGTCCGGAGCCTGTGCTCCGCAACGGGAGAGGCCACAACAGTGAGAGGCCCACGTACCGCAAAAAATAAAAAATAAAAAGAGATATAGTGAAAATAACATGAAGGAAAAGTCATACCAACAGGCACTGAATGTGCTCAAAGGGAGATGACTGCTGACTGAGTATCAGAGTCTTGTTCTTGCCCTGCTGAAGATCTGGAATCAACAAGATAAGAGCCTGGTAATATCGTTAATAGAAGTAAGACGATGTTATCTTACAGAAGTAAGATAATTTTGTGAGATAAGAAGATTTTCTGTGTTCATGTTTTTAATAAGTATTTCTATGGAATTAAAAATAGAGAGGGATGGGGAAGAAGTGCATTTTGGGGTCTTATAATATGTAAGACAATTTGGGGTGATGGTTATGGCCATGGTGTGACATGAACTTTGGTCATGTTTTTCTGAGTAGCTTTGATTCCTTACTAAAGATTGTGAAAGCAAGTTTGGCCTGATTTGGCCAAAGTGACACCAATTTCCTGAGACAGCAGTAAGCTGCCCACTTCATAACCTATTTTCACTAATTTCTAGACAGGTGGTTGTCTGTTGCTGGTGATTCTTGGTTTAGAATGTTTATTCCAGCTCAGAACTACTGGACTACCTCACAGCCTTAATATTCAATGTTCAGTCAAGCAGTAAATGTCATAGAACCTTGTGCATGGTAGATTCAGAGCCAACCTGGTTCTGGACCAGCTCAGGAGTGTGGATGACACAGGTGGTTCAGCAGCATCTCTGTTTGGAAAGAGGAATTTAACCCTGCCCATATTAGATTATCCAACTCTCCTAACCTTCAGCAGTTCATTACTGATAGGGTAGAGTCTGAATTCCTCCAACATCATGCTTGATTGTACCTATTGTATCTATGTTTGGTAGAATTCAGTAGTGAAGCCATCTGGGCCTGGGCTTTTCTTTGTGGGTAGTGTTTCTTTTTAATTACTAATTCAACCTATTCACTTGTTATAGATCTATTCAAATTGTCTATTTCTTCTTGAGTTAGTAGTAGTAGTTTGTGTCTTTGTAGGAATTTATCTGATTCATCAAATTTGTCTAATTTGTTGGCATACGATTGTTCATAGAATTCTTATCATTTGTGGCTTAGCTGAACTAAGTATTCCTAAACATGACCCATGCTTTCTTGCCCTTTCACTTTTGCACTTGGAATGCCCTCAACTTAATCTCTGCCTATTGAATTGTATTGAATACCTACTGACACCAAAGCATTCTTCAGAGTTCTCTAGGGAATACGTGAACAAATATATATGATAAGGTCATGGCATCAAAGAGCCTACTGTCTAATATAATATTTCCTAAAGTGTGTTCTACAGAACTCCTACAAATTTCAACTCAAAAATAAGGTCCTGGGACTTCTCTGGTGGCGCAGTGGTTAAGAATCCACCTGCCAATGCAGGGGACACGGGTTCGAGCCCTAGTCTGGAAAGATCCCACATGCCACGAAGCAACTAAGCCCGTGTGCCACAACTACTGAGCCCATGCTCTGCAACAAGAGAAGCCACTGCAATGAGAAGCCCGCGCACCACAGCAAAGAGTAGCCCCCGCTCACCGCAAGTAGAGAAAGCCCATGCACAGCAACAAATACCCAACACAGCCAAAAATAAAAATTAATTAAAAAAAAATTTTTTTTAAGTTCTATGCTCAAAGACATGAGGGAGACACATTCATTCTGTAGGTGATTCATAATTCTCATTGGCACGTTAATTGCTTTAAGAAGTACTGCCACGGAGAAGCCCAGCGTTTACCCCAGTGTTTTCCCGAAAGTATTTGACCACAGAACTCTTTCTTATATAACATCTATTAACAACCCAAAGAACTTCTGTTCCATGGAACACATTTAGGAAACAGTGGTCTAGATAAAACATACACTCAAGTTTATGTGTAAACTTGGGTATATGGTACAGTACAAGTTAGAATGTCGTATTTGAGAGTGAGTCCTTAAAACATGAATAGGAAGGACTGGAGAAAAGAATGGAAGAAAGGCAGAAAAGGAAACATAAATGAAACATCCCAGGAAATAGAAAAGCAGAAGAAGTGAAGATAACAAGAGTTAAGCTAAAGAAATAGAGATCTGTCAACAATGTCAAGTGCTGCAGAGAGGTCAAAGAGACCAAGAAATGGCACTTGGATTTCACCGTCTTGAAATCAGTGTCGACTTTCAGAAGAACAATTCCAGGACAATGGTGGAAGCAGATGAAAAGGAAATAATGGGTAAGTAGAGTAAGCATGTGACCTCCAAGGAAGCAGGGGTTTTTGTTTCTTTTATTTACTGATGTTCCCCATCATGTAGAAGCGTCCTGGCATATTGAAAGTTTTCCATATATATTAGTTAAATAAGTGAATGAATTAATGTATGCATAAGTGGTGGTTGAAAAAAAAGGTCAGTGGGACTTCCCTGGCAGTCCAGTTGGACTCCGCACTTGCATTGCATGGGGCACAGGTTCAGTCCCAGGTCGTGGAACTAGGATCCCACATGCTGGGCAATGTGGCCAAAAATAAAAAGTTTGGGTCAGTGTGGGTAATAAAGGAGAGACTATAATAATGGTGTCGTTGAGGAAAGGGGCAACTTGAACATGCTTTTAGGCAGAGAACTCCAGTGGAAAAGTGCAAATCAAAAGTTCAAAATAGGGCTTCCCTGGTGGCGCAGTGGTTGAGAGTCTGCCTGCCAATGCAGGGGACACGGGTTCGTACCCCCATCCGGGAAGATCCCACATGCTGCAGAGCGGCTGGGCCCGTGAGCCATGGCCGCTGAGCCTGCGCGTCCGGAGCCTGTGCTCTGCAACGGGAGAGGCCACAACAGTGAGAGGCCCGCGTACCGCAAAAAGAAAAAAAAAAAAAGTTTGAAATAGAAGAAATTGATAGAACACTATCATAATTGAAGCAATTATGAGAATGAGAACAGAGTCATAAATAGAATAGAAGGAAGCAGGTCCCACTTAGCATGTAAAATGAACTCATTCACAACTCTCTTCAAAAAAGTTGTTCCTCATTATGGGTACCATATTCCCATTAACTGTATGAAAATCCACTCAAGTACCCAAGCTAGAAACCCCAGTCTTCTTTATTACCTCCTTGTCTTCCATCTTCTTGCCTGCTTAAATGGATACCAAGTTACTTTAATTCCACTCCTGTAATGCTCCATGTATCCATTCCCATTTGTCATCCCCATTGGCACTACCCTAGGTAAGGCATTCATCATTTTCTTGCCTGGAACGTTTTAATGATTTTCTAACTATACTCTGAATTCAGTAGCTTTCTGCTCTCAGTCCTTTCTCCATAATGCCACCAGAACTATGGTCTTAAAGCCCAGATATGATCATACCATTTTTCTCTTCAAAAGAGCAGCAATACATCATTCCTATTTATTCCATGTCATTTATTGGGTGCCTCGTATGGCTAAGTGCAGGAGATGCACTGATGAGTTATGATAAAGGAAGCATTTAAAATTAGGGGTGAGGGACTTCCCTCGTGGTCCAGTAAATAAGACTCCACGCTGCCAATGCAGGGGGCCTGGGTTCGATGCCTGGTCAGGAAAGTAGATCCCATATGCATGCCACAACTAAGAGTCCGTATGCTGCAACTAAGAAGTCCGTGTGCCGCAACTAAGGATCCTGCATGCCACAATTAAAACATGCCACAATGAAGATCCCGCGTGCCACAACTAAGACCCGGTGCAGCCAAAATAAATAAATATTTTAAAAAATAATTTAAAAAATAAAATTAGGGGTGAAAAAAATCAAATGGCCAAAACAAAAAAGATGCTCAAGAATGAAATGTTATTTTTCTCCTATGAGATTGACAAAGATTAAAAAGAATGAAAATGCCCAATGTTGGCAAATATGTGGGAAAATAAGCAACCTCATCCATTATTGGTGCAAGTATTAATAGATACAGACTTTTTGGAGGGCAATTTAGCAATACCTGTTAAAACTTTAATAATACCCATTTGCCCTAACGATGGTTCTCTCTGGGGTTGTGGAATTATGAGATACTCTCTACTTTTCACAGTGTTTTTCACTACTTTTCACAATATTTAATGTTTATAATGTATATATTTTTATGTTTCAATTTGAAAAAATGAAGACACAAAATGGAAAAAAATTATCTTTCTTTGACAGATTCACACTTCTAGGTTAACCTTCAACAATGCTCAAAATGAGTCCCTAGCCCAATTCCAGCCCCACATTCTGCCACTCCCATTCACCCAGGACTACCCCAGGTAGCGCTTTTCACTCCTGTCTGCCTCTGATGTTCCTCTTTTTTTTTTAATTTATTTATTTTTTCATATTTTATTTATTTGGTTGTGCCGGGTCTTAGTTGCGGCAGTCCGGCTCCTTAGTTGTGGCATGCAAACTCTTAGTTGTGGCATGCATGTGGGATCTAGTTCCCTGACCAGGGATCAAATCCAGGCTCCCTGCATTGGGAGCGTGGAGTCTTTTTTTTTTTTTTTTTTTTTGCGGTACGCGGGCCTCTCACTGTCGTGGCCTCTCCCGTTGCGGCGCGCAGGCTCAGCGGCCATGGCTCACGGGCCTAGCCGCTCCGCGACATGTGGGATCCTCCCGGACCGGGGCAGGAACCGGTGTCCCCTGCATCAGCAGGCGAACTCTAAACCACTGTGCCACCAGGGAAGCCCGGGAGCCTGGAGTCTTTAACCACTGTGCCACCAGGGAAGTCCCTGCCTCTGATGTTCCTCTAACTGGAATGCCTCCCCTGCCTCCCCTTCCTCTATTAATCAAAACAGTACTCATCTTCCTAAAAGAACTCAGAATCATTTGCCTTTCTTTGTGAAGCTTGTCCTCCCATCTGATTTACATTGCCCCTCCAAAGGGGGTGCTAAGAGGGGAGTTTGTTTATACCTCTAGCAGGACACGGTTGGCTTGCATTGTTGTTACTTGTGTCTCCCTTACCATCATTTATTCTCCATTTCATCAGCCTTTTCTGTGAAATAACTGTTTATTTAAAAATATTTATTCAGAGTCTTGCATGTTCCATACCTAAATCCACTCTTAAACTATACATTTGTGAACAATTACCTTCAAGTCACAAAATGCTATTTTGTATTAATTTGTATTTGAAGAGAGTGCAGGAATTAATTAAACACGTCTATAGATGCCTGGTGTTTATTCATTGACAATGAGCCGGAATTATTACCTCACTTTAAGCCTTTCTCTGGTGATTTGTTTACAGAGAGTTGTGCTAAATAGCTGAATTGTTGTCATGACCCTTTGCCTAGATCTTTTCAAAACAGTCATTAGACTTGAGTTTTACATAACAAAAACACACACACAAAATCTCATAACCAGGAGAGATACTGAAAACAATTCTTAGAATTTTAAGCTTGCACATGCTTTAAGATTGGTTTTACACTGATGGGCATAGCACATGATTTTGTAACTCAACAATAATTAAATCTGACCATTTGTAAGTGCTGAAGTGTGTATGGTTGCCAAATTGTGATAACGTGTAAAATAAGTAACCTTAAATGAACTTGATCAATAGGGCTCCTTGCAGTAAATCAAAGAATTAACCACTTTTTGCTGTTTTGGTGACTACACAGTTTCAGGTCCCCAAGTGGGAGTAGCTCTTAAAGCTAAAGTGGCAGCCCCATTATCATTTGTAAATTTCCACTAACAAGCCAGGCTGGCAGCGGCTGCTGGCTGCAAGGGCTGTGACCTTTCTAACAGCATAGTATTAGTCATTGTTTTGTTTATGAGCATCTATATATGCCATGGAAGTTCTGGGGACAGAGTTTCAGAAAAAGAAAACTGAAACTAAGAAGGAAATCAAAAGCAAAATGCCTAAAACTACTTCTTTAGCCCTTTCTTTATGATCTCAGGACTTCAGGGACCTTGAAAGATTGATTTCCTCTCACTCAAGTTTCTTATAAAATTAGCTTTGGCTCATGCATCTGTAACACAGTAGTTAATTTTACAAGATAAGCAGTACAGGGGAAATGTATCTGAGGGGAAAATCCAGTGCTGGAAGCTCAAGAGACACTTACAAGGTCACAGAACAAAGCTGGTAAGTGAAGTGGTCCTACTAGAGACCTGCAAATAGCAAAGGATCTGCTTCAGGTTAATTTCAGTGTATCTTTCATCACACTTCACTTTTCTTCTCAGCCAGCATTAACTGTAAGTGGACCTTACTCAACCTGTCCTGTGAGAACCATTTGAATCACTCAGCCAAAGAACAATTGTGGTTTAAGTCCTGAAGTTTGAACTTTGCATGTTAGCATCTACTTCCCTGTAATGGTCCTGGAGGCTGTAGTAGCCACGGCAATGACTATTAACCAGTTCTTCCTGTTCACAGCTACTTATGCCATTCCTAGAGACTAAATGTGCTTTCAGATAAGCACCATGGGCTATCTGAGCAGGAAGGTATATTACAATCTTTTAAATTCAATCTCCTACTTTATGGGAGGGGGTCCCTGAGGCTCAGCTCAGAAAGATCAAGCAGGTTCTTTGGGAGCAGAGCTGGAATTAGAACCATGTGTCTCAACTAATCTAGGTTCCTAATCTAGAGCTCTTTATACTCACAGTGACTCAACACCAGAATAATTTCTCACTTTTATAGTCAGAGAAAGACTCTGTGAATTAATTAATCTTTTTATTTGGATTTGTTAATCTTTTAAAATATGCAGAAGACTCATTTAACTTCAATACTGTATATGTCAGTACTGGGAAAATGCTTACAAAGAAGCATGTTGGAGATGTCTTCTAAAACCATGTGATGGGACTGGCCTGTAAAACTGTTCAATGATCCACAAGCTACGAATTTTCAAAACAACATTAACTAGAACTATTAAATTTCCACCTGATTATCAAAGTGCTGTGGCACTCAACTTGCTTCAACAAAATTCCCTTCAAGTCAGTCAAATCACTAGGGTTTGTCTCTGTTGTACTCCAAGTGGGTGCAGCACCTCAACAGGAGAGTTCAGAGGGACACAAAATTCCTGTGGAACACACAGGACTACTTATGCTCACCTTCTCTTGATACTTCTCCCAAATACATGGAACTGGCATTTCCCAAGTGAGTCCCTTAGAATGTTAACTTGGATTTGAAAAAATGGTTCCATGATCAAGTAAATTTAAGAAACATAGTTCACTTGGTTTCTTTTATTATGCTAATTTGATTATTTATTCATTCAGCAATTTTTTTTTCAGTGTCTACTATGTTCAGGCACCGTTTGGGGGGCTTAGGATACAGGGGTGAACGAAAAGGACACACATCTCTGCTCTCACGGAACTTAAAGACAAATCAGTGAATGTAGCTTTCCCCTTCTGTTGAATTAATTCTTAGGTTAATGCCCTCTTAAGAATTAATACTTAAGTTACATTACCAGGAATGGAACAATGAATTACATAATTAATAATTTGCAATAATAATAAGCTCAATGAAGGAAAACCCCAAAGTGCTCTGGGAAGATAAAAATAAGAGGATTTAGGGGCTTCGCTGGTGGTGCAGTGGTTGAGAGTCCGCCTGCCGATGCAGGGGACACGGGTTCGTGCCCCGGTCTGGGAGGATCCCGCATGCCACGGAGCGGCTGGGCCCGTGAGCCATGGCCGCTGAGCCTGCGCGTCCGGAGCCTGTGCTCCGCAGCGGGAGAGGCCGCAGTGGTGAGAGGCCCGCGTACCGCAAAACAAAACAAAAATAAAATAGAATAAGAGGATTTATTAGGAACTTGTTGCCAGAATCTCTTGTGGAGGGTTGTTCGCCTTGATGAGATTCTGAATCTGGCTGTGGGTAGGGAGAACTTGGTATGTTGAAAGCCCCTCCTGACATGCTTCCAGTCCCTTCCATTGCCCTCCCTTTCCTTAATGAGAACCCTAAACCACACCTCAGAGCTCCATTCCTGGGCAGAGCAAAAACCCAGCACAGCCAGCTGCTGTGGCCTCAGGCTCTTCCTCCCTCCCTAGGAGTTCTAGATGAGCAACAAGCAGCAATGGGCCCTGAAAGCAGAGCCAAGTGATGGAAATTCAGTCAGAAGGAAGTGACTCAAGACTCTCACCATTAAAGACTGACATTTCCTTTAAACTTGACAACTAACTAAACTTTTTCTGAAATGTAAAAATACTTATTTTTGTGACAAAAACCATGACAGTGTTCGTCATCTTTGATTCAGCAATCCCCCTCCTGGGAATTTAACTTAAGAATTAATTCAGGGCTTCCCTGGTGGCGCAGTGATTGAGAACCCGCCTGCCAACACAGGGTACACGGGTTCAATCCCTGGTCCGGGAAGATCCCACATGCCATGGAGCAACTAAGCCCGTGTGCCACAACTACTGAGCCTACGCTCTAGAGCCCGTGAGCCACAACTACTGAGCCCACATGCTGCATCTGCTGAAGCCCACACGCCTAGAGCCCATGCTGCACAATAAGAGAAGCAGCTGCAATGAGAAGTCCGCGCACCGCAACGAAGGGTAGCCCCCACTCACCGCAACTAGAGAAAGCCTGCGCACAGCAACAAAGACCCAACTCAGCCAAAAATAAATAAATAAAATGAATAAATTTATTTTTTAAGAAAAGAATTAATTCAATAGAAGAATAAAGCTACATACACCAAGTTGGTCATTGTAATGTTAAATACAGTAACAAGGGGATAAAAGCAAACAATCTAAATATTCTACAGTTGGGAAACTGTTAGACTGTGGTATATTAACTTAGAATTATTAACTTGTGGCCATTATGTCAACTGTAGAGAAATATGAAGTAACAGCAAGTAAAAGGCAGAATACAAAGTTGTACATTAAAGAATACAAGCTATATAAAAATGGGTATGCAAAACACAAATGACAAGATTAAATGGAAAAGAGGAATCAATTTGCTAAGGTGGTAGGAAAACAGGATAGAAACCCATCATGAGCTGACTTAAGCAAAAAGGAAAAAAATCATTGGCTCAAATAACCAAGTCATGGGTAGAGCAGGGCTGGCACTGGCCTTGCCAGTCTTGAAAGAGGGACGAAAATTGCCGTCAGGATTTTGCCTGCCTCTCTCCTCTCTTCCCTCTGCAGCAAAGCCTCTTTTCTCTCAAACCTCTTCCCAAAATAAGGAGATCTTCATCTCCCTAAGATGAGTTTAGATCCCTCTACACACATTCTTAATATATTCCAACTAGGATGAAAGTGCTTGCTCAGCTCCAGTTTAAGAACAATTCTGGGGAACAGTTGGGATTGGACTGGCTTTAGCCATGTGCCCATCCCTGGACCAACAATGGCTAAGCTACCATGATTAGTACCAACCTCTCAACCAGCCATGCGGTCAAGGAATATGGATCACTTAAGAAGCTGGTAACTTCCATTAGTATACTGTGTCTGGAGGAAGAGGAAAGCATTTCCCTGAAAGGAGAGAGGTGCTGCTCCGAGTGAAAATTAATTGGCCCATTGTTCAATATAACATTTTAGAAAGATGTCTTATTCTCTTAGTACCACTCCCAATAATGTTGTGATTTCCTAATGCAACATGCTTTATTATAATGCCACATAGTACAGTAAAAAGGGCACTACATTGAATGCCAGGCAAATGGATTCTTCTAGTTCCACCATGAATCAGCTGTGTGTCCTTAAGCTAGTCCTTAAATCTCTCTGATATCAGTTTCTTCATCCCTGCCAGAATACTGTGAACTCCATGAGGGCAGAAACCAAGTCTATCTGAAATGGAGATTTGCACTTGGGAAAAACTGTGGGGGCTTGGGTTAGGCAGAGGAAGAAGTTGAAGAAGTTGAACTATGATATGGTTGCCAAAAGGCCTCAGTTGGTCCCACAGGAAACTCTGGGCTTAGGATGGCCTTTCAGAGTAGTCACAGCTTCCAGTGAGTGAGTCTACTTCATACGTCCGTATAGACTGGATGTGTGCTATCCCTACAGATGGACAGTAAACTTGGGCAAGGCAGTTGCTTGAGTCTCAGGTAATTCCTGGAGATGGATTCAGCTAAGAGCTGTTGGCAGCCAACACCCCCAGCTCCTGGGAGAATGAGTGCCTTGGTCCTGAAGGATGGTAGCACACTACAGCATCCATTACAATCAACATATTCACAGCACCAATAGGTACAGTGCCTGGCACAGGGTAGGTGCTCATTAAATATTTGTAAAATGAATAAATTATATAACATAGAAGGTGTGGATTAGATAATCCCTTTTAGCGATATTGTGTGCATCTATTTGTCTCCTGGAGGATATGTGGAAAAGATGGTAAATCAAAATCCTCACAGTTTTTGTTATTATTGTTTTTTTTTTAACATCTTTATTGGGGTATAATTGCTTTACAATGGTGTGTTAGTTTCTGCTTTATAACAAAGTGAATCAGTTATATGTATACATATGTTCCCATATCTCTTCCCTCTTGCATCTTCCTCCCTCCCACCCTCCCTATCCCACCCCTCCAGGCAGTCACAAAGCACCGAGCTGATATCCCTGTGCTATGCGGCTGCTTCCCACTAGCTATCTACCTTACGTTTTGTAGTGAATATATGTCCATGCGTCTCTCTCGCTTTGTCACAGCTCACCCTTCCCCCTCCCCATATCCTCAAGTCCGTTCTCCAGTAGGTCTGTGTCTTTATTCCTGTCTTACCCCTAGGTTCTTCATGACATTTTTTTTCTTAAATTCCATATATATGTGTTAGCATACGGTATTTGTCTTTCTCTTTCTGACTTACTTCACTCTGTATGCCAGACTCTAGGTCTATCCACCTCATTACAAATAGCTAAATTTCATTTCTTTTTATGGCTGAGTAATATTCCATTGTATATATGTGCCACATCTTCTTTATCCATTCATCCGATGATGGGCACTTAGGTTGTTTCCATCTCCAGGCTATTGTAAATAGAGCTGCAATGAACATTTTGGTACATGACTCTTTTTGTATTATGGTTTTCTCAGGGTATATGCCCAGTAGTGGGATTGCTGGGTCATATGGTAGTTCTATTTGTAGTTTTTTAAGGAACCTCCACACTGTTCTCCATACTGGCTGTACCAATTCACATTCCCACCAGCAGTGCAGGAGTGTTCCCTTTTCTGCACACCCTCTCCAGCATTTATTGTTTCTAGATTTTTTGATGATGGCCGTTCTGACTGGTGTGAGATGATATCTCATTGTAGTTTTGATTTGCATTTCCCTAATGATTAATGATGTTGAGCATTCTTTCATGTGTTTGTTGGCAGTCTGTATATCTTCTTTGGAGAAATGTCTATTTAGGTCTTCTGCCCATTTTTGGATTGGGTTGTTTGTTTTTTTGTTATTGAGCTGCATGAGCTGCTTGTAAATTTTGGAGATTAATACTTTGTCAGTTGCTTCGTTTGCAAATATTTTCTCCCATTCTGAGGGTTGTCTTTTGGTCTTGTTTATGGTTTCCTTTGCTGTGCAAAAGCTTTGAAGTTTCATTAGGTCCCATTTGTTTATTTTTGTTTTTATTTCCATTACTCTAGGAGGTGGGTCAAAAAGGATCTTGCTGTGATGTATGTCATAGAGTATTCTGCCTATGTTTTCCTCTAAGAGTTTGATAGTTTCTGGCCTTACATTTAGGTCTTTAATCCATTTTGAGCTTATTTTTGTGTATGGTGTTAGGGAGTGATCTAATCTCATACTTTTCCATGTACCTGTCCAGTTTTCCCAGCACCACTTATTGAAGAGGCTGTCCTTTCTCCACTGTACATTCCTGCGTCCTTTATCAAAGATAAGGTGACCATATGTGCGTGGGTTTATCTCTGGGCTTTCTTTCCTGTTCCTTTGATCTATCTTTCTGTTTCTGTGCCAGTACCATACTGTCTTGATTACTGTAGCCTTGTAGTATAGTCTGAAGTCAGGGAGCCTGATTCCTCCAGCTCCGTTTTTCGTTCTCAAGATTGCTTTGGCTATTCGGGGTCTTTTGTGTTTCCATACAAATTGTGAAATTTTTTGTTCTACTTCTGTGAAAAATGCTGCCGGTAGTTTGATAGAGATTGCATTGAGTCTGTAGATTGCTTTGGGTAGTAGAGTCATTTTCACAATGTTGATTCTTCCAATCCAAGAACATGGTATATCTCTCCATTTATTATTGTTTTTAAATAAAGGAATGGAGATAGGAATAGGAAAAGAATATCTATTAAAATTAATGTTGACTGACCTGTTTAGCTAGAAAACATAAAGCATTTTTTGTGATTGAGTTAATAGTAGAAAGCATTAAGGAAGCAATTACTATAGACATTACATAGAGTCAAACTGTGCCCTCCAATACAGTAGCTGCTAGTCACTGGAGGATAATTTAAACAAATTAAAATTCAATGAAATTTAAAATTTGTTTCCTCAGTCACACTAGCCACATTTCAAGTGCTCAGTAGCCATCTGTGGCTTCTGGCTACCACATTAAACAGTGGAGATACAAAGCATTTTCATCATCGTAGGAAGTTCTATTGAACAGCACTGATCTACACTGAATAGTTGTGTTCTTTTCCTCCATTCAGAAAAATCTAATTTACTCTCGTGAATTTTGCTGCTCATTATTGTGACAGTGCTGGAAAGGGAGCAAAATTTTTAAAGGCTTGAGTGAAAAAGGATTGCCCCATATCCAAGTTTCTTCTTGGAAATCCAAGTAGTACAAGACAATCCCCAAATGGAATAAATATTAGTTGTCATTTCATGCTGTTCCTGCCAGCTGGATCATCTGGGTGTAAGCAGGACAGAAGGCCCTGGGCTTCTGAAGTGAGCTCTGCTCCTGGCTCCCCACAGCCAGTGAGACACGACTGCTCTTTCAAGCCTCAAACTGTCAAGATTTAAACATTCAACAATCTGAGTTGTGTTCTTTTTAAAATGCCTCCTAGAATCTAGGCATTAGCCCAGATGTAATGTTGTCCCTTTCTTTTTTTTTTTTTTTTTTTTTGCGGTACGCGGGCCTCTCACCGCTGCGGCCTCTCCCACTGCGGAGCACAGGCTCCGCACGTGCAGGCTCAGCGGCCACGGCTCACGGGCCCAGCCGCTCCGCGGCATGTGGGATCCTCCCGGACCTGGGCACAAACCCACGTCCCCTGCATCGGCAGGCGGACTCCCAACCACCGTGCCACCAGGGAAACCCTGTCCCTTTCTTTATTAATTTTTTGACCTCTTATATTATTGAAAATTTTGAACATATACAAAAGTAGCAGATTCATGTAATGAATTCCCAAGTACCCACCAAGCAGTCTTAATAATGATCAAATCAGAGCATATCTTGTTTCGTTTATATCCCTACTCCCTCTCTCCATCAGCATTAACTTGAAGCGAACTCCGGATACCATATCATTTCATCTGTAAATATTTTCCTATGTATCTCTAAAAGATAGGGATGCTTTTAAAAAATTATATTAACCACAATATCATTATAATGCCTAAAAAACCCTAATAATTCCTTAAGATCTTCAAGTAGCCAGTCATCCAAACAAGGTCCGTACAGTGCAATGGTTGATGTATCCTTTTACGTCTTTAAATCTGTAAGTGCTCTTCCATCTCTCTTTTTCTGTCTCACAACTTTATGTAGAGGAAATCAAGTCTTCTATCCTGTAAAGTCTTCCAGAGCCTGGACTTTGCTCATTGCATACCCATGGTATAATTTAACATGTTCCTCTTTCCCCTTTATTTCCTGTATATGGGTAGTTGGACCCAGAGGCTTGTAAGACATGTTTATACATTGTATTGTATCCTTCTATTTGGTTGAAGTATCGGATAATGATGTGATCAGTCATTGCTAATAATTGCCTAGAACCATTAATTCATTTTAGGCAATAAACCCGTGATATTCTAATTCTATCATTTTCTTCATTTACTAGCTGGAATATATCCACTAAAAAAAGACACTACCTCTCATTAACTATTCAGTTATCCATAGGTAAACATAACACAGGAAAGTCAGAATAAATGCTTGATTTTTTTCTCTTTATTAACAATTTTCAAAAGAATGAGCTGATTCCTTACCATCCTCTAGGAGATTAACTGTGAGTTTTGTTTTGTTTTGTTTTTTTTAGCTGTACGCGGGCCTCTCATTGTTGTGGCCTCTCCCGTTGCGGAGCACAGGCTCCGGATGCGCAGACTCAGCGGCCATGCCTCACGGGCCCAGCCGCTCTGCGGCATGTGGGATCTTTCTGGACCAGGGCACGAACCCATGTCCCCTGCATCGGCAGGCAGACTCTCAACCACTGCGCCACCAGGGAAGCCCTAACTGTGAGTTTTTATTTTTATTTTCTTAGTATCAGAAGAGGTAAACATATCTGATGTGTTTTAATCTATTGCAGTTATTTTTCTTACACAAATTGTTCCATCTTTGGCCATTGGGAGCATCTTCAAGTTGGCTCTGGAGCCCTTTTGACATGACCTCAATAGTCTTTGATAATTTCTTTATTATCTAGTATAACAACATGTCCCCACTTTCTAATCTGTTTGCTGTTATATTATCCCATATTCTCCTGCAAATACACCAGTCACTGATTGTGCAGTCTCAGAACCTGAGATATTTCTTATATAAGAACAAAGAGAGGCAATCGTTATATCTTTAATACATTTTGAATAATTTATATTCATTTATTTATCTAACAAGTAGTTATTGAGAACTGGCAATGTATTAGGCACTAGCATAATTCTCAATCCAGCAGGAAAGACTGACAATAAAATTCTATTAATAGTTATATGTAAGTGTGCTGTGGTGAAAAGGATTGTAAAAGAAAAGGAGAGGGTGCGATGAGGATATATAACACCTGGTCTAACGTGTTAGGGAAGGCTTTCCTGAGAAAGTCAGTGAAAAGTGCAAATTCAAAGAGTAAGTAGTATGATAGTAGCCTAGCAAAGGGGTAGAGACAGAGCAGCATGTGCAAAGTCTGAAGGGAGAAGATACTTATCACATTCAAGGAACTGAAAGGTCTCTGTGAGCAGGAGGGTGGTAAGGAAGAGAAGGTACATGATGAAGCTGGAAACGCATGAGCGGAGGTCAAATCACACAGGGCCCTGTGGGTCACATTCAGGATTTTAGGCTTTCTTCTAAAAGGGATGGGAAGCCACTGGAGAGTTTTAAGAGAGATACAACACAATCAGATTTTTATGTTTCAACTCTAGCTGTTGTGTGGAGAGTGAACTGGTCAGGGCAAGAATGAAAATGAAAATTGGGGGTTATTACAGGTGAAAAATCACAGTGTCTTGGACTAAGATGACAGTGGAAATAGAGGGAAGTAGACAGATTCCAGAGATTTATGGACAACAAAAAGCCAGCTTCATGCTCAGTGGGGAAACAATGGAAGCATTCTCACTAGATACAGGAGCAAGACAAGATGTCCACTGTCACCACAGTTATCTAATATTGTTCTAGATGTGTTAGTCAATGCATTTGGCCAAGAAGAGGGAATTAGTGGTGTCAAAACTGGAAAGGAGGAATTATAAAGTATCACTATTGATAGATATGATTATATATCTGGAAACCCCAAGAGCCCCAAATGGAAAATCCATGATAAACAAAACAAGATTGCAATTAATGTATACAAACTAATAGCTTTTATGTAAACGAATAGCAATCAGTTAGGTATAGTGGAAAAAACACTGTTTATAGTGGCAACAAAAACAGAAAAATTCCCAGGAATAAACTTACCAAGACATGCACAAGACCTATATGATGAAAACTTTAAAATGTTCCTCAGGGGCTTCCCTGGTGGCGCAGTGGTTGAGAGTCCGCCTGCCGATGCAGGGGACAGGGGTTCGTGCCCCGGTCCAGGAAGATCCCACATGCCGTGGAGCGGCTGGGCCCGTGAGCCATGGCCGCTAAGCCTGCGCGTCCGGAGCCTGTGCTCCGCAACGGGAGAGGCCACAACAGTGAGAGGCCCGCGTACCAAAAAAAAAAAAAAAATGTTCCTCAGGAACACAAAAGATTTGAACAGATGGAAAGGCCAGTAGTGTTCTTGGATAGGAAGTCAGAAGATTCAATCACAAGGTATCAATTCTCTCTACGTTAATCTCTACATTTAGAAACAGATACATCTTTGTTGTTGTTGTTATTATTTTTTTGGCTGTGCTGGGTCTTCACTGCTGCGCGCGGGCTTTCTCTAGTTGCAGTAAGCAGGGGCTACTCCTTGTTGCGGTGCGTGGGCTTCTCATTGAGGTGGCTTCTCTTGCTGTGGAGCACAGGCTCTAGGCACGTGGGCTCCAGTAGTTGTGACTCACAGGCTCTAGAGTGCACGCTCAGTAGTTGTGGCTCACAGGCTTAGTTGCTCTGTGGCATGTGGGATCTTCCCAGGCCAGGGATCGATCCAGTCCCTTGCATTGGCAGGTGGATTCTTAACCACTGCGCCACCAGGGAAGCCACTAGAAACAGATACATCTTTGATCACAATGGCAAACGTAATTTGGGTCACTCTATACGTGAAAACAGAAGCCAGGAGGTAGTAAGGGGCTGAAATGCAAAAGATAAGTAGATGATGTTAGCTTAGTGTCTTTTTTATGGGAGTAGAGATGGAACAGCACGTGCAAAGGTCTGGGGGCTCAAAATACCTGTAACATTCAAGAACAGAAAGACCTGCATGAGGTGGACTGTGGTAAGGGAGGATGAGAGGGTATGGGAAGAAGCTGGAAAGAGAGTGAGTCCAGAAGGATGAATAGAGAGTGAGGCAGTGGATATCAGGGAGGCAAGCAACTCTGTCAGGAAGACTAGCTGCTCAAGGGTGCTGGCTGGTGTTTCCTTCTTGAGGGAAGTATTCAGCCCCAACCTGGTTCCCTCTAAGTAAGAGGGCAGCATAGGGATTCTTCACTGCTACCTTCAGGGTAGTGCTGTACATAAATCAGACCTTCGTGAATGCCTCCTGAGATCACTGGACTGAGAGACTTGCTCCTTCCTCACTCCCAGGCTCTCAATGGAAGTCGGTGACTTAGCAGTGTATTTTTCAGCCCTTCACTATATATACTGTTCTTTTCACAAGACATCCCCATGCTTGACTTAATACCAGCAGGGGAGGAACTTGGCAGTCCAGGAATGGGACAGGGCTAGAACCTCCACTCTCTCCAGGCCCACCCTACCGTGGTGAGATCTGCTGCACATTGGCCGGAGAACCAGCTGATCATGGGGGTGCAGCTTGTGGTGAGGAATGGGGGAGAGCTAACCTGATATTTGAACAAGACCCTGCCCTCATTATCCAGTGTCCTGCCCAAGAGAGTTAACGAATGATGTGGCAGTACAGACCTAGGAAACACTATTTAACACACCTGCCTAATGCTGATTTCCCAGAGAACTAATGTCCCAGAGAAGCTTGGGCCCTGGGAAGGTAACTTGAAGTCCATTTCCTGGAACAAAGGCCCATAGCAGTCCTGCTTCATGAGCTGCCAAGTAAAACTGTCAGAATCTATTTAAGAAAACCAGGCCAGTCTGGCTGTGTTTATTGAGAATAGCTACATGAGACAAAGGGGAAAAAAGTTTTCATTCCATTCATTCACAGATATTTACTGAGCGCCTACCATCTGCCAAGTCCTGTTCTAGGTGGTGGGCATACAGAAAAGAGCCAACTAGATGAAACACTCGTCCTCGAAAAGCTTACATTCTAATGGGAAGAGATAGACAATAAAGATAACAGAGCAAATATGTTTATATTAGAAGGTGGTAAGTGCTACAGCTTCAATTCATGTAGAAAAATGTCTACAGGACATTTTTAGAACACAAGTGGGTGCTGGTAGAGAGCATAGATAAGGTGGATATTAGTTATCATATTAGGTATTAGGTAGAATGGTTAGGGAAGAGTTTTCTGAGAAGGTGACATTTAAGCTGAATCCTAAAAGATGAGGAGCCAGCCTTGTGAAGAGTGAGGGAGAGAGAGAAATGTTACAAAGGCCTGAGTTAGGCAAGAACTTGGAATGTTCAAAAAACAGAACTAATGTCCATTTCTTCAGTGTGCTAAGCTAGGGGAGAGATCCTAAACACAAGGCTGGGGAGGCAGGCATGCCTTGATAAGGGATGTGGGTTTCTCCTAACTCACTGTGCTCATTACAGCACAATTATCTATTTGACCATAACTCTGCCCACTCAGAACTCACCGGCTAATTCTGCTGCCTGGCTTCGACTCAGAGAGGACATCTTAAGAAAGTCCCAGGAGTGGCCAAAACAGATGTAATAAAGGCTATACTCTAAAGCTCACACACAACACCCTTCAGGGAGCTTCTGGGATTTTTCTCTCAGGTCATTTACTTTCATGTTAAATACCCTTTAAATAAATTTCCTCATCGGGTTTCCAAGCCCATGGCAGATTACAAGCAGCAGATTAGAAGCGGGGCGGGGAAGGGCAGGCACTCTGTTCAGCTGACATTTTAATTCAGTGAGTCATTTTGCTTGGAAACCACCTTTCCGTGTGACGGACTTCATCCTGTACTGTAAGGACTCCAGGACCCCTCGGAACGCATTTATCGTATCATGATGTAGTGGCAAGAACACTGACAAACATCAGTCCTCGATGCACGCCCTGACCCCAGCTTTCATAATTCCATGTTACCACTAGATGGGGAATGACTTAAGCACACCATGTCTTGGTCATCTCTGAGTTCACTCATAATCCATGCCCCTACTCCAAGCCAGGAGTAATGCTCATCATGTAATGGTGCTTGATAAATGGATCTTGAATGAATAAACAGCAGTATGACCTTGGATAAATTACCCTTTCTGATCCTCAGTTGCCTCATCTGTAGAAGGAAATAGCATCACCACCTCAAGGGCTTACTTGGAATGTTAAATAACAATATATGTAGAAAGCACGATGTACGGTGTAACACACAATATACATGAAAGGTATTTTGCAACTTGGGGCTGAATCAGAGGTGTCCTTCAAAGGGTCAAGGGAACCTTTAGGTCCTTGTGTCTACGACTTGAAATAGTTGCCACTAGATGGCAATGTTTTCTTAAGGCACGTTGAACTATTTTTCAGTTTACCCTAACGGCCTTCAAACTGAGGGTTCTCATACCACTGGGAGTGCAAAATGCTTTCCGAGACGTGCTTAATTATGTATAGCTTTGAGGAAATCAACATTCCCATCCTCAGCTTCTATGTGTCCTCTTTCCTAAAACTAACCTGCTCAGGAAAGTACCTGTGTTCACGATAACTCTTCTCCAACTTTTCAAAAAGAAAGGTATACCCATTATTCCTCCCAAATCTGACTTTTTTGGCATCACCAGGTGAATAATATCGTCTAGGGCATCGAACAAAGAGGAAGTCTCCTTCAACGATTAACAAGGAACCAGTCTTTCCTTATCTTTTACATACTTCTGTGAAGCGTGAAACTTGGCTTTAGAAATGGAGTATTTTGGCTCATGCTGTTATGGTCTGAATATGTGGTATAGTGGGGTGGTGTAATTAAGCCTTCTTCTGTCCCCTAAGAATTATCAAAGAAAGCATTTACTTTAAGGAAAAGAAGCACAGAGAGCATCTTTTCAAAAATACTAATCAATAGTTTCTCAAATACTTAAATATAATTATTTTTACCTATTCTCAATACTCATCCCAAAGTCAGGTCATTAGCAGGAAAGAAATATGTTGGAATCACCAAAGTAGTTGATCATTTTAGGTGTAACTATAATATTTTCCAGGGTCACCAAATTTTTCATGACACACTAGCTAAACAAACCAAGTTTTTACATGATTAAATTTCAAATTTGATGTGTTATTCAGTAAGATAGTTAAAAACTATTTTTATGAAATCATATAATAAAATATTTATTCTAATTTTAATCAATTCTCATCTTTATTTCATCTTATTTATTATTGCCTATTTCTCATTAACAAAAATACAATTGTATGTTACATGCCAGATCAATTAATTTTTACAGTCTATATCTTTCCATTTCATTAAATCATGGGAAAAGTTTTATCATAATGTCTAATGAAATAATGGCACTATTTCTCATTTTTATATTTGAGACTTATTTATTGTCAGAAGCCAAACCTCAGAGTTTGAAACAGACATGTAGATACATTTGACCAAAGAAATATCAGGACTGGTATCATATTCCCTGCTTTACAAATAGCTTATGATTTGGCTATTCATGACATTGCATTATTACAAATTAGGTAATGAAGAATAGCATATTGATTTATTACTTTGTTTTACTAACTTTAAATTAGTTAACTTAAAGTTAGTTAAATTACTAACTTTAAATTAAATTTGATTAATGAAAAAAAAAAGAATTATATTAAATCTACCTTAAATTAATCTTGACCACTTTTAATCCTTACAACAACCCTTGAAATAGGTCCTGTTATTTCCCCCACAGAGAGGTTAGGAATTTATCCACAGTCACAAAGACAAAAAAAGGCTCCGAGTAAGCCAATATGAATGTCACCATAACCATGTAGTAAACCTTATGCAAGTTATACTTTATATAGTCCAACTTAACACAATAAAATAAGCTTGATCATCTGATTTCCAGCCTCACAGCAGAAAAGAAGAAAACTAGAGTGGGGAGTAGAATCTTGGAGGGACAAACATTTTGACACTAGTGAGAAGTGACAGTCAACAGTCACTTGGAAAGCAATCCTCAAGATGAAAACTGGAACTATTTTAGTGAAGGTGCTAAAAATCCTACCCTATATTGCTATTTTTAATTAAATTAATATGTAATGTCTATATTATGACTGTGTAAATATTTTTACTGAGTCACTTAGTGTACAGTTATTTAAGTTGGGCAACTTATTGTTTTCCCTGGAAGTAATAATTGCTTCATTTTCTCTATTACTTAGCTTTCCAGATACCTATTATTGATTAATTCTCAAACTCTGACATTACAGAAAAATGTCTGCTAATGTACTCAAATTCTTCAGGTACATTTTTTCTTTTTCTTTTTTTTTAAATTTCTTTTTATTTATTATTTTTGGCTGTGTTGGGTCTTCGTTGCTGCATGCAGGCTTTCTCTAGTTGTGGCAAGCAGAGCCTACTCTTCGTTGTGGTGCGCAGTCTTCTCTTGCTGCGGAGCACAGGCTTTAGAGCACTTGGGCTTCAGTAGATGTGGTGCGTGGGCTCAGTAGTTGTGGCTCGTGGGCTCTAGAGCACAGGCTCAGTAGTTGTGGCGCACGGGCTTAGTTGCTTCGCGGCATGTGGGATCTTCCCTGAGCAGGGCTCAAACCCGTGTTCCCTGCATTGGCAGGTGGATTCTTAACCACTGCGCCACCAGGGAAGCCCAGGTACATTTTTTCTTGAAGTCATTCTTCTGGAGCTTTTCATTCTTCTGCTTCAGTCTGGACAGGTTCTCTGTATGCCTGAGACTCATCTATCCTCCTAGAACTTCTCATCACTACTTTCCTATGTATCCTTTTATTTGTCTTCTGTGTTCAACCCCTTGCTTCTTTGATTCCTTCTCTTTCTTGGTTTAATCCCTCAGTTTGGTGGAACACATTCTTTACTAACTTCCTGAGAAATGATGAGTGGGAGATAATTTATTTGAACCTTTCTACATCTGAAAAAAGCTGTATTTTACCCTCAAGCTTGGTTAATAGTTTAGCAGACTATAAAATTCTTCAGAATTTTGATGGCCTTTCTCAATTGCCCTCCAGATTCCAGAAAGACTCTTGAAAAGTCAGATGCTGTCCTGATTCTCAAGCCTTTAGATGTTACCTGTTTTTCTCTATGGAAGTCCCAGGGTTCTGAAGTTTCAGAATGATGGGTCTTGCTTTATTGGGATATAATTTATATATTATAAGATATACCCAATTTTAAGTATATAGTGAGATGAGTTTTGATACATGTATATAGTCATATAATCTCTGCCACATCATGATATAAAATATTTCCAGCACTCCAAAAATGTCCCCCCTTGTGGGCTTCCCTGGTGGCGCAGTGGTTGAGAGTCCGCCTGCTGATGCAGGGGACACGGGTTCGTGCCCAGGTCTGGGAGGATCCCACATGCTGCGGAGCGGCTGGGCCCGTGGGCCATGGCCGCTGAGCCTGCGCGTCCCGAGTCTGTGCTCCGCAGCGGGAAAGACCACAACAGTGAGAGGCCCACGTACCGCAAAAAAAAAAAAAAAAAAAAAAACCACCACAGTGAGATACCACTACATATATAATGTGTATATATATATATATATATATATGAAGCTAGAAGCTAGAAGAAGCAAGGAAGGATTCTCCTTTGGAGACTTCAAAGGGAGTGTGGCTCTTGCCACGCCTTCATTTTGGACTTCTGGCCACCGGAAGTGTGAGAAAACACATTTCTGTTGTTTTAAGCCACCCTGTTTGGCACCTTAGAAATCTAATACAATCCAATTTATTATTTTTTTTCTTTTATAGTTCTGCCTTTTTGGTTCTATTTAAGAAATATTTGCCTTATACGAAGTCACTAAGATTCTCTCTCTTTGTTCTTTTTCCTCCAAAAGTTTTATAGTTTTAGCTCTTACGCTGAGGTCTATGATCAGTTTCACATTGATATTTTTTATGCTATGAAGTAAGAATTGGGGTTAATTTTTTTCGTGTGGATATCCAATTATTTCAGCACCATTTGTTGAAAAAATTTATCCATTCGCCATTGAATTACCTAGGAATCTTGGTCAAAAATTAATTAGCCATGATTCTGTGGGCCTATTTCTGTACTCTTTATTCTGTACCATTGATCATCATTCTACTGATATCACAATGTCTTGATTTCACGACTTTAGAAAAAGTCTTGAGATACTGTAAGTCTTCCAACTGTGTTCTTTTTCAAAATTGTTTTAGCTTTTCTAGGTCTTTTGCATTTTTATCAAGATTTTAGAATCACCTTTGCTAATTTCTACAATTGGGATTTTGACTGGAATTGTATTGAATCATTGAGTTTCTTTTTTTTTTTAGTTATTATTTATTTATTTATTTGGTTGTGCTGGGTCTTAGTTGCAGCAGGCAGGCTCCTTAGTTGCAGCTCACAATCTCCTTAGTTGCAGCACGCCGGCTCCTTAGTTGTAGCATGCGAACTCTTAGTTACAGCATGCATGTGGGATCTAGTTCTCTGACCAGGGATCGAACCTGCGCCCCCTACATTGGGAGCGCAGAGTCCTATTCACTGCACCACCAGGGAAGTCCCCGTTGGGCCTTAACTGAAGCAATTTTATGCCCAAGGGGATGTTAGGCAATATCTGGAGACATTTTTGGTTGTCTCAACTAGGAGGTGCTACTGGAATCTAGTAGACAGAGGCCAGAGGTGCTACTAAACATCCTACAGTACACAGGACAGCCTCTTACAACAAAGAATTATCTGGCCCAAATGTCAATTGTTCTGCTGCTAAGAAATCTTGCATTGAATATATAGGTCATTTTTAGGACAAATGACATCTTAAATGGAATCTTTTGACCCAGAAGACAGTATTTCTCTCTACTTACTTAAGTCTTTAATTTCTCTTAACAATATTTTGTAGTTTTTGGTGTACAAGTCATGCACATTTTATGTTAAGTTTATCACAATCAACCATCACCACTATCTAATTACAGAACATTTTCATTATCCCAAAAGCTGTACCTATTAAACAATCACTCCCCATCTCCCTTCCTCCTGCCTCTAGTAACCACTAATCTGCTTTCTGTCTCTATGAATTTGCCTCTTCTGAATATTTTATATAATGGAATCATATAATATGTGACCTTTTGTGTCTGACCTCTTTCACTCAGCACAATGTTTTTAAAATTCATCCATGTTGTAGTATGTATCATTACTTTATTCCTTTAAGGCTGAATTATATATATATACCACATTTTGTTTATCCATTCATCAGATGATGGACATTTGGGTAGTTTCCACCTTTTGGTTATTGTGAATAGTGCTCTATGAACATTCATATATAAGTTTTTGTTTGAACACGTTTTCCCTTTTTTTTTTTTTTTGGCCACGTCACGCAGCTTGTGAGATTTTAATTGCCAGACCAGGGACTGAACGGGGACTCTTGGCAGTGAGAGCGAGGAGTCCTAACCACTGGACCTCCAGGGAGTTCCTGAACACATGTTTTCAATTCTTTTGAGTATATACCCAGGAGGGGAATTGCTGGGTCACATGGTAATTTTATGTTTCACTTTTTTTTTAATAGATAAGATTTTTTTAAATTTATTTTATTTATTATTATTTTTGGCTGCGTTGGGTCTTTGTTGCTGCGTGCGGGCTTTCTCTAGTTGCAGTGAACGGGGGCTACTCTTCGTTGGGGTGCACGGGCTTCTCATTGCGGTGACTTCTCGTTGCGGAGCACGGGCTCTTGTTTTCTGGGCTTCAGTAGTTGTGGTGCGTGGGCTCAGTAGTTGTGGCTCGCGGGCTCTAGAGCACAGGCTCAGTAGTTGTGGCACATGGACTTAGTTGCTCCATGGCATGTGGGATCTTCCCGGACCAGGGCTCAAACCCGTGTCCCCTGCATTGGCAGGCGGATTCTTAACCAGTGCACCACCAGGGAAGCCCTATGTTTCACTTCTTGAGGAACTGCCAAACTGTTTTCCACAGTGGCAGCACCATTTTACATTCCCACAAGCAATGTACGAGATCCCATTTTCTCCACATCCTTGCCAACTCTTGTTAATTTCCTTTTTTTTTTTTTTTAATTGTCATCCTGGTGGGTCTGAAGTAGTATCTCACTGGGATTTTGATTTACATTTGCCTAATGATTAATGATGTTGAACATATTTTAGTTTGCTTTTTGGACATTTTTATATCTTTTTTGGAGAACTATCTAGTTAAGTCCTTTTCCCATTATTAAATTGGGTTGTTTGTCTTTTTTTTTCTAAATATTGACATATGTCGTGAATTTTTAAATTTATTTATTTATTTTAAAGAAGATGTTGGGGGTAGGAGTTTATTAATTAATTAATTAATTTTTGCTGTGCTGGGTCTTCGTTTCTGTGCAAGGGCTTTCTCTAGTTGTGGCAAGCAGGGGCCACTCTTCATCGCGGTGCACAGGCCTCTCACTATCGCGGCTTCTCTTGTGGAGCACAGGCTCCAGACGCGCAGGCTCAGTAATTGTGGCTCACGGGCCCAGTTGCTCCACGGCATGTGGGATCCTCTCAGACCAGGGCTCGAACCCGTGTCCCCTGCACTGGCAGGCAGATTCTCAGCCACTGCGCCACCAGGGAAGCCCTATTTGTCTTTTTGTTGTTGAGTTGTATGTGTTCTTCGTACAATATATTCCAGACCCTTATCAGATATATGATTTATAAATAATTGCTTCCATTCTATGAATTGCATTTTCACTCTCTTGACAGTGTCCTTTGATGCATGAAAATTTTTAATTTTAAGTCCCATTTATCTATTTTTTCTTTTGTTACTTGTGCTTTCAATGTTGTATCTAAGAAACCATTGTTGAATCCATGGTCATGAAGATTTAACTCTATGTTTTCTTATAAGAATTTTATAGTTTATCTCTTATATTTAGGCCTTTGATTTATTTTGAGTTAGTTTTTGTCTATGATGTCAAGTAAGGGTCCAACTTCATTCTTTTGCATGTGGGTATCTAGTTATCCCAGCACCATTTGTTGAGACTGTTCTTTCCTCATTGAGTGGTATTAACACTCACGTTGAAAATCAATTGACCATAAGTGTATGGGTTTATTTCTGAACTCTCAATTCTATTCTATTGACCTAAATGTCTATCCTTATGCCAGTACCACACTGTTTTGATTACTGTAGCTTTGTAATAAGTTTTGAAATTGAGAAGTGTGAGTCCTCCTGCTTTGTTCTTTTTCAAGATTGTTTTGGCTATTCAGAATCTCTTGCAATTCTATATGAATTTAAGAATTAACTTTTCCATTTCTGCAGAAAAGGCCATTGGGATTTTGATAGGAATTACATTGAATCTGTAGATTTCTTTGGGTAATATTGCCATCTTAACAATATTAAGTCTTCTAATCCATGAACACAGGATGTCTTTCTATTCATGTATATTTTCTTTAATTTCTCTCAGCAAAATTTTGTACTTTTCAGCATACTAGTCTTGCACATTTTATATTAAATTTATCACCAAACAGTTCATTTTTGATGCTATTGTAAATTATATTTTTTAATTTTAATTTTTTGATTGCTTCTAGTAAATAGAAATATATAGCTTTTTGTACATTGACTTGTATCCTGTGAACTTGCTAAATTCATTTAGCTTTTTGTAGATTCTTTAAGATTTTACATAGATTATGATGTCTTACATGAATAAAAAGAGTTTTACTTAGTGGAAGAGAAAATTTTTTTAATTTTTTTTTTTAACCATGCTGCACTATCTAGGATCTCTAGCACAATGTTCAATAGAAATGGCTATAGTGGGCATCCTTGCCTTGTTCTTAATCTTAGGGGGAAAGCATTCAATCTTACACCATTAAGCATGGTGTTAGCTATAGGTTAATCATAGATGCTCTTTATCAGATTGGGGAAGTTTCCTTCTATTCCTAGTTTGCTGAGAGTATTTAGCTAAATAGATGTTGGATCTGTGAAATGCTTTTATTTTTATCTATTAAGATGACCATGTGGTTCTTCTCCTTTAGTCTATCAGTGTGCTGAATTACGTATTTGATTTTTGACTATTAAACCTTACATTCCTGGTAGAAATGCCACTTAGTCATAATACATTATCCATTCTATATATTATTGGATTCAATTCATTAATATTTCATTAACGATTTTACATCTATGTTTATGAGAGCTGTTGGTCTGTAGTTTTCTTTTCTTGTAATGTCCTGGATAGTTTTGGTATCAGGGAAATGCTGACTTCATAGAATGTGTTTAAAAATATTACTCTAACAGCAGAAACTAACACAACGTTGTAAAGCAATTATACTCCAATAAAGGTATAAAAAAAATTACTCTTCCTTCATTTTCTGGAAAACTTTGTGTAGAATTGGTATTATTTCTTCTTTAAATATTTGGTGAATTTCTCAGTGAAGCTGTCTGGGACTAGCATTTTATTGTGGGAAGGTTTTCCTCCCCCCAAAAATTTCTTTTGTAGAGATAAGGCTATTTAGGTTACATATTTCCTCTTGAATAAATTTTTTGTGTCTTCACTCTTTTTTTCCCCAATGAATTTGGCTCGAGGTTTGTCAATTTCATTGACCCTCTCAAAGAACCAGGTTTTGGTTTCATGTTTTTCTCTAATATTTTCCTGTTTTCTATTTCATTGAGCTCTGCTCTTATCTTTATTATTTCCTTTCTTTTGCATACTTTGGTTTTAATATGTTTTTCCTTTTCTAGTTTCTGAAGGTGGAAATTAAGGTCATTGATTTGAGACCTTTCTTCTTTTCTAATACAGCTGTCTAGTGCTATAAATTTCCCTTGAAATGCTGCCTTAGTTGCATTCAAAATGTTGATATATTGTTGTTTTCATTTTTATTTAGTTCAAAATACTTTCTAATTTCCCTTTTGCTTTCTTTTTTTTTTTGACCCACAAGTTATATAGGGTATGTTATGTAGTTTCTAAGTATTTGGGAATATTCCAGAGATCTTTCTGTTATTTTTTTCTAATTTAATTTTGTTTTGGTCAGAGAAAGTATTTTGTATGACTTGATTCCTTTTAAGTTTATTAAGACTTGTCTGTGGCCCAGAAGATGGTTAGAAATATGGTCCACCTACTAAGAGAAATACAATCATTATTATGCATATACAAGGACTAAGTTCTGAGCAACAATATGTTCCTCATCGTATATTAAAGTTTGGATTTTATACATCAGTTTGATGAGTTCAGTAAATGTGTGTTTCCTCCTGAGAGAAAAAGCTGCCTCTTAATGCTCTCTACACACAATGGCCAAGGTCTTAATTGAAAACTGAACATTTCAATCTTCCAGGTATTTTCAGTGTCCGTGTGTTTGTATTCAGGTATTTGTTTTAGCTTTAGAACATGAATGAAGATCTTAGGTCTCTGAACAAATTGCCTTTTCCTGGATTACTTTGTTTCCCATCTGAGAATTAAAAATTAACTTGAATAAATTTAATTTACTATATTGATACACAGATGTATTCTGAGAGGAACTGTGGTTCATGTTGCTCAATATCACTGAATATAACAGTTTAAGTTGTCAGTAAATGTGTAGAATTTGAGCCTTCTTGCAATCAGCCCCAAAGTTCTGTTCATGAATATATTGAAATTAAATATTTTTAGAGCCATTAGATGGGGTGCACATACATTGTTGACTTGGAATATTTTTAATATGCTACTAGGGATCATGATTGCAATATCTGAATAAAATTACTGGCCTATTAAAAGTTGTCACCAGTGTCAAAAAGCAAAGCAAAACAAAACAAGACAAATGAAAAAAGTGACCTTCTTCTCCTCCTACAAAGCAGAGGGGAATACTAGCTGGATGAAGCAAAACTCTATCCTTCCTTTCTATCCCCACAGCCAATATTTAATCTCTAATTTAGTGTGCCCTCTGTCCTTCAGTGACTGGACATATCATGTGGTGAAGAGGGTAGAGTGGCAATAGGATTTGCTTAAGTCATTAGGCCCTTGTGACAACTGTTTTCTCTCACAGGGCTATCTGGGAATTTCAAGCTCTAATTTTCAATATCTTCTCAATGTATGTATGTAGGGCCCACATGCCACATACTAGGCATGGAGGCTTTCACTTGCAAACTCTAAAGCTATATAGAAAACTGAGTGTTATAGCACCAGATCTCAGGAAACAATCATCAGGTTCCCCCCTACACCCCACAGGGAAATTTTGTTCTAAAATAAACACACGTCTGGATGCACAAGACTAACTTAACTTATAACATCTCAATGATAATTCAACCCCTCTCATCTGGTGTTTTTCAATTAAACATTCTTGCCACACCTCGGTAAGTTTTATAAAAAAGAGAAAAAGAAAGTATTACTAAGTTCAGTCTTATATTTAAGGCAGAGAAATGAAAGAAATTTCCTTCATTTCTGCCACAAACCTATGACAAGGAAGGCAGCCAATCCACTCTGCAGAGGAAATTTTTCTGAAGTTCCTCAATAGCTTTAAAAAAAAATAATATATACCCTTGTTAGTGACTCCCTTCACATTCAGTAATGTCACTTTGTGGACATTATTCAATGTGAAAAGAAGAACTATATATATTATATAATTCAAGAAGAACCATATATACATAATTCAAGAAACTTGAGTTTTGTGGGAGGTAACGAAGTTAGGAACCAAGCCCCCACAAATGGAACACTCCAGAGTGTCACTAACTTTTCCCAGCCCTCACCCAAGGCTGAGTAAGAAAGATCACCTACTCATGCTGCAAGGAGGTAACAGAGTTAACATTGAAGAGGGAATCAGAAAACCCGAATGCTGGTCCTGGCTTTGTCACTCACTAACTTGTTGGTTGAGTTGGAATTAAACCCTTTGTTCTTTCTGCTCTGGAGTTGCTCAGGTTTAAAGTTGGGAGACTGTATTAATAAACTCCAGCTTCCTATAGACTCCTCCCATCTGCTTCCATGTTTTCTATGGCTCTCCGCTCTCCGTGTTCTTCTCTATCTCTGGTGTCCCCTACTCTGACAGTTCTTGGTCTTGTTGTCACATAAATGCAGGAGTCTCTCCAGTGAATTGTCCTTGGCTCCCTTTACGCTCTAATCCTCTCTTGCAATTTTAGTTATACTCCCTGTGGTAGATACTGGTTTATTGCCCAAATTCCCACTTCTGTACTGAAGCTTTACTTTCCCCAGCTGCTGGGAAGGTTGGAAGATAACAGCTCTCAGCTGAGTTCTTCTCTGGGAATTGCCTTCTTGCAAAGAGATCAACCTCACCCAAGCCCACATCCCCTCCCTGGGGAAAGCCCACATCCAGTGTTTCTTCAGTCTGGGAATGAGAAGGGCCAGCCGCCTTGCCTCAAAGTGGGATAACTTTGAAGGGCCAAGCATACCTGCTCTAGAACTCCCCTGGTTTTTGTTGTGACTGTACTGCATTTCAATGCCTCCTTCTGCCCAGTTCTACAGGTGTTGATCCCTGAGAGCATTCCTCAATAAACTACCTGCACAAAATCTTCATCTCAGAGTCTGTTTCCTGTAGAACCAACCTAAGACAGTTGGTACCAGGAGTGGTTCAAGGAAGTAGACTCTAAAATGAGATTTTGGAACTGGCCCACCCATCTACCAGGTAGCAATGAGGTCCCCATTGCCACCACTGGTGGTAGGAGGAGCACTGCAAGCTCCTGGCATTCAGTGTAACTGTTAAAACTTTAGTGGCGAATATTAATATTCCACCCAAGTTCACCACTAGAAGACCAGAGGACCTCCATGGAACCATAGACAGAGACTCATCTCCTGCAGCCAGAGGGCAGAGAAAGCTTAAATTTGACCCTGGACTTAGTTATAGGAGTTGCACAACTCCAAAGAAGTTTGAATTCTTCAGTCAGCTGTGCCAAGTTAGGGCCCTGACTAGGAAGAAGTGAAATCTTGAGACTTGGGATGGGAACATTTGGATTGATGCACTCAAAAACCTTGGAACTGCAGATCCCTCTAAACCCTCTGGGCCAGCAGAAATGGCCCAGTGCTCCTGTTAAGGGCTAGTGTTCCCACTTGCTTGAAAATAATGCTGAGGCCTCTCAATCTAGACAAGAAATCAGAGAAGAATTTTCAAGAGCAGCCCTGCCAATTGGTCAATACAACCCAGCAAACTTTATGGTATTGGAAGTATCAGTAGTAGGAAAGGATGCCATGTGGAACTTGTGACTTCCAATAGAAGAATCATAATGTAGACCCCTAGGGTATTAGAACAAGTCTATGTCAACTTCAGTGAAGAATTTTCCACCATTTGAAAAATAGCTCCAGATGTGCCACTGCTCTATGATAGAGACAGAAGAACTGATTATGGGACATCAAATGAACATGTGGCCAAGGTTACCTATTATGAGTTGGTTTCTCTCAAGCCCATCTGAATGGTTAGGTCATTCAAGATGGTTGTTCTCTTGCTCTCTGTATATCCCCTGTTTGACAAGTCCCTGCTTCAGTCACATGACATCAAATCCTCTTAATTATAGGGCTTTATTAGTTCCTGGGAACTGGTGAGCCCACCTGATGTCAATTCACCATATAAATGGTAGCTTCTTTCTCCAAGCAGCGAAGATTGCTGCCATACCCTGTCCACCATCTGCCATTAACGGTAGGGGTGTTGCTCCAGGACCTTTTGTGGAAGGTTCCCTGGTCCAATAAACCATTGCTGTCTCCAGCTCTTTCTTTCTCCAGCCCAGTCTCAAGGCTGGGCAGCTACAAGGCTTACAGGCCTTCGGGGTGCAACCCAACACCAGTCCATTACACAATGGAAGTGGTACCTCAGATCAGGGAAGAACAAGGTCAGAGGGCACAAGTAAGCTGCACAGGTAGGTGATCCAGACCCCCATGTTTTCCCCCACTGTTACACTGATGTCTTTCCCTCAGTTTACACCTATGGCTTCAGTGGCATATTCAGTGATCCATTGGGGTCATTCTTGGGAGTCCCTTGCTCAATTCTGAAGGTAAATGGACAAGTGCAGCAGCCACAGTCTAAGAAGGTTCTGGTCACCAGAGGCTCGCCCCTCAGGCTGTGATCATTTACTTTGTGTGGAAAGAGAAGTGGCCTGACACAAGAAGATATGGGCAGCCCTGAATAGCTTGTTAGTAAAGTGGTTCAGAACAAGCCTCCCAAAATGTGCCACTTTGGAGTGTGGATTACTTTGAGCTGAAGACAATGGAGGCCCAAAAGACTCAGGAAGAGCTTTTTGTCTCCCCCCTCAACCACCTAAAAGAATTTAGATAGAGGGCCTGGTCCAGGAAGAGAGCTATCACCAGAGGTAATTACAAAGAGTATGGGTGGGTGTGGTAAGCTGGGGGAACCCTTTGTTTGTTCAAAGTTATCTCTGCGTCCCATTGTAGTTTACCAAACATTTGCTCTTCCCATCTTCTCGTGAATTACCTTCCTTCCCTTTGAAACACCAGACTACTATGCCCTTCTCCTTAGCTCAGAATAGTGTAGAAGCCTCATTTGCCTGTCAGAGGGCCTCTCATAGTATTTGTGGGGCTCCCATATGTACAAAATTACCTTTGTTTTTTTCCTGTTATTCTGTATTATGTCAATTTAATTAATAGATTAGCCAAAAGGACCTAGACAAGTAGAGGAAAATTTTTCCTCCCCTACAGGTTGGTCAGGGGTCAGAAAGGGGAAGGACTGAAAGATAGCAATGAAGGACTAGTTCACCCAGACCACGAAGGAAGCTGCCTAGACCAGCAGAGGCACTGGCTGAGGGTAAGGGGACTCCGGAACAGGTAGTGGAGGAGGGCAACTGTGAGTTTCACTTGCACCTGGAGACCAGCTGCCATGGCAAGGGCTGAGTTCATCCCACTAATCTTCCTCTCGTAAGTTTCCCCCAGGAAAAGAGACCAACCCAAATTCTGGAGTAACTAAATTTATTATAAGAAGCAAGTGGCTCTGAGTGGATAAGGGGAGGACTGTCATGGATGCTGTGGTATGCTGCCCTGTCATCTGGTCTAGACCCAGGCACTCATTCTCTCAGAGGCTGGGCATGTTGGTTGCCAAAAACTCTCAGATGAGTTCTTCTCTAGGAACTGCCTTCAGCTGATGAGCACTATCTCACCCAACATCATTTTCCCTGCCTTGGTATAAAGTCCAGGCCCCTTGCCTTAAGATGGCACATCTCCAGGGGCCCATCCTGCTCCAGAGCTCCCACTGGGTTAGCTGAGGCCTCAACTGCAACTGCACTGCAGTTCAGCTCCCTGGCTGCCCACTCCTCTTGCATTCACTCCCACACAGGTATTGATCCCAAGGGTACTTCCCCAATAAAATCCGGCACACAGCAGGAACCGGGTGTTAGTGTTAAATGGGTACAGAGTTACTGTTCAAGAAGATGAAAAAGTTCTGAAGGTAGATGGTGGGGATGGTCTCACAATAATGTGAATGCATTTAATTCCACTGAACTGACTGTACAATTAAAAGTGGTTAAAATGGTAACTTTTTTTTTTTTTAATGGTAACATTTATATATTTTACCACAATAAGAAAAATAATCCTGCAAGTGAATCTCCCAGTCTTTTTCTCCTAGGGAATTTAAACTAACAGCCTCCGTGAGTATGGCAAAGATTGCTAGCTTCCACCAATATTCATTCTTTTTCTCCTTTATTATTGGAACTCAGCCTGAGACAGCAAGCTGTCTTGCAGCAGGCCATGGGATGTGAGACATGTGACTAAGTTTGGCCAATTGGATGTGAGAAGTGATATGTGTCACTTCCTGTTAATTCTCTTAAAGTAGTAGGCATGCCCTCCACTCATCTCTGCTTCCTTCTTGCTGGCTGGGATGCAGATGTGATGGCAGGAGCTGGAGCCAGAGAGGAAGCCATAGGTAGAGGATGACAGAGCCACCCTACCAACCCTAGACTATCTCTGGCTGTTATTTGAGATAGAAATAAATTCCTATATTGCTTAAGCCACTGAATCTAAGGTATCTTTGTTATACCAGCTCAGTGTGTATCCTCACACTTTGGATGACTCCAAGATCCATTTCTCTAACCCTAACAACTTTCACAAACAATTCATATTTCACATTTCCAGCTTTGAGATTTGGCAAGCCCACACCATAATATATCCTAATGCTTTCTAAATCTTGTTTCTTATTTTTGATAATACCACAATTCTCCTACCTGTGAAGAAAGAGCCCTAAACATTCACACAGTGGAATATCATTCAGCCGTTAAAAAAGGAGGAGGAAACCTAAGATATACTGATATGGAGCAATCAGCAAGATCTACTGAGTGAAGAAAGACAGAATTACAGTGTCTATAATATAACACTACTTATATTAGAAAAACAAAGTATATATACATATGTAAATTTTTGTATGTGCATAGAATATCTTGGGAAGGATAACCAAAGACTGAGTCGCTGCCCTAGATAGGACAGCCAGGAGACAAGGTGGCAAAGAAACTAATTTCTTACTGTATACCTGTTTGAACCTTTGAATTGTGTACTGTATGCAAAGGGCCAGTGGTTCACTATTCATATTCTAATCTGGATAAATTGCACCCCTGGAGCTGTGCTGTGTGTGGCCTGGGCAGCTGTACACATCCATCCTGCTGTGCGTGTTTTATGTACTAAAAAAAAAAAAAAAAAAAAGTTTAAGAAAATATACTTTTGTTCTGTAGCTTGGACAGAACAGCTATTCTCTGAAACCATCTCAGTTAAAATATCCTAGGATTTCATAGATCTCTGTCTAGACTGTTATTTGCATCTCTGTTACCAACCATCAGAGCTTTTATTATCATTTTAAAAGATTATCCACTCTTCCTTGGGAACTTCCTTCAGTGCTGAAATGACCAGGCAGCTTTTGCTCCTAAGAATTCCTCAGTAAGAGTGGGGAAACCTCAACACGGAAACATGCCTAAGGATTTAACCCCCATCTTTGTCCTTCTCCTAGGATCTGTCAATTACCATTTAATATGGACTGAGAACCTGAAAAAGGTCCTTAACGTTTGATCTTGCAAATTCTGCTTCTTGAATTTCCCACGTTATCCTAAGGAAAGCATCAGAGCTACACACCAAGATGTATTGTACCAGAACGCTCTCTGTGGCTTATTTCTCTTACCCAAAAACATGGTCACAAACTGAAGAGCCATGAATATGGAACTAGTGAAACCTAGTACAGTTCATTTAGGGAATGGAATTCCAAATCTTGGAAGAATAACGAAATGGGGAAATGATTACATTATATTGATAAATGAAAAAAGCAAGTTACAAAACAGCAGGTTAGGCATTATCCTTAGACTTTCCCAATTTGGGTTTTAAAGAAAATTGAATATCTGTATCTGGAAAAGATATTCACCAATATGTTAATACCGCTTTTCTTTGGGAGTTGGGCTTATTATAGATTATTTTAATTTCCTGTTTTGTGTTTGCCTGTATTTTCCAAAGTTACTACAATTAACCTGTTTTCTCTTATGATTAAAAAAGTGTTACCCCCACCCAAAGTCAATTTGGGGGGTTCTATGAGCACTTCAGTTTGCTCCTCATTAGTCCCTGATAGTACTCTGAGGCATGCATATGAATTTTAAATGAGAAACATCAATCTGGGTTATGTAGAGAATTCCTCCAATTTCTACAAGGAGGAGGTAAGAGGAGAAGGGTGGCAGATGGTAAGGGGAGGATAAAAACAGCTTAAATAGCTTTGTTACCTTTGTTACAAGTTTTCCTTCCAGGAAGAGTCATTTAATGGTTTTCTAACTAAATGAGCTATTTTACATTTGTAGAGATGACAAACTTCACTATTCACCAGGACCATATGCTTTTTTGATATTCATAAAGGCTTTGAAGTCTAAAATATATGCTGTTTAGGAATGTTAGTCTAGACTAGAGAATAATAGCTCTCCCCTAAATAATACATAAGTACCTTTTTAAATTGGCCTTGGCGAGGGGAAATTTTAAAAATAGAAGATATGGGTCAGAATCAAGTTCTATAACTCAGTACAGTCCTCGTAAAAGATTTATGGATTTGGTTGAAGGGTTATTTTAGACACGTTTGTGCATAGCGTAAATACAAATTATTTATAATTTTTTTTAAATAATGAAAAAGTGAGTCCTACGAAGACCAGCAGGTGGCATAAATAATTTATTTAATCAAAACTGGCAAGATATGTATTGTAAAAGATATCTTCCCTGACCTTTTGCCCATGAAAAAAATTCTTGAATATTGAGACCAAAATTCCCAATTAAATCATCACTAAAGAAGACTTTACTTAGTTATAAATACAAAAATTGGAATTGCAGGAGAGATGGATCTCATAGATATCAGTTCAAAACTAGGTTATAAGCTGTATGCACAGGCCTATCATTAAGCTGAAACACAAAAGACAACATGTAATGAGAGCATCTAATCTCGATGCTCCACCCAGCATGCTTCAGCATCTCAGAGGTGGGAGGAGTGTGCTGATATCAGAGATTTAGGAAAATCATGTTTTCAAAAGCTATGTGGGTGTGTACCTGTCACAGTAGATTCTGCAACAGCAACAGGAAGCCTCTTCCTTCAAATGCAACTGGAAGATTGGTCTCAATATTCAGTCTTTACTGGGTCCTGGTAAGGCTCCAAGACACTAACCCATCAGATACCTGTTGGTTGCCTTGGATCTGAAATATTTTCCCCATTTACCAACATCTGATGAAACAACCGACAGGAAGTGTGTGTCTTCACCTGCTTTGTACCTGTGCCCGTGGAAATAGCTCCCATCAATAGATGTAGTCCTGCAGGTCTTGACTTTCAGCAGTGTGTAGTGCAGAGGCAGAAGTCTGTGAGACCAGACATGTCACCCCTAAGATATCTAGAGCAGCTTCCTTACCTGCAACCCTCAGTGGGAGAGCCAAGGACCACAGACTTCTCATCACGGGTTAGAATCCGGATATGTGTACGGACTAGAACAAACTGCACCAAACTATTAGTAATAATTTCTCTGGAAGGTGAGTTTATAAGAGATTGTCTATTTTATGCTCACTAATATATCTTTAGTGTCTAGTCTTGGGTCTTATACATAGTAGTAGATGGTAAATAAATACTTGTTGAATGAATACTTTAATGTTTAAATTTTTTGAAATGAGCCTGTTACTTTTGCCATCATAAGGAAAATAAAAGGTTTGCTGGCATTCTCATACTCCAAAGAGGATCATTCTTCTAGAGAATTTTTCCCTAAGTGAAAACCTAGTTATTTTTTCTTCCACAGTCTTTATTTGAATGAATTTAATTTTTGAGTGCAAATACATACAAGCTTGACAAAACCCACCTAACTTAGAGTGTCTAAATCAGCTAACCAATTATACAGATCACCAGTGACTCATTTCAGAGACTTTCCAGGTGTCTCTGCTACCTATTTCAATAAACACACACTCCACTATTACCTTACTGTTTGCTTTCCTGTGGACGCCTTACACACAGCTGCATTTTGAAGCATCACCTCTCATGGTCCTGGTCCCTTCCCCAGGAAGCAATAACGAAAGTCAGCAGCTTTTTCCCAAGTGAGACACCCACTGGGTTGCTCTGTGCCTTGCAGGCAATTCTTGGCTTGCATCCCAGCTAGGCCAAATATTAACTGGAAGGCAATTGGGGTGGAGGGATGTAGAACAAAATTTTCTTTAAAACCATGTGACAAATAATGGCTGGTGTTCAAGTCTACCCCACAAAAGTTGGATTCACACATAATATAATTGAAACCATCCAAATTTTGGTGTATAGATATAGTACAGATGTAATATGTATTTGTAGAATGAATGAATACTGATAGTGCTTCTTAGCAAGAGGAATTTATAGACTGAGACCCAATCTTACTCTGCACTGCCCAAGGAGGCACCTTCTCTGCTTCAGTCACCTGGCAGCCTACAAGTTGGCTGTTGGTATTATAACTTGGGAGATGCTGTATTGGTGTCTTAGACAAAGATCTTCTGGTTGAAAGTCACTTGAGGGGCCTTACTGTAAGGGCTCCAGCCTGCTGGGGCTCACACCTGGTGTGGCAGTTTTCAGAGAAGGAAGGTTGTGGGCTGGAAACAGAAGAGGTGTCTATTGTGTTTGGTGTTTTAGCCTAGATTCATTTAGTCGTAAGGAATTGAGATTCACTAAAGTTAAAGGGGATTTATTATAAGGCATGATAACAAGTCTCTAGCATTAGTCCCAAAGGAGTCATGCAGAGCTCATTCATATGCTATGAATACGCATCTGCACTGTTCTAGCCTCCCTGCAAACTGGCAGGCTTACTGTATTGGGCAGTAGGGTAAGGTCATTGGTTAGCCTGAAGACTGACAAACCACCCTGGTGAATGAGCTGTGGCCCAGAAGGACAAGATACAGAATCAGTGGGAACAGATCATAGCTGTCTAGCCATGAGGACTGTGAGGGCCCCTTAAATATGTTTAGTATATTTGGGTATCTGGTTTAAGAAACCTGGGTGCATTTCAGGCTACTGTGGACTCAGGACTGACCCTGAATACTATCTAAATGAGGAGAAATTTCTCCTTAGGCCATAACACACATATGCACACATATACACTCAGGAAAATATGATGCCTGGTACATTAATGTTGCCCAAGACCCTGACACTAAAGTCCCACTCAGGTCTGCCTCTGTGTCAAAGTGCTCAGGTTACAAATTATGTCATCATGACCTTAAAAATTGATGGCTATAATGAAGTTTCAGGCAATGTGACAAAGTAGCATTCTAAGTATGTAAAGCAGTGTAAAATAACCGGTTTGGGCACAGGGAGGGAGGCAGCAGCTAGAGAGAAAGTGTGTCAGGCCTTCTTTGCAACTGATGTCATACCGCATCATCAACAATTCCCAGAAGGACTGGCCTCCCTGCCCCCTCCATTCAACTATCCTTGCCTTTCCTGTGAGCCTTTAGACTATTATCATTAACATAAAAAAATTTATATACATTGAATGAATATGCCTTAACTTGTTCAGCAGTATTAACGCTCATAATTTTGACTTCTTTAGCTGTAATTTTCACAGGGGATGGTTGCATTCTGAAGAGGGAGTAAAGCTCTTGCCCTGGTCCCAGCTGTCCTCACTGAGTCCCTAATATTGCCTGAAGCTGCCACCACTGAAGGAGTAGGTCGTCAGAAGGAGAACAGCCACATCCTATGTATAAGATGAGCTTAAAAAATCACATAGCACTTTCATTCATCCATTCATCAAAAGTCTTGGAATGGCTGCTATTGCCAGGCACCATGCCAGGCTCTGGGGGATATGGCAATGGGTAAATTAGAAAGGGTTTCTGCTCTCAGGGAGCTTGCAACCTGCGCGGGGGTGGAGGAAGGGGGAGATGAACATCAAACAAATAATTACTTAAATTACACTTGAGAGCTGGGCGATGAAGCACATACTGTAGTGGGCAAGAATTACGGGAGAATCAAATTCAGATGGGGAGGGGACTGTGGTCAGGAAGGCCTCTGAGGAAACAACTTCTCAGCTGAAACTGAAGGAGAAGCTGGAGTTAGCTAGGGGAAGAACAAGAGGGGAGAGCATTCCGGGTGGAGGGGACAGCAGGTGCCAAAGCCCTGGGACAGCAAAGGGCTAGACATAGTCAAGGAATTGAATGAAGACCATGTGTTGTGTACTGAGCAAGAGCAAGAGTGGCTCAGGATGAGGCAGTTACTCAATTCTTGTCTTTTATTTGAAAGTTTATTGTAAGGAATCTAATCTGTTGCTTTCCATGGGGACAAAGCAGGAGTGTGTTAAATGGCTCTAACCCTACGCTATCCATATAGGCAGCCACTTATGGCTATAGAACATCTGGCTGATCCAAATTGAGATGGGCTGTAAGTATAAAACACACACTGGATTTCGAAGACTTGGTATCAATAATTTTTGTATTGATTAAATATTGAAACGTATTTTTGATATATTGAGTTAAATATTTCACTAAAATTAATTTCACTTGTTTCTTTTTTGCTTTTTTAATATGGCTACTAGAAAATTTGATATTACATATATGGCCTGCATTATATTCCTGTTGGACAGCACTGCTGTAAAGTGTTAACTTAGATATGAAGAAAAACTACTTGACTATAAGGGAGATTGGGTAATTTAGGAAGGGAGATTAAAGATTTCAGTCCCAGGAGATCTTTAAAAACAGGGCAGCTAGCCAATGACTTGAATTGAATGGCTTGAATGACTTAGGACTTTCGTGGGTTTTTTTGGAAGCAGGGAAGAGAAGAAACCACAGAGGCTCTTACAGTGCCTTCCAAGGACAACAGAATCCACTTATTATCAAGTGTTAGTAGGCGAACAAAATCGTTGGAAGGGCTGGAGGAGCAGGTTCTAGGTGGAGCTTCTCAGAACTACCCTCAACCCCCAGAATCACACTGCTTCTTCTGTGGTGGCGGGGAGAGTGCTGCTGCCACCACAGGAAACTGATGACCATTGAGCACACTGTCTCCTTGGCCACATCCATGCCAGAAATACACGATTCTCTCCTGATTTTACTGAATTCCAAATTCATAGTCTCACATGCAGGCAGCTGATTGGCAGAACATAAAGTGGCATCTAGCTGAAAGGAGCTCCGGGAAGTGCAGTTTTTCGTGTTCCAGCTTTTGCAATAGATCATACCACACTAGAAGCAAGTTGCAGTGGGTATTGACTGAGCCAAACCACAGTACCTACCGTAAAGATGGGGGGAATATTTGCAAGGATGACGATGTGAGAAAGAGAGCTTGGCACATCCAGCCAAGCTAGAGCACACCGCTTCGGTGAGGGAAATGGAGTAAGAGGAACGACCATGAACATAGATGAACCTTGAAAACATTATGCTAAGTGAAAGAAGCCACTCAAAAAGGACCAAATATTGTATGATTCCATTTATATTACATGTCCAGAATGGACAAATATAGAGAGACAGAAAGTAGGTTAATGGTTGTCTAGGGCTGGGAAATGAACCTTTGATAGAACCTTTCAGCTGGACAAAGGCCTTGTAGAGATCTCAAATGTGTGTCTTGATTATCATAGCCCCGGGGTATTCAAGTCATCCCCACCCCCACCCAGCATTGCACTCTTCCCAGCTGAGGGCCAGTTACCATGGAGCAGAGACAAGACATCTCTTTGAGGCCCTACCCACATTTAACCCACAGTGTCTGAGAGCAAAATAATGGTTATGGTTTTAGACAACTAAATTTGGGGTAGTTTGGTATACAGTAATAGAAACCAGGATAGGAAGCATGACCCATTCAAAGAACCAAAAGAAGGTGGTTGGGCAGATAACTGTGGGCTACCCCTAAGTACTTGAAGTAACAATCATTCTGTGGTTTCTACCATAAGAAATCAAAAGTCAGGTAAAGAAGAAAAAGGCAAGATTAACTGAGACGGGTGTGGTTGGGAAAATTATGGAAATGTGGCTTATACCTCTGTATAACCCCTAAACCAAACAGAGCACATTACTCATTTTCAGCCTTTCCCATTTATTGTAGAGATAAATACAGAGGCCTCTGGCCCTAGCCAGGTTTGCATTACATCAGGCTTCCTCGCAGAGCAGGGCTGAACCAGGGTGGCTCTCACCCCACCCCAAGCAGCAACCCAGTAGATGACTAAGCTGGCCCCCCACATGTCCCTGCTCTGTTCCTTGCTGAAGCCAGGCAACAGCTGCAAACCCTGGGGTTGAGAGTGGCCCATCCCACCTTCAGCAAAATCATCTTTCTATTTGTGGCCTGGGGGAAAAAAAAGCAAGAAATTCTACACAGTTTCTTTTGGCTCAGATATGATTCTCCTGTCCCTTGGACCATTCTCCTACAATGCGCATCAGTTTCAAGGACACCCTGCCATGGCTTGCTGTATCCTATATGAATTGTGTAACTTTGCATGAATTCTAAATCAGAAGGCATTTGATCTTTAGGTCATTTGTGCATGGTTTTCACTTTGGAATGCACTCAGGGTGCAGGACAAATGCCTGCTGACCCCATGTTTATTATTTCAGCTGGCGATTGAAGTTCTGGTCCAGTTATAATAGATGAGAATGCTAATATCTTTTGTCCATTTTCAGCTTTATTGCAAATTTTGCATTGCATAGGGGTCATATTTCTACTCTCAGCATGTAAAGTAAAAGTAATTTTCATGTCTGTGTTTCCAAAGTAAATATCATTGGGTTTGCCCCCCATCTTCACCCCATAGAACTATTTTAAGAAGAAAAGATATGAGTATGGAAGAATAATGTTCCAAGCTTCTGGAGGAATGTTATTAATATATGAGGCTTTTTTAAGTTACAAAGTCTTTTAAAGAACATTCTATAATCTGTGACCACTATTCTGCCTATAATATCTTGCACCTCCTTAATGAATAACAGTACTCCTTTTTCTATGTATTTATTCAATCATTTAATAAATAGTGACTGAGTGCCCACTGAGAGCCAGATATTGGGGCTACAAGAGCAATCAAGACAGACAAAATGAGGTTCTCGCTTTCATGGCACCTATATTCAGGTTCAGGGAGACAGTAAACAGGTAATTTCACATTGAGAAGAATGCTTTGAAGAAAACAAGCAGGGGTAAGGAACAACTAAGAGAGGTCACTCTGGGTAGAGTCGTCAGAAAGGCCTCTCTCAGTAGAACCTATGAGAAGTCCGTGCACCGCAACGAAGAGTAGCCCCCACTCGCTGCAGCTAGAGAAAAGCCTGTGCACAGCAACGAAGACCCAACACAGCCAAAAATAAATAAATAAGTAATAAATTAAAAGATTGCATACTGTAACTTCAATAAGAACCACTGCAGTTTTTTTAAAAAAATAAAAATTACTTTCAATTTTAGGGAGTTCCCTGGTGGTCCAGTGGTTAGGACTAGGCACTTTCACTGCCCATGGCTTGGGTTCAATCCCTGGTCGGGGAACTGAGATTCTGCAAGACACGTGGTGTGGCAAAAAAAAAAACTTTAAATTTTAAAATGTTTGGAAAAGCTCCTTTAAAAGAGAGACCCCCTCCCCAACCCGACAGCAAGCTAGAAGCTGAGCTCAGCCATCCACTTTTGCTCAAAGCACTTCTATGTCCAAGTTTGTATGGCAAAATTGAGCCCTGCAGCAGTTCTCAACCCTGACCACACATTGGAATCACCCAAGGAGCTTTAAAATGTATTGATGCCTGGATCCAGCTGCAGAAATTCTTTTTTTTTAAAAAAAATTTATTTTATTTATTTATTTTTGGCTGTGTTGGGTCTTCACTGCGGTGCACGGGCTTCTCATTGCGGTGCTTCTCTTGTTGCGGAGCATGGACTCTAGGTGCATGGGCTTCAGTAGTTGTGACATTCGGGCTCAGTAGTTGTGGCTCGTGGACTTTAGAGTGCGAGCTCAGTAGCAGTGGCGCACGGGCTTAGTTGCTCCGTGGCATGTGGGATCTTCCCAAACCAGGGCTCGAACACGTGTACCCTGCATTGGCAGATGGATTCTTTTTTTTTTTAATATTTGTTTGTTTATTTATTTATTTATCTATCTATTTATTTATTTATTTTTGGCTGCTTTGGGTCTTTGTTGCTGCGCATGGGCTTTCTCTAGTTGCAGTGAGTGGGGACTACTCTTTGTTGCGGTGCATGGGCTTCTCATTATGGTGGCTTCTCTTGTTGCGGAGCACGGGCTCTAGGTGCGTGGCCTTCAGTAGTTGTGGGATTTGGGCTCAGTATTTGTGGCGCATGGGCTTAGTCGCTCCATGGCATGTGGGGCCTTCCCGGACTGGGGCTCGAACCCGTGTGCCCTGCATTGGCAGGTGGATTCTTAACCACTGCACCACCAGGGGAACCCAAAGATTCTTATTTAATTGGTGTGTGCTATGTCCTGGGCATCAGTATCTTTTAAACTGCCTTCCAGGTTATTCTAATGTGCAGCCAGGATTGGGAGCTACTTGTCTGCTAGCCCATTAAAGAGTTGCACTTGGGGTCAGGGACTTAAACCATAGACTCAAAATATGACAACTTGTTTCCACAGACTAGATCTGGTTCCCCAACCATGCACTCCTATAGCAACCTGTATTTTTCCTTCATGGGATTTAAATAGTTTGTTACTCTGTGTGTGTGTGTGTTTGTGTGTGTGTGTGTGTGTGTGTGTGAGACAGAGAGAGAGAGAGAGAGAGAGAGAAATTACTTGACTAATGTCAGTCTCCCTGTTGAAATATAAGCTTCTTGAGTGCAAGGCATCTGTGTATCAAGGCAGTATAGCACTGCAGTTAAAAACACAAGTTCTAGGGTCAATCTGCTTTGGAATCCCAATTTTATCACTTGCCAGCTGTGGGACCTTGGGTAAATTCCTTAATCATCTGTGTCTCAGTTTCCTCAGCTACAAAGTGGGTTTGTTGCAAAATTATGGTTGCTGTGAGGTTACATGAGATGTGTGGTGGTTTTCAAATATGTCTGCAAATTCTTCAACACTTTTCCCTCCAAGATATGCAGCGGAAGTTCTCTTCCCTTGAGTATGGGCGACTTGATTACTATCAAATAGAATATGACAGAAGTGGTAGTGCCTTTGAGATTAGGACATAAAAGGCATTGTGGCTTTGGATCATTTGCTCTGGGGGAAGTCGGCTGCCTTGTGAAGACAATCAGCTGATGGAGAGGCCCCTGTGGTGAGGAACTGAGGCTTCCTGCCAACAGCCCTGTGAGGGAGCCATCTTGGAAGTGCATCCTCTAGCCCCAGTCAAGCTTTCAGATGACGGCAGTCCCTGCCAACATCCTGACAGAAAACTCCCCAGAGACCCTGAACCAGAACCAACCTGCTAAACCACTCTGGAATTCCTTACCCATGGGAACTGAGATAATAAATTCTTGTTGTTTAAGACGTTACTTTTTAGGGCAGTTTGTTACCCAGCAATGGAGAACTAAGAGAAGATGAAAATGTGAAAGCACTTAAAAGACACATAGTAAATACTCAGTAAACGTTAGTCACTGTTGTAACTGCTGTGCTCTCCTTTATGTCCTTAGCATCTATTAAGAGCGTGCTACACCTGCTACCTATTATGGGCCCAATATACAGCATGTGAGTGAATGAATAAACAGACACAAAGTAAAATAAAGGGTTGAGGCAATCATCCATGGCAGTGGTTTCTGAAGTTATTTGAGCAAGAACATTTTCAAACAAAATCTTACCCCATGTTTTCAGTAAGGGTTGAGTCAGAAAAAAAAACCCAAAAAACAGAAACTACCTTAGGTATTTCAAACAGAGGGAAGCTAATACTGGGAATTGGTTACATAGGCAATGGAAGAGCTGAGAAGCCAAATAGGAAAGAGTGAGGTAACTTAGAGATTAGCCAGAGTAGGAAAAAAATCTCTCTGTATATATATGAAGAGAGAGAGGGAAAATTATAAAGCAGATGTGGTAAATATTAACATATAGGGAATCTGGGAAAAGGGAATTGTTTGTACTATTCTTGCAGTGTTTATGTAAGTCTGGAACTATTTCAAAATAAAAAGTTAAATATAAATGAAAATATTTTTGTTTAAATTACATGTGAAGGAGTTGGGAAAGGTTTGGGAGGGAATGATAAATAAACTAAGAAAATAAAAGAAAGACAAACTTTTGGCCGAATCTGGAAGTGGGCCCGCACGATATCTTTCCATCTCTGGCAAGCCACGCATTGTCTGTAACTTGCCGCTGATGGCTGGGGACATTCCTGCAGGTGCTGACATCTTCAGCTCTCCACCCACAAACCTCTGGAAGGTGAAGATGGAAAGCAACAGCCTGGCAGGATTTACAGAGGATTCCACTACTCTTATCTCCCCTCCCTAGTGGCAAGTCTCAAAATGAAAGATTCCAGACGAGGAGAAGAATTTTGAGAAATAAAGAATATTTGTAAATGTAAGAAGATGAAGGACATATAATTTACTTGGCAAGTTGGGGTAAAAATAAACTTTAAATGATTTAGTAAATGTGTAAAAATGTGGGATGATGCTTAAAACTTCAGGACTAGTCTTCATTGGATTTCAAAGAGGACATTAGCATATTATAAACTAAATTTCCTAAAAGATCATCTGGGATTAAAGGAGTACCCTATATGTGAACTTCACGTAGGGGCAAAGAGATATAGATTTATGAGAACACTAATCTGGAAGTTTTCTCTAAAATCAAGATTTAGTATCTAAGAGCAAGGCTCAAAAATTGTATCAAACACGATTTATCAGAAAATGACTGGGACTTCCCTGGTGGCGTAGTGGTTGAGAGTCCGCCTGCCGATGCAGGGAACACGGGTTTGTGCCCCGGTCCGGGAAGATCCCACATGCCGCGGAGCGGCTGGGCCTGTGAGCCATGGCCGCTGAGCCTGCGCGTCCGGAGCCTGTGCTCCGCAACGGGAGAGGCCACAACAGTGAGAGGCCCGCGTACCGCAAAAAAAAAAAAAAAAAGAAAATGACTGGCAGCCAGGGGAGGATGTAAAAAGAAAATGAATGGCGATTTACTAAGAAGAAATGCAAAATGCCAAAAAAGATACATATTTTTTAAACCTGCCTAATAATAAAAAGATGAATTTATGTAGCAATGAAATATTATTTTTATCTATCAAATTGGCAAATTACTCTTTTTAAAATCTTAATACCCAGTGTTAGTAAAGGTGGGACAAAGGAATGTATGTATTTATTATACATATCAAGAAGGAGAGTAAATTGGTAATTTCTGGAGTTTAATTTAGCAATCCATTTAAACAAACTTAAAAATACATATACTCTTTGACACAGAAATTCTAATTCTAGGAGTTTATCTTATGGAAATAATCATAGGTATCCCAAAAGATTTTGTCACAGGAATATTTATAAGATGGAAAAAATTAGGAACAACCATATTTCTACAATTGGCTAATTAAACCAAAGTATAGATGCATAACACGTAGTACTATGCAGCCATTAGAAATGACATAAAGGAAGAATAGTTTTAGGAAAAGGAGAAATATTCTCATTATATTAAGTAGGAAAAAGTGGGTTATAAAACAGTAATGTCACATTTTTTTAAAAAGCTTACTTGGGCCTAGTTACAAGATTGAAAGAATTGACACCAAAGTATTACTTTCGGTGATTGACAGGTGGTAAGATTGTGGGCAATTTTAATTTTCTTTCTCTTGATCACCTATATCTTGTAAATTTTCTTCAATAAAAATTATTTTTTTTAAGTAGTTGGAGTATTTGTTTTTAGTTAGTTATGCATGAAGCTTACAGAAAGTCATTGGAGACTGTCAGAACCGTTAGGTCTCTACTCACTCTCATGCCTTTTCCCAAATAGAAAGAACTAGCATGCTCCTAGGTAGGTTTAGGAAGCACAGGAAGGGACCACTGGGGAAGCTGAGGTCCCCAGTCAATAAAAGGATGTAGGGGATGCAGGGTTTGGACAACTGGGGAAATTCTGAGGATTTAGTAATTGGTAGAATCAGGAAATGCAGTGATCATAGAAATCCTGGGGTGCTCCGTGATTTAGGAAAAGGAAATTCGGGTCTTGATTTTTAAAAGTGAAATCAGAGAGGAAAGTACTCTTGATTATTCCTGATACAAAATCAGTGTTCAGATCTCCTGTAAACTTTAGTTTAGTTAAAAATATTTTCCCAAAATTATGTTGCTAAAGTCTGAAAATGAAGTTAAATGCTCGGAACCTAGGAGACTATTCACATGTTTAACCAAGAGATCATACATAAGAAAAAATATAGATTTTTTTTTTTAAGATTTATTTGAGTAAAATCAGACTTCAGGTAGTGCCTACTTACGGGGGCTTCTAAAGGACAGAGAGAAACACAATTCATTTGAGTTCAAAACACTTCTGTGGACCACTCATTCTCTGTCTGGGCCTTTGGTAGACCCTAATCCCTCAAATTCCAGACCCTCTCCAGAAGCCGTTCCTTCCCAGAGTACTCAGAGGCAGGATGCTGAAGGCAGGGCCCATCCGACCCTCAGAACTTAGCCCCAGAGCAAACCTCTGCTCAGAGTGAAAAATTCACATTCTAAGTTTGATAGAAAAATCTCCATTCATACTGAACTGTAGTCAGAAACTTAAGTTATTTCTACATCCTGGAAGAGATATTTCGAATTTCCCAAAGAAATGCTTAAAGAAATCAATTCCTCAAAACTGAAATCGTTACCCTCAATCTGGGAAATTTAATTTCATGCTTCCAAATGGATATTATGGGCACTGCTTTGTTTTTCAGGGCATACATAGCTCTAATTATATGGAAACTGTGCACCAAAGAACCACATGGCAACCATCATACAATTGGAGAGTAATTATCAGTTCCTATCTGTTGTTTAAACCACAGCTGCACAATAAAATATTAAAATTGTAAATAATATAGTAGTTAATCTGTTAAAGTTCTCTGGGCAGTAGTACTAGGTGTATATGCCTTGGGGGAGGGAAATGTTTAGTCATAAAAATTTCAAGCCTCAATTTTCCCGAACAAAAGGACTTCAAAACAAAAGGAAAAAAATGCTAAGACCCTACATAGCATCTGGCTTTTAAAAAAAGGCTGAACTCCCTGTTTTTGCCTTAAGAAAACTGTAAAGTATTAGATATCCAGCTTTGGGGACAATGGAGGCAGAATGTTAGTCAACCCTGTTAATTTCGCTAATTCATTCAAAATACAAAGGATCCCAACCTGTGAAATGGGATCAGTCAAAACTGATTTGACAATTGATGTGATTACCCTTTAAGCCTGCCTCAGGGGATTTCTCCCTAAATTACTTTCACAATCCTCCCAGCTCTCTAGATCTTTGTAATTCAATAAATATTTGTATTAAGATCTTACTAAAGTGTCAGGTAAGGAGATTCCCAGAGAATTTCTTTGATCCCTCCAATTGCCTGGTGCAGTGCTAAGCTCAGAATCAGAGTCCACAAATGCGTCATGATAGAAGATTCTAAGATCGCTGCCATAAGTTTCATGACAGCTGTCCCAGGCTGATTGTATTAAGCAGTCAGGTTTCTACCCTCTGAATGCCTACCCTGGCCAAGCACCGTGGACAGTTGAGCCAGTCGAGTTGGCATTAAGCCGCTCGGGATGTGGAGCTAAGAGCACTACAATTTTGTGTTCTAGGCAGATAGCCTATATTTATAGGCTACCAAACTTTGTAGAAAGACCTGTACTACACACATACAGGAGAGTCAAGGGACTGAAAAACGTAATTCCGATGCTCTAAGAGTTTACAGTTGAGGGACTTCCCTGGTGTCACAGTGGTTAAGAATCCGCCTGCCAATGCAGGGGACACGGGTTCCATCCCTGGTCCGGGAAGATCCCACATGCCGTGGAGCAACTAAGCCTGTGTGCCACAACTACTGAGCATGTACTCTAGAGCCCGCGTGCTGCAACTACTGAAGCCTGCGCACCTAGAGCCTGTGCCCCGCAACAAGAGAAGCCACTGCAATGAGAAGCCCACGCATCGCAACGAAGAGTAGCCCCTGCTCATGACAATTAGAGAAAGCCTGTGCTCAGCAATGAAGACCCAACACAGACAAAAAATTAATTAATTAATTAAATTAATTTAAAAAAAAAGTTTACAGTTGAGCTAGAGATACCAATTTGGGTGTTGCTGTCAATTATATCTCAATAAGAATTAAAAAAAAAAAGAATTTTGGTGCTAGAAAGAACTTTAGGGATAAAGAGATCAGAGTATTAGGACCTTAAATTCCCATGCATGCCCACCTCCCACCCCCTGCCAATCATAGAAGGTCTGCTTATACCCAAAAGGCTAAATAAATATTTAATTCAGTTTTAAAATAAGTTATTCCATATTATTATTTAGGTAATGCGCATACTAATTTCTAAAGGCACAGAAAGGTATAGAGGAAAATGTTTCTCTATCACTCCTGGTCTCCAGCCATCCAGTACCCCACATCAGAAGCAACACATGTTACAACTTTCTTACATGTAATTGTGGAGACAGTCTGTGCATCTAGAAGCATGTATATGTGGAGAGAGATATGGATATAGATATATACAAAAGAGTGTGTGGGTTTTTTTTTGCCAAACCATGAGGTTTTATTTCCCCGACCAGGGATTGAACCCGGGCCACGGCAGTGAAGGCACAGACTCCTTCCTAACCGCTGGACTGCCAGGGAATTCTCCAAAATAGTGTATTATGACTACGATTCTGCTCCTTGATTTTTTTCAGTTAATTTGGAGAATATAATCTTGGAGACTCCGTATCAACATATATGGGCCTTCCTCATTTTTAAATTTTAATTTTCTAGTAAGAAATTAGTCACATATTTGAAAATTAATTTTAAAATAAATTAAAAGTTTCTCTCTTACCCATGTCTCCAATCACCAGTTCCTAACCTGTCCCTAAGAACTAACCTTTATTGTTTGTGCTTATGTAACTTTCCAGAATTTCTTTATGTTTATGCTTATAAGCCAACGCATATTCTTTTATTTCCCATATTTTTACACAAAGGCAGGTACTCCTCTGAACCTTCCTTTTTTTCATTTAATAATATGCCTTTGCAGAACTTTACAGGTTGTGGACAGTTCCTTCCTTCTTTTGTAACAGTTCAATAGTATTCGATTGCACTCTGAACCATGATTTATTTGCTCTTACAAGTTACGCTGTAAGTAACCTTGTACTTGTGTAATTTCCTACATGTGCTAGTATTCGTAGGTTAAATTCCCACAAGAGAAATTGATGTATCAATGGATGGGTGCTTGTAATTTTGATTGACATTGTCAGATTGTCCACTATATGGACTGTACCAATTCAAGTTCCTACCAATAATGTATGAGACCCTGTTTACCCATTCTCTGACCAATATAGGTTTTTTTAACCAAATCTTTGGTCCTTATCTATCTTATAAATTGAATATGGTGATTTATTGAAGTTTTAATTTCCATTTCTCTTAAGAATGAGGTTGAGCATCTTTTCTGCAAGCATGATTTTTATTTCCTTTTCTGTGGGCTGTATTTTTATATTTTTGCCCATTTTCACACTATGTTTTTGGTCTTTCGATGATGGTTTTGTGAGTTTTTACATATTAGAGAAATCAGCCTTCATGCCATGCATTGCACACCTTTTTTCTCAGTTTGTTGCTGGTCACTAACTCTTTTATGATTTTTTTCATGCAGTGTATTTTTATTTTCACATCATCAAATGCATTAACTTTTTTAGGGATTCTGGGTTTTATGTCTTCATTAGAAAGGCCTTCTTCCCAGGAGCATATACCAGAATATCTCATATGTTTTCCTCTCGTACTTTTATGGTTTTATTTTTTATATTTAAATCTTTGATCCAACTAGAACTTATTCTGATATAAAAAAGTTAAATTGAGATTAAACTTCACTTTTTCTTGAGATAGCTACCCCAGTAGTCCTAAAATCATTATTGAGCAATCCATATTTTCCCCAACTGAAAAGTGTTACTTTAACATACACTAAATTTCTATATGTATTTGAGCCCATTTCTGTACTTTCTATGTTTATCCCTTGATCTGTATGTCTGTACAGGCATCAGTGCTATAGTTTTGATTACTGAAGTCTTAAAATATGGTATAACATCTACTAAGACCAGTCTCCTCTCAATATTCTTCCTGTTCAGAGTTTTCCTGGCTATTCTTGCTTGTTTATTTTCCCACATGAACTTTAGAATCAGCTTGTCAAGTTCCCAGGAAAATAATTCTCTTGGTATTTTTATTGGGATTGTGGTAAATATTTTTAGATTAACTTAGTGAGAATTGATATCTTTATGATGTTGAGCCCTTTGTTCCAAGAATATGGCAGGAGTATCTGTAAAGTCCTTTGATTCTCTCAAGAGTGTTTTAAAGTTTTATTCAAATAAGTCCTGTACATTCCTTGTTCAATTTTATCTTTTTTTCTTGGTACAATTATAAATAATGACTTTTCTCCTTAAATACTGAATATTTAGGACATCTGCACATCTGGGTCAATATTCTCTGATTTCAAATATCATATCATATTTCTGAGGCAATGTGACATCAATGCCAAAACACTCCAGGAATTCTCAAATTACAACGTTTTCATAGTAAATAAGTTGTAATTGATTTTAATTTTTTAAAAATCCGCACACAAGGACACGTTGAGGATCTGGCTTTAAAACCTAGGTTAAAAAACAACAACAAAAACCGCTCTAGGTTAAAAAAAAAAAAAAGTAAAATCAATGAAAACTGTCTTTTTAAAAATGTTTCCACTACCATCCCTCCAGGCATCCCTAGAAGCAAGAATCTTCTTAAAATATACATTGAATCATCTGACTCCCATGCTTAAAATCATCAGTGGCTTCTGACTGCACTGTAAATAAAATTGACATCTAAACAGACCCTTCAATTTGGACCAAGATCAGCAGGGAGGGTCATCTCTGCTCCATGTGGCATAAGCTAGGCTGGCTCCACTGGGGGACTGGAAGTTAGCAAGTTAATTCTGGCTGTCAGCTGAGGCTATGGGCAGGTTCAGCTCTACTCCACATCGGCCTCTCCACAGGCTGCTTGGACTTCTTCCCAACATTGTGACTTGGTTCAAGAGTGAATGTCTGAGACAGAAAGTAGAAGGTACCACCTTCTTAAGGTCTGGGACAAGAAACTATATAGCATCACTTCTACCATGTTCTAATAGTTAAGATTCAGGGAAAAGGGGTATAATCTTACTTCTTGACAGGAGAATTGCCAAAGAATCTAGTACATGTTTTAAAACCATGGTATCCATCTAGATAAAGCGAGTTCTCTCTACCCTCTTTGCAGCCAGTCTACCTGAAAGAGTGGTCTCCACCCACTATCTCTTCTTCCTTTGCAGCTAATCTCTTCTCCATCAAAAGCAATCCAACTTCAGCCTCCACAATTGAACTTGCTCTCACCTAAGTCATCATGCTCATCCAGGGAACCTTCTAATTCATGGACTAAGGAATTTAAACCAGACTGGGAATTCTTAACTTGAGGTCCAAAGACCTATGAAATTGTATGTCTAATCATGCACATTGGTGCATTTTCCCCCCGGCAGGTGCCATCAAGAAGTAGGATCATCCAGGTTTCCTGGTGGTCCACTGGTTAGGACTTGGCACTTTCACTGCCGTGGCCTGGGTTCAATCCCTGGTGGGGGAACTAAGATCCCACAAGCCATTTGGCATGACCAAAAAAAAAAAAAAAAAATACTAGGATCATCTCAGCTTCTCAACAAGATCTGTGTTTCAGAAAAGATTACTAGCCAGTCAGTGTTCTGCAGGACCTCTGAGCACCTTAGCTTACATTGCTAAGGAAGCACCATAGCACCTTAGCTATGTCTGTTAATAACAATAGAGCCAGCATTTCTTTTGGAGCTTTCTAAGTGTCGGGTACTATTCTAAAACCTTCATGTTCATGATGTAATTTCACCCTCACAGTTACTCTCTGATAGGTATTATTATCATCCCCATTTTACAGATGAGTAAACTGAGACACAGAGATGTTGCTATGGACTGAATATTTGTGTCTTCCCCAAAATTCAAAATGTTGAAACCCTCATCCCAGTGAGATAGTATTTGGAGGTGGGGCCTTTAGGAGGTAATTAGGTCATAAGGGTGGAGCTTTCATGAATGGGATTAGTGCCTTTTAAGAAGAGGCCAGAGAGCTAGCTAGATTTCTTTCCACCATGTGAGGATATAAGTTGGCAGTCTGCTGTCTGGAAGAGGGCTTTCACAGGAACTGTACCCTGCTGATACCCTGATCTCAACTTCCAGCCTCCAGAACTGTAAGAAATAAATTTCTGTTGTTTGTAAGCCACCCAGTCCATAGTACTTTGTTAGCAGCCCAAACTGACTAAGGGTCTAGACCAGGGTTACACATCAGGTAAATAGCAACACCAGGAATCAACCCAGGCAACCTGGCTTTGGAATCTATATGCTTAACCCCTACTCTGCCTCTCAAAATACCTTGATCATTTTAATAGCTAAATAGTATTCCAGTGAGTTAATAGGCCACAATTTGGGTAACCAGTTGCCTATTATTTAAATCCCATTTTAGGGCTTCCCTGGTGGCACAGTGGTTGAGAATCTGCTTGCCGACGCAGGGGACGTGAGTTCGTGCCCCGGTCCGGGAAGATCCCACATGCCACAGAGCGGCTGGGCCCGTGAGCCATGGCCGTTGAGCCTGTGCGTCCGGAGCCTGTGCTTCGCAACGGGAGAAAAAAAAAAGTAAATCCCATTTTATACATGAGCAAGTTATCTCTCAGAGATGTTAACTAACTTGTGCTTGTAGACTGGTGAAGAACCCAGCTCATAATAATAGCTACTGGCTGTCATTTATTAAGTGCCTTTTATATGCCTGGCCTTCATGCCTTTGAATCCTTGCCCCTCTATGAGATTAGTATTAGATATGAGGAAACAAAACCCAAAGGGATTAAATAATGCCTATGAGCACACAGCTGGCAAGCATCAGATCAAGGATTAAATTCCAGAACCTGTGCCCTTTTTCCTCTGATACACCATGTCCAGTTAATCACAGAAACTCTGCTTTTCAGTACTATGTGAAGGGCCCTCTCTCATACAATGCTAGTGAAAGTATATCAATAAACGGGTGCAATCACCATGGAGGGCAATTTGGCAATATTTGTCAAAATGATATATGTACATTCACAACAATGTAAATATACGTAACTCTACTGAAGTGTACACTGAAAAATAGTTGAAATGGTAAATTTTATATGTGCTTTTTTACCACAGTAAAAAAAAAAAGACATGTGTATACCCTTTAACCCAACAATATAACTAGAAATTTATCCTGTGGATATACACATTTGTGGAAAATGATGTGTCCTCAAGAATATTTATTACATTGTTTGTATTAACAAAAGATTAGATGCAAGTGACCATTAGAGGGAGACCAGTAAAATAAATTATGGTCCACTATACAATTGAGTACCATGCAGCCTTTAAAAAGAACAGGGAGGGACTTCCCTGGTGGTCCAGTGGGTAAGACTCTGTGGTCCCAACATGGGGGTCTGGGTTCAATCCCTGGTTGGGGAACTAGATCCCACATTCATGCCACAACTAAGTGTCCGAATACCACAACTAAGAAGCTCACATGCCACAACTAAGAGCCCGCATGCTGCGATGAAGATCCCACGTGCCAAAACTAAGACTCGGTACAGCCAAAATAAATAAATAAATATTTTAAAAAAATTTTTTTAATAAATAAAAAGGAACAGGGAGATGTTTATACTGATGGGGAAAGATTGCCATGATATATTGTAAAGTGAAATAGGTAAGCAATTGTGTAAAACACAGGTGGTGGGAGGTTAGGGGTTAGGAGGGAATGGGAAGAAAATATACACATATTTGCTTATATACTGATAGACCTCTGTAAAGAAACACAAGAAACTTCTAACACTTGTTGCTTCTGAGATGGAGAACTGGTGGCTGGGGACAGGGGATAGAGACTTTTATACTTTTTGAATTTTGAAGTTTTGTGAACTCAAGAAATTAAATAAGGGAGTTCCCTGGTGGTCTCGTGGTTAGGATTTGGCGCTTTCACTTCCGTGGCCTGGGTTCAGTCCCTGGTGGGAGAACTGAGATCCTGCAGGCTGTGTGGTGCTGCCTGAAAGAAAGAAAGAAAGGGGGAAAAAAAGAAATTAAATTTAAAATTCTATTTAAAAAATATATATTTAGAGAATTGAGAAGTGGTGGAGATCTCAAGAAATCTAGCACTAGGTGTGCCCAAGACAGCATCTGAAGCATTTGCTAGGCTCGTGATGAGACTCTGTGTCTCACTTATTCACTGCTGTATACCCAAAGACAGCAGTTCTGGAACCCTTGGTGGTACACAGAAAAGTACTCTAAGGATGCTTGTTAGGTGAGTGAATGAATGAGTGAACAGATAGCTGGTGTTAACTATTTATTCTTTTTTTTTTTTGCAGTATGTGGGCTTCTCACTGTTGTGGCCTCTCCCGTTGCGGAGTACGGGCTCCGGATGCGCAGGCTCAGCGGCCATGGCTCACGGGCCCAGCTGCTCCGCAGCATGTGGGATCTTCCCGGACCGGGGCACGAACCCGTGTCCCCTGCATCGGCAGGCAGACTCTCAACCACTGCGCCACCAGGGAAGCCCCAACTATTTATTCTTGTACTTCTCTGTGTTGTAGGCTTTACATTCATAAGTTCAGACATTTTTAGAGTCAATAACATCCTTCTTAGGTTTAACAAAGACCTATTTCATCTTGTTGCATCCTTGATAGAAATGACCAACAATTGGTTAGAGATCTCATTTTAACCTTCTAAATGCTTGAAGTCATTTGTGACTTCTTGGACTTCCCTTTTACCAATTCAGTGGCTTCAATTCTTAACCTTCTAGCAAATACCAATTTAGCACCTGTTCAATCATTCTGCCTTCTCTGAGCTCTCCAAATCTCTCTCTAAATGTAGTTTTTCAATTGGTTCATGATATTCTAGTAAGGATCAGACCTCTCAAATACTGTGGAAGGTTTATTGACCAGGTTTTCACATTCCCTTCCATTAACACTTGCCTGTGATATCTTTTGAAAGAAAATCTTTTTTTTTTCCCTGGAGGCAGCATGGAGTTGAGAAAAGAGAACCAGGTTTCAAGCCAGAAGATCTGACTTTTGAATCTGTACCCTCACCATGTACAGGCTGAGTGGCGTTTCATTCATTCATTTAACAAATATTTGTTGAGCCTACTCTGTGCATGGCACGGTTCTGGATACTGGGGACTGAGTAGTGGGCAAAACAAACAAAAACCTCCCTACTCTCATGGACTTCACATTCTAGTGGGGAAAGACCACCAAGAAACAAAATGAACAAGTAAAATATATGTCATTTTATTTTATTTTACTTTTTAACATCTTTATTGGAGTATAATTGCTTTACAGTGGCATGTTAGTTTCTGCTGTATAACAAAGTGAATTAGCTATATGTATACATATATCCCCATATCCCCTCCCTCCTGCGTCTCCCTCCCACCCCTCTAGGTGGTCACAAAGCACCGAGCTGATCTCCCTGTGCTATGCAGCTGCTTCCCACTAGGTATCTATTATACATTTGGTAGTGTATATATGTCCATGCCACTCTCTCACTTCGTCCCAGCTTACCCTTCCCCTCGATAAGTGCTATGGAGAAAAATTTAAAAAGGAAAGCAGGATAGGGAGTATGGGGGGCAGGGGGTACAATTTTAAATTGAGTCAATAACATCTTTCTTGGCAAGGCCATACTGAGAAGGTGATAATTGAGTCAAGACCCTACAACTGTGAGGGTGTGAGTCATGTGGATTTCTAGAGGTAGAGGGACAGCTAGTGCAAGGGCTCTGAGGTGGTAAGTGGCTTGACAAAGAACAGCAAGGAAGGGAAGTGAATAGAGAGCGGGGTTCGGCCAGAGAGGAGGCTGTGAGGGGCTGGGCAGTGACCTGTGACTGAGTGAATTAATTTCTGACAATGATAACAATATCTATTCTCTGAGGTTTAAATAAAGTAACATACATGGGGGCTTCCCTGGTGGCGCAGTCTTTAAGAATCTGCCTGCCAATACAGGAGACACAGGTTCGAGCCCTGCTCAGGGAAGATCACACATGCAGCGGAGCAACTAAGCCCGTGCGCCACAACTACTGAGCCTGTGCTCTAGAGCCCGCGAGCCACAACTACTGAGCTCACACGCCAGAACTACTGAAGCCTGAGCGCCTAGAGCCTGAGCTGCACAACAAGAGAAGCCACCGCAATGAGAAGCCCACGCACCGCAACAAAGAGTAGGCCCCCTCGCCGCAACTAGAGAAAGCCAGTGCATAGCAACGAAGACCCAACGCAGCCAGAAATAAAACTAATAAATAAATAAATAAATAAAGTAACGTACATGAAAAGTGCCTGCCAGAGTACGACCTGAGCAGATTCAAGTTAGTTTAATTGTCTGCAAGTCTTTGAGGCTGTTTCTCAGGTTGGGGAATTGTTTTTTTTCTAATGATATACTCCCTGTGATTAGAGAGATGTCTGTGTTCTGAAACATCTTCTCAAAAACAAAAAAACCCCCACGTGGCTTATGTCAGTTAAAGTGTTGGCCCACGTCCCAGAGTTGATGATTTTTGTATCTAAAAGATATCAGCAGATTACAAACCCACCCACCTGTGGCAGAGCAAAGGCTGACAGGACACCCTCCTTTAACAGAAGCCAAAGGTAAAGAGGTGAGAGAGGAATAGTGGCCTGAAGTCACTGGAGAATACAAACCAATTTAATTGATTCAGCAGAACATTTAGTCAGTGCGTGTCTCCGATGGATTAATTCTCTCTGCAATGCAGGCTGAACACCTTATCTAAGACTAGACTTTCCAGACAACAGTATTGCCTAACCAAAATGGGTTTCTCTCTTCAGGCCTTTCTGTTTCTTTACTGAGATCTCAAGATTTTAAAGAAGAGGGATAGAGGTAATGTGACACTTCAGCAGCCAATCAAGAGACAATTGTCTGAGAACAAAGGTGAAAGAAAACCAATGGAGTTGCCTGTCCCCAACTCCAGATTTAGAGACCACAACTGCTATCAATTGCTTCTTGCAGAGGCCCTTGCTTTCTGGCCTGTAGAATAGCCTTGCTGTTCTGTCAACAGATAGAAACCTAGGTGGATTGAATTAATTTTGCTATCATCAATCCATATCAATCTCAGGTCTGTTAACTATTAATACCTCAGGCCATGATGACCTCAGGTTCTCCAAGAGATATCCAGATAACACAGTTCAACTACATCAGCAACTAGAATCAACCTAAGCACACACACACCCAGAGCTATATTGACAGAGGATAAACTAATAGTTGTATTAGGGCAATAAAATTATTTTTTATCCTGTTTTTCAAAATAGTACTTTTGAAATTAAAAAAAATACATATTGGGTTTTAGTAAATGTGGATTACTAAGTATTGTGTGATTAATTTGTGTCTTAAAACTCCAAACAACCTATTTGATAGAGGAGATTGATTTTTTTTAATTCAGTCCATCAATATAATATGCAGCCATTAAGCTATGCTGTAGAGGACCAGTGAGTGACCCAGAGAATGTTCAGGATATATTGTGAAGTGAAAAAACAATGAGTACTGTACAACGGCATTGAATAAATATTTTTATACCTAAGGATAGAATGTATATGAAAATGACTAACATATTAAGTGTTTACTCTCAGAAGATAAAATCACAGGTGGTTTTAATTTTCTTTGTGCTGATCTACATTTTCAAAAATTTCTATGACGAACATGTATTACTTTTGTAATAAGAAAAATTATTTCAGTTTCATGTTAATTAAAATTCAGCTGCCCAACATTTCTAAAAGTCCAATTCATTTTCCAACTAGGAACACAGCTAAAGCAATCGAGATATCTACTTTCCTCGAGAAAATGGCTTGAAAAAAAGCATACAGTCATGAAGATTTGTGCCACTGCCATTTAATAACAGCAGCACTGATTCTGTGATAGGTAGTGTTGTCAGCATTTTGCCTGTGTCACCTCACCTAATCTGCACAACCACCCCATGAAGAAGGTCCCATTAGGGAGCCCATTTCAGAGAGAAGGAAACAAGAGCAGAGAGGATAAGTAAGTTGCCCAAAACCAAAGTTAGGAAGAGGTACAGACCCGGGCTGTGTGGTTCCAAGCCTGAGTCCTCACCACTGTTGGCTGCCTCACTACCGGTCTCTGCATCCAGGCAGCCCCGGTAACCTCCTTGTCTAGCGCCCTCAACAGTTGTGGCAAGTCTAGCTCTCTCCTCAAAACCCCGGCTTCCCACCTCCCTTCTCACTTTCAGCAGCTGCCCTGATTTCAGAGAAAAGGAGCTTCCTGCATCCTCCTCTATTTATTCTCTTTAAAATGGAGCAACTCTATATGATTGCAATATTTGGAATATACTTATACTAAAAAAAAAAAAGTATTCATTATTTATCTGAAATTTAAATTAACTGAGTGGCCAGTGTTTGGGGCAACCCTACTTAGAGAAGGTTCTCAGCTATCTTTTATCCTAAGAAAAATATCAAAACAATCTTAATTCCTCATCCCTCTCCAACAACCAGTCACCAAGCCGGGAGATGCCTATCACACCTTCCACACCCACCTCTCCTCCCGAGGTAAACTGTGTGACAACAAACCACATCTGCTGTTGCCCTTGACAGCCCGGTTTGAAGCTGTCAGGATCTGGCCTCTGTAGCTGACTAGAGGCTGGCCCTGGGGATTATTTCAACCTCCACTTCTGAACTCAGAGCCTGTCCACTGTTCTAACCAAATTCTAGCTGCCCTCCAGTTGTGGGAGTGTTGAAACAGGAGAGGAGGGAGCAGGGCACAACCTTTAAAAGAATGACATAGCCATAGGACATGACAAAAACTGGCTAGAACCAACTAGGTCCAAGATGGTGGGAGATTCGACTTCCCCTTGAGCCTCATTACACACTCATTGTAATACATTAGCGTGTTAAATGACACATCCACAGGTGTCATGACAGTTCTGAGGCTAACCATTAAAGGCCAAAAAGTGGGCAGTGGCCCAATTCTTGGAAATCTCCGCCCCTTCCCCCAAAATAGCTGGAAAAATCCTCTCACTCATTAGCCTATGATATTACTCATCCCATTAAAACTAACCACACCATATTTCAGGGCCTCTCACCTTCTGAGATGGTCCACACTCTGTGGAGTTTGTTTCTCTCTAAATAAATCCACTTCTTACCTACCACTTTGTCTCTCACTGAATTCTTTTTGCAACGAGACATCAAGAACCTGAGTTTCATTAAGTCCTGAGATCAGGTGTGTGATCTCAACTAAAAGACCGTGGGTTCAAGTCCCAGTCTGGGTTTTGGCCAGGTTTGAGTCCTGGCCCATGGATTCAAGTCCCAATCCGAGTTGCACAGTTTCAGTGTCAATACCTTAGGAGACCCCTGGTCATAGGTTGCCCTTGGTTACCCTCTGGATGTGTCAAATTGCAGCCTTTGCCTGACTCAGCACTTCTCCCCCATAACCCTGACTTTATAGCCCCAAGAAAAAGGAAACTTTTTCTGGGCTTGTTGCCATGTCAGTGAGGTGGGGAATGTAGAACCCCTTCAGAAAGGAGTGGGGCATGGTAGATATTCCTGGAAAAATGGAGTCCATCTTGTACCTTAGGGCAAACAGTAATATACTTTATTTTCCACATCTACACTATACTTTCCTTGAGAGTAGGAGCTATAACTTTTATGTCCATGCTGAGAAGGATTACAAGGCCTGGATAAATCTTACCGTGAATGAATGAGTGAACCAATGAACAAAATAGCCTACAACAAGGAATCACTAAGCAAACTGTGACACCTCAGCCACGTGGCATACTACATATCAACTTACAAGAATAAGTATATATGCTATGTCAATACATAGAATTGTGTGTGTGAAACCAATTAAATTCAGAAAGTAGAACATTAGATCATTTGTAATATGATTATAACTATGCTAAAATCTATATACAGATCACAGTCAAGAGTGCCAGAACATTTGGAGTTGTAAATAGTTTAGAAACTAGTACTAGTAGGGGATTTTTCTATAAATTTGCTCAATTTCAAAATAAATATTTTCTTATAGCTGAGAATCCAAAGGGACCTCAGCCCCTGAAGCACTGGAATAAATAAATATGCAGGTCTCAGAATTTGAGCTCCTATTAAAGTGGCTTAAGCTAAAAGATTTTCCTTTTTAGAGGATATTAATTGTTCTCGTGCTGCCCATACTCCAATGTGATAGAAGCAATATCTATTCAACACAGATTGAAGGGAACATCTAGCCATGACCTGGTTGGTTTGACCAGTAAAGACCAAAAGCATGTATTTTCATTCTGCCAGATAATCCCTGTTGTCTCTGCATTTTATATTTGAATTCAGACTGTATTTAAGTGTTAGCCTAGCTCAAGAACTATAACTCCACAAATCCTTGTAAATCTCTCTCAAGACTATGTCTTCACCACGATCCTTCCCTAAAGCTCTCAGTGGTTCTTGGTTGCCTAATCCAAATTCCTCAGCCCAGAAGGTGGCTACAGCAGCTGATTCCAATCTGCCCTTGCAGTCTTATCTTTCACTAATCTCTTCTGCTGTAACTGAATTTGCCTCTGGTATTTTACTTATAGAAATGCCTAATTCAAGCCCTAGTTTCTATGTAAATTCCTCAGTTCTCCCCTATCAAAAGAGAGTTTTGGATCTCTCCAAATGTCTCTGAATAGCATTTACTCTTTGCAATTTTCATTGGCCCTTACCATTTTTCTGGCTTATACTTCTTAATATCCTTTATGTGTGTTCATTTGATCTTCCCAAGTAGACAATGTCATCATGGAAGGTGGAACAAACCAGCAAACTGATTTTCACAAGGTGGGTCGATGCACCATCAAGAAGGTAGAGAAATTCAGTTATGTACATCCTCATAACCCAAGAGTCATCTTTCCAGAAGTAATGCCACGCTCAAACTCTAGGAGACTGAATCATGCTAAGCAAAAGAGCCCAAAGATGATTTATAAGCCAGAGTATCAACTTATTTTGCAATGACAGTAGCCATTTGTATAGGCTCTTTTCCTTCTGATGAAAACCAAGTTACAGATGAGAAAGTTCCTAGTAAGCAGAGGCAAGGGGAAAAAAGGGAATTGGCTCTATAACCATGTATTAGTGTTCTATTGCTGCTATAACAAATTACCACAAAATTAGTGGCTAACAGCAACATAAATTTACTATCATATAGTTCTGTAGATTTGAAGTCTGACATGGGTCTCACTGGACTAAAATCAAGATGTCAGCAAGGCTCTATTCTTTATGGAGACCCTAAGGGAGAATGTTTCTTTGAGTTTCCTGGCTTCTAGAAGTGCCCACATCCCTTGGCTCATGGCTCCCTTCCTCCATCTTCTAAACCAGAAATGTCAGGTCACTGAGCTCCTCTTCCACCTCCCTCTCCCACTTTGAAAACCTCTTGTGATTACACTGGACTCACCTAAATAATCCAGGATAATTTCCCCATCTCAAGGTTCTTAATCACATCTGCAATGTCTCTTTGCCATATAAATTAACATATTTTGGGGATTAGGACATGGACATATTTGGGAGACCATTATTCTGCCTACTACAATCAAATTTCCAAAAAGATATTCGTGTGAAATTAATATATTAGGTATGACTCTTAACACATATGTAAAATAAGGAAATGTTACTTTTATTCCTAAATTTTCGCTCCCATCAGATTAAGGTGATGAGAAATTAACAATCATTGTTGAGGGCACTTTATGTGGTGCCTATAATGCCACAAAAGTCTCAGTCTCCTGATATACAATGGCACTCTGCTCCATGGGATGTGGGCATTTCTGCCCAAGCAGGACACCTCGGGGTCTAGTTATCCTGATACCGAAATCCACTCTGGGGTCTTCACCCCTCCCTGGGTCCCCAAAGTAGTAATGAAATCCCTGGAACTCCAGGACCCTTCTCTGTCTGGGAGTATCTCCCGTCTTGTGCACCCCCATTTCATTACTCTTGCAGGCAGGTGCCCCTCTCTTTCTTCCATCTTCACTGGGTTTACACTTTTACAAAAAAACCTGAAGAGCCATTGGCTCTAAACTGCTTTTGTCTTTCCCTTTTGCAAACATTCCCAGGAATGAAATTATGAAAGACCTAGACACAAAGGACCTGTGTAGAGCGGGGTGGGGTGGGGTTGTGTGTAGACTGAGAAATAATACAGTGAGCAGAACACATTGCTACAATTAATAAATTAACATCTCAAAGACCAATCCTGTGGCATAAATATAGCCTACTATTTTATCTTTTTCCACCAGGATCTATTCCTATTTAAAATAGTTCTTGATTCATCTTCCTCTTCTTTATTTTTTAATTGAAGTATAGTTGATTTACAATGTTGTATTAATTTCTGCTGTTCAGCAAAGTGATTCTTTTTTATACATTCTCTTTTATGTTCTTTTCCATTATGGTTTATCCCAGGATATTGGATATAGTTCCTTGTGCTATACAGTAGGACCTTGTTGTTTATCCATTCTATATGTAATAGTTTGCATCTACTAACCCCAAACTCCCAGTCCACCCTCCCCCCACCCCACCAGCAACCATAGGTCTGTTCTCTATGTCTGTGAGTCTGTTTCTGTTTTGTAGATAGGTTCATTTGTGTCATATTTTAGATTCCACATATAAGTGACATCATATGATATTTGTCTTTCTCCTTCTGACTTATTTCACTTAGTATGATAATCTCTAGTTGCATCCATGTTGCTGCAAATGGCATTATTTCAGTCTTTTTTATGGCTGGTTAGTATTCCATTGTATATATGTACCACATCCTCATCCATTCATCTGTTTATGGACATTTAGGTTGTTTCCATGTCTTGGCTATTGTGAATAGTGCTGCTATGAAATAGGGGTGCATGTACCTTTTTGAATTATAGTTTTGTCTGGATATATGCCCAGGAGTGGGATTGCTGAATCATATGGTAGTTCTATTCTTAGTTTTTTGTTTGTTTAATTAATTTATTTTTATTTATTTATGTTTTTGGCTCTGTTGGGTCTTCGTTGCTGCACGCGGGCTTTCTCTAGTTGCGGCGAGCGGGAGCTACTCTTTGTTGCGATGCATGGGCTTCTCATTGTGGTGGCTTCTCTTGTTGTGGAGCATGGACTTCAGTAGTTGTGGCATGTGGGCTCAGTAGTTGTGGCTTGCGGGCTCTAGAGTACAGGCTCAGTAGTTGTGACGCATGGGCTTAGTTGCTCCATGGCATGTGGAATCTTCCTGGACCAGGGCTTGAACTCGTGTCCCATGCATTGGCAGGTGAATTTTTAACCACTGCGCCACCAGGGAAGTCCTATTCTTAGTTTTTTGAGGAGTCTCCATACTGTTTTCTGTAGTGACTGAACCAACTTACATTCCCACCAACAGTGTAGAAGGGTTCCCTTTTCTCCACACCCTCTCCAGCATTTGTCATTTGTAGACTTTTTAATGATGGGCATTCTGACCGGTGTGAAGCGGTACCTCGCTGTGGCTTTGATTTGCATTTCTCTAATAACTAGTGATGTTGAGCATCTTTTTTCTTTTTTTTAAATTTATTTATTTATTTTTGGCTGCGTTGAGTCTTCGTCGCTGCCCATGGGCTTTCTCTAGTTGCAGCTAGTGGGGGCTACGCTTCCTTGCAGTGCATGCACTTCTCATTGCAGTTGATTCTCTTTGTTGTGGAGCACATGCTCTAGGTGGTCTTCAGTAGTTGTGGCATACAGGCTCAGCAGTTGTGGCTCACGGGCTTAGTTGCTCCATGGCATGTGGGATCTTCCCAGACCAGGGCTCAAACCTGTATCTCTCGAATTGGCAGGCAGATTCTTAACCACTGTGCCACCAGGGAAGTCCGAGCATCTTTTCATGTGCCTGTTGGCCATCTGTATGTCTTCTTTGGCAAAATGTTTATTTAGGTCTTCTGCCCATTTTTCGATTGGGCTGTTGTTTCTTTGTTGTTGAGTTGTATGACCTGTTTGTATATTTTGGAAATTAAGCCCTTGTTGGTCGCATCATTTGCAAATATTTTCTCCCATTCCATAGGGTGTCTTTTTGTTTTGTTTATGGTTTCCTTTGCTGTACAAAAGCTTACAAGTTTGATTAGGTCCCATTTGTTTATTTTTGCTTTCATTTCTGTTGTTTTGGGAGACTGACCTAAGAAAACATTGGAACGATTTATGTCAGAGAATGTTCTGCCTATGTTCTCTTCTAGTTTTATGGTGTTATGTCTTCTTATGTTATGTATTTAAGTCTTTAAGCCATTTTGAGTTTATTTTTGTGTATGGTTTGAGGGTGTGTTCTAACTTCATTGATTTACATATGGCTGTCCAACTTTTCCAACACCACTTGCTGAAGAGACTGTCTCTTTCCCATTGTATATTATTTGTCAAAGATTAATTGACTGTAGGTGTGTGGGTTTACTTTTTTTTAAATTTAATTTTATTTATTTTTTTATACAGCGGGTTCTTATTAGTTATCCTTTTATACATATTAGTGTATATATGTCAATCCCAATCTCCCAATTCATCACAACACCACCACCCCCACCACTTTATTTCTGAGCTCTCTATTCTGTTCCATTGATCCATATGTCTGTTTTTGTGCCAATACCATGCTGTTTTGATTACTGAAGCTTTGCAGTATTGTTTGAAGTCTGGAAGGGTTATGCCTCCAGCTTTGTTCTTTTTCCTCAGGATTGATTAAAATTTTAATATGAGCAAGTAGTTCTGCTGGTTTTTCCATGATTGCTGACTTTAATTATTTAAGTCATAAAAGAATATATTTTCTTTGCAAAATATTCTAATAGTTCAGACATAGTAGAAGTGCTCTTGACCTTGCTCCACCCAGTCCCACCCCCTTCCCAGGAGATCACCTCTGCTGGCAGTTTATTTGTATCCTTCTTTTATGATTTTAAAAAGTATATGTAAATCCCTTTGAGCTACTTGAATCTCTGTGTTTATTATTAGTTGTAAAACTCCCCAGTGACCACAGAAATACTCATTATGGGGAAAGGGAAGTTTTAAAATAGGGGAGCGACAGTGTTTGTCATAAACCAGTCCAGCAGCAGGGAAAACCCCAGGCCTTTTTTAGATCTCTGAGAGCTGGACAGGGATGGCTTAAGGTGACTGGCCAGAGGCTGGAAGTGGACAAAGAGAGGAAATCCAGAACAATAGGGTCACTCCACCTCTGCCCTTCTGGAGGTGGGGCCACTGCAGTCAGTATGGAGTCAGCCTATTTAACGTAATTTAGGGATTAGAAAGTCACCAGGGTTAAAATATTAAGTCATTACTTTGAATTCTAAGATAGAATATGATGAGAAGAGTGGGAAGGTCTGAGTGTCAGATGCTTCTTTAGGTCCAAACACTGCACTGGAGTTAGAAAGGGGCACGGAAGATGGTGCCACTTAAGTTATTTTGCTGCTTACAATTGTAACAGGGATTAAAAACAAATGGGCATTATAGAATCCTTTCATTAAGAAAGTTGCTTTCTGTGTCATTTTTGTATTATCAGGCTTTTTTTCCAAAATATTAATTTATTCTCCTGATCGTAAGAAAAAAAAAGTTACTGAATTTTACCCCATTCAGGCCAGGAAATATATCTAGAGGGTTGGGAAATTCCTAATCTGGGCCTCTGGTTTAATGGGAAAAGCCCGAGACTGGGACTCAGGTCTTCACTAACCTCTCTGTGATCTCTCACTTAATTGCTTAATGCTTCATTTGTCTCATCTGTAAAATGAGACTGTTGGTACAAATGATTTCTATCATCCTATGGGCTTGAAAATCTATTAGTTGAACCCATCTAGTTAATGTAAGACTGTCAGACTGAATCATACACTCAAAATGAAATGGAGAGTTGGATCAATTGTATGGATCATTCTGGAAAAAAATGAAAAGTAAATTGGACCTCAATTAGATATATTTCAGGCCAAATTGTTTATTCTGTTTTACTTTTCTGGGGCTGTGAGACCAGAATCCTACCTGATGGATCAAGACAACTGGCTTCTTTTCAGCTCAATTTCACCTAGGTGGGCCCCTCAGAGATTCAAATACTCATAGCTAAAAATGCCAGTCATAGTTTTGCTCTATAAGTGCTGGAAAAACAAAGATGTTCTTTCAAACTCAGTGCTAACTAGACCTCACACATAGTGTCTACCACCATTTAGCGAACCAGCTTCTCTCTTACTTTATAAAGTGCCTAAAGAGTCATCTGGGGACCTTTTAAAAGGTTCTGATTCTGATTCAGTAGGTCTGGTTCAGAAGCGAACCAGCTTCTCTCTTACTTTATAAAGTGCCTAAAGAGTCATCTGGGGACCTTTTAAAAGGTTCTGATTCTGATTCAGTAGGTCTGGAGAGAGGCTCATGCATTTCTAACAAGCTCCGAGGTGATTCTGATGCTGCTGGTCTGTGTTTCACACTTGGAGAAGCAAGTGACTAGGGACTTCCCTTGTGGTGCACTGGTTAAGAATCCACCTGCCAATGCAGGGACACGGGTTTGATCCCTGGTCCAGGAAGATCCCACATGCCGTGGAGCAACTAAGCCCGTGAGCCACAACTACTGAGCCCACGCACCTAAAGCCTGTGCTCCACAACAAGAGAAGCCACCACGATGAGAAGCCCGCACAACACAACATAGAGTAAACCCTGGTCTCCGCAACTAGAGAAAGCCCACGTGCAGCAATGAAGACCCAATGCAGCCAAATAAATAAATAAATACTAAAAAAATAAATTTAAAGAAGCAGGGGGCTAAACCACTAGTCTCTCACTGTCTTTCATAATCCTCTATTTCAAATGCAAGCTATTTTTGATGAAAAATAGCTAAAGCTTTAACTGATAAAACTAATGCTGCTTTCTGATAGTATTTGTGAAATAAAGCCAGAATTAAAGTCATTCCTAAAATAAATGTGTTGGGTCTGGATGCCTAACATTTTGCTAATAGGTTAGGAAACTTACAAGCGTGTGCCTTTTTCTTTCAATCTATAGATAGACACTTTATACAGAGGCAAAGACTTATTAACATATATAAATCCCTTGATCCCAGAAAAGATTCAAGGCAGTAAGTTGTGAGGATTAATGAGATAACCTATGTGAAAACCCTTAGCCTCATATCTAGTACTTACAAGATACCTAACCAAAAGATACATAACCAAGCAAGACAAAAGATACAAAGGAGAGTTTCATAGAAGGGAAATCTTGAAAGGCAAATAAATATTTGAAAAGATGAACAACCTCATTAGTAATCAGAGAACTGAAAATTCAAACCACAATGAAACACCACTTTATAACCTTCAGGTTGGTAAAAAGAAAAAATATATATATAATAGCACATGCTAGTGAGGCTATGTTTGTTATACACTACTCGTGGAATTTAAGTTGGTACAATTACTTTGGAAACAATTGGGCATTACTTGAAAAAGCTGAAGAATATGGATAACCAACTGTCTAGTGATTCAAATCATAGCTGGAAATCCTAGAGTTCTTGTACTATATACCAGTAGACATGCACTAAGAAGCTCATGGTATCGTTGCTTATAAGAGCAAAAAATGGAAACAAACCAAATGCTCATTTATACTAGAATGGATAGGTAGTTTTATCTTGATGTGATGGAATATTATATAACAGTGAAAATTAAGTACTGTAGTCACTTAGGTTAGTATGGATGAATCGCACAAACAATGTTGGGGAATATGAAGCATGGAAAACACAATGAAAACATGAAGTATTTAAGAACGTATATATGTGTCATAAAACTGAAGGAAAATAAGAGTGATAAGTACAAAAATCAGGATAATGATTATATTGAGATAAGGAGAAGGACAAAACTGAGGTTGGGCACCATGGGGAGTTTCAAATATTGACAATGATTGATTTCTGTTTCTCAGCCTACTGCTGAAATGTCAGTTTTCCTCAAGGTTGTCTTGGCAAGATCTCATTCACTCCACAATTCCACTCTTAGGTTGAATGACTCCCAAATCTCTGACTCTATAGCACCTTTCTGTTGAAATCCAGATCCGTTTGGTTTTTGCTTGTTTTTCTTTTTTACTTCTTCCTATCTTCACTGTCAAAGGCAACATGTACAATATTAAAGTTATTATCCTCACTTACCAATCTATATCCCTTTCCTGTTGTCCCAAGCTGGGCACTTGGTCATTCAACCTCTGCCAATATCATGTCAGTTTCTTGTGTTACCATCTCAGTTAAGGATGCCATTAATCCTATCACCCACACCAAAAACGTGAGGGTCATTTAAAATTCCTCATCCCTACCTCACCTACAACATTAGTGATCAACTTCTCTCATCTAGACATTTCTCAGACCTTTGCCTTCATATCCAACCTCATCACCACTAAAATATGTTATGTGCTCAATCTCAGACTACTGGAATCACCTTCTCTTTTTCTTCCCATCTCTTATCTCTCTCTCCAATCTTCCCCTCTATCCTCTTCGGCCAATAATTTTTCTAAAATGAAATCCAATCTTGTTCCTCCCCTAGAAATCTTAAACAGCTCCCTGTTGTTTTCAGCATAAAAAGCATACCCTTTGTCATTGAAGAAGGCATTGCAACATTACAATCATTAATACTAATAACTAACATTTAGTCAGCACTTACTATGGGTCAAGCACCATTCAAAATGCTTTACATTTATTAACTTGTCCTCAAAACAACCCTGTTAGGCAGGTATTATTATTATGTGCTTGGCCCATAGTGGGTGATCAAGAAATACTGTTGAATGAATGCATTCTTCTTTTACAGATGGGGAAATGAGACTGAGGCTTAGGATGTTGAGTCATCCAAGATTTCATAGCTAGCAAATGGTAAATTAGTTACACAGGGCAATCTGACTCCAGGGCCTAAATGTTATCCGTTATAATACTTCAAGTCTCTTTAAAATCGGAGCCTAACCTACTTTTCTGGCCTCATCTCTGGATACTTCCTAGTGTCCTTTTTCTATCCTAATGACTGTTCTCTGAATTTAGGAAGCAAATTAATACTTGTTCAACTTTATTCAGCTCTTGGCTCTGGAAAGCCTTTCTCTTGCCCCTCTTGTTCAGGGTAGCCCTTCTCAACCTTCAATATCCAACTTCTGTTGGCCTCATTTACCTGGAGACTGAATTATTCCTTCTCCTTCTGCTCCCATAGCACTTTATTCATGCTTCTAATTACAGACACTCCAACACTATATTATGATTTATTTATGTGTCTGTACCTCACCAGGTTGTGTTCTCCTTCAAGGCAGGCACTGGGTTTCATTCATGTTTGTATCCCCAGCCTGCCATGTAATCAGGATTCAATAAATATTTGTTAAATGAATTAATAAATGGATGTCTTGGATTTGACTTTACAAAAGATACAGGAAATATTTCTTTGAAAGGACATTCCATATAATCACTTTTCTATAGAAGCTAAGAGCATAAGATTAAATCTTAATTTAGCAAGGGCCCTTGGCAGGAAACTATTTCAATATCAACAACGTATCTTGCTTTTTGACATTACTTAATACAAGGGTGTCAAGGAATATTTACAAAGACAAATCATAAGTGCACTGTAATGGAGGGGGCCGAGCAAATAAATGGGAATGATTTGCTGATACTTACAATCCAGGAAATGAAACCTAGGGAAACTTAAAAGCCAAACTAGCCTCAAATATTTTCACTTATTTTTTAAACTTTAGACAAAGGAGTTGAGAATAGAGAGAAAAAAATTACTGGGCACCCTGTGCTAAGTTTGTTTTCATGACTTCTGGTTCTAATGCATTCTCAAAAACATTAAGGACATCTATTCCCTTATTGTGGATTATGTGTCATCTCTTCTTGGTCTATGAGATGTAGATAACAGCAAGTTCAGTTTCTGAGACCAGTCATTTGGTAGGTTATTGGATCCTTGGGTCTCTGAAAATTGTTAATTCCTGCCAAACTGTCTTACTAGCTTCAAGAGAGATACATCTGACTCATCAACAGATCCAGAAGTTGGATCATCCTCTTCACTGTTATCCTGGTATAATACTTGACAATTATTCCAGTATTATTTTCAGTAACTTGGTTAAGTCTTTCCACCTTTTCCCTCCCCACCTTTCTCTGTGTAACCAAAAACATCAGTTAAAAAACTCTCAAAAGAACCTTCTCTTGATTCCATTCCACAAATATGACCCGAACCATCAATTCCATGATGATTTAAAAAAAAAAAAAAAAGCTCAAAAAGGACTATATGCATAGAGATTTCTTCTAGCTATTTGTCACTGCTTCTTTGGTAAACTTAAGCTTCTTGACAAAAGAGCCAGCATAACTAAAAGAAGCCTTGGGTCCCTGGGCACAGGAGCATCACAGAAGTGCCCACAAATAGAGAGACAAGAGCTTTCATGGTGACTCAATTGAATTGTTGAGTTATAACTGACCAAGTGAAAGACTAGTGAGCCGGAGCGATGCAAGATTCAGAGGGAGAGGATGATTAATAGTGCAAAGCCCAAGAGAATGGGGGTGGGGTGTGTGATCCACAACATAGGTGGAAAAAATAGCTTTAATAGGTGGAAAGGAGGGGTGTTATTTTGGAGGCAGGAAGTCGGGGGAGTTCCTTCTAAAGCTTTCTGTTTTCGCTAAGTAGGAGGTGAGGTCATTCTTGGAGGGTGAGGTGGGAGAGTCAAAGATTTGTGGACGTTTGAAAAGGCTGCTGTGGATAATGGGAAATCCTGCCTAGCCTGGCTGCCCTGAGGGTCCCTTTGCAGGTGGAACCAGAAGAAGGCAAAGGAACTGGGGGTCAAAGTGAAGGACCAAGAGCTACAGACTGGAAAAGGAAGGAATGAAGGCAGAAAGAACTGGGCCCAAAGGGAGGGAGTAAGAGAGGAGAGGAGGTCAAGGACCCAGGTCTGAGGAGAAACAGAAGGGCAGGGTAGGGGAAAGGCTTTGGTCCAAGAATGGGGTCCAAATCATCATTATTACTTTAAGTGTAAGAAACAGTATCATACTGAAACACAATTCAATACACGGCAATTTTGTAATCCTGCATTTGAACATTGGTCTTACTTGTGGATTGCGGTTTTCAAACTTTTTTTTTTTTTTTTTTTTTGCGGTACGCGGGCCTTGGCCTCTCCCGTTGCGGAGCACAGGCTCCGGACGCGCAGGCTCAGCGGCCATGGCTCACAGGCCCAGCCGCTCCGCGACATGTGGGATCTTCCCGGACCGGGGCACAAACTCGTGTCCCCTGCATCGGCGGGCAAACTCTCAACCACTGCGCCATCAGGGAAGCCCTTTTTTTTTTAAAAATGAAATTTTATACAGACCCACTTGGCTGGATCCAGAGTGGGTGATCTAAAGCCCACGTACCCTCTGCCAGCAGCCCCGCAGCAGCCCCTGGGGCGCTTTCGTTGTCCCCACGGACTCCTCAGAACATGGTTTTAAATATCACTGCTATTCAAGTTTTGAGGCTGAAAAAGTTTATATCAAATGAACACAATTCTGGGGCTTCCCTGGTGGCGCAGTGGTTAAGAATCCGCCTGCCAATGCCCGGGACACAGGTTCGAGACCGGGTCTGGAAGATACCATATGCCACGGAGCAAATAAGCCCGTGCACCACAGCTACTGAGCCTGTGCTCTAGAGCCCGTGCGCCACAACTACTGAGCCCGCGTGCCACAACTACTGAAGCCCGCACGCCTAGAGCCCGTGCTTTGCAACAAGAGAAGCTACAGCAGTGAGAAGCCCGCGCACCGCAACAAAGAGTAGCCCCCGCTCGCCGCAACTAGAGAAAGCCCACGCACAGCAGCAAAGACCCAACGCAGCCAAAAATAAATAAATTAAAAAAAAAGAAAATGAACACAATTCTGGTTTTGTTCTTGATAGGATGCTGGGTCACCTATTTACTGTCAAAGTCATGATACCATCTCAGAGCACGTTTCAATATTTTCCACAGTGAACATGTATTACACTTAGAGTTCATCCTAACTGGAGTCAGAAATGGATTCTGGATTTGATAATGCATCAAGACCCACCAAAAGAGTTAGCATTTGGGAAATCCTCCCCAGCTGTGGAAAAATTCCTCCCCAGCTGTGGGAAAGAAGCAGCTAGAGCTAGTTTTCTGTACTATTAGGCCGAAAGTAAGTTTTCTGTCTGAACTATCTCCTTATTTAACATTTGTTAGAGACTAAGACTTGTCCTCTACCTCCTATACTCCAAATGCTAAAATATTTTTCACATAGATTCAAGAATTAAACATGAAAAGTTACAATATATAATTAGAAAAAAAATGTGAACAATAATTTATATAAACTTATGGCCAGAAAGGCCTAAACAACTCAGGAAAATCAGAAGCCCGAAAAGAAAAGGACAGATATATGTGACTACAGAAAAGGATGAACAATAGCAATAATGAAAAAGTCCAAAAGCCATAATCAAAATCCTGCTAAAAATATTTGCAACCCATATGACAGCATTTTTGAACAATATTCTATCAATACCTATAAAAAATTTTAATTAATAATATTAAATGCAAAGATATATGTATTTTATCTTCTAATTTTTTTATTTTAAAAATGATCAAGGGACTTCCCTGGTGACGCAGTGGTTAAGAATCTGCCTGCCAATGCAGGGGACATGGGTTTGCTCCCTAGTCTGGAAAGATCCCACATGCCGCGGAGCAACTAAGCCCGTGAGCCACAACTACTGAGCCCGTGTGCCGCAACTACTGAAGCCTGCACATCTAGAACCCGTGCTCCACAACAAGAGAAGCCACTGCAATGAGAAGCCCCCACAATGCAACGAAGAATAACCCCGCTCGCCACAACTAGAGAAAGCCTGTGTGCAGAAATGAAGACCCCATGCAGCCAAAAATAAATAAATAAATAATAAATTAATTTTAAAAATCAGTTTTAAAGTAAATAAAATAAATAAATAAATAGATAAAAATGATCAAATCTATAGAAAAGTTGCACAATTTCATTCCCAGCAAGATATTTGTTTTGCCCTTGAATTAGAACAACAAAAGAAGCAGCAGAGAGGTGGGGGACCAGACAAGTAAACAAACAACTGGATTTAACCTAAACTAGGAAAGCATTATAAACACACAGAGGTGGAGAAGGTAAACCAGCTTGGTCAATAAGGAAAGGCTACTCAAGGGAGGTAATATTTAGGGTGCTCTTTACAGATGAGTAGAAGTTAGGCAGATGAATGGCATTCCAGTCAGAGGAAGCAGCATTCATTCATTCCAACAGTTACAGGGCTTACTGTGTGCCGGTCAGTGGGCTCTGGAGATGGAGCAGTGAACAGAGAGTCAATTCTGTGCCCTCCTGGGGGGACTGATAATAGACAAGTACACAAATAAATGTATAAATGACAAAAAGGATGGAGGATGAGAGAGGGTCTAGGGTGGTATGAGACTGTTTTTTAAAATTAATTAATTAATTAATTAATTTTTTACTGTGTTGGGTCTTCATTGCTGCATGCGGGCTTTCTGTAGTTGCGGTGAGTGGGGGCTACTCTTCGTTTCAGTGCGTGGGCTTCTCATTGCGGTGGCTTCTCTTGTTGCAGAGCACAGGCTCTAGGTGTGCAGGCTTCAGTAGTTGCAGCACACGGGCTCAATAGTTGTGGCTCATGGGCTCTAGAGCGCAGGCTCAGTAGTCGTGGCACATGGGCTTAGTTGCTCCATGGCATGTGGGATCTTCCCGGACCAGGGCTTGAACCCATGTCCCCTGTATTGGCAGGCAGATTCTTAACCACTGTGCCACCAGGGAAGTCTGGTATGGGCCATTTTAAATAAGATGGTGAAGAGAAGGACTCTCTAAGGAGATAACATTTGAGCAGAGACTTGAGTGAAGTAAGGGAGGAACTGTGGAAGGAGGACAACAGCAAGTGCAAAGGCCCTGAGGTAGGCAGTGGGGCCAGAACTGACTGAGTGAGTGGGAAAGAAATACAGCCGGAGATTAAATTAGAGAAATATTTAGGAGGAGATCATATAGAGCCTAGCATTCATCAGCATGGGACTTTGATGGGATCACCAAGGAATTATGGCGTGGCACAGCCATAATTAATTAATTAATTAATATTAAAAATTATAAAAAACACATAAATTTTGATGTTCCTAAATATTTCCTTATTTATTGAAAATTCTATCCCACAGCTGAATAAAAGTACTGAGTATCTTTTTTATTTCATATTTTAACTAATGTCCCAACCCACACCTGAGGTCCTTAACATACCTTGAGTATGTTAGTGATGGGTTGGAGTTACTTTTCAGCTTTGTAAATGCCTTGCTGCATGTTCTTGTGGGAAAGGTATAGTGGCAGGGGTGTGTGAGGAATATGTGTAGAAATTAAAAAATAAATGAAAATTGCTGATACATAGACTTTGTTTACTAAAATAATTTACATATATATCGTTTACAAAAAAAGTTTACTTGCTCATTTCACTTTTCCTTTTTTGACGAACTTTATTTAATTCTGTTGTCCAAACAGCCTGCTGTTTTTAATAACTTTCATATGTCTGATAATCTACATCCACACTGTCCCAAATTCTCCTAATTTACAGCATTTATCTTGTCTATTTTCACTCAGGGCAAACCGTAGGAAATTAATAAATATGTTTTTAAGGAAGATAGATCATCAATCCTGAAAGAAGAAAAAATAGATAATATATTATTTCAACTGGATAAACAAGTGGGAAATAATTCATGCATAGTCAAAGATTTTTTAAACTTCAAAATATCGCATTTTTTAAAATTTAAATTATGAAAGGGTTTATAATTGCAAAAGACTTCAAACAATACAGAAATGTAAACGCAAAGCAAAAGAATTACATTAGAGAAGCTGTATGACGTTCTATAGCAGATTTTCTTTCTTTTTTTAAATTTGAGCTTTTAATTTTTTTAATTAATTAATTAATTATACTTATTTTTGGCTGCGTTGGGTCTTCGTTGCTACGCAGGCATTCTCTAGTTGTGGCGAGCCACGGCTACTCTTCGTTGCGGTGCGTGGGCTTCTCATTGCCGTGGCTTCTCTTGTTGCGGAGCCCGGGATCTAGGCACGTGGGCTTCAGTAGTTGCGGCATGCAGGCTCAGTAGTTGTGGCTTGCGGGCTCTAGAGCGCAGGCTCAGTAATTGTGGCGCACAGGCTTAATTGCTCCGCGGCATATGGGATCTTCCTGGACCAGGGCTCGAACCCGTGTCCCCTGCATTGGCAGGCGGATTCTTAACCACTGTGCCACCAAGGAAGTCCCAGATTTTCAAATATGCATTATTAAAATATTTTTGCCTGTATTCTTACTTTTCACTTTTAATAAATTGATAATTAGTTATCCTAATTACAAATGGTTAAGACCACAGGCTCTGAAGCCAATTGTCTGGATTTAAGCCCTGCCCTGCCACTCTCTAGCTGTATCTATGACCTTGAAAAAGTGACTGACCCTCCTTGTGCCTCAGTTTCCTCATCAGTTAAGTAGCATCTATCTCATAGGACTGAAACAAGGATTAAGTGAATTGATATACATGAGGAATTTAGAAGAATGCCAGGCAGAAAGTATACACTACCTAAGCATTAATTCTTCTTAGAATTATAATTTTTCTTTCCCAATTATGTTGTGTGCCTCTTGTTATTATACTGTCGGCCCTCTGTATCTGTGCGTTCTCCATCTGTGGATATGCCATTTTATACAAGGGACTTAAGCATCTGTGGGTTTTGATATGGGTCCTAAAACCATTAATCCCCCTGAGGATACTGAAGGACAACTGTGTATCATCTTCCTATTTACAGTTGGATACATTTTTGGACTACTGATTCATCTGTTTAATCTTGCCCTTATACCACACTGCTTTAATTATTATTGCTGTATAATATATGTTAACATTTGTTATATGTTAACATCATGACTCCCCTTTTCAGAATTAAAATATATGTATATATTTATTTTTCATTTTTTACATGAAAACACTTTCTCAAATTTAAAATTATTTAGTTTAGTTTTGTTTTAATGGTATTAAACCTATAAGATAATTAAGTGACCTCTTTCAAATATGTAATTTCCTCATCCAATAACTTAGTCTGTGTTTTCATTTATTCAAGTCTTCTTTTAATAAAGAAGACAAATAAAATTTTGTATTTTTCTTCATATAGGTCATACTGCTTCTTTGCCAAAATTACTTCTAGGTACTTTTAATTTTTTGTAGTTACTGTGAATTGTCTCTTTTCCATCATATTTTTATTATTCTTAGCATATAGGATTGGTATTAATGTGTGTATATTCTGTTATAGCTTCCCATTGGATCCAGCACTATTTTCAATTTCCTGTATCAGGAGGTAATCAAATAATTGTATTAATTTGAATCAATATTTAAAGTTATCTAGCCATATAATCATGTTCAAATAATGATATAGTGCCTTCTCCTTTTGAATATTTTTACATCATATTTAATACATGTTCTTTTGCGTCGGTCAGAACTTTTAACACAAAATATTGTGGCTACAACTTACATCATAGGCAGAAACTAATCTCCCTTATACAGAAAAAGCTTCTGACCCAGAGAAAAAGACCAACAAAAGAGAAGCAGATAAAGGATGTGAATAGACAGTTCAGAAAGGAGGAAATATAAGCTCTTAACATTAAAAAAAAAAAAAAGCTCAACTTCACTTATAATGAGAAAAATGCCCAAAAATGGTGCCATTTTTTACCCATTAGACTGGCAAATAACCAGAACTTTGTGTTGAGAGGCTGTGGGAAAACAGGTGCCCTCACCCACTGCTGGTGGGAATGTAAATTGATTTAATCCCTACAGAGGGCAGTTTGGCAATATCTGTCAAAATTACACATGCCCTTTGACCCAGCAGTACCACTCCTAGGAATTTATCCTGCAGGTATACTTGCACATGTGCTAATTGACCTATGTACAAGGTTATTCATTGCAGCATTGTTTGTAATAGGAAAACACTGGAAACAATCCAAATGTCTATCAATAAGGAATCAGTCAAATAAATTGTAATATATCCCTGAAATGGAATACTATGCTGTCAAGAAAGAATGATGTGGTGGTGATACAGAAAGATCTCCAAAATATATATCACTAACTGAAAAAAACAAGGTGTGGAACAGTGTGTATGGTATGCTACCTTTTGTGAGAAAAAAAAGGGACAAATATTTTATAATAACTATAAATGAAATATAACCTTTAAAAATTGTGAATCACTATATTGTACACTATAACTTATATAATACCATACATTAACTATATTTTAATTTCTAAAAATTAGAAAAAAAATTTAGGGAATTTCTGGCAGTCCAGTGGTTAGGATGCTGCACTTGCACTGCAGGGGGCACAGGTTCGATCTCTGGTTGGGGAACTAAGATCCCACATGCTGCATGACGTGGCCAAAAAAAATTTTTTTTTAAAGTAAATAAATAAATAAAATAAAGTTCTAAAAATTTTAAAGGCAAAATAAGAGTATATATTTTTATTCGTTTATTCATAAAGAAATTCTGGAATAATGCATACAGTACTTATAATTGGGATTAGCTTTGGTCTGGGTTTGAGCTAATGGGAGACAGGAGTAGGAAACTTTTTTTTTAATTAAAGTATAGTTGATTTACAATGTTGTGTTAATTTCTGCTGTACAGCAAAGTGATTCAGTTATACATTTATATACATTCTTTTTTATATTCTTTTCCCATTATGGTTTATCACAGGATATTGAATATATTTCCCTGTGCTATACAGTAGGATCTTGTTGTTTATCCATTCTATATATAATAATTTGCATCTGCTAATCCCAAACTCCCAGTCCATCCCTCCCCCAACCCTCCTCCACATTGGCAACCACAGGTCTGTTCTCTATGTCTGTGAGTCTGTGTCTGTTTCATAGATAGGGTCATGTGTGTCATATTTTAGATTCCACATATAAGTGATATCATATGGTATTTGTCTTTTTCTTTCTGGCTTACTTTGCTTAGTATGATAATCTCTAGTTGCATCCATGTTGCTGCAAATGGCATTATTTCATTCTTTTTTATGGCTGGTTAGTATTGCATTGTATATACGTACCACATCTTCTTTATCCATTCATCTGTCGATGGACATTTAGGTTGTTTCATGTCTTGGCTATTGTGAATAGTGCTGCTATGAACATAGGGGTGCATGTATCTTTTTGAATTATAGTTTTTTCTGGATATGTGCCGAGGAGTGGGACTGCTGGGTCATATGGCACCTCTGTTTTTAGTTTTTTGAGGAACCTCCATACTGTTTTTCATAGTGGCTGTACCAACTTACATGGAGTGGGAAACTTTTAACTGAACCTGCTTATTTTTTGAAATGTTTGAACTGTGAGAATGCATTGTCTCTTCAGAAAAACATGTGGAAAAAACATGTGAATGTATTGCATATTCAACATTTTTAAAATTTAAATCAAATTTTAAATTGGCTATTATGGCTCCCTTTTAAATTGTTAACAGGGCATGGTGAAGTGACTGGACATATTCCCAGGGACTCACTATGTCAGCTGTTGTATATCTATGTGTAGCTTTCTGCTTTGAAGTTAGAAGACCTGGATAAGCTGGATTCAAATACTGGCTGTGGCCTTAGGCAAGCTCCTGAACCACCACACGGGGTTGTCATGAGAATTGACTGAGGGAGATAATGTTGTACAGGTTTTAGTTCAGAGCCCAGCATGTACTAAGTGGAAATGTTTGTTTTCATGTTTTCTGAGTGTTGGTGTTTGCTCCTCCCTCCACCCAAGGCACCTGTTACCCACATCCCTTAAAAACGCTTGTGCTCTGTGGTAACAGTGGCTTGCAAGTCTGATCCATTGAAGGCAGACACCCTGTTTTACTCAGCTCTGTTCCTGCAGTGCCCAACACATCGCCTGGCAGGTAGTAGGCTGTAGTGAGCGTGTAATAAATGTGTTCCTTCTTTCAACAAAATCTGTTGAGCACCTACTATTTGGCGAGGTACTCTGCTTGCTGCTGAGCACTGAAGAGACCTGTGGTCCTGTTGACAGTCTAGCAGAGGAGACAGACATGAAACGGATACTGGATTAAAGTGGGGTGAGTGAGAAGAAGGGTTAGTACCTAAAGTATAAGGAGACCCTGAAGGGAGGGGCTGATCATGGAGAGTCTCCCTTAGAAACTGGCTTTTAAAGTAAGAATTGAAGATAAATGGAATTACTTTAGCCAAGATTACAGAATGTTGCAGGAGAGGGAACTGCCTTCTCAAAGAAAAGGGTTTTATGCCACTGGGAAACCAAAAGGCCAGCTGACCCTTAGGGAGTGAGGAGGAGAGAAGCATCTGCAGTGGCTCTGGAGGTAGACTTGATAAGACTTGTTAACACTGGTGTCCTTGATACTAAGAACAATGGGTTTCCATTGAGGGTTTTAGGCAAGAGAAAGAATTGATTAGATATGCATTTCTTCAAATCTTTCTGGCTGCTCTAAAAAGATCAGGCAGCTTTTATAACTGTTGACGATAATGATGGCGACTAAGTGTGTAAATGAATGAATAAATGAACCCCAAACAATAATTCATTGACAATTATATTCAAATAGACTATAATACAAATTTACTTGGTTTGCACATTCTTTTATATTTCACTGAGACCGTACACTCTCTAGATCTAGGAATTCACAGATCTCTTTGACCTACAGATTATTAACCATTTCTACAGTGGTTACTTCTATAGATAGATTCTATTACCTGTTGATATAAGTTTGCTGTAGAGGATAATCAAATCGTGAAACTCCAAGGAGACCTCTCCTTCTGCTCACATGTGGGTAGGCCAGACAGTTCTCATTCTACTCTACCCCAACACCTCCCCCTGCTAACACATCACACAGTTACTCTACTTAGGAGAAGCCTCAAATAACTTTACAAGAAAAATAAGCAAGTGTATAGTTCTGGCAGAGAAGCAAAAGCAAATATGGAAACTAAGGAATAGCAGAGTAAAGCCAGTTTCCCTCTTAATTGGTGTGATTTTTACAATAACTCTTAGGCTGCCTTAAGCATCTAGAAATCAATTTGGGTAACAGTTCAGGAAGTGGTATTCAGAATTACAATATCATTAGGGAGTTTCTAGTTTAACAGTAGCTATCTAGTACACTTGGCCAAAGTTAATAGAATTAAAATGATGTAACAAAAGACCCTGTTTGTCTTATCAAAATAAAAAAAATAATACTAATACACAATTTTAAACTCTGGAACTACTTTTATTCTGTTATTCATCTTGTAAAGAATTTGATATTATTGCTAATATAGATGCTAAGTAATAAAGTTCTGAATGTCTGTTTAGAAGGTTATGACTTTAGGGAGCAAATACATATTTTTTTCTTCTTGTGACATTCTAAAAAAGGAAAAAGCCATTCTTTTATAATATAATAAATGGTGTAGATATCAATTGTGGTGCTTCAAGCTGTGTTAATCTGAAGGAGTGAAATTTCTATGGACAGCGATCAAGATTTTAAATGTCTTGGACTTCCCTGGTGGCTCAGTGGTTAAGAATCCACCTGCCCATGCAGGGGACGTGGGTTCAAGCCCTGGTCTGGGATGATCCCACATGCCGCGGAGCAACTAAGTCCATGTGCCACAACTACTGAGCCTGTGCTCTAGAGCCCGCGAGCCACAACTACTGCGCCTGTGTGCCACAAATACTGAAGCCAGCGCGCCTAGAGGCCATGCTCCGCAACAAGAGAAGCCACTGCAATGAGAAGCCCACGCACCACAACGAAGAGTAGCCCCTGCTCACCACAACTAGAGAAAGCCCGCACTCAGCAACGAAGACCCAATGCAGCCAAAAATAAAATAAATATATATTTTTAAAAGTCTATAAAAAAAAAGATTTTAAATGTCTTATTACAACACATTTCCTCACCAGAGGGAGAGGCTGTAAACGCCATCTGAAAATGAATTTCAAACACTGGACTTTCCTTTCAGAGAGACTTGATGAGGTTGATAAGCACCCTCTGTGACAAAATTATTCTTTGGTTCTGAGGGGTAGTTATTTGTTAATTATATAGAACTTGAATTTTTTTTTTTTTTTTGTGGTACGCGGGCCTCTCACTGTTGTGGCCTCTCCTGCTGCGGAGCACAGGCTCCAGACGCGCAGGCTCAGCGGCCATGGCTCACGGGCCCAGCCGCTCCGCAGCATGTGGGATCTTCCCGGACCGGGGCACGAGCCCGTGTCCCCTGCATCGGCAGGCGGACTCTCAAACAGGGCACCACCAGGGAAGCCCGAATTTTTTGTTTTTAAACCAGGGGAAACACGGTATTTTGATGAAGTGACAAGTACTGTATCTCACTAATACTTAAAAGCCAATTTGTCATGATTACAATTTATCAGTCAAAGATGAGTCATGAGAACAGTGTGTCTTTGGAATGCCTGGTATCATGGATTATACATGGACTTTTAGAAAACCCCTGGTGACTGATAAGTAATTAATAATAATAATAATAATAAGGGGTAGAATTGAAATGTTTACCAAATGGGAGGCAGTTTTATTCAAGCTTACAAGTATCACGTGTATTGAAAACCATTTCTCACAATGAAGTAGATCCTGTTGTTATCCTCATTTTACAGATGGGGAGGCTGGGTCAAAAGAGGATGGGGAACTTGCACAAAATCACAGAGCTAAAAGGTAGTGGAGCTGGGGTTCGAAATCAGTCATCTGCCCCAAGAGTCTTTAATCATTATGCTGTTTCTAAAATATGGGGTGACTAAAGCTGAGGGTTTCAAGCAGCAGGCCGTAGCCCACCACTTTAGCGAGTCTTTAAAACATAATTAGAATAGAACAGAAAATACCAGAGTACATCACAGTAATGTTTCATAGAACTACTGTCCTGTTTCAGTCCTTTATGTGCAGTCATGTGGATTAGGTCATAATGTAAAATGTATTTCTTACTGTGGGTTGAGGTAAAAAAAATTTTTTGCAAGCCCACTAACCTGAAACATAGTTGATGGTGTTTTGTTTTGTTTTTTTAATTATCAAATCAAAAGCATTGAATTAACTAGTCTCTTAAGTTCTCTTTACTAAATAGTTATAAACTGTAAAAAAATTTGAGAAAGATCACTTAAATTTTATCTATCATTTAAAAACTTGACCAACTAAAAGTTTTTAAAAACCTAGAAGTAAGAAAAAATTTAAGGCAATAAAATTAATAATTTGAGATCTCATATGGTGAAGCATCTATCTTTCAATTAAAATTAAAATGTGAATATTATAGTTCAAACTATCCTCATCTTTGATCCTTTTTATGCTTTTGAATATTTTCAAGCAAGTAGAGCTGGACTGATGTGTAGTTAGGTTTAATTGTGCAGGTAAAATAAGATAACTGATATTTTCCCTTTTTGGAAAACTGATTCTGTTAGGTTCGTATCTGTGATAATCAGGTATTGTGATGTACTTTTGCATTTGACACTTTTACATTTTAAAAAATAATCTAAGCTCCTTTCGCAGTTTATCACCAAGAGTATGCAAATGCAAAAGATGAATTAGTCTTTGTGACTTTGTTTCTTATTTGTGTGTATGACTAGTTGTGACCTTGCTTGAAAATGTTTTTAACAGGATATTGAACTTGGAAAGAAAATTTGTCATCATTTCTTTGATTGTGGAAATAATTAAGTAAGGTTGAAGAATGAATCAAAGCATTCATTTTGTAGGCTAAATGCGTTTATTATGTTAACTGTTAAGATCGTTGCTGATTTCCAGTAATGGGCTATTGATTAACTGTAATGACATCCTCCATCACCTTAGACACATCTTTTTTTTTTTTTTTTTTTTGCGGTACGCGGGCCTCTCACTGTTGTGGCCTCTCCCATTGCGGAGCACAGGCTCCGGACGTGCAGGCTCAGCAGCCATGGCTCAGCGGCCATGGCTCACGGGCCCAGCCGCTCCGAGGCATGTGGGGTCTTCCCGGACCGGGGCACCAACCCGTGTCCCCTGCATCGGCAGGCGGACTCTCAACCACTGCGCCACCAGGGAAGCCCCGACACATCTTTTTGTGAGCTGGTTTGCCCTATAACTTCTGGAATCATAGTTCAATATTTTATGAGTTACAAGAATATTTCTGGAGCGAATATGAAATTCAGGATTTTTCTGTATGGAAAGCACAGAACATTTTTTCTGACATTTCTGACATATCTAAGTGACAAGATTTCTCCAAACAGACGTAGCATATAATAGCATGCAATATACTTTCACATTGATTGGACAAGGGATCTCTATGTAATATGATTCTAAGTGGCTAGTTGCACAGACTTTTCTGTTTGTATAAATTGAGTAAAATGAGATCCTTTTAAGCATTTGCTTTAGAATAAGTCTCCTTCCTTCGAGAAATAATAGGGGTTTTTATAAATTGATTATATTTGTCTTTTTTGACAATAGGAACACTCCACCGAGCTAGGCTTTTTTTAAAAATAAATTTATTTATTGGCTGTGTTCGGTCTTCGATGCTGTGCGCGGGCTTTCTCTAGTTGTGGCGAGCGGGGGCTACTCTTTGTTGCAGTGTGCGGGCTTATCATTGCGGTGGCTTCTTTTTGTTGTGGACCACAGGCTCTAAGCACGCAGGCTGCAGTAGTTGTGGCACACGGGCTCTAGAGCGTAGGCTAAGTATTTGTGGCACACGGGCTTAGTTGCTCCGCGACATGTGGGATCTTCCCGGACCAGGGCTCAAACCTGTGTCTCCTGCATTGGCAGGCGGATTCTTAACCACTGCACCACCAGGAAGGTCCCCGAGCTAGCCTTTCCTGTTGTCTTTCAGTCTTTTGTAAAACTAAGTTTTGTGAGTTGTATGTTTGTTTTGTTTTGAAGAGTAAGAATTTATCAGCTTGAGCTTGTGTGTAGCTATAGTTTCATTCACTCATTCATCTATTAATTCAACAAATATTTATTGAACACTTAATCTATAGGTAGGCACCATAGGTAACTTAGTGGAATACAAAGCCATATATTGCAGAGTTCCTGCTCTTCAGAAGTTTAGCACTTGGTTGGGGAGGGAAGATGCACAACCAATGAACCACCAAGTTCTGCCAGTTCTACTCCCTTAACATTTCTTGGATCTTTCCACTTCCTGCTATCCTCAAGGCTGCTAGATTAGTTCAGGCCATCACCAGCTCTTCCTTGGTCTTCTGCAATAGTCACTCTAACACATCTCCTCATCCCCAGTCTTGCTTCCTTCAAATCTATTCTCTACAAGGTTCTTTCTAAAACGCTAATCTAATTACTCCTTTTCCTAAAACCCCTTAATGACTCACTGTTGTCCTCAGGATGAAGTCCAAATTGTCAAACTGGCTGCGTCTGTCCTTGCTTCTCTCTTTTGTCCCACCTCTAGCCATTCATCTTCTTCAACTACATTTTCCAAACATTCTGAATTCCTTCCAGAGTCCCTAATGCACCATGCTTGTCTTCCCTCATGTTTTTCTGCTAGGAATGTCATCTGTAGATGTGTGCTCATTTATTCATATTCATTCAAAACTTTCATTATGGGTGTCTACGTGTTCAGCCCTGTACACCATCCTGAAATTTCCCATTATGGTCAGGAGATGGATGTGTCAGTGGGCCGTTGTACTGTACTAGGTGAGTCCCAGGATGGATGTAGGCACAGGAACTGTGGGGGTCGTGGATGAACCCAAGTCCAGGGAATAAGTGAAGTCACCAGAAGGAGGAAGCGGGTTAAGAGCCATCTAGACTTAGGGAGCAGCATCAGTAAAGGCCCAGAGTTGAGAGACTGTTGTTCTGCGAAATGGCAATCAATGTGGCCAGAGTGGACCGAGTGCAAGCCTCAGAGCACAAGCAGGACTGGGGGAGGCAAGGTCCAGTCACCAAGGGCCTTGCCTGATGTGCTAGGGAGTTGGGGTTTCTTTTCCTCTGAGGTAAAGGGTAGACACTGCAGGATTTAAAAAATTTTTTAAATTATTTTTAAAAATATTTATTTAGTTGGCTGTGTAGGGTCTTAATTGCGGTGCATGGGGTGAGTAGTTGCGGAGCCCAGACTTAGTTGCCCTGCGGCATGTGGGATCTTAGTTCCCAGACCAGGGATTGAACCCGTGTCCCCTGCATTGGAAGGCAGATTCTTAACCACTGGACCACCAGGGAAGTCCCTGAAGGACTTTTTTTTAAATTGGAAGGGAGGGGAGCTAGAGAGGAGAAGGAAGAGTGGCATGGTCACATTTATTTTTTAAAATCAACACGCTGGCAGCATTGCTTGAAAAAGTGACAGTTTGTCACAAATTGTCTAAATAAGCAAACAGCCCTGAATTGAAAAAAAAAAAAAATCACCTGAAAAATTTCAGGGCCACCTTATGAAGCTGGGGCAATTGACTAGCATAACAAAGTTTAAATTGCATGAGTGGAAACTAGTTTAAATTTCTCATACTTCAATAGACGCAAGGTTATGAGTCTTTGAGGGCAGGGCTGTTTTTACCATATCCTCACCACCTATAGCAAATCTACCATGCAGTAAATTATCAATAAATACTTCTGACCAAGTGACTCTGAAATGTCTTCAAAGACTTTCTCTAAGATCATTCAATGAAAATAGCTCCCTGGTATTAAAAAAAAAAGCCAACCACGCAACTAAATTAACCCCTACTTGTTAAGGATAATTTGTTCAAATTTATGAAACGATGTGTGATTACATAGAGTCTATTGTAGACCCAATTATAGGAAAAATCACATCTGAAGAAAACATTTTCATCATTAGGTCTTTTTGTGTCCAGGGAAGTGAAAGGTTTTTCTCATCATTGTACTCCCAGCCCCAGCACAGTATGTATCTCACGACAGGGACTCAAAATATTAGCTAAATGGGGCTTCCCTGGTGGCGCAGTGGTTGAGAGTCCACCTGCTGATGCTAGGGAACATGGGTTCGTGCCTTGGTCCGGGAAGATCCCACATGCTGCGGAGTGGCTGGGCCCGTGAGCCATGGCCGCTGAGCCTGCGCGTCTGGAGCCTGTGCTCTGCAGCGGGAGAGGCCACAACAGTGAGAGGCCCGTGTACCACACACACACAAAAAAATTAGCCAAATGAATGAATGTCTGAACAAGTATAGGGGATGCTTCCTTAAAACACATATATTCATAAAATCCCTAATAAACTTTTTTTTTCTGCCCTGCTCTTTATCAGGTTTAATCTCTAAGAAGAAAGGAACACACAGAAGTTAGGGATTGTCTTTAGGCCAGAAAGGACTTTAGGGACCTTTTAGCAGTTGGAATGCTTCACATATGGTGAAGAGCTCTGCCTGTCCATTATGGGTAGAATGGGGAGGAGAATTCAGCTCTCCTGATTCCAGACATTTTTCACTGTCCCATTTTGCAGATCCAATTTTTAAAAGTGTGGCAACATTTATAAAACTATTGATTGATCCTGTGAATCTCACTTTTTTGGTGCCGCTCAAACCTATCTCTCTCCATTGCAGCTACTAGAAAGCTACATATCTCCTGCAGGAGCAGAATTTGCAATATAGATGTGGAATTTATAGATGAAGTTGTTTTTGTCCCTCAAGTAAACCTCATATGTTTTCCTCTATGCCAGTTATTTCCACAGTATAAATTGTTGGGCTACAGTCTTCAACAACCAAGGAAGTTTATGTTGTACACAAGACCTCGGGGATTTCATGTTCGCTGGAGCAAATAGAAGCAAATTCTCTCATGCCCTCCTACCAAGAATTTCATGATGACATTTTGCCATTTGCCTTCTCAGATCTGCATGTGATTCTCCTTCCCTCTCTAGATTCCAGGATGAAGCCCCATTTACTCTGTCCTCCCTCATTGGGTCCCCTTTCGGTCCCTTTAGGTCCCCTTGGTGGTCCTCTTTTCTTCCCTTCGTCACCCTGATCTTATAACAACTATGTTTGCAGATCTCTCACTCCCACTAAAGCTTAAATGCCTGAAACCACTCTCCCCACTCTCCCCACCCTGCACCATTCATTTGTGAGAAAAACTAGAAGGGAGAAATAACACCTGCCAGTTCTACGTTTCTAAAGGCAGGAACCAGAAGACAATTCTTCTAGGAGCCCCCCGATGGCCTTCGGGCTGCCTGCAGTCCTTTGGGTCCTCTCTGGAGAGGACTCGGTGGAAAGGGAAGGAAAGGCCTGTCTTCTCCTCTTAGTCCCTGTCTATGGAAGAGCACTCGCATCTCCTGCCTTGAGGGTGCAGCCAGAGGGCCCAGGTGATCCAGCTTCTTAACAGGAATAGTAGGAGGCTGGGAGCAAAACAGGCTATAGTCCACATTGTCAGTAGGGTGTAGGGCAGAGGTTAGCTCCTGATGGAAAGATGATCAGGAGCTGTGTGAACTTCCAACGGCCCCTTGTTTTTCTCTCATAGGCTTACTTAGTTCAAGGACTTGGTTTTGTTTTTGTATTGGCATTGTATTTAGCACTGGAGCTGACGCTACTATAAGACAAGACTGGACAAATTCTCCTGAAACAACTGAGTGACAAGCTCCATTGACTTGCCTCTAGTTTTTTCTAGCTGTACCAGTGGAAGCATGGACTCCTCAGAAAACTGAGGCCCTTGTGGACCACCGTGGATTTTGAAAATGCTATAATAGGTGCAGGGCCTTAGGGGCTGTCCAAAACCCTGACTAATCTGGTATAGCACAAATTTCTTGGTCTCCTGGCCCACTCTCTTTCTGATCAGAAAACTGAAACCTTTGCATGAAATAGGAAGTTGTATCCTAGTGATATAAGAAGCAGCTAGAACTGGGAATTCTCCAGTGGTCCAGCGGTTAGGACTCCGCCCTGGTCGGGGAACTAGGATCCTGCAAGCCAGGCAGCACAGCCAAAAAAAAAAAAAAAAAAGTAGCTAAAACTGTTTACACCCATGTCATTCATAAGTCCCTCTCTTCCTTCTCCATAGTTTCCTTGGATTGAGTCTCTTGGTTTATTATCAAGAAGATGCTTCTGCCACCTGGGTAATTAAGTCTGTGATCTTTACTGTCTCCTACCTCATTGCTTCTGAAGGCCAACCCGGCACTCTTTTCTATTTCCTCAGTCTGGCGAGGTTGGGGGCTTGTTTTGACTCAGCCTCCTGGATGGCATAAGGTTCCTGCTAAGCCTGCACCTCCCAGCCTTCGACTGCACACCCCTAACAACTCCGCCAGCTGCTGCGGTGGTCCCCTTGTTCCAGCTTTGCCACCCTGCTTCAGCCTCCGCTTCATGCACCTTTGTTCATTTTATTTGTTCACCCTGTGCTCGCCTTGTCTTCCCCAATCCACGGCAAAACCCTTGTTGGGGAATCCAATTGTTACCCAGTAAAGAAAGAAGTGTTGCTTGTGATGGTGCAAACACAATCTGGAAAGAAAAGCTTTCGTTGTGCATTAGTGATGAGCACAGAATTTTTTTTTTTTTTTTTTGTGGCTGCGCTGGGTCTTAGTTGCAGCACGTGGGATCTTCGTTGCCTCATGCGGGATCTTTAGTTGCAGCATGTGAACTCTTAGTTGCGACATGTGGGATCTAGTTCCCTGACCAGGGAGTGAACCCGGGCCACCCGCATTGGGAGCGCGGAGTCTAAGCCACCGGACCAACAGGGAAGTCCCGAGCACAGAAATTATATTTAGGTTCTACACAAAACCTATAGATGAATTATCAGGCAAACTACTTTCAATGTGTCCTTTGGTATAATTTGACTTATGTAGGAAAGACAAATATTTTCAAATACTTCAGTTTTCATGGAGCTCAGAATAGGTTAAAAACTTTTAAATATTAAAACACATTAAAATATTTTTTACAGAGTGTGTTCAGTAGGCTGGATCTCTACAGGCAAAAAAAAAGTGTGAAATAATTATCTGGATAAATCAAGAAAAAATTATTTTAGTTTGAAGTTATACTGTGGTACATTTTCTGTGTTCATGGTGTTATGGCACAACCCAAATTTCACTGTATATAAAGATTTTTAAATTTTGCTTTTTATTTTCTTAAACATTCAAACATTTAGAAATTTGAATTTACTTTGGTCTTATTTCTAACATTTATGACTGTCTACATATACAAAGCAACTGACAAATAGCAGATACGGAAAAATTGTCAATTTACCAAGGAATTTCCTTTCTCTTTTTTTTTTAATTGAAGTATAGTTGATTTACAATGTTGAGTTAGTTTCTGGTGTACAGCAAAGTGGTTCAATTTTGTATATATATATATTCTTTTTCAGATTCTTTTCCATTATAGTTTATTATAAGATATTGAATATAGTTCCCTGTGCTATCCACTAAATCCTGTTGTTTATCTATTTTATATAGTAGTTTGTATCTGCTAATCCCCAAATCCTAATTTATTCCTCCCCTCCCCACCTTTGGTAAACATAAGTTTGTTTTCTATGTCTGCGAGTCTGTCTCTGTTTTGTAAATAAGTTCATTTGTATAATTTTTGTAGATTCCACATATAAATGATATCACATGATATTTGTCTTTCTCCCTCTTACTTGCCTTAGTATGATGATCTCTAGGTCCATCTTTGTTGCTACAAATGGCGTTATTTCATTCTTTTTTATGGCTGATTAATATTCCATTGTATAAATGTACCACATCTTCTTTACCCATTCATCTGTTGATGGACATTTAGGTTGCTTCCATGTCTTGGCTATTGTAAATAGTGCTGCTATGAACATTGAGGTATCTTTTCAAATTAGAGTTTTCTCCGGATATATGCCCAGGAGTGGGATTGCTGGATCATAGGGTAACTCTGTTTTTAGCTTTTTAAGGAACCTCCATACTGTGTTCCATAGTGGCTGCACCAATTTACATTCCTGCCAATAGTGTAGGAGGGTCCTACCAGGGAATTTTCTTATAAACAACTACTACTATTTGATTTCCAGTAAATTACTTTATCCAACTAGAAAAAATAGTAAGTGTGTCTAATATATAGCTGACTCTCAGTAAACAAATTGATGCGTTAAGAAAAAAAAAAGAAAAAACAGTTAAGTGTCCAAGTGTCAGAGCATTGTACTGAAGCCCCAAATGTATTATGGAGGTTTTTTTTTTTTTTTAAATTGTTTTGAGTGAGAAGAGAATTTTCACTGGACATTTTCCATTCCATGAATCCCCTCCCCCTTTTCCTTTTTTTCTCTCCAATTTTCTCAAAGTGTAAAGAATGAGGGAGAGGAGGAATGAATGTCTGTATATGCAAACAAAATATACTTTATATTTCCGTGCAATACAACAATTAGTATAAAAGGAACTTGTAGAGAAGGATATTATGATCTCATGCTTATACATATATATCGTTTTCCACATTTCTTAGATAAATGGCATAAGCCTCATCTATAGAGGATTAGAATTACTGAAATTATGACTATAATGGCCCATATAGTTCTGTAACATTTTTCACTTCATTTTCCATGTGAAAAGTGGTTCAAATATTATTCATTTGAAAATCTTCAGATTCTAGCTACATTACAAATAAAGAGTTGTATTGGCAAATCATGCTAGACTGTTCTTAAGAAAAGATTCCATGAATTGTGACAATTTTCAAAATGCCTGAGCAAATGTACCTGTTATTGAAATAAATTTAGAATGGTTAAATAAGTAAATAAATAACTTACAGGATTTTTAAAAATTTTATTGAAGTATAATTGATTTACAATGTTGTGTAGGATTTATACCAACTTTTTTTCTATGGGAATTTGACCATAGATCTAAAATAAATTTTAAGAGAATTTGAAAGTTTCTAAGTCAAATTAGAATCAAGTTTTTTTTGTTTGTTTTGTTTTTTTTAAAGACAAAAATTTTTTTTAATTAATCAATTTATTTTATTTTTGGCTGTGTTGGGTCTTTGTTGCTGTGTGTGGGCTTTCTCTAGTTGCAGTGAGCCAGGGCTACCCTTCGTTGTGGTGCACGGGTTTCTCATTGAGGTGGCTTCTCCTGTTGCGGAGCACAGGCTCTAGGCATGCGGGCTTCAAGAGTTGTGGCATGTGGGCTCAGTAGTTGTTGCTCGCGGGCTCTAGAGTGCAGGCTCAGTAGTTGTGGCGCACAGGCTTAATTGCTCCGTGGCATGTGGGATCTTCCTGGACTAGGGCTCGAACCCGTGTCCCCTGCATTGGCAGGCGGATTCTTAACCACTGCGCCACCAGGGAAGTCCCTGTTTTTTTTAAGATCCCATTACATCTACATGTTCCAGTCCTTCCAGGTAATAGTATTTCTCTTTCTTTTCTTTCTTACAAGGTTTTGAAATTTACATCCAAATGGAAAGGAATAAGAACCTCTTTTGGTTCTTATTCTTCTAGGAAATAAGAAGAAATTTCATACTTCTTTCACTCATTTTTTTAAAATCAGGGTATCCTTGTATACTTTTCACTTTATTTTCAAATACCTTAACTTTCTGTGTTCACTTTCCCATCTTAAAATGGCAATAGTAATAGTTCCTACCTCATGAAGTGCTTAGTAAAGTTCCTGGACATAGTGAGTGCTCAATAGATGTTAGCCATTATTATACCTGCTGTTTTTTTGGTTTTGTTTTTATGTGTAGTTGATTTACAATTTTTTTTTTTTTTTTGGCCAAACCACGTGGCATGCTGGATCTTAGTTCCCCGACCAGGGATCAAACCCATGCAGTGGAAGCACAAAGTCTAAACCACTGGACCGCCAGGGGAAGGCCATGATTTACAATATTGTGTTAGTTTCAGGTGTATAGCAAAGGGATTCAGTTATACATATATTTTTCAGACTTTTTTCCATTATAGGTTATTACAAGGTATCGAATATAGTTCCCTGTGCTATACAGTAAATCCTTGCTGTTTATCTATTTTATATATAGTAGTATGTATCCGTTAACCCCATACTCCTAATTTATCTCTCACCACCCCTTTTCCCCTTTGGTAACGATGAGTTTGTTTTCTATGTCTGTGAGTCTGTTTCTGTTTTGTAAAGAAGTTCATTTGTACTTTTTTTAAGATTCCATGTATAAGCGGTCATATAATATTTGTCTTTGTCTGACTTACTTCACTTAGTGTGATAATCTCTAGGTCCATCCATGTTGCTGAAAAAGACAATATTTCATTCCGTTTTATGGCTGAGTAGTATTCCATTGTATATATGTACCACATCTTCTTTATTCATTCATCTGTCGATGGACACTTAGGTTGCTTCCATGTCTTATTAGCAGTTATTGTAAATAGTGCTGCTATGAACATTGGGGTGCATATATCTTTTCGAATTAGAGTTTTTGTCTTTTCCAGATATATGCCCAGGAGTGAGATTGCAGGATCATACGGCAACTCTATTTTTAGTTTTTTAAGGAACCTCCATACTGTTCTCCATAGGGGCTGCTCCAAGTCACATTCCCATCAACATTACAGGAGGGTTCCCATTTCTCCACACCCTCTCCAGCATTTATTATTTGTAGAATTTTCAATGATAGCCATTCTGACCATATGAGGTTATACTTGCTGTTCTTATTATTACTTTCCCCTTCTGATCTATTTGGGTTTATGATCTCTCAGCTGTTTAATTCTGACATTCTCAAGTATATAGAAATCAACTTGAAATGGTTTAAAAATAGTACCACCTCACACTTGAGGTACTGAGATTTTTCTACGAACATTTATGAGACTAATTTGATCTCCTCAGAGAAGAATTTCTTCTGCTCTAGAAATACACTTTAAAGATTTGACCGGGGGAAAGAATCGCAAAATACAGAGTACCCAAAAATAACGTATTTTTTATGAGCTGAGTAAAAACTTGCAAATACCATGCCCCAGACATTATTTTTTGGGACTTCTCAGTACAAATTCTTAAGGAATCCCTGTCCCCATCCCACTCCAAAAGACAGTACAGTGGCATAATCCAGTGCCTTGTTACTCAAACCAGGGATTCAGCATCAGCATCTCCAGGAAGTTTGTTAGAAAAGGAGTTTCAGACCTGGCCCAGACCTACTGAATCATAATCTGTATTTCAAAAGGCACCCCAGGCGATTCATGTATACAGTGAAGTTTGAGAAAGACTGATGTAGTTGAGGTTCAGCTTTTTTTTTTTTTCCTTTATTAGGCCAGGATAACTTCAAATATTTTATAACTAGATCACAGTTTCTCAACCTCTTGACTGTTGATATTTGGGGCTGAATAATTCTTTGTTGTGGGGATCTGTCCCGTGCATTGCAGGATGTTTAGCAGCCTCCCTGGCCGCCACCCACTAGATGCTAGTAGCTCCCCAACAAGCAACAACGCCTTCATGCTATTATTATTACTATTACCTACACCTTCTGCTCTACCTGGACTTATAATGTGCTCTGTTTGGTTCTGACATTGGCTAACAATGTTTTTCTGGTGAGTCAATGTTTGATTGCTAAATGTCTCCTTGGGGATTAAATTGCCCGCATTGAGAACCATAGAAATAGATCCACTAACTTTGCTATGTTCTTCTTTCCTTTTAAAGTCAGAGTATGTGATAGATCATTTTTTACTGTTTTTAGAATCTATTTTCAGCTTATTATAGGCCAATAAGTTTTTAAACTTACTTTTGATAAAATATTATCAAAATTTGATAATATATTACTATTCTTATCTGTTTTTTAAGTTTTCTGCTTCTGATCAGACGACTAAAGCACCAGGCAGGCAGAAAGATGCAGAGCAAAGTGTCAGATAGACCTACTAAGTGGTGAGAATTAAAGGAAGGAAAGTGGACCTAGTTTGGAGTGGCATCTAGTAGCTTTTCTCCTTTTGTTCAGTCTTAGAGTCACAGAATTTCACGTCTGGTAACATCTTCTCATCAACATTAATTTCCAGGACTTCGTTCGATTACAAAAGCCAAAAGAGATTAATTCATGAATTCAACAAATATTTCTTTTTCTTTTTTTTTTTTAAAGGGAACGCTATTTATTATTATTATTTTTTGGCTGTGTTGGGTGTTCGTTTCTGTACGAGGGCTATCTCTAGTTGCAGCGAGCGGGTGCCACTCTTCATCGCGGTGCGCGGGCCTCTCACTGTTGCGGCCTCTCTTGTTGCAGAGCACAAGCTCCAGACGCGCAGGCTCAGTAGTTGTGGCTCACGGGCCTAGTTGCTCCGCGGCATGTGGGATCTTCCCAGACCAGGGTTTGAACCCATGTCCCCTGCATTGGCAGGCAGATTCTCAACCACTGCGCCACCAAGGAAGCCCTCAACAAATATTTCTTAAGCACAACTAAGAATTTGGCACAAAGCCCCTGCCTTTAAAGATAGATGATAGGAAATTGAGATCCTAATTCAGCCCGATTCCCCTCGATCTGTGTCTGCTGAAGCCCACCTCAGAAAATGGAAACTACACCTTTCCAGTCACTGAAGCCAAAATCCATGGAGTCATCCTCAAATCCTCTCGTTCACACATCCCATCCAGCGGAAGTTCTTTTGACTCTACTTTCAAAATATATTTTGACTTTGAATACTTCCATGACTACCACTCTGGTCCAAGCCCCAATCTATCCCTGGATGAATGCAGAGTCTCCTAATAGATCTCCCTTTTTCTACTCTTGCTCCCCAGCCTAATCTTATCATAGCATCTAGATTGATCCTGTTAAAATTTGAAGTCAGGTCAAGTCATCACATCTGTATTCCAACACCTGGTTGGCTCCCAGTCTCACTGAGAAAACAAGTCAAAGCATTTACAACAGCCTAGAGTAAGGCCCTACATCATCTGTCCCCTTTGTTGCTTCAACTGACTTCCATGGTATAAATACTCCCTTTATGGCCAATTTCAAGCCACCAATGTGATGTCACAAATCGTGGAGTTGTGAAGGTATTTGCAGTAGCACATCATTATATGGTATTTCCATCATGCAAATACCACTGATGTAAATAATCTCAAGAGCATAGATAATAGTAAAATGAAATAACTTAATTAGGAAGTGATAGATTTTGAGTATTTATTACTTTTGTTTTAATATAATTTATTTACTTAATAGTAAGTTTATATAATTTAATTTTTTAACAATGGCTGTGTTTGACAACCAGCTTACAGAATTCTTGAAAAGTTAACAGTTGGCTCCCAGGAGTCAGTTGAACTGGCTCTAACAGTGTTAGAGCACCAAACATGCACCTGCCTCAGGGCCTTTATTTCTTCATCTGCCTGGAAAGCACTTCTCCCAAATGCTTGCAAGGACTCCCTCCTTCATTTCTTTCAGGTCTTTTATTGAATATTACATTCTAGGTATTACCTTCCTCAGCCACTGTATCTAAAATTGTACCATCCCGATTCCCTATTCCAACATCCAGATTCATTTTTAACCTTAGCACTTATCACTATACAACATACCATTTCTCTCACTTGTTATTTACTCCCAATGTCCTCCATTAGACTCAAAGCTCAATAAAAGTAGAGATTTTTGTCGGATTTGCGCCCTCTCAAATCCTAGCACTTAGATCTGTGACCAACAATTACTGGGCTCTCAATAAAATATTTGTTGAATGAATGGATCAGCATCACCTCTTCATTTCCTTTATTTTACTTCCTGTTCTGATTCTAATTGCCTAATAGTTAATGGTATGTTATATGTGAAAGAAATGGCATCTTTCCAACCCACATCTTTCCAAAGAAAAGGCATCTTACCTTCCCTGGTTCTTTATTTATTTTTTTTACTTCTTATTTATGCAGACCCCAAACACCAGCTCATTATTTTATTTTTGGCTTAGAAATACTTCAGCAAAAACAACTCTGTGGCTTCCCTTGTCCTGCCTGAGAATGATCCTAGTGAAATGATATTTCATATCTCACTTCTATGTAAGAGAGTCTGGGACCCATTGTTGAAAATTACCTTATAGAACTGTATAAATTTCTCAGACTGTCAAACTATAACTCCTAGACTTAGCAGCCTTCTCAGATGCTTTTTTGCTATGTTCCCCAAAAGGCAGCAGCTCACTTTCAGACAACTGCTAATTCTGCTTCTGAATGATATGAGGTGTCACAGACTCCATATAGATTATTCACTGAGGTCTCAGACACATAGGGAGTTTAGCTCCACAGACAGAATATTCATAATTTTCCATAAATATTCTCAACACTGTAAATTGGGTTTGATAGGAATAGGGTTGCAAACTGGACTATGCCCCCAGGGCAATTTTTTCTTGAAAAGAGTATCTCTTCTCTCCCACCTCCATGCTTCACCACCATACACAATTGTACTATTGTCCAAGTTACACTAGTAATGTTTTTGAAATCCAAGGATGTGATGTGATGTGATGTACTGTTTTATGAAGTATTCTTAAAAGCAAATAGAGAAACAATTTCCTTATAAGATATTTACAAAGAAATATTTCTCCCAGTGCTTCCTTACAGGTCTTGCAAAGTCACAAACGTGCCCTAAAGATTCATGGGAAGAACAATCCCATGGAATTGTGAATTTGTGCCCAATAGATGAATACACCCAGTGAGTCAGACTCATGGTATTTTCAGCCTAAGTGCCCGTTTCTTATGACTGGTAGGAAGAAGTGCATATTGGAAGGTCATTGTTATATCTCTGAGGTCAAAGTGATATCAATTTTCTCAAAAAGAGTGAAGTGACCAATTCCATTATTAAGATAATATAATCAATTCATATCTTACTTCAAATATTTTTTACTACATTATATGGGTATTTAATCTTATAATTTATGTATTCCTTGAAGAGCTCACAGTCAGTAGAGACTGTCTTCAGAGGCAAAAGATCAAATTAAAATGCAAAGATTTGACTCTGGTGTGACCTTAATAGCAAATATCTATGGTTTGATAGGGAATAAACAGGTACTGTTCACATGTTGTGGTGGGTGTGAAAATTGACACAATCATTTTAGGGGACACTTGGGCAGTTCCTATCACAATAACAAATGTACATGGCCTTTGACACAGTAGTTCCACTTTTAGGATATGAACCTAGAGATATATTCACATTTGTGCTCAAAGATAAATGTACAGGGATATTCACTGAAGCATTATTTTTAAGAGAGAAAATGAGAAATAGCCTAACTGTCCTCAATAGGGGACTGGATGAGTAATTTATAGTACTGAGAAGATAGGGAAGACAATGGAGCTGTCAATAAGGATGAAGTGGAGTTATACATTCTGACCTGTTAAGTAAAAAACAAGCCACCAAATAATATGTATAGTATGTCATATATGCTGAACAAAACATAAAGCAAGTATATTTGTAAATGCATAGAAGATATCTCAAAATATACATATCACACCCTTAATGATGATTATCCCAGAGCAGAAAAAAGAACTGGGGACTGAGGGGGAGGACATACGAAGAGGACTTTTATTTTTTACCATAGATACTTCATTCTCTATTGTTTGAGTTGTTAATCATGATCATGTATTACTTTTTAAATTAAAAAAATTAATAGAAATAAGTAACAAGTAGTAAAAAGGAACTTATGAGTTTGTTTCTCTTTTTTCTGATGAATGTTGTTTTGTGAGACAATGTGAACTAGTAAAAAGAACACAAACATGGGTTCTAAGTTGACTCAGCTCCTGTGGGGTGGTGTGTACCTGTGTGTATGTGTAAGTATGTGTGATAGAGGGTGCGGGGAAGCAAGAGTAGGACCAGGAAAAGAGTAACTACCTCACAGGGTTGCTATAAGAATTCAGTGAAATACTGTACAGAAAGGTCTGTAACAGCCTGCTAGATAGCAGGCAGGCACTCAATACAGTTTACTTACATTTCCTTATTCATATCCCACTCCAAGGTTTGAAGTCTGTTTGACTCCAACAAATGAAGGCAATGAGAAAAGGATTAGAAATATGTCAAACCTGTGTTCTGAATTTGATTCTGAAAATACAGTGATCAAACATAATTATCTGCTCCTGTCACTTCTTTTTGCCCTTTTTGGCTAACTCTAGGCAAAAACAATGGGCTAAATATTTATATCTGATTCACTATGGTCTGACAGATAAGACCTCCTAAGGGATATGATTTAAAGATGACATGAAAAGCACCAAAGAAGGGGTCAGCAAACTGGGACAATTCGGACTTTACAATCCACAAAGTGCTTTATGAGTCGCACTGCTCCTTCACATCTGCTTCACCCTTACATGGATGAGACAGGCATGGGTGATATCAGCCTCATTAATGGGTGAGAAGGAAACTGAGGCCCAAAGAAGTGAAATGACTTGCCCAAGGTCACATTCTGAGCAGAGTCAGGTCTTATGCCGTTTGTATTCGTATTATTCTGCCATCTAAAAAAAACAGTGGCCTGTTCCAAGAGCTGAAAATGCGGAGGGAAAAACTTTTTAAAAAACAGGACAGCCCCACTTTTCCGGTAATAGAATGTAGGTATTCCATATGATCAGTGTATGTATAATATATATTATATATTTTGGCTTGATATTGTTCGGTTAGGCAATGAATAAAAATCTCAGGTCTGAAAGTAATCCAATATCATTTTGGTAAATCTATTGGAGGGTGAGGGAGTTATGCTTTGGTGTAAGCCTTTGTCCACTGTGAGTGAGGATTTGCTGGAGAAAAGAGTGTTGATTTAATAAATCATTTATCAACCTCTTGGTGGCACAATGGGCCTTCTAAACTTTGGTGGGCTGCTTGGTGTTTCTTCAGCAAAGAACAATCAATAAAGCTTACTTGGAGGGGCACTTGGGGACAAGAGAGGCAACCATATGAAGGGCCAAATGCGTGCGACTTTCAAAGAAAATACTATTTGGTGATCATGAAGTATGCGAAGGGCAGCTATGCTGAAAGGAAAAACCGAGGGTAGGGGAAGATCAAGGGCAGTTGGCATGTAAGCTCACCCAGAAAAAACAGACGATGTTAAACCAATTACAGGGATTACAGCGTCTTAATTTTTAGGAAGGATCGGTTGTTAAAGAAGCCAAATTCCAGCCTAGGGAGAAACCGAGTTACAATTTGAAGGAGACTTGCCCAAGAACTAAGTATCTTTCCCATGTCTCCGAGAAAACCATGAGGCGCCAAGAGTGCGCACCCCACACCTCACCCCAACCTCTCAACATCTTGGCCCCAAACCCAGGCCTTTAAAATGGATTAGAGGTCCGGGGCCTACAATTAGTTGGCCTCCGTTGTGTTCTTTTCGCTCCTTTTTTCCACCCCACCCTTCCCCGATTAAAAAAACAATTCGCTGTGCCCTCCCTTTTAGTAGCGCAGCCCCCATCAGAGGGGCGGGTCCCGATCCCGACAGGCTCAGGCCCCGCATGTTGGCGGGAGCCGGCGGGGGCGGGCCAGCGCGGGTCCGGGAGAAGCCGAGCGAAAGCGGGCTACCGCGCGGCGCGCTCAAACTCGCGCCACCACCAGCTCAGGAGCTGCGCCCCACCCTCTTCGTCACCAAAGGCGCCCAGCCAATGAGCGAGCCGGAAAGGCCGGGCCTGCGGGCTAAGCACTGGGAGGGGGAGCGGCGGGAGGGGGCGGGAAGTCGAGGGCGGGCTACGTTTGATTGACAGCTCGCTCGAACCAATCCTCCGCGCGGCTTCTCTTCGCTCTCCTCTCTGCAGGGCTCAGCTCTTCGTCCCACCTCCTCCTCCTCCACCCTCCTCCTAGCTCCTTTGCGACCCGCCCCTCTTCCCCTCCCCCACTCTGCGGGCAAATCGCTGCTGGAAAGAGGCGGGGGACGAAGCGGCGGGCTTGTGTGGAGCCTTGAGGTGGGATTGACGGGCGAGCTGGCCAGTAGGAGGTAGGCTGATGGCGCGGCTGTGGCTGGAACCGGCCAATGGGCGGGCGGGCTGGGGGCGGAGGCCCAGGTTCCAAACGCTCCGCGGCGCCATGGGCTGAAAACTCAACCGAGATGGAATCTCCCAGTCTGAACCGGTTTCAACCGGTTCCGAGTTTGAGGCACTAGGAGGAGGGGGAGAAGCGGCTGCAGCGGCCGCGGCAGGAGCAGCGGGAGCTACAGCATCAGCAAGAGCAACAGTAGCTACAGCCCCGGCGGTGGTGCCTGTTCCAGTCTTTGCTGCTGCAGTCCGTGCAACCACCCAGAGGGGGAGGGGGGAACCACCAGTCGCTGAGGAGCAGGAGAAGGGGGGAAAGTTTAGGCGAGCCTGGGTGGGGGGGGCCCAGCGCCGGAGCCGCGTGAGGGAGCCGTATTTTGGTAGGGGGGAGTCGGACTGCAACTGGCAGCAGAGCGTCCCCCGGCCGTGTGGACTCTACAGCCCCTACTCCTGCCGCTCCTGCTGCCGCCTGTAGCTGGAGGGTCTCCCTGGGGCAGAATCTTTGGGACTTGACCCCGTTCCCCTCCCCCTTCCCTCACTCCCTAGCCAGGCGGGAGCATTTATTCCACAGATTAATTCTTCTTTTTTGGGGGGGTGGCGGGTGTGTGTATCGGGGGGAGGTGTCCCTGAAATAGTAAATATTGTTGAGCTTTTTTTGCTCTTATCCTCTTCGTTTTTTTAATTTCCTTTTTTAAGGTGGGAAAACTGTGAAACCCACCTTGATTTCCTCCCCTCTCCCTCCCCCATCCTCCCTCGCCCTAATCCCCCGACAAGGAAGGAAGAAGCAGTTGGTTCAATCTCTGGGTAAGTCGACTGTGTCTTCGGGGTCGAGGGTCGGGCGGCAGGGCGGGAGAAGGCTGGCGTGGGGCGCGGCGGCGGCCGCGGGAGGCGAACCGGGGAGGCGGCGGCGGGCCCACAGCATAGCCTGCGATTGAATGGAGCCGCTTCTGCCGCTGGGGGATGGAGGCGGGGAGGCTGCCGCGGGAGGGGAGCGCTTGCTGGGTCATTCGCGTGTGCGGGTAGCGGTGGAGGAAGGCAAGGAGCGTGGTAGTGAAGTGGGGCCCGGCGCGGGGGTGGAAGGGCTTACCCAGCCCCTTGGGTTGGGGAGAAGTTGGGGTGATTTCAGGAACATTTCTGTAAATTATTAGGAGTGGAAGTTTCCAGAAATATTTAGTGCAGCAGCATTGAAACGTCCGCCTGCATCACGTGGCCCCTCGGTGGAGAGCTTGGGATCGCGGGAGGGAGGGGCTCTTAAGTCCTTGCTCCTCCTGCAGGGAAACTCAGAATCTCTGGTTTTTTACGGAGTAGAATTAGAAGTAGGAAAGGTTAGTTGATTTTTCAGGGAAGTGCAGATGAGGTTCTGTGCTGTAGTTTGTTTGGGGGGACTTGCGTGTGTAAAGTGATCGACTCATTTACTGCTGGCATTGTACAGTGGATAATACCCTGATTCTCTTTCATTCCCGTGTCTGAGTTTGGGGTGGGTGGGAGAAAGTGGTGTACTGGGGGAAGCATGAGAGATTCGCCCAGTCCGGACCTCCTCTGACCACGCAGAGGCCATGCTGCATAGAGAATGGGGCGGTGAACTTCAGGCGCCTGGTCTAAATGCCTTCTCCCGAGTATGGGCGGGGTGAGTGCGTGCTCCAGTATGCTATAGTTAGAAGTGCTGCACATCGGTTCGGGTGGGAAGAGAGGGGAGGGCGGGCCTTAGTGAGGTGTGTTTCTACTCAATGAAGCAGGCAGTTGCCCACACAATCTAAAGTAGCAGTCTTTCTCCTTGCAGCGACTTGTTTTTTGACCTACTATGTAGTTATCATTAACGGTTATGATTTTTTGGGTTTTGGATGGGAGCTGGCAGTGTGTAGTTGCCTGCCTATTCAGTTTGAAGTGGCAGTGAAGGTATTTTGGTAGTCACTTGTAGAGTCACCACGTGGCTGGATAATACCTTATATTTGCTATACAGTGAGTGGAATTTAGGATTGAGTGTCACAAGGAGAAGGAAAAGGTTTTGTGGTTTCTTTCACCTCTCCCGCTATGGCTGTTTGCTGTCTGCCTGATTGTGTATCTTAAGCGCGTGGGACACTGCTGTTAGTGGAAAGAATGTTTTGGAAGCTGTTTGATTTGGGAGACTAAATGTGCTTGGCATTGACTAGAAAGCCGCCATTTCTGTACTACGTACGGTTCGAGAATAGGTAGGTCATTTCGAAGATAGCCGCTAGTTTTTAGGGTGGCATACCCTGCTGTATTTAACACAAGCTTCTATTCTAAACCTGATTTTTTTTCACAGGAATTTGTCTCATTTTTGTAAGGACAATGTGCTTGAAAATGAAACTTTTGAGAGTCACTTTATTCTTTCTCGTTTTGGCTATTAAATTATGATAGGATGAAATAGGATAAAAGTTCGTTCAATTTTTAACCCCCCCAATCGAAAACATTTGATGTATAGATCTTGGTTTTGTGGACATTGCTTTTCAGCCTCAATTTTTAAGATTGTCTGATCTTTTGAAATTGTATGGCACTTGAATGGGGTAAATTTACACTTCCGTTTGTGAAATATATATTTTCTTTTTCCTATTAGTATTTAGATCAAAGATTGTGTATGTCAGGTATTTTGCATTAAAAATACATTTAATAACTGTTGTAGAAATTTTTGAAATCTCACCAGTTTTTACTGTCAACAGTGGATGGAAGGACTTAAGAGGAATAAAATTCCTCGAACTCATAATTTCTCAGTTTTTACATTATATCTAACCTAACTGATCCTTCAGACTTCTACTTTGTTGTAACTGATATTATCGTTAAATAAAACATTTGACTTAAAATTGCTGCCATTGTTAACGTTTTTTTACCTGTTATAAAATAGACAAGAAATAACGCCTTTTTCCTAACAAGCTGCTTTGTCCAAACATAATGTAATTAAGTTAGCCACCCATTTCCTGATCTTGGAAGGTTAAGAGAGGGAGAAGTAGAGATGACCATCTGACCTTGTTGGGTCTAAGTACAGTAAACCAGGGGTACTTAGCTCAAGGTTTCATGCATGGCTTTCATGGTGTCCTGAATCGTCTGTAATTGTATACAAGTTGTGAATTTTTTAAATTTGGCAACAGCTATCCTGTTCCTCTGATTGTGAGGCATCTTAACCCCAAAAAGTTTGAGGAGTGCTGATTTAGCCAGTCAGACTTAAGTGGCACTGGCTTTGAAGAAAAAGCAAAAGGAAAGATTTTTATAAGGCTGGGCAACAAGAATGTGCATGTGTGCCAGCATCTTGGAGTAGAATCCTCTTAAAGGGGTACCATTGCATATGAACCAGTAGGTTTTAGCCAGTACATTACTTGAGGTGAAGAAGCTCATTTTTCTGTTATGGTAGAATTTAGTCTTATTTAGAAAATAGCAAGATTTTACAGCTTTTTGTTTTGCCAGTCAGTACTTGGAAATTAAAAAAAATCTTGTTTGACATATTAACCATAGTTTTTTTTCCTAGAACATATATTGAAGGAGCTTGTACGCTTGTAATTTAAATCTCCACAAATTCATGGATGAAAGAAACAAATATAAATGGTTTAATTGAGTGGAAAAGCTTAAGTTCTATAGAGGTTAAGGACACCAGATTTGTTAGACTTGTTAGCTAATCATTGCTATATATAGGAAAATCTTTATACCACATTTAATTTTTAGCGTCTTCAATATATCTTAAAAATTAAGGTAACATGAAATGAGGGAAAGTGAGCTTTTACTGAACTAGAAGACCTTACTTGGGGCGGGGGGCGGGGATCCATTTGAACTTCATCTGTATTTAAAATTTTCGAGATCAAGATTTTAAATTGTATCAGGTTTTAGGACCATAAATTCTTTAATAATCATTTTTAAAATGGGTTAGGGTAACTTTATATACATGTTAGTAGAAAGAACAGTATGATTTTTCTGGGGTGTAAAAATAAAGTGAACCCTAATGATTAATGCAGTTGTGGAGTACCTAAATAACTTCAGCATTTATTTGCTTTTACTATGTCAGTTGTTTAGGTAAAATCTCTGAAATACAAAGTAAAATATTTGTAAGAACATGGTTGAAGTAAAATAACTTGAGTAGAAACTTTTTGACAATATCAAAACTTCATAGGCGCCTTAAATTCTTTCTCTTTATTTTCAGTAATCTATGCCAGCAATTATGACAATGTTAGCAGACCATGCAGCTCGCCAGCTGCTTGATTTCAGCCAAAAACTGGATATCAACCTTTTAGACAACGTGGTGAATTGCTTATACCACGGAGAAGGAGCCCAGGTAAAGTAGCTGATCAAAACATTATTGCAGAGTAATAAAGTTGTTGAGTTTAGAATAAAATTTTAAATTACCACCTTTTTAAAAATATCCCATAGTTTGTATTAAATTGGAATTATATATTCTGAGAGGTGGTCTGGAGAAAGAAATTGCATTACATTTTGAAATGGTTTAGAGTGGGAAGTTTTGGAATATTTTTATTATACTTGTTCTGTTCTTCAGCAACCTTTACCCCATTTAATAAAAGATATAGCCCAATGTATTAAATGTTTTGTAGATATTAAAGGTTGTATGTCCCTTATATATTTAATGTATTTGGAGTTAATATGAGTCTTCTGTTTTTGAAACATTTAAATTGCAGAAGTACTTCACAGATAAAACTTGTTTTAAATATCCCACAATACCAGGTATCTTTACATTGTTTGAATTTTAGCACTTGTAAAAGTGCTAACTGTTAAAATAGGAAATTATCTTACACTTAATCTATGTTTTGATCAGTTTAAGGTTTGGGTTTTTTTAAAAAAAACAGGAATGTTTGTAAATTTAAAAATTTTTTTATGGTACAAGAAACTGGACAATCTTCAATCTGCACCCTGTGGACCTAATAAAGTTTTAAACGAGTAAAAGTTTCTGTTCCTGGATTAAAAAAATCTTATAAGGTGACGTGACAGATATCTTATTAGTAAAATTTTGTTGCCAAAAAGTGCATTTCTGGTAGATAATGTATCGTCAAGCCATTAATTTATATTTGCATAGTTAAACCCTGGCTACTTTGATACTTTTTAGAAACCTCTGAAAGGTGGATATAGTAGTATCTTTTATAGATAGTCCAAAAAACATGATGTATAAATATTAGCAAGTGCATAAGTATTTCTGTTCCCTTCTGAAATCTAACATTGGTTTCACTATAATAAAGAAAAAATTTAAAGGGAAAAAGGGCCATGAAAGTTGTATGAGTGGAAAAAATTACAGTGATTTTGTAAGCTTGTTAGTGCAGTTTTATACTCCTAGGCGCTTTCGATCAGTGTTCTTGTCTCCAAAAGCATTCCTGAAAAAGTATCCGTATTTACTACACATACCATACATTCAACATGGAGCTTTAAGCTCCATTTCATCCCAGCATGGATGTATGGAAAGCAGCTGCTTTTGGAAGAAAGTATGACAGTAAGGTTGAAATACATGAAGTAAGGTTGGGCTCAACTTTGACTATATTAGAAGCATAAGTCTATAAGCCATTAGGAAGATAGGCATTTAATTTTATCACATCATTAAGCTGCCACTGCTCTTTAGTCTTCGTTCTTTTTTAACCTGGTTCACAGCATCTAGAAGTATGATGACTAAATAGACCAGTGTTCGAGGCTTATAACAGAAGTAATTATGAAGACTATGTTGTAATACTGCTTTAGTAATGTTTCACAGTGTCGAGATTTAATGATTTGTTTTAAATTTGACTTTTGAATAAAGACTAGATTTAGAAAAGTGTTTACAGATATTTCCATTTATGAAGACAAAATTAACTTTACCAAAAGTAAGAATTTTATGTCTGGTTAGATTTCTCATGGGACAAGTCAGTTGCATAAAGAATAATCAGTAAGTTGGTATTTGTTGTAGATAAGGGAACAGGCTTAGAGCTTAAAGGCAGTTAAGAACCCCTTTTCTGAAAGTGATATCTTTAAACTTCCTTGTTCAATTTTTTATATACCACTTCTTGGGGGTTTTATTTTGAATAAAAAGTTGAAGGTTGCAGTGGAAAACATGTTTTGTTTTTTTCTTTTGCGGTACGCGGGCCTCTCACTGTTGTGGCCTCTCCCGTTGCGGAGCACAGGCTCCGGACGTGCAGGCTCAGCGGCCATGGCTCACGGGCCCAGCCGCTCCGCGGTATGTGGGATCTTCCCGGACCGGGACACGAACCCGTGTCCCCTGCATCGGCAGGCAGACTCTCAACCACTGCGCCACCAGGGAAGCCCGGAAAACATGTTTTTAGTGTTAAATGTCTTAAATTTATTCCAGTAAGATTTCTAGTCATTCCTCTAGAGTCTCATCTACAAAGTTACCTACCTTGCAAGAGACTGGAGGATTAGTGATGAGGTTTTGTAAAGCACCTGTTAGCGGTGACTGCTATTTAGGAGCCATTCTGTTTAAAGGGGACTTTGAAAGTATAATGAAGATGATTTCACATACGTGATGTAAACTCATTGTTTGGGGTTTTTTTTTTTTTTTTTTTTTTGGCAGTATGCGGGCCTCTCACTGTTGTGGCCTCCCCCATTGCGGAGCGCAGGCTCAGCGGCCATGGCTCACGGGCCCAGCCGCTCCGCGGCATGTGGGATCCTCCCGGACCGGGGCACGAACCTGTGTCCCCTGCATCGGCAGGCGGACGTTTAACCACTGCGCCACCATGGAAGCCCAAACTCATTGTTTTAAAATATGGTTTGGTGGGGAGTTTTTGTTTGGCTTTGGTCTGTCATAAAATATGTACTTAAAATAGCAAGTAGAAATTATGCTAATTAAGCTTTAAACTCACCTGTATGTAGCCTAACTTTTTTGAAAAGGATTTCGTAACTTTGGAGAGGAAGGAATTATTAGAAGGGTGGCCTTTAATCTGTAGATAGAACTTTTGCCTAGATGGGTAGTATAGTAGAATAATTAGCACTGTAATATTAGGACTACCTTCTGTTATAAACATTTTTCTATTTTTAGCCAAGTAGGACGCCAGGGAAACAAAAATGTTGGAGTTGGGTGTTTTCTCCAGTACTGTGTTAAGTGTCTTGAACTCTTTTATCTATTGCTTAGCAACTAAAATACTTTCACCATTCAGTTAGTAACACAGGGAGATGCCAGATTTTCTCTCTCCTCCGTTTCCCTTTGTGCCTTTTTTAACCCCTCCTGGGGTTTTAAGTTAATAAAGGAATATATTTTTTAAAAGAAGAAAAGGATATATTATGTAAGGACAGTGGGATTAAGACAAATTAAAAAAAGGACGCAAATACTAGCAATAACTTTAGAGAGTAAAATTACAACAAAAAGGATGACTGAAAAGGAAGGAACGTGATTTATGGGGAGATGGAAATGAATGGTGATAGTGTGGGAACTATTCATTTATGTGTAGAATGCTCATCACTTCAAAAAATCTGATAAAGTTGTATCTTGACCAAATAACTTACTAGGCATGGATCTTTGATGTACCTTATCCTCTTAATATTTGTTACTGTTTTATATGCAAGTCTATCCAGTTAGATATTCTCAGGAAGAGAATCAAAACACTGCTAAAATGGGCTTTGGCCATAAATAGTTCACATCACCATTCTTTCTACCTTTTGTTGGTTGCTTATTATATGATACAATTACAACCCTTTAAATAAATCAAATAAAAAATGTATAGTTGTATTTCAAGACTTCACACACTTGCTCTAATCCCAGACCCTTAGGGTGGAACCCAGGCACCTTATTTTTCTTTCAAGTTCCAAAGTATTTCTGGTCTTATTGTCAGGATACAGAACCATTACCTAATTTAGTGGGTGTGTATTTGTCAACATTTTAAACAATAAGCAGTGTATAAAAGCCAAAAGAGGGGCTTCCGTGGTGGCGGTGGTTGAGAGTCTGCCTGCAGATGCAGGGGATGCGGGTTCATGCCCCAGTCTGGGAAGATCCCACATGCCGCAGAGCAGCTAGGCCCATGAGCCATGGCCGCTGAGGCTGCGCGTCCGGAGCCTGTGCTCCGCAATGGGAGAGGCCACAACAGTGAGAGGCCCGCGTACCACAAAAAAAAAAAAAAAAAGCCACAAGAGAAAATTATTTTTTTTGTAAATTGGAATAAAAGCCAACTTAAAGATTATGAGGTGTCTGTGTCAGAGATGGTTTAAATAAGAATGCTTTTCTCCCCTCCTTTTGATGCTTCGTTGTTTAACCCATAGAATCAAACCCTTGATCAAGTAAATGATCTAACAGAAGGATAATTGCCAAATTTTAAAACCATAAAAGTTTACTCTTTGGTTACAACATGTGATAGAAACAGGTAAAAGTTAATTAGGGAGGATCCAGTTGAGCTACAAAACAGCCTATAAAGGTGAAAAAGATTAAGCGGTTGCTTCCTGAAAAAAATTAGTAGACTTATCAGCCTTTGATAAAATGTAGTGTTCATATTGTGTGAAAAACTAACAGTTAAAATGAAGAAACTGGATAATGTCAACATGGCTAGATCTTTAAAACTCTCAATTGTCAATCATATCTCAGTGAAGCCGAGGGAAAGAAACTATGTCAAATGGAAAGAGCGAACTGCAGAAGGATTTCTACAATATACTATTTATATAAAATTTAGTAACCACACAACTATATGAAATTCATACACATGCTGTGAAAATACAGACAGGAAAAGACACCAAAGTCATGAAAATGATTATCTCTAAAGAAGGAACAAAGGAAGGAAATGGCGCTGAAGAAAGGTACAAAGTTCCATAAGTTTTAGATCTTATGTTTAAAAGAAAAACAGACAAGTGCAGCAAAATCTTAACATTTGTTAATTCTAGATGATGGTTTCATAGGTTTAAATATTCTGGGTTTGCATTTTAGAAATACAAAAGCAAAAAAAGAAAATTTTCAAAATAAGCAAGGATTTAATATGTGAAATTAAAGGATTTTCGGAGACAAAGGTGTGTTTACAATAAACTGAAAATACTGCTTTAAAAGGATCTTAATGTTTTATGTGTATCAACAGGTATTAGAGAGTTGTAGACTTACTTAGACTTAGCTTTTATCTGTCTCCCCTGAAATATAGTTTTACAGATAAAGTTTGTTAAAGATATCTTGGTGACTCTTATAAACCAGAGTGTGCCATTACATAACTTATCTAAGTAGATGTGAATTTTTATATGTTGCTTTTGGTTGATTGTGTGCTGAGAACCCGTTTATGTTGGAGTAGATAATTGATTGAATTTAAGTTCAGTTTTGAGAATACCAAATAAAGCAGATTAGGGGAAGAAAACACTTTTCTGTTTAAAAAGAATATACCCATTCTTTTTTTTAATTAATTTTTTAAATTCGTTAATTTATTTTTGGCTGCATTGGGTCTTCGTTGCTGCGCGCAGGCTTTATCTAGTTGCGGTGTGTGTGCTTCTCATTGCAGTGGCTTCTCGTTGTGGAGCATGGGCTCTAGGCACATGGGCTTCAGTAGTTGTGGTGTGCAGGCTCAGTAGTTGTGGCGCACAGGCTTAGCTGCTCCGCGGCATGTGGGATCTTCCCCGACCAGGGCTCGAACCCGTGTCCCCTGCATTGGCAGGCGGATTCTTAACCACTGCGCCACCAGGGAAGCCCTGTACCCCATTCTTAATTAAAGTTGATAATGGACACATTTTTATTTCTATAAGGACTAGTTTCTTGAGTATTTCTGAAAGTTGATAAAATCACTGTCCTATTAGAATTTGTGCCTTGCTCAATACCATTCGAAAGAACAAGTTAGCTTAAAATTCTTTTTGTATACTATTTTAGCAAAGAATGGCTCAAGAAGTACTGACACATTTAAAGGAGCATCCTGATGCATGGACAAGAGTCGACACAATTTTGGAATTTTCACAGAATATGAACACGAAAGTAAGCAAGTGGTGGTTTTTTAAATCCATTATTTCTTCTTTTCTTCCAGTCATAAACTTTGAGGAAGGTATCTCATTTTTAGTATTAGGATTTGTTATCTCAAATCATTTAATAATGTTAACTTATTTCAAAATTTAGCCTTAAACATAGAATGAATTCTTGCAAATAGTCCTAAGAATTATAAATGGAGTTTTGAAATTGGGACTAGTATGCAAGGTGGCTTTTTTTTGTTGTTGTTTGGGGGTTTTTTTTGGTTTGGTTTTTTTTTTTTTCTTTTTAGAATATGTGTACAGATCTCGGCATAAATTCTGAATGTTATTCAGAGATGAAACATAACATCAGAGGAATTATTTTGGGCAAGTAATCAATATAACACAGGCTAGGCACCTCCAAAACCAAGTTGTGTGGGCAGCGTAAAACCCTACTCCATGGTACCAATGCTTTTAATGGGACAGCCCTCAGTTTTTATTTGCAATTGAAAATGTTATCATTTGGGTCCTTTTTTCTTAAGTTTGAACAGAAGGGTTGATCAAAATGTGTTTTGACTGTTTAGGCTTGATGATTCACACTTCTCTTTAAACTGCCTTAAAGTAGTAAAATACCATGCATGGCATTCTGTTTAAATACACACAAGGTTTCCACTTGGTATACATTGTGTTAAAACAGAAAGTAGCCATGTTCACCTCTGTTTCTGAAATCAGACTGTGTTAATTAACAGTTTTAAAATATTAACTAGTTTTGACATCTTATAAATTTTAGGGCAAAAATACAGTCCAGAACTTCCTCAAAGTGCTAACCTTAAGTAACATAACAGTGTTTGCCTGTTTGCTTGCCTGGTAAATTTTGCTTTTTATACTGACAGACATTACTAATGTTTAAGTTGATTTATCAACAGTATTTTTAAAAACTCAAATTTGTCTTGTGAAAAATGAGATGATTAGAGGAACAGAAAGAAAGCAACAGGTAAAGAATTCTTCCATTTACATAAATTACAAATGATTTGGTGCTAAATTTATGCACTATGACATTTGGCTTTTATGCAATCATTTTTTTTTCTTTAAAGATGTTAACACTACCTGATATTAATCATAATGTTCCATTATGTTGATTGCTTGTAATAGGAAGAAAAGGGGTGTCTTCCTGTGCAACTGACACAGCTAGGCTTTGACGGCAGGCCTCCACAAGGTCTACCCTTTTGATTCCCTTTAACTGAATTCTGTTCATCAATTGTTTTTGTTTCATGGGCGGTGGGAGGGGAAAGGGGAATTCAATGCGTAAAATAAGTATTTCTAAGGGCTCAGTAGAAATTTCTACCATAGGGATCATTTCATGCATTTATTTTTTTCATTTAGTCTTTGCTGTTCTCTGTCCCTCATCTTCATAACTCAGCAGTGGATTTCTCAAGTCCTGAGGTGTAAAGCAGAAACTTAATACTTCAGAATGATATTTGGATTATTTATGTATATTTCCAAAGTAGTTATTTATCATTGGTCCTCAGATTTGGCTATCACTTCAGATTTTTTAATCAAAATACTCCTTTTCAAAGAAATGTGAATTCTCATCATGTGTAGAGTCTTAATGTCTAGGAGAGATTGGGTTTTAGGGTACTATGTTGGTGATCTATGTATTCCTTTGAACTAAGTAGTGAAAAGCTTTTATTGGGCTTCCTGCCTCAGACCTGTTTGCGGAAAGATGAAAAGATGAATTGTATCTTCAGCAAGCTTGTGCTACTTTTTTACAGTTGGAGAAAGGACTAGAGGTTAGTAAATAGGTAATTCAGGTAACAGTATCAGATATAAAGGCAGAAGTAAATAAATGCAACAATGAAGGGGGGGATATCCTTCAGTTAAAAAGGGTAGGCTGAAAATACATTGGCTAAATATGGTTAAGTTATCATTAAGATTAGTACTTCTTAACTGGTGTATTTATGGCAGGTTTTGTGTCTTAGTTTCTTAAAGATCTTTGTAATTGGTTGAGAATTAGCAAGAGGGTATATATTCCATGTAGTAAGAAGTGCATTTGTTTTGACTTAGTAAAACTTTTGACACTCTGATTTCATGCCTTTAGAATTAATTTAAAGCAAGTTTAGGGTAGTATGTTTTTAAAAGTTAATTTAGAATTTTAGTCAATGAGAAACTTACCTTTTTTGTTTATTTACATTTGTCTGAAACTTAGATCTATAAAGAGAGGTAAATGAACAGGAAAGAAAGCTTCACCATTTACTGCTGATTATGAAACTTTTTTGGCATGGCATCAAATTTATAATTTGTAATTTCAGAATTTTGCTTTGGCCTTGTTTTTATTTTTGAAGTCTTTTTAAGGAATGTTCTGCAAATGTAGGATTTGGGTTGAAATGGCAAATTTTTCCTAAAAAGTATGAAATGTTAAAAATGAAAGAAAACAGCAAAAACACTGTTTGAGCACAATGTAGTTTGGGACAGTCTATATTGTGCTTTGGATAAAGTGTGCATTCACATGATCCCTTTGGTTGAAATACTAATGCTCCTATTTTATTGTGTGATGACTAACCATTTTAAAGATGAACTCTTATTCTCAGCCAAAACTTGCAATCTGAGGTTAAATGTCTATATATGAATGAGTTTACCTTTCAGGTATTATGGCTGATTCTTCCCTAATTCAACCAGTTGAAGCATACCACAACAGTTTTGACCCTTTTCTTCCTCCTGTCTATCCACACTAATTGGTCATGGTAATGATTTTGGGTAGTAACTCCTGTAGTCTTGTAAATTGTTATAAATATTGTTGACTATTTAGAGTGAGTAATCAACAGGAGGGACAAAATGGCTTGAAAGTGGTATTTGTATTTATTAACGTTCTTACATTTTTAGTTATCATTTTTATAGTTGGAAGGAATACCTGAAAGGTAGATACAGATTGCAACATTCATTTGTGTATTATTTTGACTGTGCACAAAAGTTTATCTTTAAATTAGTAGAAATAGCAACTGTAAGGGTGGGGTTAAAATTTAAAATTAAACCCGTGGGCTGTCTTGCTGCTCCTTAAGTAACACACCAGTGATGTTTGTAAACACTTTCTGTAGAAAGTATCTGTGACAATACTTTAATACTTGGCCAAGAGCTTACAACTCCTAGAAGATGGTAGGAAGCTTGAGAGCATCCAAGCTGCTAAATTCTTAGGAGCCTGGTCGTGTTAAAGTACGTGAGCCTATAAGCAGTCATTTATGCTGTGAATTCGTATCTGGCTGCTACTTTTCCTTCTACGGACTAAGCCCATTTGGCTGCTAAGGGCTTTTTATTTGGTTCTTCCTCCTGGTGTGAGCATGTATAAACAGCAGGACGTTAAATAGAGTAGTAAACAATAAAGTGAGGAAAATGCATGAAAACTCAGTATATGGGCAAATAGATCCTTGTTTAATATATGTAATTAAACTTGGTAGCATAATGTTTTTGAAAATTTAGATGTAAATGTGTGAATGTCTGTCCATTTGTGAATCCTGGAAATTGCCAGTCTTACAGCAATATATTCACATGCTTCTATTCTCCAATTTTCAGTATTATGGACTACAAATTTTGGAAAATGTGATAAAAACAAGGTGGAAGATTCTTCCAAGGAACCAATGTGAAGGTAGGAAAGTGTTTTAAAGAATTGTAGATTCAGAATTTTATTATTCCTGGCATTTTTATTATAGTTGAGTATTGGAGAGGAGGAATGTGTTGAATCTTTAGTAGTTTATTATGCTCTAATGGATTACTGCTTTCATCATGTTGCAAGGCAGGTTCTGTTTATATTTGGGGTCAGGGGAAGAATAGGTTATTTTTGGGGGAAAGCAGAAACCAGACTGGTGAAACTTTCTACAGTAAATATTGTGGTGAAAAATTTGTATCAACTTATATAGTTAATCTAGACCATGTTTGAAATGAATGAAATTTGAATATGCGCTCTTATGTATTGTTTTAAATTCATCACACAGTAGCAAGTAATGAGTACTGTAATACAAAGAGTAACATAAATATAACAGCAAAGGAAGAAACAAGTTTTAAAAATCAAGACTTTAGCTTTTGACATTCTGGGCATACCTTATAAGAGGTTGGCTTCTAAAATAAGGAAAGATCAAAAAATGAAGATGTGGTGATGCCTGGTATTAATATTTTTACTTTTTCCTTTGTCACTACCTCAGTAAAAGTAGTCATGGTTTAAGAAACATGGGGCAAAGTTAGTCTCTTGGAATTCTTTAATGCAGTTCCTTCCAGTTTTCACATACTGCCTTATTATCTACTTTGTTACTTGTTTAATCTCTGAAAAATAAAGAGAGAAGTCTGGATTTTAAAATGGGGTTATACTACTTTTGGTGGCATTTTTTCCTATTAAATTATGTTCCCTTTCTTTGTTGCTCTTTAAGATTTGTCTTTACCTGCTTTCTCATGTCATCTTTATGGTGGAATAGCGACCTGGATTTACTCAGTCTGACTTAAATCTTGACATCTTTCTAGCACTTTTAGAGGTCACTGGGACAATTTTTAACGGCAGTATCCGTAATACACCATAAACTGAATTAAGAATGATAGTATGGGAGGAAATAGTGCCCCCCCAAAGAGGTTCCTCTTTCTTTAAATGTTTTTATTTTGGTTTGAAACCATTTTAGATCACATTCTGTGACTTTCTCAGAAATTAGTAAGTACAGTTTGACTCAGGCCCAAATAGATCTTTTGTACTTCATCACTGCTTTTAGGGACCTTAGGTGCGGTCCTGGTTCCTTTACTACTGTTGTTTTATACTTGTGGTTTGAGCCTCAAATTTAACTTTGGGTATGGCTTACCATACCAACAAAAAAGTATGTAATATTTTACTTCAGTGCCATTTTACTGTAATAAGTTCCTCTTTAATTTCTAAACACATAGACCTCTGCTTCTTATATAAGGATTGTGCTAGATGATCCTCCCAAATTATTTTCCAGGTATAAAATTAAATAATTTAAAATTATACTAGCTTATCAGTCATGGTTGTATTTGTTACTGAAAAAATTAGAGGCTAAAAGTTCTCCCTGAGGACTTGACAGTTTTTGCTTTCTGCATGAATGGGAGTGGCATCTTTTGGTTTTTATCATAAAGTCAAAAGCTTCCATATATTTCTATGTAAGTATCAAAATATATACATATTCCAGGGCATATGTATATTTAATATATGCCCTGGAATATGTATATAATTTTAATTTTGAAAGTCTTACCATCTTGTTTGGCAAAAACTGGTAGAGGCGGGGTGGTGATTATTCTTCCTGAGTCAAGAGAATTCTATTTTATTCATGTGTTCCTATTCTGTATTAGTGAGATACTTCATTTCTCTGCAAGCAGTACTTATAAAAAACATCAATTAGAATCACCTTTCCCCTTGCATTTCCCCTTAACACTAGTGATAAGATTGAGTGGGATGTAGACTTCTTTAAAAGTACGTGACGTTCCTATCACCACATGTATGGTTTTCACTGTCAGTGAAGTCATTACATGGGGAAAGTGTGATGTAATTTTTAGGGTCTTTCAGAGGCTCAATATTAGAAGAGCGTGTAAAATGGCTCCCAGAGAATGTTAGTGAACTCTGTCTAACTTTAGATATACAGCAGCAACTTTGCATGATGCATTTAATGATGTGTGTTTTTAAGGTAATTGATCTCATTTATAAAGCATTGGGAAATAAATTTATTCACTACATTTATAATTCTTTCCAACTTTGTCAATCTTAGGAGGCTTTTACAATCCTAAAATTTTGTATCTCGCGAAGTATACTAAATTTCTGAATGTGAATTTTCCTTCATCTTAAGTAACTTCGATTTTGGAAATTAGTATAACCCCCAAAATATTGTACATTCCTTTTGTTTATAATTGTCATATCTTTTAAGCTGTTGTCTCCACTTTAGCTAGTCTTTGTCCATTTTAGTACCATTAGGTATTAAGACTATACAAATATATTCCCTACGTCAGAGTATTACAGGTAGGAAGATAAAACATGTTAAAAATGATACCATTTTTTTAAAAATATCATTAAATTAGGCGTATATGTAATAAGTGCTAACACATGGTAAAAGAGGGGAAAAATCAGGTTGGCCCCTTTGGACAAGCTCATTCATGAAAATGGCAATGCTTGATGTATTTTAAAGGAATGATAGGTTTGGTTATCAAACTTATCAAACAGCAAGCCAAGATAAGTTTTGTTTGTTTGTTTGTTTGTTTTTTTTGGGTTTGCGGGCCTCTCACTTGCCATTGGGACGCTCGCAGGCTCAGCGGCCATGGCTCACGGGCCTAGCCACTCCACGGCATGTGGGATCTTCTCGGACCGAGGCTGCACCACCAGGGAAGCCCCCAAGATAAGTTTTGTACATTTTTTCCAATCCAGCATATATTTTATCAGCTTTCAGGTTCTTGTCCATAAGCGTACGTTAATTTTCACATGTTCGTTTAGTGGAATGGCATTTTCAATTTAGGGCATTATCTAAAACAATTTGCCAGGAAAATACCTGACAGTTCTGGAGTAAGTTAGATGTCTCTTGCTCTGTGTTCCCTTAGTGTGTCCTGTACCAGCGGATCACAAATGAGTAAAATTTTAATGAGCAAAAGACAGATAATAGCCGAGTAAGGACATGTTAAAAAACATTTAATTAAAAGATATTTTAATAAAAATAGAGCAAGGGAGATATAACCTTCATAATCATTTTAATGAATTTAGATTTATGTAATACAAAGTTAACTACATTGCTCTGATTTTTATCATTTTGCTTTAGGTCAGGAAAATGGTTTTTTTGGTCACCCCCATCCCCACCCACTATAACCTTTGTCCCACTTAGCTATCACTGTTTTTCTCACTCTTTATCTTACCCTCCCAAAAATAAGCTTAATGGTATCAGGGATCAGAGAATGTCTTTATTGCATTCTTACTGCTTGGTATGTAGGTGTTCAGTATATAATTATTCAATTAATGAATTACTTATTATTGAAGTACTTCAGTGACTAGCACCACTCCCTATTTGGGATTCATTCATCTATTTAAGACCCTAATGACTTTCCCAGTATTTTTGCTTTTACATTTTTAAGTAAGTCAAGACAATTTTTCATTTTAAGATATTGAGTGTAGTTTCTGTGCTATACAGTAGGTCTTTGTTGTTTATTTTGTATATAGTAGTGTGTATATTTTAATCCCAAACTCCTAATTTATCCCTCCCCCAATCCCCTTTCCCCTTTGGTAACCATAAGGTTTTTTTCTATGTCTGTGACTGTATTTCTGTTTTGTAAATAAGTTCATTTGTATCATTTTTAAAGATTACACATATAAGCAATATCATATGATATTCGTCTTTGTCTGCTTTACTTAGTATGATAATCCCTAGGTCCATTCATGTTGCTGCAAATGGCAGTGTTTCATTCTTTTTTATGCCTGAGTAATATTTGTGTGTGTGACATCTTTATCCAGTCTTCTGTCGATGGACATTTAGGTTGCTTCCATAGTTTTTAAGCAACCTCCATACTGTTCTCCATAGTGGCTGTACATATTTACATTCCTACCAACAGTGCAGGAGGGTTGCTTTTTCTCTACACGCTCTCCAGAATTTATTATTTGTAGACTTTTTGATGGTGGCTATTCTAGCTGGTGTGAGGTGATACCTTATTGTAGTTTTGATTTTCTTTTCTGTAATAATTAGCGATGTTGAGTGTCTTGTCATGTGCCTTTTGGCCATCTGTATGTCTTCTTTGGAGAAAATGTCATTTTAGGTCTTATGCCCATTTTTTGATTGCGTTGTTTGGGGTTTTTTTGTTTCGTTTTGTTTTTAAGCTGTGTGAGCTGTTTGTATATTTTGGAGGTTGATCCCTTGTCAGTAGCATCATTCGGCAAGTATTTTCTCCCATTCTGTAGGTTGTCTTTTTGTTTTGTTTATGGTTTCCTTTGCTGTTTAAAAGCTTTGAAGTTTAATTAGGTTCCATTTGTTTGGTTTTATTTAAGACAATATTTTTGACTCAAGAAAAAGAAGAAATTTTAATAGGTAAAGTGGAATAATTTCCAAATAGGGAATGGTTACTAGTCATTGAAGCGAAGGTGTGTCAGTGGTGTTGGTTCTTCTTTCTTGTCTGCAATACACATCAGCTTTCATTATAACCTTCGTTCCTTTTTAAAAATAATTTTGGTGCTTGGTTTAGAAGGTTCAAACCATAAAGAAGTGGGGGGAGGCCTCCTTTGTCTCTCGTGAAAAAAATCTTTGTTAAGGAATCTCTATTATTTTAAATTAAACCAAAGGATTATGTTTTAATCTGTTAAGGCATATGGCTTACAGATCTTTACATTTCATGAAATATATACAAACTTGCTGATATTGAAAAGGGGAGTGGTGAATTTATGAAGAAGAAGTTCAAAGTGATAAAGCCATACTATCTTGATTGTCTTGTTGCATGGTTATTGGGATGTGATATAAGAGGTAATGTGTGTAAAGCCCTCTGCATATCTAGGTGCTGACTATGGATAAACACAATGTGTATGTTGCCAGCCTTTTTCCATGAAAATTCTCCCACTTCTCTCCATTTCACCAAGTAATCATATACTAGTCTCAGGTTACCTTGCGATTTCTGCAATAGCATCCTAACTGGGCTCCTTAACAACCATTTATGTGTGTCCCTTGTAATATATTCACAACAAAGGATTTAGCATGCTACTTTAAAAAACAGAACTAAGTCAGGTCACTCGCATGCTTAAAGTCTCTCATTGTACTGAATATCACATGTTTAACTTGTTGCCTTTAAGCAATACTGGCTTTTAAAAACTGCTTTTTTAAGTTTTGTTAAGGTATATTTAACATATACAATAGACCATGTTAAAGTGTACAATTTGATATGTTTTGACTCATGCATATACCCGTGAAAACACCACTGTAATCAAGACCTTCTTCTTTGTGATTGCCCTCTCCTTTACCTCCCCAGCCCCCAATCTGCTTTCTGTCACTCATTTGATTAGCTAGGTGTAGAATGGATAGATCATATGGTAGGTTTATGTTTTTAGCTGGCTGCCCAACTGTTTTCCAAAATGGTTGTATCACTTTACATTCTCAGTAGCAGTATGCTTCCCATCCTCACCAAAGCTTGATATTGTCAGTGTTTTTAATTGTAGCCACTATGGTACATATATAATTGCTTCTCACTGTGACTTCTGCTGTTGAGCATCCTTAACATCTCTGTGTGTATGTTTACTTATTTTAAGTTGATAGTGTTATACTCCCTGTTGAACAGAGAAAGTTGTTCGTTGGTCATTTTGAAAAGAAAATTTAAGTGTTGGGGCTCTTTAAGCCCTTGGCTCTGAAGCAAATCCATGAGAAACTCCTTTTTTCCCCTCATAGAATGTAATGTTTGAAATATCAGTCTAATGGCAGATGTGACAGGCACTCCTATTCGTGTATTTTTGCCAGTTTTATAACATGATGGGATAATAAAGCAAAGATAATGATTAAATTTACATTTTATCTAATAAAACAAGGCAGTATTTTTCAAGATGTTCTTTTGCATTTCAGCATCATACATAATTGACAAAGTATTTTCCCAACACTTGAAGTTAAGGTAACCATTTGATCCCCCCAAAGTTTCCTAGTTCTGTGGAACTTCCATAAGAGGTCTTTACTTGAGATGTAACAATTCCTAATCCTTACCTTACATCCATGCAGGAGACAGGAACCACCTATAGGTTTTATTAAAGGGGTGTGGATTTTATTATGATTGTTCTTATAGGAAAAATTGTTGAATTTTTAATAAAATAAAAACTTGTTCTGTTGTGATTAAATATACATAATATTTACCATTTTAAGTGTATAGTTTATTGTCAGTAAGTAAATACATAGTATTGTGCAACCATCATTACTATTCATCTCCAGAAATTTTTCATCATCCCAGTTGAAACTACCGATTAAACATTAACTCTCCATTATACTCTCTGCCCAGGCCCTGTTAACCATTATTTTATGCTTTTTGTCTCTATGAATTTGCCTGTATTAGGTAACTTACATGCGTATAATCATACACTATTTTGTGTCTGGTTTATTTCAGTAGCATGTTCCCAGGGTTCATCCATGTTGCAGTATGTAACAATTTCATTCCTTTTTAAGGCTGATTAATATTCCATTATACGTATATACCACTTTGTTTATGCATCCGCGGGTTGTTTCCACATTTTGTCTATTGTAAATAGTGATGCTATGAATTTACTAAAGTTTTAATTGCCGTATATATTTTAGAGTTTAGTATCTGTTTGAGGCCGTAAACCCTTTTAAGAGTAAAGAATAAATATCCATTCCTCTTTAAACTACTAAACATATAGGCAATAAGTTATAGTCTAATTCTAGCCTATCTATGGGAACCCTAGGTTAAGAAACCCTGCTTTTGAGGGTTTTTTAGCTATTCATTTCTTGTTTTGCTGTTTATTCTCATGAGTATTTTATTGAGTGAGGAGTAGGAACGTTATTCTGGATTCCTTTGGACAATAAAGTAAAGAGGACAGAGCTGTATTTTAGTGATGTCTTTCTGATGATCATTGGTGGTGGTTTAAATGGACAGATGTTTGTAATAACAGTATGACATGGGAAAAGAGCCTTTCTTTCTTGCCAACAGGCATGTGAAAAGGTGCTCAGTATCACTAATTATTAGATAAATGAAAATCAAAGCTACAATGAGGTATTACTTCACACCAGTCAAAATGGCCATCCTCAAAAATGTCTACAAATAATAAATGCTGGAGAGGGTGTGGAGAAAAAGGAACCCTCCTACACTATTGGTGGGAACGTGAATTGGTAATCTACTATGGAGAACAGTATGAAGTTTCCTAAAAAACTAAAAATAGAGTTAACCATATGATCCAGCAATTCCACTCCTGGGCATATATCCAGGAAAGAGGAAAACTCTAATTCAAAAAGATACATGAAGCCCAGTGATCATAGTAGCAGTATTTACAATAGCCAAGACATAGAAGCAACCTAAACACCCATCAGCAGATGAATGGATAAAGAAGATGTGGAGGGTGGGTGTGGGTGTGTGTATATACACACACATGCACACACACAGAATGAAATACATCACTTAGCCATAAAAAGAATGAAGTAATGCCACTTGCAGCAACATGGATGGACCTACAGATTATCATACTGAGTGAAGTCAGTCAGAGAAGGACAAGTATCATGATATCACATGTGGAATCTTTAAGATTGATACAAATGAACATATTTAAAAAACAGAAATACTCAGACATAGAAAACAAGTTTATGGTTACCGAAGGAGGGGAGGGAGGGATAAATTGGGAGTATGAGATTAACATACACTACTATATATACAAAGTAAACAAGGACCTACTGTATAGCACATATATTGTGCTGTACTGAATATCAGTGTCTCATAATAAGGTATAATGGAAAGAATCTGAAAAAGAATGTGTATATTATTTGTATATAACCGAATCACTTGCTGTACACCTGAAACTAACACAACATTGTAAAATATTTTAAAATGTGAAAGAAAAGAAGTTTCAGTTATACATGGCTTTGATGGAAGGATGTGATTACAGAGTAAACAAATATTTAAAGTGAATTTCATCTGATAGTATTGCACAGTGGTTGGGACTGGATTTAACTCAGTTTTGTCTGATTGTAGCTTTACTTTTGTAAGAGTGTATCAAGGCTTTCTATTTTCTGTGTTGTATGAAAATTAGCCACTATGAAAGCAAGAGATAGGAGTCTGCAACTTTTTTTTTTCTTTTGGCTGCTTTGGGTCTTTGTTGCGGTGTGTGGGCTTCTTATTGCGGTGGCTTCTCTTGTGTGGAGCACGAGCTCTAGGTGCACAGGCTCCAGAGCGCAGGCTCAGCAGTTGTGGCGCACAGGCTTAGTTGCTCCGTGGCATGTGGGATCTTCCTGGACCAGGGATTGAACCTGTATCCCTTGCATTGGCAGGCGGATTCTCAACCGCTGCGCCACCAGGGAAGCCCTGGAGACTGCAACTTTTTAACTCATATTTTAGTTTGCACCATCAGTATGTTGCAGTCAGTAGGTTCTCATTTTAAAGGGTTTTAGTGAATCAAATTCTGTGATGCATTTCTTTTACCCTATCATTAAGATCTAATATTTGCAATATGTTCCTGGGGGATAAGGTTGTTAATATTGCTGTGTAACTAACTTGCAAGATGATATATAACTTCTAAGTCAGGATGGGAGTTACTTAAATCTCAGCTTTTTAGCTAGCTAATGTTGATACTATCAACTTACAGGATTGTGTAGGCTATTTGGTATTGCTTTGTTTTTATTTGAAATGGGACTGTCAAAGAAATTTTTCTTGACTTTGAGAAAATAGAGTTGGATTATAAAAGATGCATGCATAAACTCTTGGATAAGGAGCATTCATGTGCCATAAGCTGCCTTCCAGTGAGTAGTTAGGCATTTTTATACTAGTGTACCTTGTTTTGAAGAAATTATACGTGACTGGTCCTTTTAAAAAAGAAGTATTCCTTTTCAATAAATAATTCAAAGGACTTCAATAACTTTGGAAGTGAATTTTTTTGTTCATATTTAGAAGAACGGGATGGGGGGCTATGGATATAAGTATGCTAGATCATTGTAGGAGTCCTTTGAAAAACTTAGTAACCATATAAGAGCATAATTGTGTTTGTCAAAGGCATACAAACTATGTATGAGAACTCTTCAGTGAAATGTTCTTCAGTTTGTATTTTTAATATATATATATTTCAAGTTTTCCTTATTCCCAAGGAAGAGCTTAGAAGGCTGCTGGAAGGAATATCCTAGTCTCTTCACATACACTTTCTGACTAATTGGAAACAGATAATTTCTGATTAGTATGGTTTTTATTGGATATGAAATCTTGTAAAGGTAGTTCTTGTTTTAAGAAATTTGTTTTACATAAATGTCACTTTTGCAACTGGCAGACGACTAATTCTTTTGGCACAAAGAATAAATAGACACTGGGATTGAAGTATTTTCTGTTAAATCTCAGAAGCTGAGCTTTCTCTGCTACTTGTAAACATTTGACTTTTCTCCCTTGGTACGTGTGACACCTTTTTTTTTTTTTGGCCGTGCCGTGTGACTTGTGGAATCTTAGTTCCCCAACCAGGGATTGAACCCACGCCATGCAATGAAAGCCCAGAATCCTAACCACTAGGCCAACAGGGAACTCCCACCATTTCTTTATATAGGTTCAGTTTACAATTGTAAACTTTTTCTTAATTGAACTGCTTTTATTTTTTTAATTCTGGGTAAACCATGGGAAGGAATTTGGGGAAAGGAGTTATGGTACTTAATCAGATAAGCTACATAGCAGTAGGAGATTCTAAACAGACAGTTGTATGCAGCAGTACTTGATCAAAAAGGTGTTGTTTACGTATAGTTTCAATGCTTTGGATGGATGGAAGTACTGATCATTATAGAGTGACGTTAAATTAAGAGACTTTAAAGTCTTTTTAAAGTCTCAGAGACTTTATTGTCTCTGAGATCCTTGTAGTTTTTTGGGTTTTTTAAATTACTTATTTCACATTTTTCCTGCTTTCATCTTTTACTCTTCACTCCATCTACGGGTGAATTTCAGAAGCCTCTAAAAAAAGGGGGAGAAGGTATTTAATTGATTTAATTTATAACAGAAGAGTGAAGGATCAGTTTGATCCTGTTTTCTTATTCTCCGAGGCTGAGAAAAGCCTCAAAACTCATACATGTTTCAACCAGAGGCAGGAATTGTAGTTCTACTCTTGTTCCTTATGACAGATTTAGAAGAAAACTACTGAATGTCTTATTTGGTATTGTCAAGTCATTTAATCTAAGAGAGTAGGCTGTATTTTTGGTTTTGTTTAAACCACGTTTTTGCCTATATTAGAGGTTTCAGAGGGGTGCTTTTTTATTTGTTTATAATGGCCCTTTTCCTTAATTTTTTTGAATTTTATTCTATTTTTTTATACATCAGGTTCTTATTAATGTTATCTATTTTATACATATGTCAATCCCAATCTCCCAATTCATCCCACCCCCGGCCACTTTCCCCCCCTTGGTTCCTTAACTTTTTAGGGGTCTTAATGACAGTAATTCATCTGTAAAGAACAGGAGGGTCAACAATATCAGAATTGCTTTTTTTGTGTGTTTTTTTTTGATGGTAAGCGGGCCTCTCACTGTTGTGGCCCCTGCTGTCGCGGAGCACAGGCTCCAGACACGCAGGCTTAGTGGCCATGGCTCACGGGCCCAGCCGCTCCGTGGCATGTGGGATCTTCTCGGACCAGGGCATGAACCTGTGTCCCCTGCATTGGCAGGTGGACTCTCAACCACTGTGCCACCAGGGAAGCCCAAAATGTTCACTTTTTTTTTTTTTTGGCTGTGTTGGGTCTTCATTGCTGCACACGGGCTTTCTCTAGCTGCGGTGAGCGGGGGCTACTCTTCGTTGCGGTGCGCGGGCTTCTCATTGTGGTGGCTTCTCTTGCTGCGGAGCATGGGCTCTAGGCACGCGGGCTTCAGTGGTTGTGGCTCGCAGGCTCTAGAGCTCAGGCTTAGTTGCTCCACAGCATGTGGGATCTTCCAGGATCAGGGATCAAACCCGTGTCCCCTGCATTGGCAGGCGGATTCCCAACCACTGCACCACCAGAGAAGCCCCAGAATTGTTTTGATTTGATCTAGTGGATATTAAGGACATGAGATTGTTGTGTGGGTTAACCTAACTAAATGGTATGATTTAGCACTCATTTTAAAATAAAACTTGTTCCCCTAGTCGGTTTGTTTCTTTGTTTTAATCACCTTATTGAATCTAGATCTGATTTTATTTTGTGTGTCCACAAAGCCTCGTTTTTTTAAAATAATTTTAGACAATAGAAACATTGACCCAAAAAGTACAGAATGTACTTACACCTCTTAGTTTATCCTTTTAACAACTTAGACAACCATAATAAAATTATCACAACCAAACATTTAACATTGGTTCAGTACTATTAACTGAATTATGGACCTTAATTCAAATTTCACAAGTTGTCTCTCTTGTCCTTTTCCTAGTCTACAATTTATTTAGTTGTGTCTCTAGTCTCCTTAATCTGTGACAGTTCTTAATTTCTGCTTGATATGTCTTTGACACTGATGAGTTCTGGTCAGTTATTTTGTAGTGTATTTGAATTTAGTTTTGTCTGTTGTTTTCTCATGATTAGACTGGGGTTCAATATTTTGGAGCAAGAATACCACACAGGTGATGTGTCCTCAGTCCACCAAACCGGGGGTACATGATGTCAATATGTTTAATTATTCATTTATTATTAATCTTTATCAGTTATGTTGGTGCCCACTGGTTTTCTATTTACAGGTTTACTATTTTCCACTTTGAAAGTGAAAAATATCTTGGGAAGATAATTTGACAGTGTGCAGATAATGAATTTGTCCTGAAAGTGTTGCCCATTTGTTCTAGCATTCATTCATTGGTGGATATTGTCTGCAACAATTAGTACTGTGGTCTTTGCCTAATGTAGAAATTTTTTAAATGTCAATAACGTAGTTTTCAGCAGATTGTATGTGTTTGTATATAACAGTTAAGTTTTTGGCACCTGGCAGGCAGGTTTTTTAAATGATTCTTATATTGTGAACATTTTTAATACTTAACATTACATTTTCAGTTGATGAATAATCCTTACTTTGTGGCTTTATTGTACTTATGAAATTTTTCTGCAATTAGGAAATTATTTATTAATGATTTTTTGAAGGTTGTTTTAGCTTATGAAGATTACTATATTAAGGTAGTTTTACAATCAAATAAGCACTTTGTTGCCTTCAAGTTGACTAAATTTCTGGCTAACCCCTTATGGGTAAATTTCTTAGCATATTCCTTCTCAGTGGATATTGAGTCCAGTGTTGTAGATTTGTTAGATGAGACTTGGTACACACAGTTTAGTAAAACCTTTATCTGTATTTTTGAAGTTCAGATAGCTTTGAAAATTCGAAAATCTTCATAAGTCATTTGGTGGCAAAACCTAAATTATTAAACAGATGTGAGAATAGTCTTTATTCTTTGTAGTGGGAAATAATAATTTGTTGGATTAGGGAATCTGTTTCAGACCCTTTGGATATGTTAATGTAAGTGTACCACATTACTTTAAATTTTGAGGGGAGCTGTAGTAGATGCCAAGTAAATTCTGAATGATGCAAATTAAAATCAAAGGCATGAAGTCAACTGTTGAAAGAATAAAAGGCATGAAATCTTAACTGTTAAGAACAGATTATACTATTAAGGTACCCTTAAGTAAAGACTACTACAAATAAAAACTTCCTCCTTGGGCTTCCCTGGTGGCGCAGTGGTTGAGAGTCCGCCTGCCGATGCAGGGGACACGGGTTCGTGCCCCGGTCCGGGAAGATCCCACATGCAGCGGAGCGGCTGGGCCCGTGAGCCATGGCCGCTGAGCCTGCGCGTCCGGAGCCTGTGCTCCGCAACGGGAGAGACCACAACAGTGAGAGGCCCGCGTATCGCAAAAAAAACAAAAACAAACTTCCTCCTTAACTCTGTTTTTTCCTACATTGTAGGACAAACAAGTTAAAATTACTTATAGGATTAGCTTAATGCTATAATTAAAATAAATCTGAAAAGGATTAACATCTGACCTTGATTTGTAAATTTTACATAAACTTATTTATAGTGCTCACAAAGTTATGTCTTAAAGGTTTTTGTAGTTTTAACCCACAAAAATAATGTGTTTATTTAAATGAACAATACCTTAGTCCTTTATGGGGTTTTTTGTTTTGGTTTGTTTTTAATTTAAAAATCACAGCTTGGTATACTTGACTGTTTAACATTAAAGAATATCTTAGAATACAGTAGTTCCTAATTGTTAAACCAATATTTTGTAAAGTTTAACAAAAACTAAAAATTAAAGGAATAGTACACTAAACTAATTGGCATTTTTCAAAAATGCCATAATTGGAGATGGGATTCAGGTGTATCATCTGACTTTACTCTGCCCTCCCCCACCCCCAGTTTTTTTGGTTCCTGAAGATGTATTAGCATGCTATGAAAGTGTTGAATAATTTTTTTTTAATAGGGATAAAAAAATATGTTGTTGGCCTCATTATCAAGACGTCATCTGACCCAACTTGTGTAGAGGTAAGAGCTTTTTTGCAGATTATTGTGAGAGTATAAAATCATTTAAATATTGGGTCTTCAACTTAAACCCACTTCTGTCACAGACATACAGACACATATATGCACAATCATTTACAATAGATCTGCAGTCTTTTTTTTTCTCTCTGTGGGGGTGTGGGTTGCCTACATTTGTTATTTATGTATCTATTTTAAGTCCTCATTTAATCTAAAATTTTTTCTTTTCTTAGAAGGAAAAGGTATATATCGGGAAATTAAATATGATTCTTGTTCAGGTAAGTTTTTAGTTGACACACTGTTTCCCTGAGAAGGATTAAGTGCTTCACTTCAGGCTGAGTGGTTGAACAAATAGTCTAACCTACTTTTATCGAATAACTAAACTAACATCTTGCAGAGTAGTGATAGTAATCTTCACAGTAATTACAATAGCCTGCTGTCTAGCATTTAAAATTGTTAATATGCTGTGGTAGGAAACATCAGATATGGTACTGTAAAACCTTCACTTCTTTGGCTCCAATATGGATTGAACTCATTAAAAAATTTCTCATCTAATGCAAATGTAAACTACAATGAGGTATCACCTCACACTGGTCAGAATGGCCATTATCAAAAAATCTAGAAACAATACATGCTGGAAAGGGTGTGGTGAAAAGGGAACCCTCCTGCACTGTTGGTGGGAATGTAAATTGTTACAACCACTATAGAAAACGGTATGGAGGTTCCTTAAAAAACCAGAAATAGAACTACCATATGACCCAGCAATCCCACTACTGGGCATATACCCAGAGAAAACCATAACTCAAAAAGATACATGTACCACAATGTTCATTGCAGCACTATTTACAATAGCCAGAACATGGAACCAACCTAAATGTCCATCAACAGATGAATGGATAAAGAAGATGTGGCACATATATACAATAGAATATTACTCAGCCATAAAAAGAAATGAAATTCAGTTATTTGCAGTGAGTCCAGCCGGACCTAGAGTCTGTCATACTTAAGTCAGAAAGAGAAAGACAAATACTGTATGCTAATGAATATATATGGAATCTTTAAAAAAAAAAGTGGTACTGATGAACCTAGTTGTAGGGCAGGAATAAAGATGTAGACATAGGGAATGGACTTGGCACAGGGTGGGAGGGGGAAGCTGGGGCGAAGTGAGAGTAGCATCGACATATATACACTACCGAATGTAAAATAGTTAGCTAGTGGGAAGCAGCAGCATAGCATAGGGAGATTGGCTCGGTGGTTTGCAGTGACCTAGAGGGGGTGGGATTGGGAGGCTAAAGAGGGAGGGGATATGGGGACATATGTATACATATGGCCGATTCACTTTGCTGTACAACAGAAACTAACACAGTATTGTGAAGCAATTATACTCCAATAAAGATCTATTAAAATAAAAAAAAAATTTTCTCATCTGTCTCATACTGTGCATGTTTCCTTTCCATGTCCACTATCTCAGTCTTATTAATTCATTGAAAAAATTGCCTTTGAATTCAAGCATCCCTTTAATTGATCTCTATACTTAGCCTGTTTTTTAATCTTTCTATATTTCTAAAGTCAGAAATTTTAAGTTTACCTACCTTTAATAATATGTCCAAAAAATTTCTTGAGAACATTAATTAGTATGTGAGGGAAAAACAGATTTTTTTTAATTTAATAAGTTATAGAAACATTGGGTTTTCCTAAACACTTGGATTTTCACTAAGTTAAACTAGCTTTTATTGAGAACTTCTTGTTGTTAGCGTATCTCTGAATGGGAAGAGGGAGGAGTCCAAAGAGGTTAAGTTACTTACCTCTTACTTAACAGGTGCTATTACAGAATATTGTTGGGAAATCCCTAGCATACAGAATCAACAGTACAGACCTTAAAATTGAATAAGTCCATTAGGCTTTTGGTCAAAGATGATTCTGTCCCCAACGATAATGCTGCTTTTCTTCCAAATTTCTTATCTCCAAGCCCTACCTATATTTCAAGGCCCAGATTCCAGCCAAAGAAAATATCTTTCCCTGCCCATCACCTTTTTATCATTTAGAGTTAGATCTTATAGTCTCTTAGGATAATTTGCACATATCTGGCAAATATTGATATGCATACACATTAGAGCTAGATTAGACGAATCAGGATTATTGAGAGGAGGAGCAGGGCATTTGAGACACAGAACTTTGTGTTGTAGTTTCTACTCTGTACATTCTATAGAGAGCAGCACATTTCCTGTCTTAATAAAGGGGAAGAAAATGAAAGGTGGTTGATATTTGCTCCTGCTTTTGGTATCACGCAATTTCTATGAAGTTTGTTTTCTTTACCATTGACAAGTGAAATGAAATTAACATTTCCTATCTTATTTTAGATACTGAAACAAGAATGGCCAAAACATTGGCCAACTTTTATCAGTGACATTGTTGGAGCAAGTAGGACCAGTGAAAGTCTCTGTCAGAATAATATGGTGATTCTGAAACTCTTGAGTGAAGAAGTATTTGATTTCTCTAGTGGACAGATAACCCAAGTGAAAGCTAAGCATTTAAAAGACAGGCAAGTAATTGTTTTGGAATTTTTAAGTAATTTATCTAGCAATTTCAAGGAATTTGGAGATAGATTGTAAATTTTTAAGGAACTATGATTATTAAAAGTTAATACACCTAATTCTTTTCTACTACAAATTTAAATAGTGCTAAAGTGGCCTAATCTAAATATGGAGGCTTGAAAAATATGTATGACGTTATAGTAAAATTAACTTCATGCATGTCATGTGGAAGGAATATAGGTTAAGAATTCCCAAAAAACTCTTTGGAATCTGATTCATATGATGTCTAGTTAATCGTAGGTCCAAGGATATGTTGTGTCCAGATGTCTACTTTATTCTTAATATTCCTACATTTTATCAGTTTCCCTATAGTTAACACCAGGAACATGCCAGATTTTATTTTCTTCAACATAGTAATAAAAATGTGTTTAGTCATTAGGGAACAGAAATGTTTTTTACCTTTATGTATTCAGACTAGCTTCAGAATTTAGGATTTTTTCTCTGGTTTGGTGTATAAGCACATTTTAGGTGTATAAGCACATTTTAGGTTTGAGGATATATCGAACACCACTTCTCTCATTTTGGAGAGTTCTGTTTTGACTGTCTTGATTTAAAAGACTAGGTTGAGGGACTTCCCTGGCCGTCCAGTGGTTAAGACACCGCGCTTCCACTGCAGGGGGCGTGGGTTCGATACCTGCTTGGGGAACTAAGATCCCACATGCCATGCAGTGTGGCCGAATTTTAAAAAAATAAACAAAAGGGGCTTCCCTGGTGGCGCAGTGGCTGAGAGTCAGCCTGCCAATGCAGGGGACACGGGTTCGTGCCCCGGTCCGGGAAGATCCCACATGCCGCGGAGCGGCTGGGCCCGTGAGCCATGGCCGCTGAGCCTGCGCGTCCGGAGCCTGTGCTCCGCAACGGGAGAGGCCACAACAGTGAGAGGCCCGCGTACTGCAAAACAAAAAACAAAAACATAAATAAAAGATGTGATGTGATTGAAATTATTCTAATAGAGTAAGGATGACATGAAAACCAAACCTTCAAGAAATGAAATTAAGTGCTATTTATAGGTGAGTTTTAAGAGATATTTACACATAGTTTTAATAGCTTTGTAACTTTCGATGAAGTTATTGATATCTGTGTTTATAAATAGAAGTAACTCAAGTTTTCAGTGGCTGCTGAAATGTTAGTATGTAAATAATTACAGTGTTCATTTCTATGTTCTAAACTGATCAATTTTTTATTTTTTTAGCATGTGCAATGAATTCTCACAAATTTTTCAGCTTTGTCAGTTTGTGATGGTAAGTGCTTTTAATTTCATTTTAAAAACTAATTAATTATATAGGAAGATAATTTACAATCATGTTTTTGTTGTAGGAAAATTCCCAAAATGCTCCACTTGTACATGCAACTTTGGAAACGTTGCTCAGATTTCTTAACTGGATTCCACTTGGATATATTTTTGAGACCAAGTTAATCAGCACGTTAATTTATAAGGTATAGTGAATACATTTCAGTTATATTTATCACTGGATAGTGGTGTGTATTTTCTTAATTTGTAATGCTCTTTTGAATATTAAAACCATTCCACATTCACAGCCATAATCAGCTTTGTTTCCGAGATGAGGAAATTGCTCAGAAGAACTTTTCTGTAGTTTCAACTACTAATTCTTAAAAACCGTGTCAGAATTTTATGATTCTGCCACTCATACCAGGCAGTCTCCCAAATTGTATGTGAACAATAATGAATTTGGTTTCCTTTTAGTTGCAGTAGCATGTAATACCTATGTAAAGTCTTATAATTGTTCATCCAGATATAGTTACCAACTGGTTGTATTTCCAGATGTTTTCTAATCAGATATAATGAGTAAATTATGTATTTAATTAAGACCTTATAAAAGCAGACTATTATAACTTACGTTTGGGGCTTTGTAGTTGAGGGTTTGATATGGTCATGTTCTAATCTGAATTTACTATGTTAGAGCCACCATTTTATCCATAGACAGTTTATTTTAAATTGTTTGCCATTGTCAACAGTAGTGCAGGAAATACTGGACATTTATGCACTTGTCCAAATATTTGGTATAAATTTTAATACATGTAAGTATTGGATCAATAGGTATGTCCATTTTTAAGCCTTCTGACGCTTACCAAATTGCCACACCCAATGGGAGGCTATTTTTATACCTTCTCAACAGTTAAATATGAAAGAGCCAATTTTTCCACACGTTATTAATCCTAGGTGTATTGCCCATCTCTTAAAATCCTAAACAATTAAAGTCTTTTTAGATTATACAGAAAACATGATGTCTTTAAAAGTCATGTAATAGACTGTGGGGAAAGTTTCTAAGCAACTTTGTGTTTTCCAGGTGTCTGAGGACACATCAAAAGAAAGCACAGTATACTACTAAAGCATTTACTGTCTATTGGATGGATAATGAAATTTTCTTAAAATATATGTGCCAAAAAACCCTATCACCACCTATTTGCCTGATATTTTTCCTCTGTGTTCCTGATTTTTAAATCCTTTGTTATTTTTTTAATTGTTAATTTTAAGTAAAGTGCTTCAGGCCGTTTAATTTTATGCTTCCTTCCCCCCCCACCCCACCCCCTTTTTTTAAATTAAAATAGTTCCTGAATGTTCCAATGTTTCGAAATGTCTCTCTGAAGTGCCTCACTGAGATTGCTGGTGTGAGTGTAAGCCAGTATGAGGAACAATTTGTAACGCTATTTACGCTGACAATGATGCAGCTAAAACAGGTAATACAACACCCTTAAAAACTGACTAAACAATTTTAGTGCCTTAGAAAATGTTGGGTTTGAGTTGAACCATTTCAGCACAGCTTACCATAAATAGATGAGCTGTAATATGATTGTATATTTATTATATAAAATGAAGGGTAAGCTAGAAATTTTTATGAACATTTTGAAAATTCCTTGAAGTAAATTCTCTGGGAGTGTCATGGTAATTTATTTCTACAGAATTTAGAGGCTTAGTAACCTGGGGTTTAATATCAGTTCTGCCTTTGACCTTTTATCTCTTAAATGAAGGGATTAGCCAAGTGTTAGTCTGACTAGGTGTATATGAAATTATCTAGAAGGTTAATCACAAAACTATATTACTATATATGTTAGTGATCTGAATTAACTATTTTTACATTTTTAATGACCCTAGGTGGGAAAACTGATGTAGGGAATATGTCAAAGCATAATCTTTGAGGAAATTTTAACTACTTGCAACTTTAAAAAAAAAATCAAAAGCTAGGACAGCAAGTTACAAAAATGGATATAATAGACCAAGGCATTCTAGGGGAGAATAAGCTGTTTAACTCCATATGGTTTTTTTGTTGTATTTTAAAAAAAATTTATTTGGTTGTACTGGGTCTTAGTTATGGCAGGCGGGCTCCTTAGTTGTGGCATGTGAACTCTTTATTGTGGCATACATGTCTAGTTCCCTGACCAAGGATCGAACCTGGGCCCCCTGCATTGGGAACTTGGAGTCTTATCCACTGTGCCACCAGGGAAGTCCCACTCCGTATATTTTAAAATTAGTAAAAGGGTGGTGGAAATTTAGAACTTAAATGTAGTATCTTTGTTTTTAAAATGAAGGGCTTATGATCCATATTTAACCTCGCAGATGCTTCCTTTAAATACCAATATTCGACTTGCATACTCGAATGGAAAGGATGATGAACAGAACTTTATTCAAAATCTCAGTTTGTTTCTCTGCACCTTTCTTAAAGAACATGGTCAACTTATAGAAAAAAGATTAAATCTCAGGGAAACACTCATGGAGGTAGGCTTTATGGAGCCTTTGGCTTCTGAAATTAATAATAAAAACTTAAAGTACAACGTTGTTCTAAAAATTCCTGTACCTTTTAACGTATCTTACCTGTTACTTGTCTGTGTAATATAAATATATGTTGCCAATTCTGAATTATAGTTGTTAAAAGCCAAGTGTCACGATTTTTGTGTTCTACTCAATACCAGATCAATAATTTATAATGAAAATTAAATTCCTAAAGCGTGTGCAGATTTGTCATTTCTAAGATGAAAAGTCTAAAGACCTTATTTTAAAATTGAGATGTAATTTACATAACATAAAACTATCCATTGTAAATTGTTTGATTCAGTGGCATTTAGTACATTCACAGTGTTGTCAACCATTACCTATTCCAAAACATTTTCATCACCCACAAAGGATGATGTACCCATTGAAACAGTCACTCCCTCAATCCGCTCTACCCTCCAGTCCCTAGCAACCAGTAATTTGCTTTACATCTCAATGGATTTAACTATTCTGAACCTTTCACATAAATGGAATCATAACATACTGATTTTTGTCATTGGTTTCTTTCACTTAGCATGTTACTATGTTACAGCATGTATCAGTACTTAATCCCTTTCATGGCTGAATAATACTTTGTATGGATAAACGTCGAGTTTTGTGTCCGTTCATCTGTTGAACATTTGGATTATTTCTACCTTTTTGCTATTACCAAATGTCTTTTAATGTCCATACCTTTTTACAATCACGTAAGTTTCTTGACACGTCCTAGGACATGTCAGAAGAAAGCACAGTTGTTCCTAGAGAATTTCTGTTGTCTGTTTGATGAATAATGAAATGTCAGAGTTGTACAGAATGCAACATGAGTTTTTATTTCCCGTTAACGTAGCAAATGGAAAGCAGTTTGAGGTTGGTTAGTAACGTCTAAGGATTGTTTTAATAGTTTTGGTCTCCTATGTAGGCCCTTCATTATATGTTGTTGGTATCCGAAGTAGAGGAAACCGAAATCTTTAAGATTTGTCTTGAGTACTGGAACCATCTGGCAGCTGAACTCTATAGAGAGAGCCCATTCTCAACATCTGCCTCTCCATTGCTATCTGGAAGTCAACATTTTGATGTTCCTCCCAGGAGGCAGCTGTATTTGCCTGTGTTGTCCAAGGTAACAGTAGTGGGTGATTGAATGTGCTTCCTGTGATTTGGGGGACCAGATGCAAATACTGGCTTTTATTTTTTGGCTAAATCTATCCAAGCACCACCTGTGAGTTTCTTAGGAATGAAAATGAGATGCAAGAAAGTTAACAATTGATTATTTTATTTTATTTTATTTTGCGGTATGCGGGCCTCTCACCGTTGTGGCCTCTCCCGTTGCGGAGCGCGCAGGCTCACGGGCCCAGCCGCTCTGCGGCATGTGGGATCCTCCCGGACCGGGGCACGAACCCGTGTCCCCTGCATCAGCAGGCGGACTCTCAACCGCTACGCCACCAGGGAAGCCCAACAATTGATTTTTATCCATGTTATTTATTCTTTTATATTGTGGGAATAATTTTGTTTGGTATGTTGGTGTTAAGTGGGAGTGGGGGTTACATTTGATGTGACTGATTTCAAAGATCTAACAGATTTGTTTCTCTTGTTTATTGTTGAATAGGTCCGTTTACTGATGGTTAGTCGAATGGCTAAACCAGAGGAAGTATTAGTTGTAGAAAATGATCAGGGAGAAGTTGTAAGAGAATTCATGAAGGATACAGATTCCATAAATTTGTATAAGAATATGAGAGAAACATTAGGTAAGTTAATAAATACTGTTAATTTAATCTTCATCTTTGTAATTCAGTTTGGGGTGGAAATACTTTTTTAGGAAATATGGCATGCTTAGGTTCTCAATCTGTTAATAGGCATCCTTATTAATGTGCTATTAGTCTTCGTAAAAATCTTTTTGCTCATTAAGTTTTGCAATTTGAAACATTTGGAATTTTTTTCCTTGTAGTTTATCTTACTCATCTGGATTATGTAGATACAGAAAGAATAATGACTGAGAAGCTTCACAATCAAGTGAATGGTACAGAGTGGTCATGGAAAAATTTGAATACATTGTGTTGGGCGATAGGCTCCATTAGTGGAGCAATGCATGAAGAGGATGAAAAACGATTTCTTGTTACTGTTATAAAGGTATGTAAGAGATAGGTATGAACTGGAACTTTAGCTAAGTGTATTTTATTACAAATGACTGAAATTTGTCTTATTTTACAGGATCTACTAGGATTATGTGAACAGAAAAGAGGCAAAGATAATAAAGCTATTATTGCATCAAATATCATGTACATAGTAGGTCAATATCCACGATTTTTAAGAGCTCACTGGAAATTCTTGAAGACTGTAGTTAACAAGCTCTTTGAATTCATGCATGGTAAATCCTATTTGCTTAATATATTTTATTTAGTTTTGCTGAATAAAAAATGGAAATTTTTTTTTGAAAATTTTTTTGATAATTGTTTTTGTGTTGTTAGAGACCCATGATGGAGTCCAAGACATGGCTTGTGATACTTTCATTAAAATAGCTCAAAAGTGCCGCAGGCATTTCGTTCAGGTTCAGGTTGGAGAAGTAATGCCATTTATTGATGAGATTTTGAACAACATTAACACTATAATTTGTGATCTTCAGCCTCAACAGGTATGTGGATCAGCAAGCATATTTTTCTTAGAAAATAACTACTGTTTTAATGAGAATTTATTAATGGGAATAGAAAGAAAGCCACTCTTGAATGCAGTTCAAGTGTTTCTGTGGTTAGGTTTTTATAGTGAGGCAGAAATTCAACCAAAAGTTTGTTAGGCTGTTTTCATACTTAATATAAATTATTTCTGACACTTTAACAAAATTAGTTTTAAGTGTATATGTGGATTGTTTGTGTGTGGTTTTCCTTATTATGATGCATGCAAGTAAAATGTCTGCCTTTTAACATAGGTCCATACATTTTATGAAGCTGTGGGGTACATGATTGGTGCACAAACAGACCAAACAGTACAAGAACATTTGATAGAAAAATACATGCTACTTCCTAATCAGGTTTGGGATAGCATAATCCAGCAAGCAACCAAAGTAAGTTTTATTACTTTTTGTAAAAGTTCTAATGGAAATTGAGAAAATTATATTTACAGAAGTAATAAATTTAGTACCTTTGACATGTATATCTGATCCATAAGTGCTTTTTTTTTTTTTTGGTGGTACGCGGGCCTCTCACTGTTGTGGCCTCTCCTGTTGCGGAGCACAAGCTCCGGACGTGAAGGCTCAGCGGCCATGGCTTACGGGCTTAGCTGCTCCGCGGCATGTGGGATCTTCCCGGACCGGGGCACGAACCCGTGTCCCCTGCATCGGCAGGCGGACTCTCAACCACTGCGCCACCAGGGAAGCCCCATAAGTGCTTTTATGTGTACTTTTGCACATTGAAAAAATTGTAGTATTTTTATTCTGTTTTGATGCAAAATTGGGAATATTTTGCTCTGTTTTTAGTAATGAAGACTTTTGCATTAGTTTCACCATTTAACATTATAAATGTGATGGTGCTTTGGAGTAGTGTGGGTAATGTTTTTTGCTTTAGCTACAAGAATAATTCTCATATGTTAAATGGAGTTGTTTTTTGTCCTTCGCAGAATGTGGATATACTTAAAGATCCTGAAACAGTCAAGCAACTTGGTAGCATATTGAAAACAAATGTGAGAGCCTGCAAAGCGGTTGGACACCCGTTTGTGATTCAGCTTGGGAGAATTTATTTAGATATGCTTAATGTATACAAGTGCCTCAGTGAAAATATTTCTGCAGCTATTCAAGCTAATGGTAAGCGATTCTGAATTCTTATGGAATGATGTATTAATAAGTCAGTTCTGCATTCACTGCCTTGGCGTAAGCATTCAGCACTTCTCACAGATTTAAATTAATCCGTCCCATGTTTCAGGCGATCCTAGACAATTTTTTTAACCACTCACAGGCCCCTTTCCCCTATAAAATTAGTCTTAGTTTATTTTCTCAGGAAATTCATCTGTGTACTCTTGTGTTTTAAGTTTTCTAATGGTAAATGGGAACTAATAGTATCTGAAGTACCTGTAACTGCCAGTGTAGAATTTTAGTTGTTAAGCTGGATTCCACCTGATTGTATTTTTTAGGTGAGATGGTTACAAAGCAACCATTGATTAGAAGTATGCGAACAGTAAAAAGGGAAACTTTAAAGTTAATATCTGGTTGGGTGAGCCGGTCCAATGATCCACAGATGGTAAGTGAGATGTGCTTTTTGTTTTTAAAGTTGATGCTGCATTCTCTGGAACGTGCATATATTCTGTATGCGTTTAGCTATTTTAAAGGTAATTTAGATGTTTACATCTGGCATTATTTTATAACATTCTATTTAGTGGAGTCCCTGAGTACATTAAAATAATAAGATATATACCATCTTCGAAAGAAATTGCTGTTAGTGGTGAGGGGGTTGGTGATGTAACAAGATAGCTGAGATGATTGGGTCGTTTTTATTTTTCTTTGGATAGAGTTCAGATGAAATTTTTGTTTTCCTCATGGCTTTGAGAGCAATTTGCAAAGCTGTCATTAGTTTGCCTTTTCAGTGGGTGGGGGGGAGTAAGCACTTTCCTAGTTGAAGGTTTGAAAGTCTCTTTTGCGCTCTTATTCCTGTTAGTTTTAAATGGTTTTCAGAAACTAAACCAGCTCCATATGCCTCAACTTGGGGAAAATGAGATTTATATTTAGTTATTGTATACCTTTCATTTTCTTGATCCTGGGAACATTACCAAAAATCTTATCCTGTTTATCACTATTGTGTGGAAGTAGCACTGACAACCGTGCAACTTACTTTCATAATTTTAAACTTTCAGTATTGTTCCTATTGATACGGAAATTTTTTTCAGGAAATTCTCAAGGTATCAAGCTTAAATACCAAAAGGTTTTAAACATGTTTATGTATGAGATCAGAACTGTATTTAAAATTGGAAAGTAAAAAGTAGGATGAATTGAAGGAATTGAGAAGTTCATAATTTACAACAACTTAGGCAATAATTTCAGGAGTATCAGTGATGATAATAAGAAGGGTCTCATTATGTTTTACAACTAAGGTTTATGTTGAGGTTTGGGGCTGTGAATTCAAAGATAGTCAAACACTTCAGATCCAGTATGTAGGAAAATAAATTATTTCAGTGTTAAGAGTAGAAATGTCAGGGTGGGGGAGGAAAGAATAAATGAGTCATGGGTATGAAATGTATAACGTGGGGAATATAGTCAATAACTCATAACTTTTTATGGTGACAGATCATAACTAGACTTAATGTGGTGATCATTTGAAATGTATAAAAATACCAAATCACTCACTATACTGTGTAACAGGAAGTTACATCGTGTTGTAGATCAACAAACATACAACGAACTCATAGAAAAAGATACCAGATTTGTGTTTATCAGAGGTGGGAGAATGAGGGGAGGGGAAATTGGATGAAGGCAGTCAAAAGATGTAACGTTTAGTTTTAACATAAATAAGTACTAAGAATGTAATGTACAAACATAAATGCAATTAACACTGCTCTTATGTTATATAAGAAAGTTTAAGAGTAAATCCTAAACGTTTTCATCACAAAGTTTTTTTTTCTATTTGTATCTATATGATGATGTTCACTAAACTTATAATCATTTCATGTATGTAAGTAAACTTAGTGCTATATATTAATCATGTCTCAATAAAACTTGAAGAAAAAGAAGTGAGAATCAGTTCTAGTTAAGAGGAACCAAGTAGGTAAAAGGAAAAATAATTTTGTGCTTATCCTTCAAATCTTAACTAGACTTGTTTTGTTGTATGGTGGGACGTACTAACTAGTAACCTTCAGTTAAATGAAAGATGGTTATATTTATTGTGCACATCTTAATGGAGAACCTATTAAAAGCATAGAAGTTACGCCTTACTAAGACTGTATTTATTGAGAATCTTGGAAACTCACACACAGTCTTTCTGGCATAGTCCAGTTCCTTTTTTGAGAGTAAGTGATGGTTATTATTTCTGATTATTAAAATATCAACTAGCATTCATTAAATTAAAAAAATCATTGAGTGGGTGTCTGCTTTTGGTTAGATATGAGTACCTTGGTACAGTGTTGGTGAGGAGGACTCTACTTTGAGGTTACCAATCCCATACACACAGTATTCCTAGAATCCTGGTCCTGCCACAATACTTAGAGTGTCAGGCCCCAGTTTCCTTTAATAATTACAGATTTAAACTATGCAGTGTCCATGGCCCTTCTCAGCCTATTGTGATTTCTCGCTTTCTCTTGGTAAGGTTTTAATATACAAAAATTTTTAAAGCACAGGAGTTTCCAGTTTTCAGCAGATGATCAACCTAGATTAAATCTTACAGATGACATTGACCTAGCTGCTTAATAAGAGTTAGCAAGTGCCTACACTAAAATTGAAAAGTTGTGGGTTTTTTTGTTTTGTTTTTTTTAAACAGGTAGCTGAAAATTTTGTTCCTCCTCTGTTGGATGCAGTTCTCATTGATTATCAGAGAAATGTCCCAGCTGCTAGAGAACCAGAAGTGCTTAGTACTATGGCTATTATTGTCAACAAGTTAGGAGGACATATAACAGCTGAAATACCTCAAATATTTGATGCTGTTTTTGAATGCACATTGAATATGATAAATAAGGTATGTGATTTGCATTTCAGTTACATAATGAGAGGTTCTGCAGTATGTCCTTATCACTTTTAAAAGGATAAATAATGGCTGTCTATGAGTACACCATAAACTTTAGCCTCTCATATTAAATATTTGAACTTCTAGATAAGAAAAATACTTTTTAAATTTACAAAAGTAAATTTGATAGATTGTTTATTCAAATAGCAGCTTGCATTTGTTGAATACTTGCTGCATTTTAGTCACTGCCATTTTAAAGTGTAGTCTGTGCTTATAAGGAATGGGAAAATGTATTAATCAAGAAGAAAAAAAATGTACATGTAAGTGTACACATCTACACAGTAGACAACAATTTTTCTAATCTGTATTAGTGATCTCAAAGTCACTTAAAAGTGGTAGTAACAGTCTCAGAGTTACTAGAAAATATGACGGTCTTTATGTGGGTTTTGTTGAGTTCTCTTTATAATAAGGTGAACTTGTATTCTTTCAGTTTGGTAATTCATTTGTCTAATAAATAGTAATTTTGTCTTCCCTGACAGGTGAATTCTATTAGCTTTTGAGTTTGACTTTCACATCTTAACGGGGTCCACTAACAACTCCAAACATTTATACTGAATTAGGGCTTGCTTTCCCCCTTCCATTTAACATAATTCAGGCATTGAAACTTTATTTTGTTCCCACTGTTTGTTTTTAGGACTTTGAAGAATATCCTGAGCACAGAACGAACTTTTTCTTACTACTTCAGGCTGTCAATTCTCATTGTTTCCCAGCATTCCTGGCTATTCCACCTGCACAATTTAAACTTGTTTTGGATTCCATCATTTGGGCTTTCAAACATACTATGAGGAATGTAGCAGATACAGGTAAATACACAGAAACGATGTTCTTTATTCATTTGCTTACCAACCCACAATCCATGTACAGACACTTACAGGTAGGTGTATAGTGGTAGACAGGTAGGTATCACTTTACTTCTCATGGTTTTGCTTGAGTGCATCAATTCCATAGATAGGTCTGAGTAAGTCCTATAAACAGTTTAATCAGATCCAGAGTGAGTTCATAGACAGAATTGAGTTAGAGGGAGATGGGCATAAGATTCAAGGCAGGGAGAACATCACTCACCCATATCCTCACCAGTGTTTCCTTTTCCCCATATGCTTTTCCTCTGTGGCACTGAGGGTTAACTAAGGATAAAACAAAAAAACTGTTTATAGTTGGAGGATTTGTTTTCCTTTTAAATAATAACTGTTTTATGTAATAGAAAAATCTACTCAGTTGCACTGCTTTTGGAGTGGAGGTAGAGAGAATCAACTAAACCTTCAGAAATACTGGAAAGGTGGTAATGATTAGATTATAGCCTGTAAGTTAGCAGACATTGATTCCAGTTTAACTCCATTACTGAGTCAAGATAATTTAGGCAAATAATTGTCATTAGCAAAAAAAGAGGGGCGAATGGACTTCGAATGAATTGTTTAATAGCTGAAACACCATCATGAATGTTGTCAGTATGTAATAACGTTGTTGGCATTATATGTATTTTAGGCTTACAGATACTTTTTACACTCTTACAAAATGTTGCACAAGAAGAAGCTGCAGCTCAGAGTTTCTATCAAACTTATTTTTGTGATATTCTTCAGCATATCTTTTCTGTCGTGACAGACACCTCACATACTGCTGGTAAGAATTTAAAGCCATAAAAGTATGTGTTCCGGTTGCTCTTATATCTTGAAGTTAATGATGTCCTTCTTAACAGGTTTGACAATGCATGCATCTATCCTTGCATATATGTTTAATTTGGTTGAAGAAGGAAAAATAAGTACACCATTAAATCCTGGAAATCCAGTTAACAACCAAATGTTTATTCAGGAATATGTGGCTAATCTTCTTAAGTCTGCATTCCCTCATCTTCAGGAGTAAGTATAAATAGACTTTTTAATAAACTTAAATTTTTAAGTTTTTTTTTTTTTAAGCAATTAATCATTGTGTTTTGACTTGCAGTGCTCAAGTAAAGCTCTTTGTGACAGGACTTTTCAGCTTAAATCAGGATATTCCTGCATTCAAGGAACATCTTAGGGATTTCCTGGTACAGATAAAGGTATGTATTTTATTTGCAGTTGCAGAAGTATTGACTAAATACTGATTGAATTCTTGCATCCAGAATTGACCACTTTTTGTAATGCAAAATGAGTGGGCTTTTAAAATATGTGTAGTCTTACTCTTTTGAGACTGATTACAGAAGGAAACACTTTCAAAGTCAAGGCCAGGAAGAGGAGATAGGTTTGAAATGTTCGGGGGAACTTTTTATTAATATAATTCATTTTAGAATATCTGTTGCAACATTGTGATTGAATCCCATAGGTATTTTTAAAGGAGTGGAATGGGTGAAAGAAACACATTGGTAGTTCCTTTTGGGATTTTCCATTTTGTTAGTAAGGAATTCATTTTAGGGGGAACATAATTAGCAGATACCACCCTATTTTTACTGCTGTTAAAATGCTCCATTTACTTATGGGAAGAGGGATTTTTCTTGTATCATCATGCTTTAAAGAAATACAAAAAGTACCATGAAACTCATAAGTAGTTGATGTTATCTATGTCTATTAAAGAATTGGTCACATAAGATATGCAGGTTTTTTCCCCTCCAAAATACAAAGGTTTTGTTGTTGGGTTTTGTTTTTTGTGTTTTTTTTTTTTACTGTAAATATAAAATTAGTTAAAAAAAAAACTAATTCATAAAGTTGAGAGTGTATAAAGGATGAAAATTGTCTGAAACACAGCTATGAGGACAATTATAGAAACTTGATCGTTAGTCTTTCTTGGTATCATTGCTTATGGAGTATATTTTGTATATGGCATTACACTATCCCTCTTTTGAAATCTTTTTTCCCCCCAACTAACACCTTTGGTTTTTAATTCAGTTGTGTAGAATTATAAAAATAATATACCATAATTTAAACTCAGTAATTGATGGATAAATTATATTGCTTGTGTAAACTGGGAGGTGCTTATCTACACTTCTTTTTTCCCAAAGGCAAGTCATTTTGCGAATTGAAGTTTACTAAAGTATGTTGACGTTTCAACTATCTGTTTCCACAGGAGTTTGCAGGTGAAGATACATCGGATCTCTTTTTGGAAGAAAGAGAAACAGCCCTTCGACAGGCTCAGGAAGAGAAACATAAACTTCAAATGTCTGTCCCTGGCATCCTTAATCCACATGAAATTCCAGAAGAAATGTGTGATTAAAGTCAGAAGTCATGCTGGGTTGTTGTTGTTTTTTTTTGTTTTTTTTTTTTCTTTTTCTGGTTTTTTTTTTTTTTTCTTTTTTCTGCAACTCTGTTAGCAGATGAAAACAGCATCTGGATATTTGTCGACCAAAATGATGCCAATTTGTAAATTAAAATGTCACCTAGTGGCCCTTTTTCTTATGTGTTTTTTGTATAAGAAATTTTCTGTGAAATATCCTTCCATTGTTTAAGCTTTTGTTTTGGTCATCTTTATTTAGTTTGCATGAAGTTGGAAATTAAGGCATTTTTTAAAATTTTACTTCATGCCCATTTTGTGGCTGGGATGGGGGGAGGAGGCAAATTCAATTTGAACATATACTTGTAAATTCTAATGCAAAATTATACAATTTTTCCTGTAAACAATACCAATTTTTAATTAGGGAGCATTTTCTTTCTAGCCTGTATTTCAGTCTAGAAGAAAAGATAATGAGTAAGACAAATTGCGTTGTTAAAAGGATTATTATAGTGCTGCATTGTCTGAAATTAGCACCTCTTGGACTGAATTGTTTGTCTAGGCTACATGTATTACAAGTCTGTTTGGCAAGTTTGCAGCAAGATCATGTGCATATCATCCCATTGTAAAGCAACTTCAAAAAATATGGGAACACAGTTAGTTATTTTTACACAGTTCTTTTTGTTTGTGTGTGTGTGTGCTGTCGCTTGTCGACAACAGCTTTTTGTTTTCCTCAATGAGGAGTGTTGCTCATTTGTGAGCCTTCATTAACTCGAAGTGAAATGGTTAAAAATATTTATCCTGTTAGAATAGGCTGCATCTTTTTAACAACTCATTAAAAAACAAAACAAAACTCTGGCTTTTGAGATGACTTATACTAATTTACATTGTTTACCAAGCTGTAGTGCTTTAAGAACACTACTTAAAAAGCAAAATAAACTTGGTTTACATTTATTTTCCCTTTATTGGCTCAAACTTATTCCTATATTAATGAGAGTGGTTATTTGTGTTTAGGTATTAGGTAATATTTTTAAATGAAGTTTGATACCTGTTGACTTCTAAATATTATTTCTAAGGTTATTAAGTAAAGGCAGCACTTGTATAAAATGAACATGCTCCTGAAATACCTTCTGTTCCCAAGAAACAAGTCCTTCCTGTGACAGCTTGGCGCACATTTTACCTTTACTTGCGGTTAAAAAGCATCTTCTTTATTCTGGTTAGGGGCTAGGGGTAACAAAGCTTAAAATTAGTCTTAATGAGAACCAAGGGGCAGAAAGCTACTGCACATATTCTTGATTAATTCTACTCTTGTAAAACAACCCTTGGAAGTAGTGTAGTCCCTTTGGGAAAGGTGGGAAGAGAGGAAAAAATGTGTAAGAGTGCCTACGAAATATGAAAAGGGAGTAGAAAAACGAAACCAACTTGGGTGAACCTGTTTCCAGAGGATTAAATTAGCCTTCTATAAACCTAGACTAAAACCTAAGCATTTGAAGTGCCTCATGTTCGTGGAGAATCAGCAGCTTGGTATAATTGCTGTACTCCTAACTTTATAGGTCTTTGGCGAAAACTAGCATCATTTTAGTAGAATGTAATCATACATAAAATAGTCATTTTTTAGAACAGATGGTAAGATTTTTAAATGTGTTCAAAGAGGAATATTGAAGGGCTTTGTTTAAAACTTCAGCTTTGTTAAAAGCTTGATTTGATCACTGGTATTGGCCTGAAAATAAGAGGTTTTCTTGGATCAGTCAAGACCTCAAGTCCAAATCGTTTGCTGTATTTGAAATCAGCTGTAAGTTCATGTTTGGTTTAGAACAGCTGTCACCATTTCCATTTCCATTCCGTGTAATTTTCTTATCCTATAGCCCCATTGCCTACCTTGATATGTTCTGGATGTTTAAGAAACCAGGCTTTGGCCAAAATGAGACTGATAGCTATAGCAAATTAAATCTAGGATGGGCATTTCTTGCTTAATTGAAAGTTAATCATATCAGGCCAGCTTCAAAGGTATTTGACAGCAAAGCCCACTGATAAACTGGCCATTCGAGATGTTTGGTTTAGTGCTGTTTAACTCTTGGAACAAGGCAATGTCTCAGTTACAAATTGTGAAAGAGAACTAGAATTGTCTCATAAGTGGGTCTGAATCCTGGTCTAGGCACCCGTTAGAATCTTGGGCAAGTCATTTGAACTTTGAAGATGGGATCACAAAGCTAATTCCTGAGTCAGTTGTGAGGATATCTCAACGAACAGTAGGATGCATTTTTTTCTTCACATTTTAGCATGTCTGGAAATCAGGGTGTATTTTACAATCCATGGCACCTGAAAATTACAGTGACGAGGCAATACCCCTGGCATATTTCCTTGCTTGTCCCTGTGTGAACTTAGTTATAATGGTTTGTAAGCATTTATTTAATTGCTATTTAAGAGTGTGTTACAAAGGATTGCTCAGCAACAAAATAAAATGTTACTTATATGCAAAATGGCAGAGGCAGCAGGATATAAACTAGATAATAAAGGGAGGAAATACTCATTGTTGGAAGGATAGTCACACTTCCATATTATCTTGCAAAGTGGCAACCAGGTTTTTTGCGGGGCCTAAGCAAGGGAGCTGCCCATAAGTTATAATGCAAAGAATTGTCCACCAAATGCCAAGCAGTGCAATTTTATTCATACGAAACTTTGAAATTTCAAAAAGGCTGCTGTAGCCAGTTCATGTATTTTGTAGTAAGGACTATCATATTGTCATAGTTGAAATTGTTTTCTTGTTCTCAATGGTACATAAAATTACTGGTACATCTTGCAACTGATATCTTAGAATTGAAATACAGCAGAAAGTAAAGTGTGAGTTCAGTCTTCACAGGCTGTCAACTCCACATTGAGTCAAATCTATGAAAGACTGACTCGGGTGCAGATGTTTCATGATTTGATGCCAACAGACATGCAAGGATGGAGTTGGAAGAAATACAGTATTAGAATACTGAGAAATTAATTGGTCTGGTTTGCTGGTGTATGTATTGGATTTTCCTCCTAGAAAGTTTCCAGCAGAATTAGTCTGTAACGTGTGAAGACTTAGGTCTATGGAAAAGAGGCTCAAAAAGTTGTAAGTCACATAGTCAACCGATTCTGGTGTTGTGATTAGAAGCTCAAGAACAAAATGGATTATTAAGTTACATAAAAGTATATTAATAAGTAGTACTTTGGAACTTAAGTACTGTTGTAAAGTTAACAGTAAGTACTGTTGTAAAGTTTCTTACCGCTTTTTGTGCTTTTCGTCTCTGATACATTCTGGGTAAACTTAAAAAATTAACTAATTCCATAATATATGTAGTCCATGTTTAGATTTCCCCAGCAGTTCCTAAGAATTGTTTTTCATAGCTTATGTTTTTCCAAATAGGTATCCAATTCAGATTCATGCTTTTTGCATTTGTAGTTTTTAATTTCAGTGATCGTTGTTTACTTGAAAAATATTTGGTTACTATGCGAACCTGTTTTTTAAAGTATATTCTCTTTTTTTCATGTTTATCTAAGCATAGTTTATATTCTATATTGTCTGTTGTCCCGATTGACAAAAGCCCTCCTCCGTACCCTACCCCCTGCCTTTAGAGTCCACTTAACAATTTTATTTACAGATTTATTCTGGATGCCCTAGGGAGTAAAGTCTTACTAGCTTGCAAAGTGGTTATGTATTTAAGAATATTTTTGTAAATGAACATTTTAAGGTTTTTTGTGTTTTTTGCTCATGTAACAAGAAAGGTAGTAACAGTGACTTATTATAGTTTATTTTGTTGTGCTTTTATCAGTGACGTCCAGAGAACCAATACAGAATTTGGGAAGTGCTGCTTTATGATACAAGGTTCTGGCAATTTAGGATTTTTTTTCTATCCGCAGCACTTGGATTATACCCCAAGGTCAAATATGGCTGTGGGAATTTCAGCTATTATACCTGCATTCTAGGCAGCAGGGAAGATAAAAGCTTCCCCTTTTAAGACTCAGAACAAGTTGCAGAACACTTTTGAATAGATCTCCATAGCCCCACCCCATAAGAAGCTGAGAAATACAATCTATACAATCTTAAAGCTGGATGTGTTGCTGCTCTGAGTAGAATTGGCATTCGATCAATGAGGAAGGGGGAGAGTGAATTGAAAATAGCAGTCTTAACCACAAGTTCAGCAAAATTTAAGTGAAAGTAAAGGACAAGGCAGCTGACTCTGAAAAGTAAAATCTTCTCTAAGCATTGAGGTACTGAAAATGCCAAAGAAATTGCTCTTCTTACAGTGGCAGCTGTCTTTGTCATTCACTGTACACAATTCAAAAAAATACCCATCTGTACAGGGTGGCAGACAAAACCATTTACTCCTTGTCTTGTTACTAATTGCTGTGTGGTATCAATTTTCAAGATAAAAAGAAACTACTGAAACTAACATCCTGACATTACAAGAGGAAGACTTTAAAACCTAAAGGAGAGGAAGCATACAGAATTTGAGGGGGAAAGGCCATGTCTAAGAGCTGGGAAAGTTTATGTGTGGGAAACCTGTTGTTTCCTTTGTGAAAAAGGTCTTTTGGACAAATGGGTATCTAAACTTACAGAGTCCTTTTCTTGATCTACTCCTAAGTGAGCTATCACTGCTCTCCCCACTGTCAAGACACCTGAGGAAATTATGTCTTTTCCCCAAAGTTTGCTGACTAGACCTTTTCTTTCCTGACATGGAAGTACCTTCTCCATTTTCAGAAATCTTCCTTTATCCGCTCACCCTGTATTTCTTTGGAGACTATTATAGATTAACTTGCATTTAATTTTTTACATCTCTCTTCTCTTAGTCTGTTAGGATAAGACCAGAGTTTCAAGGTGGGATACACTTTTTTGTGCTCCAGCAAGACATGCGTAAGAGATCCAGCCTGAACATTAATTCTCTGTACTTGCTACCCTAACTGAAGTTCCTAATCCAGAATGTCCTTTTCCTACAACTATAACAAGAAAAGAAACTCCAGGCCTACCACACTTTGATCTCAGAGTCCTGAGATCAGCCATTCAAAATGAGATCAGGCTTATTCAACATGCCCCATCAGGTAAGAGCAAACTATTCTTAAGTTTATTTTACCTTTTTTATGATTCATCAGACTCTTAGGCACAGAAAGTAGTGATGTACTTTCCACCTTGTTCAGACTATTGGTAATGGTCCACAAGAAATCCTTTTATTCCTGAGTCCACCTCAAATCTGGGTCTTCAGAGACATTTAAAAAGGTAGAACCGGGAACTTCCCTGGTGGCGCAATGGTTAAGAATCCGCCTGCCACTGCAGGGGACACGGGTTGGATCCCTGGTCCGGGAATATCCCACATGCCGCGGAGCAACTAAGCCCGGGAGCCACAACTACTGAAGCCTGTGCACCTAGAGCCAGTGCTTGGTAAGAGAAGCCACCGCAAAGAGAAGCCTGCGCACCACAACTAGAGAAAGCCCGCGTGCAGCAGCGAAGACCCAACACAGCCAAAAATAAATAAAAATAAATAAAAAGGTAGAACCAATGTCCTGAGCTTTGAAGTTGATGTATTTGCACTTTAGGTTGCCTTAAGCATTACAAATAGTTTGTTAACTGGCAGAAATAATTAACCAGTTAGTCTATAGGAAGAAAATTTTCTGCTTCTGAAGGTGATTGCAGCTAATTCACAAGTGAGCTGTCAGGAGGCTACAGTGTTAAAAATAGAAAAGACCTCATAACAATTGCTTAGATTCATCCATGCATAGCCACACACAAAAAATCTTCCTGTATGGGACTTCCCTGGTGGTCCAGTTGCTAAGACTCCATGCTCCCAATGCAGGGGGCCCAGGTTCAATCCCTGGTCAGGGAACTAGATCCCACATGCCGCAACTAAGATTCTGCATGCTGCAAGGAGGATCCCTCATGCAGCAATGAAGATCTGTGTGCTGACCTGCTGCAGCCAAATATTTTTTTAAAAAGTCATTCTGATTTTAGTAAGCTAGATTGCTCCCCCTTTTTGGTCAGTAATCTTTGTTCCATGAGGTGATGTGCGATAAATTACACTTCCCCATAATATTTACACATTTTGTGCTCCATAGAGTCTTAGCTGACTAGTGAAATTTCTTGTGCTGGACTAGGCTTTGCTTGTCTCTTAATTTAAAATCTCTGTGCTTTCTGACCGCCAAGGTAAAGAAGAGAGGACTCTTTTAGAAACAATTTTAAAAAGACAGGCATCATTTTTTACCTCTCAGCAATTCAAGTTCTAACTCCAAAATTTGTATTAATTTAAAATAAATTTTGTTTATATAACTGTATGAAGTTATAATACGTATCTAGGGTAGGAAATACTGTTAATTCATAAATTGTACCTGTTAATATTCACCTAAGTTGTAAACTAATGCACTAATTTGTTATATTTGCTTCGACCTTAGTTCTTCAGGGTGACCTCTAATGCCGTTTTGTTTTGTCATTTTGTCTCCATGAAGCAGCTGTGTGAAGCTTCTATTAGTTAAAAGAGCTTCCAGGGCTTCCCTGGTGGCACAATGGTTGAGAGTCCGTCTGCCGATGCAGGAGACACGGGTTTGTGCCCCAGTCCGGGAAGATCCCACATGCCACGGGGCGGCTGGGCCCGTGAGCCATGGCCGCTGAGCCTGCGCGTGCGGAGCCTGTGCTCCGCAACGGGAGAGGCCACAGCAGTGAGAGGCCCGCGTACCGCAAAAAAAAAAAAAAAAGCTTCCAGAATTTTTCTGAATTCAGTCATCACAAAATATGTAGATGGTTAATACTAATGAATTTTCCTGGTTTCAATGGAATCATAACCTTTGAATAGCTACAGGGATACTTAATAGATGTAAAGTCACAACCTCAGGAAAGATTCATAGATTTTGGCAAGTCTGACTATGCTATAAATTCCTCAGGCTGCCTTTGCAAAATAAATTTGAGAATGTGTCTGGGTTACTGGTCATCTACTCCATTAAGGTGACTCGTTTCAGAATATCCATGGAATTTTGGAGATAAGAGTTTCAGAATAATCTTGAAAAGTATGCATTCAAACACAGCATAGTCCAGCTGTGGTTCTGTGAAAGCATATTTTTCATGAAACTTCTAAAATAGAAGCTGAAAGCTATGTTTGAAAAATACTATTTCTCCTCACTGATTTTTAGAAAAAGGCTTTTTAAAAAAATTCCAATAATCATTCAAATTTCAAAAAAACATGTATTCCTCTGACAACTTTCTTGCTTCTCACTTTTGAGTTCTAAGAAGGGGAAGAGAGAGACAAAGACAGACAGAGATGACAGGACGAAAAATCTTACCAAGAGCTTGTTACCAGCCTCATAAAGGTACAGACCCCCTCTTCCAAAACACTCTGCTCACAAGGAACTTAGGAGCTATGCCTTCTGGAATTGTCCCTTGGAAATTTTCACATCGTGAGGCAATAAATGAATGAGAGGTATGACTTTTATTTGTAAAGTGGGAGATAGGATATTTGAAAGGGAAGTGAAGAGTTAAACTGGCAAATGGCTGAAACATTTTGGGGCAAATCACTGTTGACAAAGTTCGTACTGAAGTTGATTCCATTAAAGGTACTTAAAGAGTACCCCCTGACAAACATTTGTGTACATAAAAGAAGCAAGTAGTCCAATGTGAAGATTTCTGGTCTTCAACATCCAGCATGATTCAGGCCATACCTGTTACCTTTTCAAGTTTGCTTCGCACTTAGAGGATAATTTAACATGAAGTTCGTGAAGTTTAGACTTCAGGGCCCCTGTCTTGCAAGAGCTCCTTCCAAAGCCTTTAGCTATGTGCGACATTTGCAATATTTGTCAGTTTTTAAAATTTGTGATGATTATGACTTCTGTTCTCATTCTAAGTAAGTATTCATTTTTGTACATAATTTTATATTTGCAATTTTGTATTTTTCTTGAAGCGAGCCCCCCTAATTGTGTAAGCTTTTGGATAACACAGAAGATAGATCCACCCCTATTTGCACCATTTTGTACTTACTTGTTTTCCTTTAGTCCCACAGTTACTTTGAGGATGGGGTTACTATTCTGAAAACAGGAAAATTAAATGGACCTGTGCATCCTAGATGCTGTGATTCCTCAAACCTTCTTTCCCTTCTTGGTTCCCAGGAAAACGAGTAGCTAGACCCTCAGGCTTCTGCCAGGAGACTGCAAGAATCTCCTCTGGGAATCTGTCCAGCTAAGAAGGAAGGAACCAGAGGTACTGGCAGAAGCTCCAGTTGGACCTCTCTACAATGAAGGTCACAGTAGACGAGCCCCACTCATGGGCATAGCCTTCCAGTTAATTTTTTTATTCTCACACTTTAAGTATGAATGGACAACTAAGGATTATCAGGCATCTGAGGGCAGCCTCAATATGAAAGATAAAAACAAAATGAACAGAAAAAAATTAAAAACTTGAAGAAAACACAGACCATGCATAGGCAAGGAAAGTAAACTATCACCAGTAACCTCAGAGAAGTTAAGAGAAGCTATAGCAACCAAGAAATAAGAAGAGGATAATATATTAAAGGTAAATTTAGAAAACGAAAAGGAACTTTTGCAAGTTAGGTTGTTTATTTCTGCTATTCTTTGAGTTGAAGGATGAGTTGAGGAAATCTCCCCAGAATAGAGTAAAAAGATAAATTACACAAAATGTTGATTTGACATTTGCATACATTATGAAATGATTACCATATAAGTCTAGTAACCATCTGTCCCCATACAAAGTTATTATATTATTGACCATACTCCTTATGCTATATATTACATCCTAGTAGCTTATTTATTTTGTAACAGGAGGATTGTATCTCTTAATCCCCTTCACCTATTTCATCCCACCAGTAACCCCTCCTCTCTGGCAACCACCCAGAGTTCTCTGTATCTATGAGACTGTTTCTGTTTTATGCTTGTTTGTTTGTTTTGCTTTTTAGATTCCACGTTTGTAATCATTTAAATCGTTGGCCTGTCTGGAATTTTAGTGTTTTCATGTAAGATGCTATTATTTTGCTGCATTTATTTCAGTCTTTTCTTGTTCATGTTTTTATACATAGATATAATCATAGTGTATATACAATTTATTTTAAGCCTAAATGTTCTTTCTTAGCCTGGAGAGTCTTAACCATTTTGGGGGGAAATGTAATGAAATTTCAGACAATTGCATGTATACTACAAATTTTATATATAATTTCAGGTCTCTAATTAGATATAGTTTTTACACAAACAGTAGCTTATTGCACACTGGACTTTCTCACCTAGTGAGTCACATATCTTGCCTGTTGTCCCATATCAGTATGTAAAGGGCTTCCTCTTTATTATGGCTACATTATATTCCATTAGATGAATATACCATAATTAATTTAACCATATAGTACTATGATGAACATAGTACAATATCATGTAGAAATTAAAGGAGTCTGGAGCTGTACTGCCTGGGTTTGAATTCCAGCTCCAGCACTTACTAGCTGTGTGACCTCTCCGAACCTCAATTTCCTTATCTGTAAAATGGGAATAATACCTACTCATAAAGTACCCATCTGTAAAATGGGAATCATACCAACCACATTAGGTTATGAGGATTAAATGAGTTAATTATATAAAGCATTCAGAACAATGTTTGATCCAGAAGTAAGTGCTAATTTCTTGCTAATACTCTGAAGAAACTTATACATGTGTGAGTATATACAAATGATAAATTTCTAGCAGCAAAATAGCTGGACCAATGTGTTTGTGTGTTTGTAACTTTAATGGATATAGATATGAGCTAAAATACGGCCTTTGTTGCTGTGTGAAAAAATTAATTATTTAAATTCTACTAAAATGCATTAGTTCAAGCTAGTCATTCTAAGATACCATGATGATCGTTGATAAATGTGTCTCCTGACATAGTGACATCTGAGAAACATTTGCAGCATTTCTATCAGTTCAGTTCATTTCACAACAGGAAACCTGCCCTTTAGAAGGATCTCTATTTATCCTTATCCTTTATGTAGTTGCTACTACTCGTAAATAAAGTTTTTACTCTAGTTTTATTTTTATTGCAGTTTTTGATATTTATACTTGGGTACTTTATAACAAAATATTGAAAACAAACACACAGGATAAAAAGACAGCAAAGTTGGAAAAGTTTCCTAACAGTCTTTTAAAATATAAAGTTGAATCTGCTGAATCTGCTGGAGGACAAAAGGGAGGTAGTTCTAGTGATGAATTGTAGCCTGAACTTGAAACACTGTATAAAATAAGAACAGTCCAGAATGTCCTTTGATACTGTAGAATTGATACAATAATAAAGCAATTAGTTATATTTCCAGAATGAAAAAACAGCTTTATTATTTCAACAATATATTTGGGTGGCCTATTATTGCAGGTTACATAAATGTAGATACAATTTAAAATAGTTAAATGTAGTATTATTAAAGGTTGAAAGTGCTAATAACCACATATTCCATCTAAATCACAATTCTCTTATAGCTTATGAGTTTTAAAAATTGCAATGATCAGTGGGGAAATTTTTTTTAATTAAAATAATATCATGTTACTATTCAGCAATAAAAAAAGAAAAAATACTAGTTATACATGCAACAAAGTGGATGCATCTCAAAAGCATCATGTAGATGAAAGAAGCCAGACACAAAAGAGTATATACGTACAATTGCATTTTAATAAAATTCATGAAAAAACAAAACTAATGTGAGATAATAGAAAGTGATTATATGGGTATTATACATCTTTCAATACTCATCAAAATGAAGACCTAATATGTATATTTTTTATGTTAATTATACCTTAATTTAAAAATATGATAGCAGTTAAAATATAATAGCATGTTTCTGAGCATGCAGTCTGTATGTACAATAAACCATTAGAAATGATTCCCAAGGTTTTTAAAAATCAAGATGTTGATAAAAGCAAGAAAAATTGTATATATTTATATCATATATGTTATGTAAAATATATTTAGACATATATAACATAACCATCAACTGATTTTAACTCTATAGTTAAAATAATTGAAACTGAACAGTTTCAGATATAAAATATTTTAAAAGACTTCCAAAAAGCAGCACACATTATATAATATAATATTATGATCTAGATGAATGGTTCTGATTTTTGCAAAACATATATCTACTGAAATGTGAAAACTTTTAGGAAAACATACATGAAACTGGTAAAATTTCATCATTATTGATGAAATTTCAGGTGTTTTATATAAAAGTATTGTAATAATTTACTTAAAACAAATAGAGAAAAGTAATTTTATTTATTTATTGAGCTTCAAAGCTCCAAAGATAAGTTAGTGGTTTTTATTGATCTTATGGAGATGATAGAATCATCTGAAATAGTAGATCAAATTTATTAGTAGTATATTAAAAATTAGTTCAATAAGAAATCTTACATAAAATTCAAATTGAATTTTGTACAGACTGAGTGAGGTTAGAAAGAAAATCTGGACTTTCAGCCAAAAGTTTAGAAAATTTTCCAGATTATTTAAAATTATTTTTTTTAATTTTTATTGGAGTATAGTTGATTTATAGTGTTGTGTATGTTTTAGGTGTACAGCAAAGTGAATCAGTTATACATATATCCACTCTTTTGTTTTTTTAGATCCTTTTTCCATATAGGCCATTATAGACTATTGAGTAGAGTTCCCTGTGCTATACAGTAAGTTCTTATTAGTTATCTATTTTATGTATAGTAGTCTGTATATATCAATCCCAATCTCCCAATTTATCCCTCCCCCCTTATCCCCTGGTAACCATAAGCTTGTTTTCTACATCCATGACTCTACTTCTGTTTGGTAAGTAAGTTCATTTGTACCCTTTTTTTTAGATTCCACATATAGGCGATATCGTATGATATTTGTCTTTCTGTGTCTGACTTACTTCACTCAGTTTGACAGTCTCTAGGTCCATCCATGTTGCTGCAAATGGCATTATTTCATTCTTTTTTATGGCTGAGTAATATTCCACTGTATACATGTACCACATCTTCTTTATCCATTCATCTGTTGATGGACATTTAGGTTGTTTCCATGTCCTGGCTATTGTAAATAGTGCCGCAATGAACATTGGAGTGCATGTATCTTTTGGAATTACAGTTTTCTTCCGGCATATGCCCAGGAGTGGAATTGCTGGGTCATATGATAATTCTATTTTTAGTATTTTAAGGAACCTCCATACTGTTCTACATAGTGGCTGAATCAATTTACATTCCCATCAACAGTGTAGGAGGATACCCTTTTCTCCACGCCCTCTCCAGCATTTAAAGTTAGTAGATTTTTTGATGATGGCCATTCTGACCAGTGTGAGGTGATACCTCATTACAGTTTTGATTTGCAATTTTCTGGATATTTGAATTCAGCATTAATTGACTGTATTCAACTCTCTCTGGATGACGTGATTTTAAAATGTAAATCAAATAAATCACTTTAAATGGTGTTGGGTAAGTTTGATTTTTCTATCACAAATCAAAAAAAATCTAAATTATATGGATGAAAGGTAGGGAATCAAAATAATAAAAATTGGAAGAATATTTGGATTTCCATGGGCAGCCTGTGATGCAAGAGCTGCAAAAGCAGTTAGAAATTGAATCAAGCCTCATATATTTAGTTTTACAGAAGTTACGGAGAATTCCCTGGTGGTCCAGTGGTTAGGACTCCAAGTTCTCACTGCTGAGGGCCCTGGTTCAATCCCTGGTCCAGGAACTAAAATCCCACAAGCCGGGCGGTGCAGCCAAAAAAACAAAAAAAGGAATTATGAAACTTGAGTAAGCCTTTGGAAAGTAAAATTTTCTTTAAAGATTCGGTTTTAATAAACAGTATTCTAACAGATGTAATTTATTTTTTGGCTTTACAAGAAGCCAGTTTCAGTTATTGAAGATGATAGATTAATTCATAATTGACTAAAATGATTAAATATATAAAACTAAAGTAAGGAAACTATGAAAGACAAGTGACAGATATAGAAATGAAGAAATATGAAATATAATATAAAACAAAACAAAATGAAGGGGACTTCCCTGGTGGCACAATGGTTAAGAATCTGCCTGCCAATGCAGGGGTCATGGGTTCGAGCCCTGGTCTGGGAAGATCCCACATGCTGCAGAGCAACTAAGCCTGTGCATCACAACTACTGAGCCTGTGTTCTTGAGCCCACGAGCCACAACTACTGAGCCCACATGCCACAACTGTTGAAGCCCATGTGCCGAGAGCCCGTGCTCCACAAGAGAAGCCACCACAATGAGAAAGAAGCACATGCACCCCCAGCGAAGTGTAGCTCGCCACAACTAGAGAAAGCCTGTGTGCAGCAACAAAAACCCAATGCAGCCAAAAAATAAATAAAATTTTAAAAAAGCAAAAGGCAAAATGAAGATTAGATTCTAAAAGAATAATTAAATTATCAAAGAAAATATATTAATATGTGTTTATTGTTTGATCATTAAACTGAAATTAAAAAATACAATGAACTTTCAAGTTCTTTCAACATTGAATCCTAAATCTTGGCCAGATTATAATTATGATGTTCTGTGGATTGAAGCTGAATAAAAATTAATATTATTAAGCTAGGTAATTAACTATGGGATTCCAATAAATAAATATATGATTTAGTTGTTAGTAGAGATATTAAACATACACAAATTTCAGTATTATAAAAGTCAGAAATTTTTCAAAGTAATTTTTAGTGTAGTTCAGCAGAAGCTGAGATATTAATTCTCAACTTTTTGAATACATCTACTGACTCTCAGTTTAATGGGGAAGTCATTGGAAGAGTCTGATGATTCCCTCTGTTAAATCACTGCAGGGCTGCATTTAGTTAGCTAAGTGACAGTTGTATCAAATAAAAGATAACACCAACAATTTCTAAAAATCAACCAAAGACTTGGTAGTTATAAGAACAATTTCATGATTGTGCCCTAACTTGGTAGTGTCTATAATATATGTAGTTTTAGTTTATTTAGGGAGTAAAAAGGAATATGTTTTAATTAAATTTATTAATTTTTGAATATCATTCCTGACTTTCATAAATATCGCTTTTTTTTCTTTTTTTTCCTTCACAAGCAATTTATGAGAATTCCTGTTTCTTTTTTTAAAAAAGTGTTTTGTTGGCCGGAATGTTTTGAGAATTTTCGAGGACAGAAGGTAAGTCTGATAAAGAATACAGATTACTTTTCTTTCATTTAGCGTTTTCCAGTTGACTTGGTTGCAAAGATAAATTTTTTTCAAATAGTGCATTTTCATCTTTCATATGCTGCTTTGCTATTATTTCAGTTTGGTAAGGGTCTTTCTAATCAGTTGAATATCAAATAGAATGCACACATCAAAAGTGAATTCACAATGTGCTGTTTCTTCTAAACTTCTCTAATGGACTGCAAGTTGCTGTCATTCTCTACAACCCAAAAGTGGGTTGGTGGTCTTGTGGTTGTAGCCAGACCACCATAGCAACATTATGAGCCCCTGGAGGTAAAGTTCAGGTAAATGCTTGGCAAGTGAATGTTTTTCAGTTCTACAAATACTAAGTCTGCTTATCATGTGCTAGGTCCTGTTAGATATTGCGGTTGCAATGGTGAATAAAATATCTAGGGCCCTACCTTCCACCAGAGATACAGAAAAAAAATTTAAAGTACTGAGTGCTACAAAAGGAGTGTGCACAAGTTGTGATAGGGTATGAAAGAGGGGTACCTAACCCAGAATTGACTGGGCATGTTGGGAAAGACAAGGGACACTGTTTTGAGTAGCCTTAAAGAACCAAGGAGTCAGCTCCGTGGAGAAGGCAGGAAGGGCAAAAGAAGCAGAGAAAACAGCAAGAGTGAATGGCCCCAAAGCGTAGAGTGATGTGATGTGTCTGCTAAGTGAACAGTTAGAGGCAGAGAGTGGCTCTTCTCTCCCACATTAGCAATCCTACTATGTACAAAGATAGGGGCTGTTAGGGATACGTTGTAATAAGCTGCTGTAACATTTAATCCTCTCAAGAAACTTGTTGGATGCCAGATGAAGGAATCCGGGCAGGTCAAGTTTTCACTTGCCCCTGGTGACAGAATTAAGGAATGACGGAGCAGCTAGGATGCAAATCCAGGCCTCCTGGCTCCATGTGTTCTTTCTACCATTGTTAGGAAGGCACAATGCAGTCCCGTGGAGGAGGACAGGGATGTGTAAGCATCAAACAGGAATACAAATACGATGTTAAAATAATGCTTTGATGTCAGAGGGAGAATTCTGTCTGAATTTAAGGATGATTTATTGCTCAATCTCAGTAGTAATCTTGAAAGTACAACTTAAAACAATGAGACAGCATTTCACACAAAGATTAAAAAGGTCTGATAAGACCAAGTTTAGTGAGGATGTGAAGAAACAGGAAATCTCATGCCTGCTGCTGAGAGTATAAATTAGCACATCCACTGTGGAGAGCAGTTTAGCAATATCTAGAAAAGTTAAAGAGGTATATATCCTCAATCCAGCAATTCTCATTCTAGGTATATATTTCTGAGATTCTTTTGCACACATATCCAAGGAGATATACAAGAATGGTTATTGCACCATTGTTTCTAACACCAAAAACTGGAATTAAACTAAATGTCCAACAGGAGAATGTGCAAACTGTGATATAGTCATACATTGGGATACCATGCATAGTTATAATGAATGTATTAAGATAAATTTCAAAAATGAGTGAAAATCCCTATTTGCAAAATAGTATACCATCTACTTAAAGTTTGAAAAATATGCCAAATTGTTGTGTTATATGTTTTAGTTTATGTAGTCCTATGTATTAATAAAGACATGTAGGTGTAGAAAAATGCCGAATTTAGATAAAAGATTATGATTACTTGGGGGGGGGTTATGAAAGGGCTACTGGGAATAGGGAGGTTGACGTTTTATTTCTTTAAGAAAAATAAAGCAAATATGGATAAAGGATTTAATAGAGCAGAATAGTTGATAGATGGGTGTTTGTGTTATTGTCTATCACAATGTTTTACAAAATTTTTTGAAAAACAGGGAAAATGGCAGTTTAATTACCTGAAAAGTTAGGGTGTTGTTTTGTTAGTGTTTTTCAAAACACTGGTTTGTAACCCATTAGAAGGTTAAATCAATTTAGTTTTTGTTTGTTTGTTTTTTTGCAGTACGCGCGCCTCTCACTGTTGTGGCCTCTCTCGCTGCGGAGCACAGGCTCCGCACGCGCAGGCTCAGCGGCCATGGCTCACGGGTCCAGCCGCTCCGCGGCATGTGGGATCCTCCCGGACCGGGGCACGAACCCATGTCCCCTGCATCGGCAGGCGGACTCTCAACCACTGCGCCACCAGGGAAGCCCTAATTTAGTATCTTTTTAAATGACTAATTTTTATTTTTTTATTACATGACATATAACAGTGTTAATTTAAGGTGTACACCATGTTGATTTGTTACATTTGTATATTTTAATATGATTGCCATTCTAGTGATAGTACCTTTATCATCACACAATTTTCTGTGGTTGGAATAATTAAGATCTGGTCTTTTAGCAAGATGATTATAATACAATATCATTGTCTTTGTTCACTATACTGTGCATTAGATCTCCAGGACTTATTTACTACTAGTTGCAAGTTTGTACCCTTAAACAAATCTCTCCTGTTCCTCAACGTCCCAGGCCCTGATAACCACCATCTCTGTTTTTATGAGGTTGATTTTTTTAGATTACACATATAAGCAGTACCATATGGTATCTGTCTTTCTCTGACTTATCTCACGTAGCATAATGTCCTCAAGGTCCGTCCATGTTGCTGTAAATGGCATGATTTCCTTCTTAGTCATGGCTCCATAATATAGCATTGTGTATATGTGTGTGTGTGTGTATACATGTATATGAATAATGCTGTGATAAATATGGGAGTGCATATATCTCCTTGACATCTTATTTTCATTTCCTTTGGGTATATACCCAGAAGTATCATAGGTAGATCTATTTTTAATTTTTTGAGGAATCCCATCTGTTTTCCATAGTGGGTGGACCGATTTACGTCCCCACCAATAGTGTACAAAGTTCCTTTTTCTCCACATCCTCACCAACACTTGCTATCGCTTATCTTCTTTTTTTTATATATATATATATTTATTTATTTATTTGGTTGCATTGGGTCTTTGTTGCTGTGCGTGGGCTTTCCTCTAGTTGCAGCGAGCGGGGGCTACTCTTCATTGTGGTGCGCGGGCTTCTCATTGCAGTGGCTTTTCTTGTGGCAGAGTGCAGGCTCTAGGTGCGTGGGCTTCAGTAATTGTGCACATGGGCTCAGCAGTTGTGGCTCGCGGGCTCTAGAGCACAGGCTCAGTAGTTGTGGCGCGTGGGCTTAGTTGCTCCACGGCATGTGGGAATCTTCCGAGACCAGGGCTCAAACCCGTGTCCCCTGCATTGGCAGGCGGATTCTTAACCACTGTGCCACCAGGGAAGTCCCTCACTTATCTTCTTGCGATAGCTGTTCTAAGAGGTGTGACGTGTTACCTCATTGCGGTTTTGATTTGCATTTCCCTGGTGATTTGTGATGTTGAGCATCTCTTCGTTTATCTGTTGGCTGTTTGGATGTCTTCTTTGGAAGAATGTCTGCTCAGTTCCTCTGCCCATTTTTTAAATTGGATGTTTTTGTTATTGAGTTGAATGAGTTCTTTATATATTTTGGATATTAATCCCTTATCCAATATATGGTTTCCAAAAATTTTCTCACATTCTGTAGGTTGCCTTTTCTTTTGTTGATTGTTTCTCTTGCTGAGTAGAAGCTTTTAAGTTTGTAATCCTACTTGCTGATTTTTCTTTTGTTGTTTGCGCTTTTGGTGTCATTTTAATGACTAATTTTTTTTATTTTTCTAATTTTTTTAACATCTTTATTGGAGTATAATTGCTTTACAATGGTGTGTTAGTTTCCGCTTTATAAAAAAGTGAATCAGTTATACATATACACATGTCCCCATATCTCTTCCCTCTTGCGTCTCCCTCCCTCCCACCCTCCCTATCCCACCCCTCTAGGTGGTCACAAACCACCTAGCTGATCTCCCTTTGCTATGCGTGTACTTCCCACTAGCTATCTATTTTACGTTTGGTAGTGTATATATGTCCATGCCACTCTCTCACTTTGTCACAGCTTACCCTTCCCCCTCCCCATATCCTCAAGTCCATGCTCTAGTAGGTCTGTGTCTTTATTCCCATGAATGACTAATTTTTAAAATAAAATAGAAATATCAGCTGAATTGCATGTAGTAAGGATTTATACATTTATACATTTATAGATTATATACAGATGACCCCTAAATTACGATTGGCTCCATTTACAATTTTTCAACTTCTTGGTGGTGTGAAAGTGATATGTATTCAATAGCAACCAGACTCTGAATTTTAAATTTTGATCTTTTCTCAGGTTAGTGATATATGCTATGATTCTCTTTCATGGTTCTGGGCAGCAGCAGCGAACCACAGCTCCCAGTCAGCCACATGAGCATGAGAGTAAACAATCAATACATTTACAACCATCCTGTACCCACACAACCATTCTGTTTTTCACTTTCAGCACAGCATTCAATAAATTACATGAGGGCCTCCCTGGTGGCGCAGTGGTTGAGAGTCCGCCTGCCGATGCAGGGGACACGGGTTCGTGCCCCGGTCCGGGAGGGTCCTGCAGGCCGCGGAGCGGCTGGGCCTGTGGGCCATGGCCATTGAGCCTGTGCGTCTGGAGCCTGTGCTCCGCAACCGGAGAGGCCACAACAGTGAGAGGCCCACATACCGCAAAAAAAAATAAAATAAAAAATAAATAAATAAATAAATTACATGAGCTATTCAACACTTTATTATAAAAATAGGCTTTGTGGGGAATTCCCTGGCGGTCCAGTGGTTAGGACTCCATGCTTTCACTGCTGAGGGCACGGGTTCAATCCCTGGTTGGGGAACTAAGATCCCACAAGCTGTGTGGTGCAGCCAAAAAAACCAAAAGAAAAAAGAAAAAAAATAGGCTTTGTGTTAAGATGAATTCGCCCAACTGTAGGCTAATGTAAGTGTTCTGAGCACATTTAATGTAGGCTGAGCTAAGCTAAGCTATGATGTTCAGTAGGTTAGGTATATTAAATGCATATTTGACTTATGATATTTTCAACTTACAGTGGGTTTATTGGGATGTAACCCCATCATAAGTAGAGGAAAATCTGTACATGTTTGTTTGTGTGTGTGTGTGTGTGTCTGTGTGTGATGTATGGGAGGGTAAGCACATGTCCTGGTTTGTCTAGGAAAGTCCCAGTTTATGCCTGTTAACCCAGAGTGATTTTCAGTAGTGCTCCCTTTAAGTCTAAAAATGTCCTGGTTTAGGAAAATAAATTATATGGTCATCCTGGTTCTAGGTCTTGATGTAACTTTACTATGGGTTGCAATTTTTAAAAAAGTATGAAAAATCCTGGCCTAGATGGTATATGAAGCACCATTCTTTCCACACACCTATGGGATCTTAGCAGTATCCCATTGACCTAAATGCAGAGGAAGTTCCATATCAAAATGCTATCCAGGTGGTAAAAAAAAAATATGCTATCCAGTGAAATCTCCTATATAACCATGATTTATATTTACACACATTCATTATATGTATATTTTCTAACATAATAGCTGCCATTTGTTGAGCACTTACAATATGCTAATTATCATGCTAAGTTTTTTACATGTATTATCTCACTTAATTCTCACAACTCCTGAAAGAGATGGATTCTATTATTATTCCCGTTTTACAGATAAGGAAACTGACACAAATTGAATAACTTGCCTCAAATCATACAGATGGAGCTGTATGGAATTCCTACAGTATGCACCTGATTTTCACAATATTAACACAAAGAAGATTAATAAAATATATTTGCTGTAAAATTTTGTTTTGGAATATAGTAGAGGGAGTTTTCTTTCTTTTTAAATCTTTTTTAAGGAATTTCTAATAAGTATTAGAAGTTATCTTCCTTTGACATATTACAAGGACAACACTGCAAAAATTTACTCTCAAAATGCCCATCACCCTTACATGTTTGGTTATTGGTTGGAAATGTCCAAAAAATTTGATGAGATTCAGATGATGGAAGTGAGGCCACAGCTCTTGCTCTCTGAAGGCCATCTTGATTAGAGGTGATGAGAGACAAGGATTCCAGCTTGAACCCAGATAGAGCTATGTTCTTTATTAGTGTACTTGTGTATTAACAAGAACTTCTATTGTTTTAAAATTGTAATAGTAGGATATCTTTCACTGTAGAAAATGTGCCAAATCCAGATAAGCAAAAAGAAAATATTACCTGTAATCCCTCCAATAAATGTTAACTGTTAACCCATTGCTAACCCATTTTTTTCCCAGTCTTTTTATTTTTAAAAAAATTTTTAAAAGATTTTTCTTGAAGTGGACAATTTTTAGAGTCTTTATTGGGACTTTCCTGGTGGTGCAGGGGTTAAGAATCCGCCTGCCAATGCAGGGGACACGGGTTCGAGCCCTAGTCTGGGAAGATCCCACATGCCGTGGAGCAACTAAGCCGGTGAGCCACAGCTACTGAGCCTGCGCTCTAGAGCCCGCGAGCCACAACTACTGAAGCTCGCATGCCTAGAGCCGGTGATCAGCAACAAGAGAAGTCACTGCAATGAGAAGCCCACGCAACACAACGAAGAGTAGCCCCTGCTCGCCACAACTAGAGAAAGCCTGTGGGCAGCCGAAGACCCAACTCAGCCATAAATAAATAAATATAAATAAATTAATTAAAAATAATAATAAGAAAAAAAAAACATGGGGCTGGGTGTGATCTCCTAGAAAGTAAATGAGAAGAGGTCGAGACCTGGGCACTCCAGTGTTCAGAGATGAAAAGAAGCCAATAAAGGAAATAGAAAACAAACATCCAGGACACAAAGGGTCTATTTGAAGATGGTCATACGCAATAACTCCATTTGTGAGAATTTATTCTAAGAAAATAAAAGAAACAGTACACAGAGATGTATGTATTAGGGTGTTTATTGTGGTGTTGCGTAAGACGAGAAACTTGGAGACAATTTAAATGTTCGTCCGCTGGGTCCAGTTTAATGAAATTATGGTGAATCTATACAATGAAATGCTATACTAAGGACAATAAAAGCATTATGTATCTATACATGTTAATTAAAAACATGTATAGATACATAAATACATTAATAAAATAAATTAATAAATCATTAAATTATTAAAATAAATTAATAAATAAATTAATAAAACTGCGTCACCAGGGAAGCCCGAGTGGTAATCTTTTTTCTGGTGAAAGTCTTGCCTTGATGTTGATGGATGCTGATTGCTCTGTCAGGCTGGTGGTTACTCCAGGTTGGGGTGCCTGTGGCAATTTCTTAATATTAGACACCAGTGAAGTTTGCCACGTGGATGGATTTTTCATTTCATGAATGATTTCTCTGTAGCATGCAATGCTGTATGACAGCATTTTCCCCACAGTAGAACTTCTTTCAGAACTGGAGTCAGGAGCTTCCCTGGTGGCACAGTGGTTGGGAGTCCGCCTGCCGATGCAGGGGACACGGGTTCGTGCCCCGGTCCGGGAAGATCCCACATGCCGCGGAGCGGCTGGGCCGTGAGCCATGGCCGCTGGGCCTGCGCGTCCGGAGCCTGTGCTCCGCAGCGGGAGAGGCTACAACAGTGAGAGGCCCGCATACCGCAAAAAAGACAAAACAAAAACAAAAAAAACTGGAGTCAGTCCTCTCAAACCTGGCTACTGTTTTATCAACTAAGTTTACATAATATTCTAGTATTCTCAATACTCTAAATCCTTTGTCATTTCAACAATTAAGTCTGCCATCTTATGTGGGTGCAGTTTGTGTCACCCCAAAACAATTAAAATAGTAACATCAAAGATCATTGATCACAGATCGGCATAACAAATATAATAATACTAGCGAAAAAGTCTGGAATATTGCTAGAATTACCAAAGTGTGAGAGACATGAAGTGAGCAATTGGCATTGGAAAATGGTGCCGATAGACTTGCTTGATGCAGCGTTGCCACAAACCTTCAATTCGTAAAAAAGGCAGTTTCTGTGAGGCACAATAGAACTGAGGTATGCCTGTATGTCGATTGGGCTGGTCAGAGTGATTTGTGTCTTTCATTCCCAACAACTGTCAAAGAAGGAATAGCTCTTGAGATAGTGACCTTGTAAGCAAAGAAAGCCTCAAACACATAAAAATGGCTTCTCCCCATCCCATATTTAAAGGTAAATAATTTTTTTTCAGCTATTCAATTACTTATTTCTAAGACATACCATTTGCTGGAAGGAAAATCACATTTGAATAGCAGAAGCAGTATATTTACTGGTGATGGTGTTTCCTTTTAATTTGGGGGGGGGATTATTGGATACAATAAATAAAATCAAGGTTAAAGTATCTTACAGAATTTCTTTCAGGTAAAGTAGAAATAAATCAAGAAGGCAATTACAACTTATTTGTCAAATCATGTAACATCTTTGTTCAAATTATAGTCAATTCTTGTCTTATTTCATCTTGTTAAATGCTTTATTTCCTACTCCCATTAACAAAAAAATAAAACTATCTGCTAGTTACTGGGTCAATCAGAATTTAGCAATATATACTTCTGTTTCACTAAATACACAGGAAGAGTTTGACCATGAAAACTCTAGTTTTTACATATATTCTTAATAGTCTGCAAAGTCCAATACCAAAATTTGATACATGCAAACATACACAGTAGTCTCCCCTTAACCACAGTTTCGCTTTCTGCAGTTTCAGTTACCTGAATTCAACTCTGGTCCAAAAATGTTAAGTGTAAAATTCCAGAAATAAACAAATGATTTTGCCTTTTATTTCAGGAAAAGCCCAAAAGTCATCTCATGGGAACTCCCTCAACTCCTGATCATCAGACAGACACACGTGGGTACCCATCCTTTCCTTCTTTCCTATTATCAAATGTCAATCTTTCCCTCTGTGCAATAATATTGATTCCGTCTCCTCTCATCGTCTTAGAAAACTTATAGCAACCACTCTGACTTTTCTGTCCTAGTATCATCACCGTCTGTCTCTGGGACAAGTTACTTAACCTCCCTGTGCCTTATTGTTTTCTTTTAGGAAATAGGGAGAACAATGGAACATTCCACACAAGGTGGTTGTGAGAATTAAAGGAGTGCTGAAAACAGTGTCTGTTACATAGCGTATACAAGGAAAGTTACCTATTATTTTCATGTTTCTATTAGCATTTATATATATTAGTCTTCTTCCTCATCTAGTTACCCCACCTTCTCTTTACAGTCCAAAGTCTCAAAATAGTTTTCTATTTTAAAAGAGTTTTCTATTTTAAAAGCTTCTATTATGAACGGTCTTCTGTTGGGGACTTCCCTGGAGGTCCAGTGGCTGGGACTCCACTGCAGAGGGCACGGGTACTATCCCTGCTCGGGGAGGGAACTAAGATCCCGCATGCCACGTGGCGTGGCCAAATGAAACAAAACAAAACAAAAAACAAAACCAAAAAACCAAAACCAAAACAAAAAGGGTCTTCTGTCTACTGTAATGAGGCTTCTGTATCCAGAATTCCTCCTCCCATGACCTCCATGCACTAAATCTAATGAATATTGGATAGATCTTATTTTAGTTGACTTCTCAGCACTCAACGAGTATAATTTTCATCCTTTTTGAGTTCTATTCCCTTGACTTAAATGGTACCAAAACCCCTCGTCCTTCTGCCACCATATTCTTTAAACTCTTCGGGGGCATCCTCTCTTCCTCTACCCAAATTTTAGATGTTAAGAGTTCTTCAAGGCTCTCTCTTTGGTCCTTTTCTCTTCACTGTATTCCCTCTCCCTGTACGATCTCATGGCTTCATTTACCATTTGCAGCAGATACTGTAAATAAACTCAATAGTCACTGCCAGCTAGCTTTTTCTTCTTCCACCATAGAGGCTGTAAAGTGAAATACTGGATTTCCAAGCTTTCTTTGAGGCTTAAAGGAGGCCATGTGATGGAGTTTGGGGTAATGAGACCAAATGTAAAGTTAGGATTTCTGGAAGGTCTTTGCTTTCCTGATAAGAGGACAGCTGAGGGAATTGGTTCTTTCCTCCTTCTTCATTCCTGGAACTTGTAATGCTAAACATTTAGCAGTTATCTTTTCCCCATAAGGCAAAGAGCTAGCACACTAAGGATTGTTTTCATATTAACATTTCCAGTCCAGAACTTTCTTCTGTGCTTTAGAGTCAAACAACTGCCTAATTAACAACTCCTTTTGGTTACCTCTCAGGTACCTCAAGCTGAGCACTTCTAAAATAGTACCTGTCACTATTGACTACATTTTCCTCTGGCCCTCCTTTAAATGATCCCTATCTTGGTGAATGGCACAGCACCACCATTTACCCACTTGTGCAAATCACAAATTTGGAGACAGCTCTAATACCATCTTCTCTCCCCAAACCCAGCAACCAGTCTTGTGTTTCTCTCCTCCATTTATTTCCTGTTACCCTAGTCCAAGCTATCATCATCTCTCTGGATTAATGCTAATGACCCTCAGTTGTCCCTATCTCCATTCTATTCTCTACAGATTAGTCAGAGTATTTTAAAATACAATCTGATTGTGTTGCTTCCACACTTAAAAGCTTTCCATTGCTTTTGGGATCGAGGCCAAAATCTTAGCATGATTTGCAGAGCTCTGCTGCCTGGCACAGGCCTTCTCCCTTAACCATGTTCTAGTCATACTGGCTTTATTTCTGTTCCTAGAAATAGCCATGGAATTTTGTGTCTCAGAGGTTTTGCATGTGCTTTTCCCTAGATCAGCATGCAGCTTATATTAATTTTCTATTTCTACTGTAACAAATTACCACAAAATTTCTGGTAATAAAACAAACATTATTTTATAGTTCTGTAAATCAGAGGTCCCACATGGGTCTCATTGGGCTAAATCGAGGTGTCAGCAGGGCTGTGTTCCTTTCTGGAGACTAAAGGAGAGAATCTGTCACCTTGTCCTTTTCAGCTTCTGGAGGCCCCACCTTTTTTGGCACATCACCCCCTTCCTCCATCTTCAAAGCCAAGCATGTTTGCACCTCTCCGACATTCTTGTGTAGTCGCAGCTCCCTCTAAACAAAGCTGGGGAAGATTCTCTAATTTTAAAGCCCCATGTAATTAATTGAGCCCACATGAGTAATTTAAAATAATCTCCCCATCTTAAGATCCTTATCTGCAAAGTCCCTTTTGCCATGTAAGGTACCACATTCTGAGGAATAGGACATGGACATCTTTGGGGGTGGGGAACATTATTCTGCCTACCACACATTTTTTTTTTTTTTTTCTGTTTTTTGGCTGCGTTGGGTCTTTGTTGCTGTGTGCAGGCTTTCTCTAGGTGTGGCGAGTGGGGGCTACTCTTCGTTGTGGTGCGTGGGCTTCTCATTGTGGTGGCTTCTCTTGTTGCGGAGCATGGGCTCTAGGTGCATGGGCTTCAGTAGTTGTGGTGCACAGGCTTAGTTGCTCGGCGGCATGTGGGATCTTCCCAGACCAGGGCTCAAACCCGTGTCCCCTGCATTGGCAGGTGGATTCTTAACCGCTGAGCCACCAGGGAAGTCCAACCACACAATTTTTAATGACTGCATTGCGCTACAAAAACTCCAGTAGTGGCTTTAGGGTTTTATTTTTTGTTACATAACCAAACATCTTATATAGCAACAAGTAGGCAGTTGCTAGCACTGATTCAGCTGCTCAACAATGCCACCAGGAAGCCAGACCTTTTCTCTTTCTATTCTGTCATCTTCAATGCCTTGGCGTTTGGTTTTTGCCTATAGACTTATTGTTTCAAAATAAGTGAGTGGGAATTCCCTGGTGGCGCAGTGGTTAAGAATCCACCTGCCAGTGCAGGGGACACGGGTTCGAGCCCTGGTCCAGGAAGATTCCACATGCCGCAGAGCAACTAAGCCCGTGCACCACAACTACTGAGCCTGCACTCTAGAGCCTGTGAGCCACAACTACTGAGCCCATGTGCCACAACTACTGAGCCCACGTGCCACAACTACTGAGCCCACGTGCCACAACTACTGAAACCCACGTGCCTAGAGCCCGTGCTCTGCAGCAAGAGAAGCCACCGCAATGAGAAGCCCGCGCACTGAAACAAAGAGTAGCCCCTGCTCGCTGCAACTAGAGAAAGCCCACGTGCAACAACGAAGACCCAATGCAGCCCAAAATAAATAAGTAAATAAATTTATTAAAAGAAAAACCCCAAAACAAAATCGCTGCTGCTTCTCCACATATCGTCTCTGTATTCAAGGCAGACAGAAGAGGGAAGTGGGGATTTATAAGATACTGTCAGTGATCTGCTCATGTTCCCTAGTTCTTATCACTTCATCCACAGTGGCCAAACTTCCAACTGCTAGCACCTGCATTTCTATGTCTGAGGCTTTTCTCTGGCTACCTGAACATAGTGAAGCCTGTTTTGCTGCCTACACCCCTCCCCTGTAGCAACACTCAATCAATGACTAAAGGGAGAAGATATAAATACTCAGCTTCTTTGTCCCTCAGGTAGGAGAATTTTAAGGAACATGTTTTATACTGGTTTGTAGTTTCCCAGTGGGATCAGGCTCCAGTTACCCTCAGGAGTAAAGGTCATTTACTGATTAATTAATCCTTTACTGATTGGCACCTCCCCCCAATTTCCTATCTCACTTTTACACTATCCTACCCTTGATTCTTGGGACGACACCAAAATAAACTATCTCCATTTGTGTCCTTGTCTCAGGGTCTGCTTTGGGGGGAATCCAACCCAAGACAGGCCATCACCACCTTTCCTTCTTCTTCCTGTCTTTGAAACAGACAGTTGGTGCTGTCATGTAAAGTTGGTGCTATGGTGGCTATCTTACAACTAGATGACAAGCCAATATGTGGAGGCTAGAAAGAATCAAATAGCTTGGGTTCATATCCTTGAGCCATTGTACCAGCCCTGGACTGTTTACTGTCTGTCTGTTACAAGACAAAATTAAGCCCTATTTGTTTAAGCCATTTTCAAAAAAATTAATTTAATTAATTTATTTTTGGCTGTGTTGGGTTTTCATTGCTGTGCGCAGGCTTCCTCTAGTTGGGGTGAGCTGGGGCTACTCTTCATTGCGGTGCACGTGCTTCTCATTGCTGTGGATTCTCTTGTTGCAGAGCACAGGCTCTAGGCACGTGGGCTTCAGTAGTTGTGGCTCTTGGGCTCTGGAGTGCAGGCTCAGTAGTTGTGGCGCATGGGCTTAGTTGCTCTCTGGTATGTGGAATCTTCCTGGACCAGGGATCGAACCTGTGTCCCCTGCATTGGCAGGTGGATTCTTAACCACTGAGCCACCAGGGAAGTCCCTGTTTAAGCCATTCTTACTGAAAAATTTTTTACTTGCGGTCCACTGCATCCCTGATACAAATAAACATAGAAATAAATAATTATAGAAAGACATATAGTGGAAATAAACAGAGTGCTGTGATAAAATATTAGAAGGAAGGGGAGATTGTTTTTTTTTAAGGCAAGTCACTTCTTTTTTATAAATCTTTTTTTGAATATTTATTTTTTTAAATTTATTTGGTTGCACTGGCTCTTAGTTGTGGCATGCTCTTAGTTGCAGCATGCATGTGGGATCTAGTTCTCTGACCAGGGATTGAACCCAGGCCCCCTGCATTGGGAGGTCAGAGTCTCAACCACTGCACCATCAGGGAAGTCCTGGGAGTTATTTTTTGAGATGATGTTTAAGTTGAAACTTGGAGGGTAGGAAGTTAGCCATTTCAAAATTAGAGAGCATGTGCTAGGAAGAAACAACATTCACCAAGACCCAGAGCAGGAAAAGCTTTTGTTAGAAAGCACACAAGTGTGGCTGGAATGTAACAACAGTGATGTTAAAAACAGGAGAGGTTGGGGAAGGCCCAAGTAGAGTGTATTCTAAATGTAACAGAAAATGCTGAAGGGATTTAGGCAGGGAAGTGATATAATCCAATTTATTATAGCAATTTAAGAACCAAACAGTAATTTGCTGAGTTTATGTACAAAGCATGAATGTGGTGTTATGGAGAGAATAAAACAGCATACCTGCCTTCTAATAATGACCCTAAGTTTCACAAAACAATGACGAGCCTAGGTGTGAGGGAGAAGAGTAAATTCTGCAGTAACTCTGGCTTCTAATAGTACACTAGGCTTTAACCCCAAACTCCAGAGACAAAAATCCTATGTTCAATTAGCTGCAATCAGAATGCTAAGAAGAGCAAATAATTTCCATGGCAATATTAATTTTCCAAAGTTGTTTATATACACTGGTTTTCACGCAAGTACCTAGGAATATACCACAAATGTACTACAAACTTCAGAATTAGAAATTTCAAAGTAGACTGTATAATTTTACTGAAAGCATAATTCTACCACTAGATGGTGACATGAATACAACATATTGAAAACTGTCACCTTTCCCTAGCTGTAGAGGGTATATGATCATTGCTGATTACTGGTTTGAAAATCCAGATTTACACGAGGAATTTAGGGGATATTTTTTACCAGAGATTCAGCTTTATTCTTTTGGAATGCACACCTTGTAAGTACATTCAAAGGTCTCTGTTGATACATATACCGCATCAGCACAGAAGAGTGAAGATTCTACAGTAAGGAGGCAGGCAACCTTGTTTTATTGGCTGCTTCTTTTTTTTTTTTTAAAGAATCTATTTTTATTTTAAATATTTATTTATTTATTTGGCTGTGCCAGGTCTTAGTTGCAGCATGTGGGATCTACGTTGCCGCTTATGGGATCTTTAGTTGTGACGTGCAGGATCTACTTCCCTGACCAGGGATCAAACCCAGGCCCCCTACATTGGAAGCATGGAGTCTTGACCACTGGACCACCAGGGAAGTCCCTTTATTGGCTTCTATGCTTTTACCTCTTAAGCAGTTGAAGTGGATAAAGGGATGTTAAACTAGAGCCCATAGGCCAAATCTGGCCAGTTTCACATTTTTGTATGGCCTGTGGGCTAAGAATGGTTTTTACATTTTTAAATTGTTTGGAAAAAAGAAAAAGAAAAATAGTATTTTGGGAGTACTACAGGGGATACGGGTTCGAATCCTGGTCTGGGAAGATCCCACATGCCGCGGAGCAACTAAGCCCTTGCACCTAGAGCCCATGCTCTACAACAAAGAGAAGCCACTGCAGTGAGAAGCCCACACACCACAACGAAGAGTAGCCCCCACTTGCTGCAACTAGAGAAAGCCTGCGCACAGCAACGAAGACACAATACAGCCAAAAAAAAAAAAAAAAAAAGATTTTGTAACACATGAAAATATGAATCTTATTTCAATGTCTATATATTAAAAAATTTATTGGAACACATCCATACTTATTCCGTTATGTATCATCTATGGCTGCTTTTGTGCTAACAGAGTTGAGTAGTTGTAATGAGGGACTTGGACTGCAACGCCTAAAATATTTACTATCTGGCTCATCACAGAAAAAGTTAGTTGAGCCCTCGAGCGATGACTGAAGAGCCGTGATCATTTATGACAATAATTCTCTAGATTCTCAAAGCATTTTAAACTAAGCACCATTTCATGTAATTTTTTAAAGTAAAAAAAATTAGGAGGCAAGCGCTTGTTAAGAAAATATTTCTTTAAAGGTCAGTATTTCTTCCCTACCTCCTAGTACTCCACATTTATGGTAGTCCTCATTTTCAAGAACTGTTACGGGTTCTTTTTAGTCTTAAAAACATAGTTGACATATACTTACAAATACTTATTAAAAGAATGTCTGTATCAGTTAGAAATGTGTTTGGCTACAAGCAATGGAAATCTAAGAGTGGCTTAAGGAAAAAGGGATTTTTCTTGCATAAACAGTCTAGGGGTGGAGAGCTGCTCAAGGATGCATCAGGGTCCTACACATTATTATCAGCTTTATGGTTGGCTTTTACCCTGCTGTGGTTTCATCGTTTAAAAAAAAAATCACAAACTGGATGCTGTATTACTTTGAGTATGAACACCTGTTTTGGGCAGAAAGAAGAAAGGATTAAGGGGCGTGTCTGCTGAATTTGTCCTTTTTTATTAGGAATAAAAAGACCCACTCAGCAGATTTCTGCTTACATTTCATTGGCAAGAACTCAAACAATATAGCCAACTCTAGAGAAACCATAACATATATTAAAAAAAATTTTATTTTATACTGGAGTATAATTGATTAACAATGTTAGTTTCAGGTGTACAGCAGAGTGATTCAATTATACACATACATGTATCTATTCTTTTAAAAATTCTTTTCCTGTATAGGTTATTACAGAGTATTGAGCAGAGTTCATAACATGATGTTTTAGACCAAACACAAATAGTCCTTGGGGCTTTCCTTTCGGAGACCAAGTTTCCCCAGTCTCAGGTCCACCTGAAAAACAAACTCGGGTTTGGCAAGTTTCCCTGCGGGAAAAGAAGAGGGGTGGGTGGGAATGACGCTAGATGGACAATGGCTGCTACAGGATACAAAGTCCGCAGAAATCCAAGTTTTGTGGGAGAGATAGGTAGAAGAGAAGATGATGGCACAACAGCTACAGCTCCTAAGAATCACCTGCTTCCATGGAACAACTTAAAACAGGTTTAGCAGACACTTTATAGCATCAAATTCAAGTGGCAGGAAGGCAAAGAATACCCGGAAGGTGGTCCTGGAGTGGAGGGATGGTGTGACCTAACCTCGACAAAACCTGTGTAAGAATTCCTACAAGGCCTCCATAGCTGCTCTGGCTACAGATCTTAGATACCATGTACACTACTTTTGGACTTTTCAGTCATATCTCTAAATAGACGTAGTGGATATAGAAATCAGTGAGGAAGGGTTCAATGCACTTGAGGAAAATTCTCCCCAAGCTAGCTAGCTGTTAGCACGACATCAAACTTCAGCTGAGTGTCCTCTTTCCTCCACCTGTTCTTCATTCTCCGCTCCCCGTCTCAATTCCCGTATAATTTGCTCTTCGCGGGGAAGCATATTACGCTATTTCAGGTGAAGACTCTTAAGGGCACTTCGAAGGGGGCCGTCTTGCGTAAAAAGGAGGAGATGCGGTGCGAACACTCTTCACTCCGCCATTTCTAGTCACATCAAGGTGTCTTGCTGCTTGAGGACGGATGAGCCATACACACTAGAGGCTGGCGGAAAACACGCCTGCAGGTTAAGCCGGCCCCAGGCTGTTCCATTCTCACAAAACCCCGCGGGGAGAGCGCCGCGAGCCCCCACCTGGGCTGCGGCGTCGCACCGGCCAGCTCCCCTGAACTCTAGCCTCCCGCACCCCAAAGGCCTGAGCGCGGGGGAGGGGGACGGGACAAATTACTACCAAGTCCCCCTCGGGGACCCGGAGTTAAAATGGCGAAGCGCAGGGGCGGGGGAAAGGGCGGCGCTCGCGACCCGGCGCTCGCTGGTCCTCCGGGCTCGCGGAGTAGCCGCGGTGGGCGACGCCGCGCAACCGCGACCAGCTCTTTGCTCCGCCATCTTCTTCGAGTCACCCGGCCTCCCCCCGCGGCCGCGCTGGCTTCGCGCTTCCCTTCCGGCCGCTGACAGAGATCCGGGCTGGGCGGGGTGGGCGAGCGCGCGGAGGGGGTGGACCGAGGGCGGGGAGACTCGACGGAAGAGGAAAGGGAGGGCGGCGAGCTGGCCGCGGCGGGGTGTGGGGCGTGCGGCGTGTGTGCGGCGGGGGAGGTGGGAGGGCGGGAGGCGAAGAGAGGGAGGGAGGCGGAGGAATGAGAGCGCGAGGCGCTTCTCGTCGGCTCCTTCGCCCGGACGGAAAGAGCCGAGCGCAGCCCGAACGCTCTATTAAAATGGCGGCGGCGTCGGCGGTGGCCGCGGCGTCTGGTCGGTGAAGTGACTCTGCTGCTTCTCTCCCCACCCGCCCCCTCCCTCCCTCTCCCCTCCCCCCGTCCTTCCCCCCCTTCCCAGCCGCCGGCGCCTCAGCGCCCCTCCGGCCTGCGCACCTCCCCTCGCCCCCCTCCTCTCCCCCGCCCGCTCCGGGGACCGCCGGCCCCCTCCCCCATTCTCCTGCTCCCCGCCCCGTCCCCGCCGCCGCCCGCCCTAGTCGCCTCCCCGCCCGGCCGGCCGGCCCCCTCCTCCGCCTCTCTCCCCTCCCCCCCGCCGGTCGGGATCAGTCAGTGCGATCCGAAGCGGGGGAGGGGGGGGGCGGCGGCCGAACGATGTGCGAGAACTGCGCAGACCTGGTGGAGGTGTTAAATGAAAGTAAGTAGCCGCGGCGGCGGCCTGTCGGGGTGCACAGTTTGGGGTCCCCGCGCCGCTCTCCGGCTTCCCCGAGCTGCCGTGGCCTGCGGGAGGCGACGGCCGAGCCGGGCGGCTTGCGGGCCTAGCGCTCCGGGAAGGTGCGCGGTGGCGCGGCCGCTGCGGCGCCTCGGGCCCAGTCCGGCCCGGTTACCTGGGCGCCCGAGAGGGGGCCGTCGCGGAGCTCCGGCCAGGCCGGGCCTGAGCGGTCTCCGCTCTCGGAAAGTTTCCTCATTACAGGTGTCAATTAACGTAGGCACTAATGAGCCTTCGCCTCCTTCGCCCTGCCGGGAAGGTGAGGGGAGGTGGGGTCCGAGGACGAGGCTCTCCTCTGTAGTCCGAACCCTTCGACCCTCCGGCCGCCCTCTTTGATTTTCAGCGTGCTGCCTAGGCCTCTTACCTGCTAATTTTCATTAAACTCCCTGCGAGGTGGTTGGTGGTTTTCCCGTCTCTTGGGGGTGTGTGGGTTGTATTAAACCTTTCTCTCTGACCTTAAATAGCTGAAAATGAGCTGATAGTGATGACTGGAACCTTTATACCTATTAAAAAAATTAATTAATGATGTTTCTTCTTAGTGTACCATTCGTCGTTTTAATGGTAAATTCTCTTCTCTTAAGGAGAGTACTGTACTACAGGTACCATCCCGGGATAGTCATGGCCTGTCTCCTGGAATGAAAGGCCTTATTCCGTATGCTTTTATTACAGAGCGTGCACTGCTCTTTTCTAGTTAGATTCCTTTCATTTATTTTACTCCAGACCCTTGTAAGACGGTATTTTAGCTTAAAGAAACAAGACGTATTGCAAACTATTTCTGGGCCCAAAGGCCTAGTTGGACGAGGTGAATTACATAAAAGATTAATTTACAAAAAGTTGATTGTTGAGAAAATACTCACGAACACCTTTTGTGGGTTTTGGATTTGTGTTTTGTGTGTGGTATTTCGAAAGACTTCCAAATTGTCTATTTTCTAATACCATTCTTAAAAACAATTGATTATAAAGTGTATAGTCTTGTTTGTGTTTGAATTTTACTTTATTGACCAAAGGCAATAATAAAAGTGGAAGGGTTCTAGTTTACTTTCAACTCTATTTACTTCGACAGGTGGAAGCAGGCTTTTGCACAAATTCAAACTATACAGTATTTGTGTCATTCCAAATTTTCCTAGAATTTTAAGGTTATTTGTATTTATTTTGAGGTACTTTTATTTTTGGTGTAGGTGGTTTATGAAATGATAAACTTAATTCCTTAGTACTTATTTCAGTGAACTCTATTTTAAATGTCTCAAATGTCAGTTGTGTGATTATGGCTTGGTTTTTCTGAAACTGGAAAATGAATAGCTTTGCTATCTTATATATTAGGAGAAAACTGCTTTTAATAGTTTCGTTGGTGTTTAAAAATTATTTTAAACCTAACTATGACAATTAATTTTAAACATAGTATCTAAAGAAACTAAAGTTTGCTAATCCTTATTACCTTTTGAAAAGAGACATAATGAAGGGTTCTATTGAGGGTTATTTGGGAAACCCCTAGAACTTTGTCTAGAAGCACTCAAAAATGCAATCGATTTATGGAGTTAGCAATTTAGCTTTTGTTACCTTTAATTAAATATGGTTAATTGAACCAGGTTCACAAAATCTGGCCATGCAGACCCTTAAGAAACCTGTTTTAATGAACAGATAAGGATTTTCTGTTTGTGTATGAAAAATACTTCGTTTCTTAATATTTCCTATAAAGCTCAGTTTAAAAATTTGCCCTTTAAACTCTAATCTGACAATGAAGCTTCCTTAAAAAGAAATTACTTCAGTAATTTTATTTGTAGACTATACCAAGCTATGACTAGTTGCTTCTCCACTGCCCCCACCCCCAGTTCTTTTACAGTTGTTTTCATTTTCCCTTTGTGTAGTTCCTGTATCTCAAACATAAGATGCTCAAGTTCCCAGAGAGCAGAGGGTATTACTGTATCTCATTATGGTAACACTTATCCATGACTGGGTTGGAGCATAATGGCTGGAACTTGATAAAACTTATTGAATTAAAGTAGGTTATAAGTCTTTCTTATAATCTCACAATAATTATATATTAAGTCTGTCCTTTTTTCCCCCATAGGTTGTGTAAAGATGAGCATCATTTCATCCTTGATTAGAAATTCAGAGTTAAAGTCCCAAAATAATGTGCTCAGAATTCATCTTTCAATATAACTCCCCATAACAATTAAGAGAAGAAATAAAATTAGTATATATATATATTTGTTTTTTTATAAGAAACTTTATTCATTTATTTAGGCCACACCGTATGGCACGTGGGATTTTAGTTCCCTGACCAGGGATTGAACCCGAGCCCCCTGCATTGGAAGCACAGAGTCTTAACCACTGGACTGCCAGGGAAGTCCGTAAAATTAGTATATCTTTAGGTGGTGTGTTGGATAGAATTAAAATACCAAAAACTTATTTCTTATCAAATTTACAAACACTGATCAAACCTAAAGAAGTCTTCCTTGACACACCAGTAAGTGTATAATCTAAAAATTTTGTGTTTTAAATGAAAAGGTAGACATGATGTGGATAGTATAGCTTTATATCTGATATGCTCAGAGTTTTGATAAGGTTAAGGACTTCCTATGAAACGTTTATTTTTAAATCTGGCAGAATGTAATGTAGTTAAACTAAAAATTGATGACAGAAGATAGTAAATAGCTTTCTTTGTCATCAGTTTTTGATGAGAATATTAATATTACCAGTTATACCTCTAGTCCTGCTGAGAATGTGAAGCTCTCAGCATAGAACCATATACAGGTATTCAGACACAGTACAGTTTTGCCTGTAGGTTAAGGGCCCATTGAAGCGTGTCCATGGAACCAGGCTAAGGACTTGCTGATAAGGACCTCCTTATACCCTTTTTTAGTAGTCTTGACGGGTATCTTAAAACTTGAAATTACATTTGAAAATAGCATTTGGCTTTAGTGTTAGAATAACCAGTTTCAACAGTACTAACATATTTGGGTTTTCATATTTTTTTCAATGCTTTGTTTTTAATAAGGAAGATGTTTTAAAATGTGGAATGTATTGAGTGAACTTTGCACCTATCAGTTTGTGGGGTTGCACTCAGTTTAGGAAATAATTTTAAGTTTATATCCCTTTGCTTGTTCTCTTGACTTTGTATATTTGCTACTTTAATAGCTACCTTTGTGAGCTAGTTTACTAAAGCTAAAAGCATTTCTGGATGTTGAGAAGCTGGAGGCCTGAAATTATGCTCTGGGCTATCAGCGTTGCTAGCTCAACTAGTAAATTGAGGTCACTGTTTGCCTTGGGGTAAATTTCTCAGAGAGCAGAGTGAAAATGGCTTTAAATGTACATCCATCTTTTAAACCATTTGTGTGTTGTGGATTTTACTCTGTGTGTTTAGTGAATGAACCCTTTACGAAATGTTTTAAATGGGCAATTCATTTGTTGTTCCTAACTATCCTTTGTGATAGGCAGGAGCAAGTATTAGTATCTCTCTTTTTTTTTTTGGCCTTGCTGTGCAGCTTGCGGGATCTTAGTTCCCCCACCAGGAATTGAACCTGGGCCCACCGCAGTGAAAGCGCAGGGTCCTAACCACTGGGACACCAGGAAATTCCCTAGTATCTCAATTTTAACTGAAAACGTTGAACCTCAGGCTAAGTGGTTTGCTAAAAATCACCTGTCACCTGCTTAGTTAGTAGTCAGATCTAAGCTAGAACTCAAGGTACTCCATCAGTATTTGCATTTTTATTTTTAAAGTATACTTTATTGAACCATTTGTGTTGGGAACTTTTTCCATTCTTTGAGGTAGGTACTTTATCACCCTTTTTATTTTTTTTTTTATTTTTTTTTTATCACCCTTTTTAGATAAGAGAACCAAGGCTTAGAGTTTACGTAAGTTGCTTAGAGTCACATGACTTTATTTGGTGGAGTCAGAATTTGCACGGGACTTATCTCACGTCTTCTAGAAGACCATGCTCTTTAACCATTATGCTGTACTGTATAAACTTTACGATGATCTATTCAAATGGAAGACATTATGAATACACTGAATGGCAAAGTAAAAAATTACTAAATTTTTATGTGTTTTCACAAATTTGGGCATAATTTTGTGGTAATTGTAGAAAGAATTTAAAAGTGGTGGTAGAGACATTGCTTTGGGAGAGATCCCTGGTGTTCACCTTACTTGCTACAAGTAGTAAATTCTTCTCTCTTCTAAAAGAAAAAAAAAAAATAATAAAAGTGGTGGTAAATGTAGCTGAATGGGAATGTCTTAATATATCTAAATGTTGTTAGCAGTGAGCTCTTTAGTAAACTAAACATTTCTGGGGTTTTTAAAAATATAAGTATATAGGCATGAAAAATCATTAGTAACATAACATTTTTTGGTAGACATTTAATTCTGAAATTTGAACTGATACTGAAAATTGGAAATTTGATTTTACTACAATACAAAATACCAAATTACCAAAATTTTTAATTTGGTAAATTAATCTTGCTAAGAATATATACTCTTAAAACAGTTACTATTTGAAGTACTATTTTTCAAAGATCATAATACAATTTCAACTCATATCTTTATAAAGTAACTTATAAACCATAAAGCACTGCAGTGTGTAGATTTTTAATAGCAGACTGCATTGTCAGTGATAGCTATTGATAGCTAGGTTTAGCACTATATTCATGAAACGTGTTAATGTTTCTTATATGTTTAATAATGGGGCTTCCCTGGTGGCGCAGTGGTTAAGAATCTGCCTGCTAATGCAGGGGACACGGGTTTGAGCCCTGGTCTGGGAATATCCCACATGCTGCGGAGCAACTAAGCTCATGTGCCACAACTACTGAGCCAGCGCTCTAGAGCCCGCGAGCCACAATTACTGAAGCCTGTGCACCTAGAGCCTGTGCTCTGCAACAAGAGAAGCCACCGCAGTTAGAAGCCTGCGCACCGCAACTAAATAAAGCCGGCGCGCAGCAATGAAGACCCAAGGCAGCCGAACATAAATAAATAAATAAATAAATTTAAAAAAAAAGAATATGTACTTAAGTTACAGGCCATGCCCCTGCCCCCCCCTTTTTTTAATAGACAACAGCCTCCTTTTCTGGATGCTGAATTCCTTAAAGTCAGGGGTCATATTTTGTTTCTTCTTTTCCCAGTACTAATATAGTGCCTTGTAGAGAGTAGGTGCCTAGTGAATATTTTAGTTAATGAAAAGTTTTTGTAGAAGAATGTGAGTACCTAGGCTCAGTGTTCTTGGGCCTATTGTCAGTAGTGATTTAGATATGAGAGTTTGTGGATAAATTATGCTGAAAGTGCAGATTATATTACATATATTGCTTATTCATAAATCAGTAGGTATGTACTTAAAATAAGTATCCACCCTAACCAACTGTGTTCTAATTTTTTTTTTAATAAATTTGTTTATTTATTTATGGCTGTGTTGGGTCTTTGTTGCTGCACGTGGGCTTTCTCTAGTTGCGGCGAGCCGGGGGTGGCTGTTCGTTGTGCTGCGCAGGCTTCTCATTGCGGTGGCTTCTCTTGTTGCGGAGCATGGGCTCTAGGCGCCCGGCCTTCAGTAGTTGTGGCATGTGGGCTCATTAGTTGCGGCTCATGGGCTCTAGAGCACAGGCTTAGGTAGTCATGGTACATGGGCTTAGTTGCTCTGTGGCATGTGGGATCTTCCCGGATCAGGGCTCGAACCTGTTTCCCCTGCATTGGCAGGTGGATTCTTAACCACTGCATCACCAGGGAAGTCCAATATGTTCTAAATTAATAGATAATGCAAAAAGGCAAAAATTTTTCTATATAGGTGGTGAGATTTGAGTCTGTGGGATGAAATTTCACTAAATAACTTTTATTTATGTATTTATTTATGGCTGTATTAGGTCTTCATTGTGGTGTGCGGGCTTCTCATTGAGTGGCTTCTCTTGTTGTGGCGCACAGGCTCTAGGCCTGCGGGCTTCAGTAGTTGTGGCATGTGGGCTCAGTAGTTGTGGCTTGTGGGCTCTAGAGCACAGGCTCAGTAGTTGTGGTGCACGGGCTTAGTTGCTCCACGGCATGTGGGATCTTCCCGGACCAGGGCTTGAACCCGTGTCCCCTGCATTGGCGGGTGGGTTCTTAAGCACTGTGCCACCAGGGAAGCCCACTAAATTACTTTTATTTAAGATTTTATATACCAGGAAAATAATTGGACTTTTAACCTTTTAATGTGATTAACACCTGTTAATGTTATTTTTCTCTCAAATTCCATAGAAATTAAAAAGTCTCCAAATGTAGGTTACTCAGTTAATTGAGAACTGATGTAGGATACACATTGCCTCCTCTTGCACCTTTTTAAAATAAATTTATTTATTTATTTTATTTATTTTTGGCTGTGTTGGGTCTTTGTTGCTGTGCATGGACTTTCTCTAGTTGTGGTGAGCAGGGGCTACTCTTCGTTGCGGTGTGCTGGCTTCTCATTGTGGTGGCTTCTGTTGCGGAGCACGGGCTCTAGGCACACGAGCTGCAGTAGTTGTGGCTCGCGGGCTCTAGAGCACAGGTTCAGTAGTTGTGGCACACGGGCTTAGTTGCTCTATGGCATGTGGGATCTTCCTGGACCAGGGCTCGAACCTGTGTCCCCTGCATTGGC